>NW_027271000.1:2542500-3276204 GCF_040938485.1 Diadema antillarum | reverse complement strand
AAAACTGTGATGATATACTCACATTTTTTGCATAAATTATTTGGTGGTTCCACATTCTGTATTTGTCATACTTTTAAGAGTAATTTTCTTCATGTTAACCCTAACCAGGCGGGCTTTTTTGGGTGTTCTGTGGCCGGGGAGGGGTTGATTCAACCCCCCCCCCCCCCCCCCCCTTGAGGTCTCGGCCATCGCTCGCGCAAACGCCATGAAAATTGGCACATATATTACCTGTGGCGTAATCTACCAAACTATACAAAAAGAAATTGAAATTTTTGTCATAATGATTAATTATGCTAATATATGCATAAAATCATACTTTTTGCTCTAAATAAAAAATCAAAGCTCCTAGAATCCTAATTTTTGGTGATTACATTCTTTGCAGCATTCCTAACAATGTACTTGAAAAAGAAATGTATCAAAATCAATTTCTTACATATTTTATTGTTTTATGAATTTCTTATGTATTTCTTTGTTTTTCCGACCTTTTGTTTCATCATTTTTTTTTCGCAAAATTTATGACAGAACTCATTTCAAGCATAATTATGTTAAAATTAATTAGTTTCAGCCGATGAAAGTGAAAATAATCATATCTTTATGAATAAGAAGAGAAAACTCCATTTGCATAGACTTTATACACAAAATCACATTTTTGAGCCATTTTCTGTCTGACAGGCATGTATTAAAGGTCGTGCAGCGTCGTAACGGTATGCACGATTTTAGCGAAAATGGTGTCAAAAGATGCGCGAGACTTGAAAGTAAAAAGTCAGCGAACGGCGCGGTAAAAAAATTTCGCGCGGCGGAATAGTCGCGAAAAATGTCGAGGGGGGGGGTTGATTCAACCCCTCCCCCCGGCCTTTTTAGGGTTAAAGTGCCCACTCTAGAATGCAGTGGGTTTTGTTTATTTTACCATTCTGAATAGAATTTACCGTTCTCTCAAAATATGTGTTTTTGTTTCATTCATTTCCACAGGCATAACACAGTGTTGAGATAGAAAGATGAACATGAGCAACCAAAAAGGGTTTTCCGTTCAACTTATTTGTTGTTGTTGTTGTTTTTGTAAGTATTTGTTATGCATGCATTTTCTGCTCTGCATTGACTCTCATTTCTACAATCACTTTCACAGGGTAAGTTAGAAGATGGGACTGAATTTGACAGTAGCATCCCAAGAAACCAACCATTCGACTTCACACTAGGTGCTGGCCAGGTTATTAAGGGATGGGACCAAGGACTACTCAAGTAAGTGAAATCTATGTGTTTTGCATCTGTACTCAATTTTATACTTGTAAATTAAATGAGGGCAAAAGCTCGATGCAAGTCTCTGCACTCCAGTAACCTCAAACACATGAAATGATTTAGTATGTATGTTGTTGAGTGGAATTTATTCAGGTTTTTGTGTACATTTCTGAATTCTGAATTGTGTTGCTGATTGGAAAGTGTTCGTGTTTCTGTGTATATATTTGAATTGTCATTTATGTATGCGCACTATTTCCAACTTAAACTTTTGTAACAAGTTCATGTGAACAGCTTTTACTATGTCGAGACCAAGAGCACCATGTATGATATCCTTGATGCTCTTGGGGAGTTAGTGATGTGTACTTTTGACCCTTAGTACTTGGTAGGACTGTGCAATTTATTAAGTGTGATAATGCATCTTTGGCCTTTTGTTGCAGCATGTGCGAAGGAGAAAAGAGGAAACTGGTTATACCATCAGACCTTGGCTATGGGGATAGAGGAGCACCACCTAAAATTCCAGGTGAGTATGGTGATTGTATGAACAGATGTGGGATTACTCTTCCAAGAGATCTTTATGAAACTTTATGACAGACTTTCATACTGAAACAAGAGTTCTTTGACTTTCTGGTATGTATTGTACTTGTACCTGTTATGTGCTCTGGTATTTCTCACCTGCCTACCACTAGTGACGAGCAATCATACCCGTGTGATACAGTAAACCTCACCAAAGACAACATCGCATAAGCCGACAAAGCACACGAGTCAGAACAATAAAAATGTTTCAAATTTTCTCTTCTATCCTCTTGTTACATGTACATGTATTGTTGACTTCCAATCAAGTCAGTAGATACTGTATTCTTAGGTCCTGTGCATATTGACTTACGCGAGGTTTTACTCTACTGAAATAATTGTGACATTTGTGTGATGTGTATGTTTGTGCAATTTTCAACTACAGTGTTCATTTGTTCTCTAATTTCTTCTTGACACAGGAGGAGCAACTTTGATCTTTGAAGTGGAGCTTCTTAAAATTACTCGGAAGGAGGAGCTCTAGACCTCTCTTTCCTGCTTAATCATAATGTGCTTTGAAAGGAACACGGAGATAGGAGCATCGGCAGCAATAATCAGTGCATGTTAGGTAGTGTATAGGGTGGGTGGGGAGATAACACAGGAAGTCACATTTTATTCATGTCAGTCATTGGTTGTCTGCCTGTAATCAAGACTAGGTATTATTCAACGCTGCACACTGGCACCGTTCTCACGGTCCCTGACCAGTAAAAATCACTGTTGGACCAGTGACTTTTTCAGGAATGGACGAGTAAAACATGAACAAACTGGGTACTGTACCTACTGGTCCGACCTGCCTGTCGGACCAGTAGGAAAAGTGGGTTAGTGTGCAGCCTTGTATTATTTACAAGACATATCATTTTCATATGAATTTTCCTACAAGATTTTGCAGCTACATTGTATTATGTAACAGATTTTACAAGATCAAGATGAATGATAAAACTTGCATGTAATTGTGTCCTATGCCAAGATTATCTCATTATTATACATAATCTTTATTAGTGAAACTTTGTACATGCAAGTGTAATAAAATTTCACTAGCAATGAAGTCGCAAAAACACATATTCAACTACTGGTACTCCATTAGTAAATTCGCATTTGAGCTTCTCTGGTCGTGTTGCTCTGTGTAAATGCTCTCCATACCGTACTGTAGTGAATGCACATTCCAGCTATGACCTGTTTGAAATAACATACATGTATAAATGGATTTGTGCCTGCTTCAACACGGCATGTACCTCTCATAAAGAATGTGAATGTGTAGCAATGAAGCACAGCTACTGCTACTACAGCACAAATACAGTGCACTCCCGTTACAACGAACACGGTTATAACGAAATTTCGTTATGACGAAGTAAATCTTCTGGTCCCAAAATTATCACCATTAAAGTCTATGGTACAAAATTCGCTTATAACGAACACGGTTATAGCGAAATTCCCATTATAACGAAGTCTTTTCCAAGCGCCACAAACAAAGAAAAACAAAAGAAATGTGCCCCATTATAACGAAATGCGAATTGCTTTCAAAAATACGTAGCGGAACAAGCATATTATATCGTCTCTGCATGGGTGAACGCTTCACACCACTGTGTGTTCGCTCCTTGCGTCACGCACAGTTTCTGAGGGGAACTTGCGTTTATTATTGTAATACGGTTATCCCATCACATTTCACATAGCTTTCCAGTGTATGATGAGTATTCAGCAAAGAGAATATGATATATATACGTGGTTTCCTTGTTTTCGTTATATATTGTATTTGTTGGGTTATAACGAAATTTCGTTATAGCGAAAGAAAACTGTCGGTCTTGAGCATTTCGTTATAACGGGAGTGCACTGTATTCAAAATGTATACTTGAATGCCCAACATCTCTGCCATAACATGTTTTAATGTATCCGTGAACCATTACAAACATTTGTGTGTATGTTATTTACATGTACTTGTAAAACTTTGTTTGTTTGTTAGGTTTGGGTTTTTTGGGAGGGGGGGGGGGGAGTTATTTAGGCAATAAGCAACATCTTACCACAAGTCATAACCTTTCAGAGGGTTTTGCTCAACTACAATTAATGTACTGGGTTGCTTTTGTTTTTACTGCATTTACGTCAGGAGTTTCTCCATGGCATGTGGTCTTCTTTCATTCTCTGCCCTGTGCCTTGTAGATGATCTCATCACTGTACACCAGTGATACATGTAGCATGTGGTGCTTTGTAAACAAAATGATACTACAACATGTTTTTTTTTTCTTTGTTGCAAATCATCATTAGTCTACATTTCCAAGATGGCAAGTGTTACCCCATGAATGGGATAATGAAATTGTTTTTATGTATGGAGTGTAATGAGATACGCACTGTACTTAAATTGAAATCACTTGCCACTTACCAGTTTCATTTTCTATCATAAAATTTTCAAATAGAGCTGTATGAATGTTAGCTATGGTTGATATCATATCACAAGCAAAAATTCATTTTAATTTGAAGGGTTTCTTTTTGTGTGTGTGTCTTTCTGTTTAAAAATGTCACGTAAGCGCCCGACTTGGAAGTCTTTCTTGTGGCACATTTAGAGAGAGTGGGTTTTAAGCTTTTAATTTGCTTTGGAAACAATATATTGTGCAACTTCTAGTTTGCAATGAACACAACTACAACATACACGTATGTAGTAAGGAGCATAAGTGTTTTCACCCAAAATCATTATTTGTAGACTTGTACACTGGAGGAATCCGTCACAAGGCGTTGTAACAGTCAGTCAATACAACATACATGTAAATGTACCTGTAGCAATGTCTGCAGTTATTTACAGAAAAGAGAGAAACTGAGACACTTCAGATCATTAAACTACTGTATCATGACTCTTGGAAGCACTAAGAAAATAATGTCATATTCATTTTGTGTGTGTAAGTAATACACTGTATCATTCAGGTTTAGTGTTGGTACTCATGCACAAAGTGATGTGAGAAAAGTGGTACTGTACTGTACATTACCTTGTACTCTGTCTTGATGATATTCAGCTGTGAATGTGCATCCTATCTGTGTTGTAAGTCTTTGTGTATGTGAATTACACACTGTCAGTTTGTATTGAATTAAAGACATTTTTCAATGTACAGTACTGTGTGACATGGTCTTCATGTACGTAGAAGCATATCAGCTCTAGTGTTTGTTGATTCACTCAACAGTGCAAGTACAAGTATCATTTTGTCAGAGATACCTGATACTATACACAAAAAGCAATGATTTTGATATACACCAGTACATATCTTTCAAGAGTTGTTGGGTTTTTTTTTAATACTCAGTAGTTGCTGATCCCTGTGTGTGTGGCATAAAATCTTGTTGTTTTTTTTTGCATTGTCATATAGTGTAGTGGTTAAAGGCAGCATATGAATCAAACAAAAAATGTATGAACCTTGCGACGTGCATACGTGTAGAAGTACAACCTGGCACTGCCTAACGTATTACACATTTTACAAAAGAGAACAAACATACAGAAATGAGAGATTGAAAGAGAATGAAATGTGCTGTGCTGATTATTCTTGTTGCTGTCTTGTGTGTGTGTGTGTGTGTGTGTGTGTGTGTAATTGTATGTACCTGCTCAGTTGAGGAATATAGACACTACCCCCCTTCCCCCCCCCCAAAAAAAAGGAAAAAAGTTATAGTCTCTCTCCTTAAAATAGGGTATTGAAAGTACATAACCATTTATTGCTCGCAAACTACATGTACTTTTGGGAGCTCAACATTCAGTAATTAGCATTTTATTATCGCATACATTTTGGATCTTAGGAAATGTTTCAAATGTGCAGGTAAAGATTATTTAAAAGGACACAGTTTTCAAATTTTCCTGTACCCTTGGGACTTAATTTCAACTTGCCCTGTTTGCATTGAATAGTGCAGATGTCCTTTTGAACCGGAACATACCGGGCTGCCAACTTTTAGTGAGACTTACTAGAGTTGATAAACACTGTAAGGGAGGAGTGGGGGATATTAGTCAGCCTTTCCATGGTAGGGAGCTTTGACATTTTTATGTTTTGAATAGTGTAATCTGGTGCATATTCATAATTTCAACACACACACACATGATATATATATATATATATATATACAGTAAACCTCGCATGAGTCGAAGCTCTCGGGACTGACGAAAATGCGTCGACTTAAGTGAAATTCGACTCTCGCGAGAGTCGATTTTTTTTTCGACTCACAGTTATGTACATGTATTATAGTACATTTGCATGCATGTGTGTGTGTGTGTGTGTGTGTGCGTGCGTGCGTATGTGTGTTTGCATTCAAATTTGTCTGTTCTTGAAGATAATGTTCTTTTTTTGTTCTAAATTGAACATGGAATTTGTATCAATACCAGTAGTTAAACGTAGTTCTGAGAATGTCTGCGCTGTAATGTGGCAATGTGCATGTGTTATGTCTATGGTGCAACATCTCTGTCAACCTACCCTGAGACAAACACTCTCCCAGGCCCATCCCACCTCCATTGAACAAAACTGTACAGCCAGCCGGGCACGCACAAACAAGCTCCGCCTACTTGGCCTGTCACTAAAATATTAAAGCAGCGATTGGTTGACCAAGGAGTTCTGGCTTGACATGGATAAAGTATGGATGTGCTGTGTGTATGGATAAAGTATATGGATCGATGTGCTGTGTGTAAACATGTACTAGTATACATGTGTATGTATTCGACATGCGTGCAGAGCGGTACGGTGAGTGTGCATGCTTACCTGCAGCAGGCCAGGGACGGGGTTCTGCGACATGCCGATTTTTTTGTTCTCCACTAAATGTAATGAGAATGCCAGACAAATCTTCTTCGGCTCAAGTGATGTAAACTACGTGTATTTTGTACAAAAGGGACTGAATGTTTTACTTCGACACAGCCGAAATTCGACTCTCGTACTTCGGCTTATCCAAATATTTCTTAGAGAAAATACATAGGGAAAAATCGGGACTTTTTATTTTGCTTCGAGTCAAGTGATTTTCGACTCACTCGACGTCGACTTATCCGAGGTTTACTGTATATATATATATATATAAATGTATATATATACATATAATTGTATATATGTATACATATATATATGTATATGTATATGTACATGTATTTGGGGATCAGCAGAGATTTTGTCCGTCAGAGTGATACAGTTAGAATTTTGGTGAATTGTGGGATTTTACAGCACTATAATATACACTCTGCAAAAAAAAAAGGAATTAGACACTTTTTCAAGTTCATATTTCTCATAGAATATATGGCTAAATATTAATTTCTTTATATAACCATGTTTTCAAAAGGAAATTCATTTGGCTATCAGCCTGGTAGGTCGATAAAAAGGGAAACTTTACACATGAGTAAACACATTTGTTTTTCTCTTACAAGACGGTAAAAATTGCAAAAATTGACAAGTTGTCATTCATGCATATGTGCTCTTCCATAAAACAAGAAGAACAAAAGACAATTCAACACAAGAAATACAAATTAATTTTCAAAAATCATCCTATGATATTTATAATGTCTCTGTACCCCCAAAAGATAAAGGGCAAAAAAAAAAATAATTCAAAAATGAAGAATCTTCTATCAAATCCAATTCAAATGGTATTAAAGAGGCAATATTGACAAAAATGGAAGGAACTTGATGTTATTTTAAATTACGAAAATTGAAAATGATATTTGGTTCTTGAATTGCTCTCATGATTTCTAAATAAGTTCCTAAATTGAAAGAATGAAATTAGGAAATTCTGTCCATTTTATCACCTTTGCGGCTTACTCCTTGTGTCATTTGAAGTTTGATTCAGCAGAAAATTGTTTTCCCCCTTTAGTTTGCCATTTTGTTTTTGTTTGAGGATATAGAGATACAAGGGAACAAAAACTTATTTTTGCTATTTCATTCATGTCTCTCATGTGTCTTGTGTTTTTATATCATTGCTATCTTGAAGGGCATTTGCAAATGAATGACAAAATATCAATTTTTGCAACTTTTACTTTTGTGTCTTGGAGGACAAAATAGATGTGTTCACCATGTGTAAGATTTCACTTTGTATTAATCTAACAGGTTGATTGCCAATTATATAACCTTTAAAGGACAAGTTCACCTTCAGAGACATGTGGGTTGAGTGAATGCAGCAATATTAGTAGAACACATCAGTGAAAGTTTGAGGAAAATCAGACAATCCGTTCAAAAGTTATGAATTTTTTTAATGAAGTTTTTTTTTCTAACTCAAGGCTGGATGAGAAGACTACTATACCTTGTGATGTCACAGGTGTACAACGATATAAAGAAACTAAAGAATAAAGAAAATTCAACATATTTTCACTTTTCTCGCATAACAAAAGAACACTTGATTTCTCTCTTTCAGAAGGCAGGGGGAATAATATCACCCTTAACTTATGTCAGTAACAAGTCGAAGAAATGTGCACTTTATTCAAAAAGTGAAGTTTTGTGAAATTCTCTTTTTATTTTCTTTATATCGTTGTATGCATATGACATCATACACTGTACTAGTCTTCTCATCCAGCAGTGACTGCGCAAATACTTTAAAAATTCATAACTTTTGAACGGATTGTCCGATTTTCCCCAAACTTTCACTGATGTGTTGTACTTATATTGTTGCATTCACTCAATCCACATGTATTTGATGGTGGACTTGTCCTTTGATACATATGGTATATGACAATGATTTTTATCAAAATCTATTTGTAAAAAAATCTGTAGCCCTACTGGAAAACACGTTTCTTTTTTTTTTTTCTTTACGGAGTGTATAATACTGTATGCACTGTATGAAACACTATAAACAGATTGAGAAAAATCAGACAATCTATTTAAAGTATATGGGTCCTCTTATTGCATTTTTTATTCCACGTGCTGGTCCCTGTTGGATTCATATTTGTACATGCAGTGAAGAACAAGATAAAGATAACAAGGAATTCTGCATTTTTTAATGACTTGTTTTTCCTTGACTTGGGAAAATATGTAGGAAAGATATTTTCCTTGAATTGAGAAAAAAATATAGGAAAAAATATTTTTCCTTGACTTGAGATATGTTGTAGCGAAGTGTTTTCATGCATTTTTTAAATATTAGCTTCATCAAGTGCTCCTTCAGTGTCAGAGAAATTTGTGAGATGGTATATATTCTTCATTTCATTCTCCTATACTGTACTGCCACGAGTTTCCCAAGTAGAAAGGCGAGCGAGTACAGTCGGAGTCCATGGAGTTGATGGATTGTCCAATTTTCCTCGAACTTTCACAAATGTTCATAATTGTAGCTAGTCTTTTTAACATTTGTTAAATCCACGTAGATCTAGTTTAGAGAAACTTCATCAAAATAACTCACGTATATAGGGCCTAAAACATGGAAAATGTTTAAGAGGAATTAATCAGCATAACAAAGAAATCCATCGGGAAAAAAAAAATGTTGACAGACAGAAAAAGACGACAGATTTCCAGTCTGATCAATGCAAATGGGCCTGCTTGATTGGCTTACAGCGCAATGTAAGTAGGCCTACTGTTTGTCATCATTATCATCATCATCATAGTCATGACATATAGGCGCTCCGTTCGATGATGAGGTCTTCTCGAGGTGATGTGGACGCGGTATACTACTCGGCACATGTACTACAATGTATTACCATGGAGCTATAGTTTCGAAATATTGCTTAGTTTGCCTCGAATCCGTGGCCTTCTCATCAACCTCAACATAGCCGCACAGTAATACAGTATATTGATAGTGAGTAGTGAGTCCAGCATCCTCGCCAGCATCAACTTGACCTCTTGGTGGGGCTTCTTGCCCCCAACTTTGGTCTTTGGTTCCAGTCGCCCATCCCCCGCCCCATCTATCATTCCCGTGCGTACATCAGTGCCGTACTAGTACTTGGCATACATCATGCACACACGCAGCCACAATCCACCTGTTGCCTCGAATTTTCTTGCGCAAGCGTATACCGGTTGTCACTATGGAGACGCCGGGAAGCGTGCAGTAGTGTGCTCACGCCTACTACACACGCATACACACAGAAAGTAGGGGGACGTTTGTTATGTTACACCGCGCCGCACATCATATCACATCCTTCGTGTGTTCAAAAGCGTGATTCAACAGTACAGTTAGGTGAGCACCTCGGAGAAACAACTAAACTTTACTGGTGATATATTTGAAGTACGACAGATAAATAAAGAAAATTGGTCAAAGATGACGGCACAGTGCATGGGAAACTTTGGAGCCCACAAGTGGCGTTATCATGAAACTCTGGCAGACTACTTCAATCGCTCTAACGGAACATTTGTGCCGACTTCAGATACCAAACAAGATGAAGTGAACATTCAGGGAGACAGTCGCGAAACCGTCTGGGTCAACAAGCGCTACATCCCCACCGATCTCCGGAGCACCGCTCCAGTGCCGAGACATAAGTTGCTTGCACCTCGTCAGCTTCCTCAAGCGGAGTGGGGTTGGGTTCCTATGGGGGAAGCATCCCTGAGGCAAATCTCCCGAGCTAACGAAGAAAAAGAGCTCTACGTGTCACAACCAAGCACCCGATCAGAGGACTGGTCAACCCTCAGACAGATGCTGCCTTCCACAGGTCGACCGCTGAGATTCAGCCCGCCTAACTGGGGAACAGGTCATGCCTACGCACCTCCCATGATTGGTCACAGACAGTCTAGATTCCCACACATCAACAGTCCAATGACAAGGTGAGGAAATCCAGGGGTATTTTAATTCTAAAGATACTCAGTCACAAGAATTGGCTACATCGAAAACTGTAATATGCCATATAATGCATATTACTGAATACAAGGAGACAAAGATCTAGTGCCTAGATCTAGATCAAGATTCTTTCAGGGGATATGAAAAAAAAGGAAGGCAATTTAAGAAAAAAATAATAATAAAAGTACAGAAGTAGTATTATAATGCTGATGCACTTTTGTATCCATGTAGATATCACAAATCACTTTAGGCAATATGTGCTATAAAATCACAGGAAATGTAATACAGTGGAACCTTGATATAACAAAGTCAGCGAGATAGTTTTACAGTGCCTCAGGCTTCATTCCTTAATTTCATATTCATTTGTTTTTATCCCTGATTGCTATAATGAGATGCCTGATAATGATAAGATTTCAGTGGTCCTGAATCTCATTTCTGAGGATCACTCATGCAAATTTCAAGCAACCGGACGCTGTCATGGCTTGCTGAAAACAACTCGCTCATCGGTGTATGCTACCTACCTACACTATCAAACTTGAAAAGAAATACCGGTAATGATCAAGGTACATGATGTCTCAAGTTACAGGGAGCTAAAAATCAGTGTAGTGTTCAAATGATTATGAGACAAGTGCATTGTAATGGATTTTGGTACAATTTGGAAAAGTGGAATTTGAGATATCTACATGGATAAAAAGGTGCATAATAGCATGGAAGTCATAGCTCTCATCGATGTTGGATCCTCAGTGAGTCACATGTTAGTAGATAGTAGTGAACATCTGAACTAAGGAGCACATAGCCAGCACAAATATTTTCTACAGCAATATTGGTACATGGTTTCTGTGGTGGCTGATCATCTACCATCTACTCTTGCAGAAGTGATGAATGTCGCATTTAATGGAAATATACCAGTAGGCATAATGTTATTGATTACAAGTGCCAAAAATGACCATTTCATGTTCCCAATGATATAAAAAGAAGAGAGGGGTTTTTTTTTCGGGGTGGGGGGGGGGTGGGGGGTTCCTCATTGAAGTTTAATTGATGGGGAAAGATAATGTTGTATATCAGTCAACACATGACCATCAGTTGTTCACAATATCCATTCAAATGAGGGATATTCTCTGTGATTTTATAGTTTCTAAGACACACAGAGAGAAAGTGTACAATAAGTGATTGGAATATACTACATTATACACTGTATAGTTATACCTCCCAATACTGTGCAAATGTATGATGCCCAATGTCACATTTTTACAATCCTTGAATGTCTTTCATTATCTCCTTCAGGTATGTTGACAACATGCACACAACACATAAGCTCTTCAAGCTTCACTGATTCTGTCAAGTGCCTCACGTCGATGCAATAGTTTGGAGGATATTCCAACAAGATGTCTTTCAGAACTCTGTGCGAAAAAGCCTTACTTGCTGCTTCCTTATTCCGTCCAACACGTCATATTGATCAATGATGAAGACAGCTGGAGTTTTGTTTTTATGCAGATTAAATACAAGTGAATATTGATAATGATCATTTTCAGTAATTTCAAACTGTCGAGCCTGTACAGCAAATCATATTACCACTTGTGTTGATGTCACCAGGAAATTGGACAAAGCTTCTGATGAAATATGCTGATTTTTTTTTTCCTTTTTTGCTATTTTCTTTTGGCTTATTTCAAGAGCGAATGAATATTGACAGTCGTGTACGAAGTGTGTGCAGGATGTCAAAAAGTTAGGTACCAATTACTGCATGGAAATCTTCATGATGGGATACAATTGTATCATGTGTATATTGTACACGTACATGAAATGATCCAGAAGAGGTAGCAACTTTGACCCACCAATGTGACATCAGTTGTGCTCTATAATTCTGTCTTTGTGCTGCGTTCATACAATGTCTGTAGATACCTCTGTTGACTTATTTGTAACAGTGAGACAAATAGTCATTGGAAGTTGTAGATGTCGGTATCAGAATTCACTTACTGTGTTAACTGTGTCCCATAAAGGGCATTACAAATGACATAAGCAACACAGGGATGTGAACCACCTACAATAATAGTAGTAGCTTATGCAATAAGCTGCATTTTGCTTGGAACTTCATCAGCACTCCATACTGCAACCTTGCTTTCCAATATCTTTGCCTTTATACCATTTGTTGCACATTTGGAAGTGTAACTTTCACAAAACTTTGTATCAAGCACATACATTTAAAGAACTTTAAAGTGGATGCTGTCTGTAAAGGAAACATGTATAGTCAGAATGCATCAATCATTATTTCCTATACTGCCGACCTTATTTTCACAGAAAGTACCAAGTACAAATGTTTGTACAAAACTTGCAGTGAAGCACTGTTTAAATCTTGTGTCTGATTCTGCCATTTCACATTATGCAGATACAGTGCACTCCCACTATAACTAACATGGTTATGGCAAAATTCTTGCTACAGCAAGGTAAGATTTCAGGTGCCCAAATCATGTATCCTAAATATACTTTGTTATTTGGCTATGACAAAATTTTGATACTAGAAAGGAAAACTACTGGTCTGAGGACTTTGTTATAGTGGGAGTCATCTGTATATGTAGCTAGAAAAGTAACTACATTGTACACCTTTACCCTATAAGTTTTGTTACTTGAAACTGACATTTGGCAAGAACTAACTTCTGAGTGACAGAACAAAAAAAAAGAGAAAAATAACAATGAAAAGGTAAGAAATTACACACTTAGAAATTGTGAGAAAAGCAAGAGAGTAAGGCAATATGTACGAGCTCTGTGCATCACATGTATTTGAACAATTCTTGTGCCTTCACATACTGAGATATACATTTGTTGGGAGTTGTTGAATTAAGACAGGCATGCTGAACATGAGATTTACTTGCCTTTCTGGTTTTATGATGGTCTCATTCCTTGGGACGATCCTTTTCATTGTAACACAAATGTTCAAGGTAGTAGCTTTCTTCTTCAAACCTCAGATATAAGGTACATGTATTATCAAAATGATATAAAACACCTTTCATGTCTGACAGCATTTACCACTGAGAAGTGACTTTCATTTTACTCACATCTACTGTCTAAAGATAAATATTGAAAAAAAAAGACATCATCCAAATTGTTGATGTTTATAAAGGATATCTGCTTCATGAGCTGCAAGTTTGAGCCAACAGTAAAGCCTAGTCCTTATTGATGATCTCCCCATTTGAATTCTGCACCGACTGCTGCCTTGAGAGACATGGTTTAGCATGCTCATTGATCTATGCAAACTGTAAATTACACAACTTTAAAAAATATATTTAGTGTGTATTGTTTTGTAAGAGGGCATTAAAATAGGACACATAATGTGTAGCATACTTATATACAATATACAATGTACAATGTAAGTGTTCTTATGGGTAGCGAATTAGATTGGACTATTTTGTGACAATGAATATTATTGCCTTGTGAATTTGAATGCACATTTCCTTATGTAATGCATGCACCATATTTGTCTTGCCAGGTTATAAAACCTGTTGTTTTTTTATTTGTGTGTGTAACCGTTTGTGCAATTGCTGTATTGTGGGACTCGCATACATCAAACTTTGATATATTCACTTCAACTTGCTATGCAATTATACAAGAAAATTTAGAGGACATAGTAATGCTGTCATGAGCCAGGTAAATTTGGTTTCTTTTGTAACACATTCATTCGAGTCCTTATGACGAAACATTCACATGTGTGCATCCCTTCAGCTCAGTACAATTTGTTGATATTTCATTGTGGGACTACGCTAACTTTTGCACGCTAGTTCCTCTTCTGATTCGTTTTCATCAAACAAATCACCGAGCAATTACTTGAATTGAATTTTGTTTGCTCTACAATGCTTCATGTATGAACAAGAAAATAATTCATTACTTACTGTCACTAGAGGCAAGGTTTTTCTCTCTTTTTTTAAAAAGTTCATTCAGTATTAAATCATATTTTCTTCCTTATCTCTCAATTATATGACACTGAGCATAGTTGCCAGAGTATGTCAAATTCGTGTTCCTGTATTCAACCATCACATTGATTTTCACTTCTGATGTCAAACGTGAATGATATTTGTGAATCGATCCCGGAGAAAATTGCTTGAATGAAAGCAGTGAAATGGAGGCATTTCATAGCCCATAGATTACACGTCATGTAGGTTTGTCTTCAAAGAATTGATGAATAATTAAAAACACCTTGGTCATGATAGTGACATTACTAGCATACCGGCCTTCATTTGTCTGTGCCTGTATTGTTGTTATATTGTATCGCATCTTTCACAGCACTTATTCCACATCTACCAATATGCTCTACCACACATCCTTGGGTGAATTAAGAGTTCATTTGTTTTTTTCCTATTGCTTTTTGTAAAAAAGCATTTGTCCTAATAGGATAAATTACCATTTACTTCACCCGTCCTTTCCCATTCCAAAATTCACTGTTTTAAATTACAATATCAGTAATACTGAACATGCTGAAAAATACATGATTATCTGTCTTGATACATCTGGCCCATCACACAGTACTTCCAATCCATTCCGACGTCCTGGTCCATGCCAAATCATCACAGTTAATACATGTGCATACATCAATTAGACACAAAGTAAGCTTTCCACTGTCTTTACTGGATAAGGATTTTAATTTCTTCAACTCATTCCATCAATACAGAGTTTAGCCGCAAGATTAAAATTACCAAAACGGCATTGAGTCACGTAGTCACTAAATTGCTACACACTTTATTTTTTTAGAAAGTTCAAACATTGTGCAGGAATCTTGTTTTGGTTCACTGCTTGTATACAATTCTTTGAATATAAATTCTACTGAAAGCTATCTATGTTTTTGATTGAACAGTACACTCACACAACACTTCCAGTTTCCTTAAATTACTGCTTACCACAGAGTACAAATATCTGTCATTTTAGTGGTTAAAATGCTTGCCTTGTTTGTACATGACAGCTTGTTATCATAAGTACATAGTTATCTAATTTTTGAGCAACGATTAAGTAGAACAGTGGCAAGATGTACAAAATTTACAAGTGATAAATGATGAGAATTCAGTGCACACAGCATCACACCTCATCTATACAAGGAAGTTAGTGTTTCCATAGATGGGGCTGGGGGTGGTATAAATACAGCATTTGCATAAATCTCCTTATGAACAAACAGCTTTCAGAGTCTTGGTGGAAAAGTCACTTGAGCTATTTAGACTGGACAGAATTGTGAAGAATTCATGGCACGGAAGGGGTAATGATGAGTAGATGTTCAAACATAAAAAAGTATTATTTCCATCAAGCTTTAATGTTCATCTCTTACTTTATATATAATCAATTGTGTACACAATTTGACAGTTGTAATGCAGCCAGTCCCGTGAGTACTTGTGTGGTCATTTTTCATAAATCTGGGAGCTGAGCTGTTGTTGCCTACGGCTCTGTTGCCGACATTTATTCAGTGCCTAAACCATTCCGTGCATTAATTTTTCACGAGCCCTGACGGATATCAATTACTGCCACCTCATCAAAAGTCTTACTAGTACAAATGGAGACATGTGTGACTAAAGACTATACAACACACTGCAACAAGAGCCCTTATCTTATAACTTCAGCAACTAGTATCGATGTAATTCTTCAGTGCATTATGTAATCAGTTGGCGTACTTCCATCTGTGCTTGCCAATAGGCAATTATGATTCAAGTAGAGATGACAGCACATGCCTAAAAAACACTACCCTGCTAACTTTCGATTACCATTAAGGTTCTCTTTAAATATACTAAAGGTAGGACAAAAATTTAGCCTTCAGTTTTGATGGCAAATCTCCACTGCCTGCATCACATCCTAGTGAATATACACAACAATGTCCTGCAAAGTATGGATAACTAAGGGTATAACCCATCCTTGTTGTTCCACAAAAAGAAAAAAAAATCAGAAGAAAATTCACGTTCATTGTGACTCAGCTTTAATTTGTGCTACTACAGGAAATGAAGAGAGGAAAGATTGCAGAGGAAGACTCAAACATCATAAACAGAATGGTCTGGAATACAGACTACCTCATCACTGGCAAAGTGAGAGGGTAATTTCTATGATTTAAAACCTAAAATTCTTCCGCAGGCATTGACAAAACCTTGTTTGCTAGGAACATTTTTTGGAGGAATGCTTTGATGACAGTATCTGTAGACCAAATATGTGTGATTCTTCAAAACCTATGAATCAGATGTTGTGATTTCAAATGGGCCCTAATGTAGGATTTGATGAAGACCTGGCCTTCTCTCTTCACATGAGTGTGCCTAGACAATGCACAAGCACTAACCTCTCACAAACTAAAGTAAATCTGGGTTTTCCTTCTCCATTATACACTGCTTTCTTCTCTTTGTCCCCCATGTCTGGGAAACAAGGCTTAGTTCATTAATTTGTTGGTCTGATTCACTGCATACTACATGAGAAAGTAGGCAAAAAGGGATAAGACTCCAGTGGGTACTTAAATGACAAGGCTGTTTCTATGCACTGTTCAATCATCCTTCTAGTTTGTTCACTAAACACTTTTCTACGCCTGTTTAATCACACAACAATCTACTACATGTTTTGTACATGCTACTAACAGCTACAAGTTTTGAGTTGCTTTCTCACACTTGCCAATTCCCAATCATGCAATCTCGACAATGACCAGAATACCAAAGCTTTCCATGAACTTACAGTGATCTATATACATGGTTGTTACCACAGACACATGTAGCATTCACAGTTACGGTTTAGATCGTTCAAAATATTGATGACTAAGGAGAAGAAAACGGAGGATATCATGAACAATTCAAACCTGACCCACCTCAACAGACACTACTCACAGCATATATTGTAATTAACAAATATATGTACCATTACTACATACTGAAAAACCTCTGTATTGTCTCCATTTATCCGTTCTTGTGTCCAGTCAAAAGGACAAACAAATATATCACCCTCAAAATCCAGCCAAACTGCCGCCACTGGGTGTTGCTACCCAAAACAATGCATATGAAATGAGTGAATAATGGCGCACCTTACAATTTTGCTTATTTCACCATTATTGCAACCATCAAGGTACCTTGTATCACTCTCTAGACATCATGTCAACACAAATCAAGTTGCATCAAACTATTGTCCACAGAATAACATCAATTTGAGGTAGGAAAAGCTGGGCTTTCCTTGTCGGTCCTACTAGCCTGTGGACTGCAGATACCATTTGTATGGTCTTAAACTTTGTTCATACCATCAATCTCTCCTACTTATCACTGTGAAATAATGATCTTGACTTGATGTGATCGAGTAGGATACAAAATCTACTCTCGTGTTGGCAGTACTATAAAATAAAATTGATATTACTAATACTATGAAAAAGAAAAAAATCTGTAATTTCAGTTGATGGCTTTTTTCCCAATAGAGCAAATAGTAAATAAACTGGAGATTGAAGTCACTTTTTGCTGCTGTTTTGAGATGTTTACCGACACTAAATTCAATCGCAGTACAGCGGCAACAAAAATGAATTGAAACAAAATTGAAAACACACACATACATCAGCATTGGACATTCAATACATATTTTCCAGAGCCTAATCTTTTGTACAATAGTGGCAAAATGATAGAGAAAAGATGAATGCTGATCAAAAATATTATTTACATAGACAATTGCACAATTTTTTTCCTCTACGGGAGGAAAATATGAATAATTTGGCATGTCGTCCTTGTCATGTGGCCGACAAAAAAGTGTATGCTCCAGAGTCAACCAGAGAATTCATTAGGAGTTACGTGTTAATGCCTTTCATTACTGTATATGACATCATCTTTATATTCGCCTATGTAATCTTGATGATTAGGGCAAGCTTTAACAAATCTTTCAGCTGACATAAATTCAATGAACATTTTCAGGTCAAAATTCAATCCTGCACTCTCCTGCCCCCACTTTACAAATCATATCCCACTTCTTGCATTTGCATGTAGAACTCGTCAAAATTTCGCACTCATATAACTTTACTTCCTTAAATCCTAAAATATGAAAATATTACTGGCATTTTGATGAACGAACATACCATTTCATGTGAGGTTGTTACCAAATTTGGTGATATGTACATCAACGCTTTACAGTTGTACATAACATATTGTCTTTGTGCTCATGAAATAGAAAAAATGTAGTGTTTCTTCTTCTTTTTTTATGATTATCGACATGATGACGCAATGTTTTATTGAGTTGTCATTTTTGAGTTGCCACTTTGAAATCCCCTATTTTGACTAGGTTTAGATAAAATGTGAAAGAGCATACCACAGCAATATATGTCTGGGCACACAGCATTCCCGATCTCTGTTCCATGTGGAGCTTATGAATGTGCCTTAAAATAATTGCATTTTCATGGTTTTGTTTTTTTCCCCGAGGAAAAAAGGCCTACAACTATATCGATATTCACTGGGTAAATGTGTGTAATGCTATTGGCTCTTTCCGTTTACCCCCCTCCCCGGCCATTACCAACACAAACTTACTCACTGACTGGCCTTTGGGAAAGTTGAAGATGGCGCTGAGTAATTATTTCATCAACATCTGATGGAACTATAAAATTTATCTCCTAATTTTCCCATCAACAAATGTGATTTTGGTGGAGAATCATAAGACATGGTGGATTTAAGAAGGAGGGTGATTTTCTTTTTTCAAGTGAAAAAAAAAGTAGCACACTCAGGAATCAAAGTATATTTACAAAATATCTAATAACAAATTAACCACCAACAAAAGAAGCACACAAAAAAAAAAACCTGAAAGAAGTTTCTAATGCATAGCTGAGCCGACAACAAAATTTCAATGTTGTCTTGCTTTACATAAATAGCTCAATTACAGCATGGAAAGGTTTGTCAACCAATTGACATGAGGCTGAGAGGTCTGTAAAACTATAACCATTTCCTCTTAAACAGCTGACGCTTTCATTTGCAAACTTCTTAGAATATGTAAGTACAATTAATACACGCTGAATAATGAACTTTTTGTGCAATTTCACTTCAGAAATTGACATTTTCCAATTTACAGAGGAAGTGTACATTAACTAATACATGTACAGCAATAAAAATGACTACAAAGGACTTAAACGCTCCCCTGTAATGCTGAGCACCATCTCTAGTACTCTCACAAAAACAATACAATGTGTACCTTTAGCGATTTCAGGAGCTGCAATTTTACATTTTATAAATGATATGATACAAACAATGGTGTATGGACTTCGATCTGTATCGTTGAAGTGTCAAAGATTAAGTCTTGGCTGGCAACATGCTGCTTGCTGTGGACAACTTTTAAGGGACTGCAAGTTACAATCTAAAAAAAACTAACAATTACAAATAAAAATATATAATATTACCACAATATGTACTGACAGAATTGTTCTCATTTAACATACAAACTTCACATTCTGTCAGCCTTCTTGTGTTCTGATGAGAAGAATCGTGTATACATTTCAAAAACAGATCTTGAATTCTTATAGATGTTGAAAATAAATTGAAATCATTATTTGCAAGAACCAAGGTCTTTATTCTGTCGCAAGTCTAGTGATTTTTTTTTTTTTGACAGAGCTGCAAAATGCATACCAGCATGCTACTCAACTGCAGTATGAAAGCACCAAGCTATATCTACACAAATGCTAGTGTACAGAAGTGACGTTTGCCTTTCGTGTGGTGATGACTCCATCCTGTCTCCTTTTGAACACATCCTCCTCACTTCTTCAGAGAAAAATATATAAAATACTTTGGTTTTTTCTTTCCATAGAACACGACAGACAATGTAGGATGATGTACTAATACTGGCAAAGAACAGAGCATGCCTCTACTCTAACAATAAATAGTTTGAAAAATTTCTCTGAATAAAAGAGCATCGACGATATGATCATCAGCTTTTTAAAGATAAATATATACAGCTACATATATTAGACTTTTTTTCCTATTCGTACAGTCATGTCATATACTTCACTAAAGAGTCAGTCCAAAGCTGCGACATCACACAACAAACATGTACACACCTAGCTTCTTTCTTCAGCAGGTTCAATTAATGAGTGATGCAATAATTCCTTCCTTTTCACATGTGGTGTCCACGGGTACAGCATTTTTCTAAGTAGACCATTTCTCTTGCACTGCTTCCAAAGTTATGGTTCTCTGTAAAAGTGCTGAGTTATGAGGAAAATAAGACATAGGACCCTGTTTGTGATCACACTGACATAAAGTGTCATACATTCAGCATCGATAGGTTGCATTTTCCATACTTTCAGAGAACTATGCATGGGATGAACAGGGCAGTGTGAACCTGCAAAGTTGTCGGTGGTAATATGTACAGCAAGATGACTATATGTTCTTGCAATATGTATACCATGGCTGCCTACAGCATTAACTGTGATTACTCTACATTCTGAGTATTTTGATCTTACAATAAGGGTTATCCATTAGAGCACTCTAAATCACCTTTTATGTTTCAAATATGATGCTGCCTCAGTTTTGGTATAATCTTTAATATCTATTTATATATTTATCACACTCCTTGTTTTAGTATAAAACAGACGCTCCTTCTTCAAACACGCCATTCGCGTCTCTACCTATACTGTCCACTCTGTTCCTGCTGTAAAATGTCTCTCACAATAAGTGTGTTACATTATTTTAGATAAAATGCAAAGTTCTGATTTCAAGAGAAATATGAATATGTGACAGCAGTATATCATAAATTTGTATTACAGTTTGCAGTTGATATAGATATAAATATTTGAGGCGAGAGTTGAATTGACACCTTACATACTCTGTATGAGAGAGACCACAGCATTGTGATGTTACACGCAACTCCCTGTATATTATATGTTCCCTTAGACACTAACACATCCTGGTCAACTTCAACTGAATCTTGCCTCAATCAGCTCCATTCTCTCCTGCTTGACTCTTTACAGTGAGTAGAGATCCATCTTGGACAGATCAAGCCTCTTGATGAGAAATAGTTACAATAGTCACCTCAAATACAATCAAATGCCCGGCCACTCTCATCACAAAATCCTTTTCCTCTAAAATTGTAAAACAAAGAGGCAACACTTTTGCCAGTCAAAATTTTTCTTATCATTCTGGCTTCATTTTGAGCTGTTTTTACAAATTTTCTCTTGCACGATATTGCAGCAACAAATTCATGTCGACACATTTTCTTCCACATCAAAAGAATCTACTTCTAACAACTGTCCACTTTTTTTCTATGTACACAAAGCAAGCGATCAAGACTTTTTGGGTGGGTGAATTGAATAGTTATTTCAAAGTGCTCATAAATAAATAAAAAAAAGAAACAACAAAACTTCCACCTGGAATGAATCATTAATAATCTTTGAAGCGTCACCATGTTACAGCATAGCTTGTAGTCATGACATTTTTTCAGACTACAAAATCCAAGAAGAAACCCACACAAACAGGGACTGACATGGTAGTACACACAACCTCCATTACATTTCTACCCAGCACAGGGGTTGAAAATAAGGATGAAGTAGGAAAGGAAAGAGTCCAAACCATTTGGCCCATTTGGGATGGAAGTAATTATGTACATGATTTTTGTGATGGATTCTTCATTTTACCCTCTTCTTTTCATTTCTTCTTTTTTTTTTAGTTTTACTTCGTTGTTAATTCGAGTATTTGAAGAATGTTGAAACAATGTGGTCGTTGCAGGACTGCAGCAATTGTTGGATCGTCAAGAAGAGTGTTCGCTTTTGTGGCAGCCATCTTATCTCTGAGCGACGTAGAGCGATGTGGCCTGGCTTGGGTCTGCACCAGCAGGGAACAGAACTAGAAGACAAGAAAGAGAGAGAGAGTGAGATCCAAAATGACGGGAAAAATACTGGCATAATCGGAATTTCAGAAAAGATCTGACCACAATGGTGGCTTATCAGGATCTTTAGATTATCAGTCCTTCGCTGAGATTCATACATTTTTCTTTCTTTCTTTCTTTCTTTTTTTACTGTTAACTCTCCAGATAAATTGTGCTCCCCAAAACAAAGAATGAGTCCAAACACTTTTGAACATGTGACCAATTCATTTTGTTCTATGGTACATTTAAGTTTATGTTCCATTAACATTTCAAGAAAGACTGTTGTGAGAGAAACTAGCATAGGAACTTGAGTAATGATCATAAAAAAAGTCATTCCCCTTCAAGCAAATGAATGCATGAATGGTATAGGCAATTTTCCAGTGCAATGACCTGTCAAGTACAAGGCATTAAGAATGATTTGTGAAGAAACATTACTACATCCTACTGTTAGCATGCGCAGACAAAATGGAGGACTATCAAAAGAAGCAAACCTACAAACATGAAAATATTTCATTTGAATTAGGTTTAAGAGAGGAGACAAACTGAGACAATTAAAAATGACTTTGTATACAATAGTGTAGTCCAAATTTCTGATGACAATACTCAAGGGTCAGTTTACCTTTCAAGATATAGTTTGCTCAGCAAGTCAGGCACTTCTTTGCTGTCTTTCGTCAATTGCTTTCAAGACTGAAAATTGCAAAGAAAAGAGAACAAAAGTTGAACAACAGTCACCACCAATATTACAGAAGTAACAAAATGAAAAACTGAAAAACAAAGGCAATAAACTGTCTATCAAAACTAGCTATATGAGATACAATCCCACTCCCTTTAAAGGGGCATTCCAGACGATTTTCATAATTTCACATCATATAGTACGTAAATGGACAGCTCCATGTATAGATTTGTGGAATTTATAGTGGTCTTTTAGCAGAGAAACAATACTCTGAAAAATCTTAAACAAATTACAATGAACAGTGTTGATGACATAGGAGCCTCACATATTTCAGAAATGTAGCAGTGTAATTCCACTTTAATACCACTTGCTTAACAAGTTCACCTGTTTAGAATGTATGCATGCCATCTTCTTTTGTTCTGCTTCCTTGAGCCCCAACTCATGCATTCTTATGGTGAGGCTTCCATTTCATCATCCTTGTTCATTACACTTTGTTGTAAATTTTGGAAACATCCTTATTCCTCAACCCAATCACTATAAATTCTAAAACTCTGCACTTGGTATAACTAATTTATAGTTGTGTAATTGTAAAAGTCTGAAAATCATCCGGAGGTCTCTTTTAATAGATATCAAATGCATTCAGATATTCATCCAGTGTTACAAGGTGACCAGCACCACAACACAGCCCACAGGCTTTGCCATTAAAAATGGGCGATTCCCATCAGTCCGGATCTTAAAAAGTACTTTTTTCTTTTCTTCATCATGGACGTGTTGAGTTAACAGTTCTCTTGCAACTAGAACACCTGATGCTCTGAATAATTCATGGCATCCACTTTTTACTACCATCTAAAGTATGAGCTTTTGCCGATGCTACGAAGGTGTTATACAGCCACTTGAGAGAGAGAGAGAGAGAGAGAGAGAGAGAGCGAGCACGCGAGAGACTCTCCGAAGGAAAGTGAAGCTTTATACTGTGTAACCAGACAGATACAGAAGGTGACATTCGTTTAAAACAGCATGATGCTCTCTTAGTCCAAAGCGTAATAATCAAACTTGAAATAAAAAAAAAAAAAAAATTGGTAAACAAGCCATATCAACATCACTCATCACAATATACCACTTCTTGCGTATGTCCACTAAAACATATCCAGCATTCACTTTTGCACTACATAATCTTATTTGTTTGGTTGTCTGTTGGTTTGGCAGCTGGTGTTTGTTTGTTGTTGCTGTTTTTTGTTTGTTTTTTTTTTAGGGGGGGGGGGGTGTAGGAAAGGTGAACCATGGAGGAGGTGTTATAAATGGAAAAGGGTTAATCTACCCAATTCATCAATTACTGTTAAACCTCTTGTTACAGTTCTATTGTAAGGCCGCCACCTCTTACTCTTGGCAACTTGGCGACAAGACATTTGTCCTCAGTCTCAAAAGGGCAGAAATTTACAACAATACATGACAGGCCAAAGTTTGGGCAAGGCTCGGCTCAGCATGCTGGTGAACTTTGAAATCCACTGTCTGACAGTAATCTTCAGCTACCACTGAATATGCTATCATACATGCAGTTTCCGTAACTGGATTAAAGATCTTTTTTTAGTTTGGTCATTCATTTATTGAATTTTCTCTCTTCAGTTCATTATATATATATATGCAATGCTTTCATTTACAGGAATATTTGGAAGAAAATGTATAACATTCACATGATGTTTCATCCTGCTCTAGCGGCAAGAACAATATGCCCTTGAAATGCTTTTGTGATATTATTCCATGCAAGCAGTAATCGGCTATCAAGAGTTCTAACTGAATGGTGATGGCTGAGTTTTTAGCATGGCTCATGTAGAATGCAAATGCCTAACTTGTGAACAAAGTCTAGATAAAGCCAATAATCTGATTGAGTTGCAAATATGGGTCTCTCTGAGAAACATTTCACTACTTACTTTTTGTGATTATCCTCAAGGTATCCAGATCTGGTGGGGTGTCTTTGTGGTATGGTATTCTCGTCGTCAGATACTAGATATGGGAAAACAGACATAAAGGCGAAAAAGAAAGAAAGAATGATAACTGGTAATGCTTGGTGTACTGCACCACACACTAAAAAAATAACAGTCTTTGCTATCCTTCAGGAGGAAAGTTAGCAAGGTCCATTTTTGTAGATAACTCGAGGTATGAACAAACTTTTCATCTGAACGTATTAGTCCATCTTTAATGGTTTTGTGATGACATAATAATGATCAAGCCTAATCTTATGATTTATAATTTCCTAAAATATAGACTAATATCATTTTTTTTTTTAAATAATTGGCACCACTATAGTGAGTATAAGTTCCAACCCAACATCCGCGACATGACTTGAGGACTCACATTTGATCATTATGTACGAATTCACCTTACATGAAAATTCCTTTTTGTGTTTCTCCTCCTTCTTTCATTAAGGTAGAGTCAAGAGGCTCATCAATATGCATTTTGCTTTAGTTTTGATTTACTGTGTATCCCTTCACTTTTGTACATTTTCAAAGTGAGTCACACCTAGTCAATAAAAGAAAGCATGTTCAGTCTTGATTCTCATACATATGACTCTAAATGCAGGAGTGAACAACCCTGGAATATGATAATACAACCACTGCCGAAGGCCGATGCGACAATCTAAACGAAAAGAAAATTCTCGTGAGCAGAGCCGCGCTGCAGACGCACATCCAGACCCGCCGGGTATCCATCATGTAATCAATGCACAGCATGTGGAGTGTCCCGAATGCACGGCAACCCTTTTTGGAAAGCCGCCGAGTATCTAACTGTGTTCACCTGAAGAGGGTGGTATTTGGTATCAGCCCACCTAAATGCATTAGTGGAGCACATCCGGCCTTCCAGTTAGGGGTAATGGGCAAAGAGACTGCACTGCATGTGATTGATGGAATATCCATGAGCCCTAAGGCCATTTCCAAGGACAGGAAACTTGACAAATATCTCGTTTAGGGTTCAAATAAGATATTGTGTTATATCACATTACACGACTACAACTGATATGTAGTGAGTCTGGTAATTTAATTCCAGGGCCAAGCATATTAGAGAGTTACACTTGATTCTGGGTTTATTCAAGGCATGGGAACAATTCTTTCTTCTTCTTTTTTTACCAATTTGCATCAATCACGTGATCTGCAATTCCTTACAACACAAGGCCCACATGGTCAACAATTCCCCCTTAAAGCAAATTAATGAGGAACATTACAGCTTAGATGATAAGAAATAAAGACACTGAAGCTTGTACTCATGTCAGTTATTTTTACAAATAGTTTTTGAAAAAAAAAAGTCCAGACAATCAAACACAGTTTCTCTTTTAGCAGATTTACACACATCTAGGTCCTGAACTTTCCTAATCATGCGATGTCAAAAGTTCAAGGGTCAATGAATTCTGGATGAGCTCACCATTCCTGGCTCCACACCATTCTTGAGCTTCAGTTTATTGCTGAGTAGAGAAAGGGGTTGCTGCTTTGTCTTCTGCTTGCCGCCAGCGTTGTTGCCCGTTCCGCCCCGACCTTTGACCTTGTTCTGTACGCTGAGCAGTGCAGAGATGAATGTGTTCTTGGTCTCTTTCTCGTAGTCCAGGTCCTCTCTGAGGGCCAGCTGTTGGACCAGGACTTCTGAGTATTCCTTGACAGTTTGGTCTAGCTCCTCAAGCAGTTCATTCAGTTGTGCGAGACTCATATTCTTCAGTTCTGAAATGATAAGAGAAAGTGGGGAAACTAAGTCCTTGTTCTACAGAAAAAAAAAACAGATGAGGGGATTTCTATTGCATATTGACTCATTGTAACAGAAATTAGAAAAGCACTTGCGGAGCACAGACCTCCGCCAAGCAGTTCATTTCCACCCATATTGTGATTTCCACCCTATATCATAGTCCTACATTCCCACTGCATAAAAAAAAAATAATAATAATAGTCATCATCATAATATGGTGTACAAAAGAGTGATGGTGATGGTAGGTATATGATCTGGCTTTTTATTGTTATACACATAGGTCTACGTATGCTGAAAATGGCCCCATTTTCCAATGACACAGAATTCTTCAAAAAGTTCACCAAAAAAATTCCTGGATCCAAACAGTGATTTGTATCACTACCAAATTTTAATCATCTGTTCCTTGCATCATTATCAACTTTTCCTGACAATTTCATCCTAATCCATTCATAATGTTTTGAATTATCTTGCAAAACAGACACACAGACAAACAAACCAACACCTGAAAAACATAACCTCCTTGGTTTTTGGCATAAGGAACAGAGTTTAAGTGCAGAGTCAGCACCCCTGCAGACCAAGACCTGCCAATTCTCATGATGTATCATTAGCAGGGCAGTAGCAAAACACCAAAAACTTGCATCATCACCATGGAAACTGCATCCAATGTGTGAAATGACTGTACGACAGACAGAGAGATGCTCTCACTCAACAGTAAAGCCCAACAAAATAACCTTCTTTTTTTTTTGTAGCTGCTCACACAAAGTGATGGACAAACAGTCACTGCACTCAGGGTGTAGCTGCATCTTCAATCAATCGATGACAGTGGCCACATCAGCCATCCATCTCTGCCACAGGCAGTGCAACTTTCGCACCTGACTCACGACCAGGGAGACGGCTTTGCCTACGAATCAATGCAAGCTGCGGGAGCAAAATTCAGCCGTGGGAGAAATGCTCCAAAAAAAGCCGGAGAGGCCCAGCCAGTAAACACGTAACAGGGTCTGACCGTCTCAAACTGAATTTCCAATGAAACCTGTTGAACGAGAAAATATTGCCTCATTCGGTTGAGATGTCTCTCTATCTATTGAATGCAGAAAATGTCTTTTCAATTCCAATCACTTTGCAGCAGAATGAAAGACCCTACACTGAAAGTATTATCATGACCAATGACAGAAATCTTTGTATGAATGATGAATCTATATGATGAAGAACAATCTTAAGTACCTCCAAATCCCCTTCCTCTGCATGCTGATAAGTCACCAAATAGGAGGAAGCACTAAAGTTGTCTAGCAGTCAGAGTGGAACACAATAGAAAGACCTTCTTTTTAATCAAAATCAAAATTCCCTAGTTACTGCATGGTAGGTTCCATCTTCACTTCTCTAAACATGGCCTTATTCTTGCTTCCCTTCAGTGTTCACCTCGAATGTCTTGCAATTTATCAGTACAATTCAATATGTGTAACTTTCTACCGCCATGAGCAGGGCATCATCATGATATTGTTCAGATCTGACCGATACATTGCACAGACGCATGCTATCCTCTCTCGCTACGCCCCTCCCTGTCATACCCCCACCTTGGCTTGAACACAGCCATGCAGCGCTCTTCACTGACGGCATGCACCCACACGCTGTGATAAACTTTTCAACTCGCATGTTATCTGCGTCACTTGAAGAGTGCCCCACTTAATTCGTTTCTTTGGCCATGTGTCTCTTAAGACCAGATCAATTACACTAACAAAGAGCAAGTATCCAGCAGGTCTTGGATTGTTTATTGGTGAAAGGTACCTCCCAGCTGTATTTCTACAGAAGGCACTCAGAGCCTAAATATGAGAGAAAGAGAAAAGAGGAGAGCCGAGAGAGACAGCTATGACGCTAAAGAGGGCCAACCACCTCACAGCGCGGATGCAAAGGATGCTGACACGAGATTCGTTCACATTTAAAAGTTAAGCTCAGGTCCAAAGCTCTCGTGAATGCACTTCAAATGTAAGAGGAATGAGGCTGGCAACATGTGGCTAGTCGTGTCTCAAAATGCCAATTTGAAGTTGGGCATCATGATAGCAAACATCTTACAAAGCTCCATTGCTTTGTTAGTCGAACTCCCAATAGCTTACTTAGCAGGGAATACAATTAAATCAAGTTTGTATGCAGATACTCCAATACACACTATCAGTGATCTTATAAGTCACAATTCTATTTTTGATTATAGGGAAAGTCATTCAAAAAACAAGAGTTGCAGTGAAAATAAGTACATATGTGTCCTGTGTATCAGCTTCCCATGCACTGTTTTAAAATGCAGCTAAAAATGCACTGCCTACACAAATTGTTCCCAGCAGCTGCTGACACCAGTATGAACAGGACCACTCATTATGCATTTTACCACGACGAAATCAACATGACGTTTTCCTCTTTTTCTTTGTAGTGTGCTAACAAGCAGCATGTTCTAGATTCTCTGGCTATGTGGATTCACTGAGATTCCCTCCAATCTTGCATAATGCTTGAACAAGGCACCACAGGCTTTGAACCACCTGCAATCTAAAACCAGAAAGCTTAGCAGCGGAAGAAACAAACATCAGTTGCATTTGAAAAAACACATCCTCTATGTTTATATCATGAGAAGAAGAGGAGCTCTGGTTCTCATTTGTTGTGTGTACCTCTTTGGAATCCTCCTGCGAACGAGGGACTTCATTAGGATGGATTCCAAGGTCTTTCTATTCTTTCTGCGTCCGTGGCATTTGCTTTTGACGGCCTTGTTGCTCACTCCGCTGAGGGGACAGCGGAGGTTCCTCTTTGCCCAATGTACACAAACCTTGGCCTCCTGTATCGATTGCACTCCCTAGCTACGGCGACGACGGCGGACTCGGCAGATCCCTCTAATTCTGCAGGCTGGAAATCGCAATCTGCATGCATTTTGGTGGGGGCCTAAAGCTCTCTCACACGGAGATGAATGTTCAGCTAAAAACTTTGACACTGAAAAATCACGGTGGCAGAAATTGCTCACATATCAATCAACACAGTAAGCCGTCCCTATAGATGTTGAAAATCCACAATTCAATTTGCACAAAGAACCCAATGGCATCATGACATTGAGTGAAATAGGTCTGTCGATCATAAAGCAGCAATGGGCTCCACTGCAGATTCCATTTTGACTGATTGCTGTGGAGGGAGATTAAAGCCAAAACACAGTTCCCACATGCTTGCAGAACTGCCAATTATTGCTCCAAAATGTACTTAGTATGCATAAGAAATGTGTAAAATCATGCTGTAACAACACAATTCCAGTTCGGTAAAGACAAGAATGCAAAATATTAGTCAAAAAGGTTAACCTGAAAGTCCACAATCTAAGTGCATTCCGATCAAGGTAACTACGTAATTTTTCATGATGGATTATCAATAATGGACAATCGGGCCAAAGTAATATCCATCGATCTTCGGCATTAGAATGAATTGCATGCAGCTTGTTGGAAAATGCGATTGTAAAGGGCATGATTGATCATCACATAACATTCCGCCTCCCAAAGTGCTGAACAGGAGGGCTTATTTGGAATAAAAGTTGTATACTACAATCAAAATTATTCTGCACTTATGATCTCAAAATACTCCAAAACAACTCATCATCCTGGCAAATCGCATCAGCCAGCTAAGTTTCATGGTAGGCCCATTTGATGTCCCGGTATTGCAAGCAAATTCTAAATGGTGGAAGATGAATTTTGAGCCCTTCTGAGAACTACGTTTTGGCTTTAACACCTTTAACAAAGCAAGTAAAGCAAGAGAACCTTTCAGAACAAAGTAAATGCTCATGCTTGGTGGTACAATGTAAAACGACTTATAATCTAGTTTATTTCAGGCGTCATATCTATGTCAAAATTTTGTCGTTTCTCCAGGCATCAAGATCCATTTATCTGTACTTTGTAATGTGCCTATGGCTTTCATGTATCCTCTTATCATACACTGTATTTGCTAGCTTGCATGCTTATGAATTGTTGCCTGTAGTGCAGCATCTTATGCTAAGCTCAGACAACAATGAGGAAGACATTAGCTTTATGATGCTTACATCCTGTCAATATTCATATAAACCCGCGTGTGCTACGCAAATGACTTGTCTGCTGCGTACCAACCATTAGGCAATCAATCTATCTATTTATCTATCAATCAATGAGCACTGCTACCACCTGAACAGACGTGGGTGCATTAGAGCTTTTTCCTTGATGGATCCCCTCTCCCAGAATTGACAACAATCAGCAGAGCATTAGCTCTACCGGTTTCATGAGGGGAAAATTTCTTGATCAGGGAAATTTCCCCTAGGTCTCAAATCTTCTAGATTAGGGTTCGGTAATGGCTTCAATGAAGATGAAAAATTTAGCGATTTATCTGCTCAGAGAGAGAGGGAAGGAGGTACGCAGAAAACCAATCCTCTGAAGAATAAGACTAAAACATTCATAAAATGGGGCGGATTGGGGTGGATCAGTAACATTCACACCACTAATTAAACTTTATGGTCAAATTTCATTTGTGTTTGATCCAAGTTCATCACGAATGTGGAATCCCTCGCATAAAGAAAAATAGAATGTTTCATCTTCTAGTCCTGACATTGCTATCTATTCATCTATTTGCAAGTCTGATTTTAAAGGGTAACTATATCCAAGGAGCTTCAAACACAGGCTTCTTACTATATCTAATTCTAAGGGTGAATTAAATCATAGCAAACTTTTCTGGGTAGAAACATAGTTCTGAATACCATGTTTTGTGGTTTAAATTTTGTTACAAACAGTAGTTGTGACTACAAACTGGGTTTTGAAACATGATTTTGAAATGCACTGTGAAGGTGTGATTGAAAACTGTGTTTCACAAGGAAACAAGGTTTTAAAAATCTTACAAATGGAATCATGACTTGAAACATGGTTTATATGGCATCATAGTTGCGCATGCCCTGTTTGACCAAGAATCTAATTACCAAGGGACCAGCCGCGCATGATGAGATGCACAATGGCACAGTATGAGCAAGCCAGAAACACGCTCGGGACAGACTGTTATAAATGCTCTTCTGTCAGATCATGTTTCAAAACCATGTTTCAAAATCATGTTTCAAAACCTTGTGTCAAAACTATGTGTCAAAACCATGTGTCAAAACCATGTGTCAAAACCATGTGTCAAAACCATGTGTCAAAACCATGTTTCAAAATCATGTTTCAAAATCATGTTTCAAAACCATGTTCAAAACCATGTTTCATAACTGTTTCATAACTGTTTCAAACCTGTGTTTCAAAATCATGTTTCAAAACCATGTTTCAAAACTATGTTTCAAAATTGTGTTTCAAAACCATGTGTCAAAACTATGTTGCAAAACTACGTTTCAAAACAGTTTTTCAAAATCATGTTTCAAAACCAGGTTTCAACACCAGGTTTCAAAATCGTGTTTCAAAACCATGTGTCAAAACTATGTTTCAAAACTATGTTTCAAAACGGTATTTCCAAATTATGTTTCCAAACCATGTTTCCAAACCATATTCCTAAACCATCTTCCAAAACTATGCTTCAAAACCATGTTTCAAACCCATGTTTGTCGGTATGCATAGTCTTATAAATGCAGCCCATAAGTTGTGTGAAGTGATTGTCTGTGCTATCCCACTCAGGGTTTATCAGCAGTCATGGTGTCAAGGAGGACAAAACTAGGACAGGCGATGAGGACAGTGCCTCAGCAAAGGAAGAGAGTTTTGGAGAGGAGTGACTCATTCTCCGAGTTAGGGACAAGAATCCTGTTCTTCTCAGATTCCTATGGGATGAGGATTCACTGGCGCTGCATCAGGGTGGGGGCAGGAAGAGCGGAATGATTGGGAGGCACACGTTTGGGGTGTAGAAATACTGGTGTGCTAAAGACAAAAAAAAAAGGTGGAAAGGCAATAGACACTGAAAAACAACTGAAAAAGGATGGAATACACAAGAAGTAGAGATGTTGGTGGGAAGTATTGTGAAAAAGATAAATGAGAGAGAGAGAGAATAATGATATTAACATTTCAGATACAACTTTAATTGTGCTTCAAGTCTTGATTTTGTACTATTTTTCTATTTTTTAAACTTTTCTTAACAACAAGATGTGTCTGGTTGATATTCATTATTAACTTCATCATTACAATGGGTGAAAGGTCGTCACTGTATACCAAAGTCTTTGCAAGCTTTGCTAACCAGTTCCACAATGAGAGTGAGCCTATTAAAGTATTAAAGTACAGGCAAGCTTTTCCTATGACCATTAGTCACAATCACACAGAAAAACAGCGGGATAACAATCGCCATCCAAGTACTGACATTCTTTTTTTTTGCGCTCATTCAGACGGACAGAAATATCCTGCTTATTGCCGTCTGCAGTGACTTGTTGACCAAACTGAGCATGCTTGAAATCTACCAATGACCCTATAGTCTAGCGGATATAGGGCACATATAGGGTGAATCATGCACATTATGGTAAAAGCACCATATTTGGTACACATGTATATGATGCCAATACAAGTCATTTCTGATATGGAAGCCACTCTGATTCTGCCTGTGGCGGCCGTGGCGGCCATTTTTCAAAATGGCCGCCATGTGATATAGCAATGCTGTGTATTTTGGAAACTATAAGTCCGATTGTCGTGATTCTTGTACCAAAGTATAGGTTTTGAGGGTCAAGGATTCCAATAAAATGATTTTTGAGAGAATAAAACCATGGCAACCTACTTATTGGCGGCCATTTTGAAAAAAATATGGCCACCATGCTAGATATAACATATCCTTAAAACGTATGGACAAAGAGTCATGACTCTGATACCAACTTATATGTTTTTGGCGTCAAGGACTCCGAAAAATTCAACTGCACGTGAATATGAATCGTTTCATACTACGTTTTGGCGGCCATTTTAATAAATATGGCTGCCATACAACGGATAATGGATATTGTATATCTTCGAACTCAATGAATATATAATCACGATTCAAGCGTAAAAGTATAGATTTGGGGTGAAGGTTTTCAATATAATGATGTTTTAGCAAAGTGAATAGGTTTATCACATCCTTTGTTTTGGCGGCCATTTAATAAATATGGCCTCACTCCAGTTAAACATGGCTGCCGCTCTGCATTCTATTCATATATCTTTAAAACCAAAGGATGCATCTTCATGATTCTGGTACAAAAGTATGTTTTTGAGTTTCAATTATTTAACTGGATACATCTTTTCGTGTATACAACCATCACATCCTATGTTTTGGCTGCCATTTTAAAATATGGCCACCGCAATATATACTATACTGTACGTCTTTGAAATTAATTGGGGTCAATGATTTCAAACAAGCATTTGTTGATGAATAGAACTAACACATTTCGTTTTCATGTCCATTTTGATAAATATGACTGCCGCTCTACATAGAGTATGCACACACACACACACACATTATATACAGTGTGGCCTAGAATTAACGGAAACGTGAGTTTTCGCAAATATCTGCACATTTGCATTACTTTGATGCAAAAATGAATGACATAGAGTTGTAGAGAATTTATCTAGAAGAAGAATGACACCAAAATCATCCGATTTGGTTGAGTAGTTTTCATTCTACAGATTTTTTTTTTTTAAAGACGGGTCGAGCGTAAATTTCTTAGCTCAATTCAACAAATTTCAGCATCGAACAAAAGCCACTTGGGAGACTAACAAAGAATTGAGGCCGCACGTCACAATGTTGAATGCTTGAATAGGATTATTGTCGAAAATTGACCTTCAATTGTTGGGTAGTCTCCGTTGCTGAGCTTTGACAAAATAAAGTAAGAAATTAATGATTAACAAAAACATGTCTAGAAAGAAAAGTACTCAACCAAATTAGACAATTTCGTTTTGGTTTTGGAAAAATATTCGTTTCCATTTTCTGAGGGGCCACCCCGTATGTATTATATATACACCCTCACTTGCCATATGCAGGGCTCCACACTAGCATTTATTTTTGGTGGCCCGATCGTGCCACCAAAATCATTGATTTTTATTTTCTGGTGGCCCGAAAGTAAAATCTGGTGGCCCGAAAAAGATTCAAGAAAAACATAAGAAAAACTAAATCGGTCCTACTAAACAGAAAAATGAATATTAAGTATTACTGAAGTGATACAGGTACCCTTGTCTAAAATAAATGAATAGAAAATTCAATCATCTTACCTTTATTCTGAGTTCTTAGATTTTGCAAATAGGCTTATAGATTATTATAAAAGTTGATGCCTATTTAGGTGGTCAAAACTTACGTTTGAAATGAGAAAGTGGGTGCATTTGCAGACATTCGTAAACATCCGACATTTGTTTTAGCATTGTAAAGAGCCGAAAGTTACCGTTATTCATTTCTGATTTCCGAATGGCAAAGCAAACATTCGACATTAACCAGCATCTTCCGGAGCTGAATGTTATCCTTATTCATTTCCGAACGTAAAATCAAATATCTGACATTAATTTTAGCACCATACGGAGGTGAATCTTACCGTTATTCATTTCCAAAAGAATATAAGCAACCTCCAACATTTATTTTAGTATCATATGGAGTCAAGTATTACCGTTATTCATTTCCAAACTTAAAAGCAAACATCTGACATTTATTTTAGCATCTTACAGAGCCGATTGTTACCGCTGTACATTTCCAAAAGTAAAGGCAAACATCAGACTTCATTTCTGAAATTTGGGTGGCCCGATGTGCGTTTTTGGTGGCTCCGGGCCACCGTTAGTATCGAGCCCTGCCATATGTATTGTCCCATTGACAATCGTTCACCTATTATTGGTAAATGAACCTCCTATGTCGTTGCGGCGTTTAGTTCTTTATTGTTCATTGATTGTTGTTGATTGACCATACCTCTATCACATTCACTATTCAAGTAGGTATTGAACATCACATAAGTACAATTGCATACGTGGAATACTAAAGATAATTACGTTGAATATCAAAGGTAGAATAAAATGGTGAGAATGGAATAGAAGACTCCCCCCCCCCCCCCCCCCAATTTTGGATGCATAGACAGGAAAGTACAATTAGTGTACTGTCATAGTTTCCAGCCACAAATACATGATTAGTATTGCAGTCTTATAAGACCTACTGATTTCTAAAGTTTGTTTTCAGTTCTTGTTCATTATTTCATAGTATGACCTTGTCAAAACTGTTACACAAAATTATAAGGAATCATATGAAGGAATCGAATTAGCTCTGACAATCCGAAACAATTATTGTTCCTGATCATCCATTGCTAAGCGGTGATGAACGTGAATGCATATATAGATGCAGGTGCGCTTTAGAGAACGTCTTCAGTATTTCTACTGGTGCTGGTAAGTAAGATCGATTAACTGAATATCTTATTCTGCAGTTTTATCTTCCAATAATTATGAACCTAAAAGTTTGTATTTCTTTGAGGTTTTCCTTAAATTCATAAATTAGCATAATTTTTCTTGTAGTTTATATTTTGCTAGTAGACTCATGTGGAGCTGCAAATGACAATTAGATGTAAACCTATAAAGATGTATTGTATAATACCTATTATATTTGCCGGAGAGATAATGAACTACAACATCTTACCGCCTTAGGGGTTCCGCTCCGAATTGGATAAGGTTTACTCCCTAGCCTTTGATTAACCAAAAAAAAAACTGCCCGCAAGGAAGCGGGAGACTCGTGGAGGGCGGGGACGTCTTTCTACCCGTACAGGACCAGAAGGACCTGCCCACTGCCACTATTGACTTTATCGTTTGATGTATAAGATTCAGTGTATTTATAAGTATCAGAACAGCCTGGTCAATCATGGATTTTATAGACATACATATAGTGTGTTTATATTTGATGTAAGTGACCCAAGAAGTTTTAGAAGTTTTCTCACACTTAGTGTCATTTTTCCAAAGAAAATAGATGTACTAATCGGTTGGAAATTATGATTTTCATTCCATAGTCCAGGGACCAGAGAAAGCGAGAGTCTATATTTCTAGAAAATATATAATATTGATTAATATGTACTTCAGACATGAAATTGTGAAGATCATGTTTTTCACATACACTGTACACACAGAAATCCTATAAAGGAAGTTGAGCATATTTTCCAAAATGCTTACAAAGTTAACTATGCCCAGATGTCCCACATTAGCACACTAAAAATGAGTGAACAAGTAATTGTTGACCCCTAAAACAAACGTTTACACCAGAATCAATCCACAATGGGCGTCCCGCTTTTATAACACTCGTACGCTATTTATTAAATGGCCGCCAAAACAAAGGATTTGATGAACCTATTCAATTTGCTAAAACATCATTATATTGAAAACCTTCACCCAAAAACTATACTTTTACACTTGAATCGTGATTATATATCTTTTGAGTTCGAAGATATACAATATTCATCATCTGTTGTATGGCAGCCATATTTATTAAAATGGCCGCCAAAACGTAGGATGAAACGATTCATATTCACTTACAGTTGAATTTATCAGAATCCTTGACCCAAAAACATATAAGTTGGTATACCAGAGTCATGTACGTTTTAAGGATATGTTATATCTAGCATGGTGGCCATATTTTTTTCAAAATGGCCGCCAATAAGTAGGTTGCCATGGTTTTATCCTCTCAAAAAATATTTTATTGGAATCCTTGACCCTCAAAACCTATACTTTGGTACAAGAATCACGACAATCGGACTTATAGTTTCCAAAATACACAGCATTGCTATATCACATGGCGGCCATTTTGAAAAATGGCAGCCACGGCCGCCAAAGGGAGAATCAGAGTGGCTTCCATATCAGAAATGACTTGTATTGGCATCATGTACATGTGTACCAAATATGGTGCTTTTACCATTAAGTGCATGATTTTTTCTATATCCGCTGGACTACTATGCCCTCATGTCATGTGCAGTTCAATTATGCATGTTTTAAATTATGGGATAAAAAATCTCAAGATTCTTGCGGTGCAAATTATCATGCTATTTCTAAAATTATTGCAATAATTCAAAAATGACCACACGGTTTATTGGGATTGGGATCATACTATTTAGTGGGATTTTCATGTCCATGATGACAAATGACAATAATTTCTAGATTTCTACCCTGCAAATTCGTGTCAGTGTGAATCCCACTAATGACTGCATGTCTCTCTCTCTCTCTCTCTATCTCTCTCTCTCTCTCTCTCTCTCGCTCTCTGTCTCATGCATACATACTGGAGCACTGAGCCAAAAAAAAAAATCTAGGCACACTCAAATCTTCAGAAGTAACCATTTGTTTTGTTGTTCCTGTTTTCCCAGCAAAAGAAAAACAAGAGACTGTCAAACTAACAAGCAAACTGCATCTTGCTCAAGTGACGAAGGTTTGCACTTGGGAACTGGCACGTCCTTGAAATCCTTGACCTTCAGGGCAGGGATGGCACTCGTCCTATGCTACTGCGCTGTCTATGCCTCTGGAGGCTTTTAACTCTGCGCATCCCTTTAGGCATAAGTACCCTACATTTCCCTTGTATTATTACATCCTAATGCATCGATCAATTAAGATGAAAGGAGCAATCTTTCATGTAGATTTGATTTACATATAAAATTGTCACAAAACTTTATGGTTAGTGCTCACAGATAAGCACAATCCAAAACAATGGCTGTTTGTGCAATATAAACTTTTCCATCTCTGTTCTTATGTTTACCAAGTCTGACATTCACTAAGTAATCAATTACTGTTCCTTCAAATTTCTTGTAAACATTTCAAATTCCTCCTCTTGTGTTTTACCTGCCAGTTTATACACAATCTCCCCTCACTGAATCGACTTGTATTAGATTACCATTCCTGTACACCTTCTGTCGCTCTTCTTTCTTTCTTTCTTTCTTTTAAAAAAAAAAAAAAAAAAATCAGAGTTGATATGTATTTCCCTCAATCCTTTTTCTCCCTCTTTTCAATCCATCCCTTTATTTGGCTGACTTCACTGCCCAGGCCAACAAATTATTCCATGACCTTGATTTCTGTTTAGGAACAACCCGTCTTCAAATCACCCACCTAGAGTTCATACACAGGCAGCAATAGTGGCATTCACACTGACACGACTTAGTGTGATCCTTGCATCACGATACATACAATTCTAGATCTTGCCAGGGTGGACTTAAAGATTTCACTACACAGTGCGATCAGCATCGAAATCTTTTCCTAAGAAATCTTGTGATTATTTTTGGAATTATCACAATTATCTGAGAAACAACATGATAATTTGCACCGCGTCGAGTGCTGAACACTGGAGCAAGTCATCTCAAGATTTTTTTTTATCCCATCCCTCAAAACACAAATCACAAAAGTGCACCAACACAAAGGCATATCCAGTCATCATTTCAGTAGATTTCAGACATGTACAGCTTGGTCGATAAGTTGTGATTGGCAATTACCACCTGGGATATTTTTGTCTATCTGCACAGGTACAGGTATTTGATCATAATTGACATCCCACTATTCTGTCTGTGCGAATAACACTAATGTGAATCCAGCAACAATTTTAGGACCCTAGATGGCTCACTGCACTCAAATCCACCATATTCCCCAATACCATACTCCTTGGAGATGCGGTGTCGTAATTCGCTGATTGCATCTCACGACAGCAGCAACCGTATCTGGAGAATCCAAAAAGGAGTTTGCTGTCTAGATTAGATTGGTGACACACAGTCTTGTTTATATCTAGCGTTGCCAAATTTGCGCCGTTCCAGGTACTTGCACCAACAACATGCAGTCCCCTACGTGTCGACCCGGCTTTAGACAACTCCAATAAGACGGGGAAATAAACCTCTCAACCTTGCTCAGACAAAATTGGATCTCGCCTCATATTACAGCCTCATAAGGAGCACTAAAATGAGATTGTGAGGGGCCAGGTTCAAGGTATGCAAGAAAATAAAAAAGAAGACCCAACATCCAGCTCACAAAGTGTTTGAGGGATAAACTCACAGACAAATGTTTATGGTCTCAGCAAAGTTTGTGCATAATTCACTGACACTTTGTCAAGATCAAGCATAGGAGTTTTGACATGGGAATTTATATTCACCATGAAATGAATCAACCACAAAAGAAGATTTCAGGAAAAAAAAGATTTGTTTTGAAGATGTTCACTGCTGCAGTAACAAGTCTTAGCATGTCTCTGTGATGCTCTAAATACATGACAATGACTTTTGGCTATATCATTAAATGCCTCGGAAATCCTCTATCCCCAAAGCAAAATGAGAGAGTTAAAGCTAAAATCATACAAATATCAATATTGTAATTTACATGCAGCTGTCAGGAGCAGTCCTTTGACATGGAGTTCCATGGATGCCATATAGCCCGCCCAGTCAAATAGTTCACATGTCTTTACCACTGTACAAATCCAATTGAATTCAATTCAATTATGTACTTCACTTCCATCAATAAAAGGAATACATAATACAAAGTGATACATTCATCAAACATTAATAAAATATAATCCATGGTATGTAGAGTCCTCTGTGAGCCCAAATATTATTGGGCTTTTTTATTCTTTTTCTTTTTTAATATTTCAGTGCCAATGTCGGCATTGGTATTGAAATGGAGTAATAGCAAGGAATAAGGGTTTTCATTTTCAGTGCCAATGATAACATTGGTATCTGAATAGAGCAGTATCAAAAAGAATGGGAATCCTTAAATTTCCATTTATCTCATCTGAATGCTGAAAACATCATTATACCATGTATGTTATTATCAAATATCATTCTTTTATAAAATGGGTTCAAGAATGTAGCCAATTGGAAGCGCTGAAATGAGTCTAGTGTGCGTGCATTAATTTCTTAGTAAATGCACGGCTGGGGCCTGATGTACGTCACAATGTTTACACTAGCAGTGCGCACTCAATCAGTTGTTACAAGTGCGTCACGCGCTACTATACGCGCTGTCAATCCTGTAAACAACTTCTAGTTCGGGCTGCCACAACAGCCGGCGGCCTTTCTTGTGCATAACACGTGGCGTACGTATACTCTTATACGTACGTACAGTACTTATGTGTGGGATTTCCGAGTGCGACGTGCGTAAATGTTTGGGACGAACATCTTCGGACATCTTGACTTTTGAGCGAGTGCTACATGTAGCTGACTGGTATTGAGCCACAAAGGTACGTGAATAATGCTGTTAGTTTTCGACCCATTTTATAAAACAAATGATGCACAGGATTATTTCGTGGCATTAGTGAAGGTGCGGCTCACTCTCAAGTATTGACAACGGTTGCAAACATGCACTCGGCTGCGCCTCGTGCATGTCGCACCATTGTCAATACTCTCGAGCGCGCCGCACCTTCACTAACACACTCTATCCTGTGCATCATTTGTATATTATCACACTGATATCATTGTGTTCTAAATGTCAGTGGAATACTATTGTAAGAGTCTGTATGAATGTGCTTTGTATTTCTTTGTCTTTTTCAACTATATATCACAGCACATACACATTTGCATCAATTCAAAACTGCATATATCAACTCAAATTACATAAAATTTTTTCAAACATCTTCTTGCAGAAGGGCTACATCATTCACTTCATTGCTACCCTGCAGCTATAAATTGAAAACCATAAGAATTCTTTATAACAGAGGATGTCATTTTCAGAGAGAAAGAACAGGTCCCTCTCCCAACCTTTTTTTTTTTCTTGCCTATGTCATCTTCCTTCAATCAAAATGCTACAGACCCATATACCTCCTTAGTCAAGTATCCAAAAGTGGAAAGTAAGACAACAGTTTTAGTCCTTCACACTAGCAGTGTGAATTCTTGTGTACATGAAGAGGTTTTACAGAGGCGACGGGAGCTTCATCACGATACCCGCATGACTACAGAAAGACAAATAAATCCTGATGTGAGACTGGTAGAGATGAAAATGGCAGAACGTTTCTGGGATGCTGCGCTTGATTATTGTCAAGCCCTCCCTCGCCTCGTGGAGGCCCAGACATGGGCAGACAAGTGCAAATATTGTGCCTCGTACGACAGACAGGAACAGCAATCCCAGAGTGGGAGCGCTGGAGATATATATGTTGTATACCTCAAGGACACGTCCAATATCACCAGGCAATGCAGTTTCGATAGGTCTGATTCGTACATATTGTTGGGTGAGATCACTGACAGGTTTCAGACTTATAAAATAGCATGTTGGTAATTACAATTTCTGAAACGTGTTTCTGAACGTGTTTCTGAACATGATTTGAGTTACAGGGTGCATTTATCGACTCATTTCTGCCATAGAATTGGGGTTTCAAAACAACTTTCAGGGAGATTTGAGCAGATGATAAACTCAAAGCTGTTTTGATTATGGGGCTAGAAATGCCTATCTGAAACATTGAAAAAAAGTGTGATCTCAAACGCGTTTGAGCAGAAACATGTTTCTATGGAGATTATAAACTTTTGAAACACGTTTATAGCTCAGGCCTACCCACACCAACAACATGATTTCTACTCCTTGGGTCAAACAGCACAATTGAGCTGCACTGTGACAAGGCCTTCCTCTCGACTCACAATAGAGCTGATGAATGTAACAACACAAAAAACCATTCCGAAAGGTCTTTGCAAACACGTTTTGATAGTGGGTATTGAAACAGGCAGACAACTGCAGTATAATCACATTTTTCACAGGTTCTAATCAGCATTTTTAATTGAAATTCATTTTAGTCGATCAGTTTCAAATTTTAATTTCTATGAATGACTGTTTTAATCTTGATATGGAATATATCAGTTCTGAGATGCATCTTTGTATTGCAACTATTGTAACTACTATGTGTGATTCCCATTATTACATGTTATGCTTTCCTTTGTGTGTATTCACATTAAACTATTTGGTAGGGGAGGGGGCAGAGGGTATAAAACAGACAGGGTTTTAAAACCAAGTATGACACAATCATTTGTCCAAGACCAGAGCAGTGTGAATGTTATTCTTCTTTTTTGGAAGGGGGGGGGGGGGGGGGGGGCTGGGAGAGGGAGGAACCTTTGACATACATTCCATTGTTATATTCATCCTCCTGGAACCACATTTGTAGAAGTTTGCCTATATTTGTCATGACATGTTTCTTAATGGCTATCAACCCCTCTGAAAATACTTTTTTTTTTTTTGGGGGGGGGGGGGGAAATAAAAGGTCTGTTGAATGTATTCCTAAGTCAGTATTGGTATACTTGCTGCTCGGACTCGCTTGGTAGCACACTATACAATGCATTAGCTTTATCCCAATGTATAACAACATCTGACGTTCCCCTCCTGGCCAAACTCAAAACACACATACATTTCTGTCATGAATATTCCAGCAAATGGACTGCTGGCATTTATCAGACCATACCTTCCATACATAATAACTATTTCCCTCATGATGCTTTCTTTATACTTCCTTTACTCCAGCAATGTAAGACCCCGTTTACAGTGCGAGGCGAGGCCGCGGCCGAGCCGCGGCCGAGCCCACCTTCATTTCAGTGTAAACGCGCAAAAGGCCAAATGCGAGGCCAAAATTGGCCACGCATTTGGCCACGGCCACGGCCGAGCCCGGCCTTTTCTCAGTGTAAACGCAAACTGGGCCAAATGCGCGGCCAATTTTAGTCTGGCTTCCAAACCCTCTCCCTGTACTATTTCGCTATTTAGCATATTAACCCCCTCAACGTAAAAAAACTAGTATAGTTTAAGGTTGTCTTGTCCTGCATAGGATTTTTTCCTTCGTCAAGGGCCTTTGCCCGAACGGCGACTTCGTCGCCACGGAATTTAGTTGGCAAAGGGTCTGAAAACCAGACAATACCAAATTGCGTTTGTTTACAAGCAGAGCGCCACTACAACAAAATATCGAAAGGTTTGAATCAAAAGCGCGGCCGAGCCCGGCAGTGTAAACGGACAAAATTGCGGGGCTCGGCCTCGCAATTGAGGTAGGGCTCGGCCGTGGCTCGGCCCAGCCCCGCATTGTAAACGGGGTCTAAAATGCTGAATTCTCAACAAGAAAGACTTAATCTTACCTCTGTACTACAGAAGATATGTGAAATAACTTTACAATTGCAAGACCTTTATCTTTTTTTCTTTTTATACATTAGGAATTATAAATGCTAACATCACATGTCCATCAGCTTCCCAGATTTTAAATAAATACTAGCTGGAAAGCAATCAGTTAAGAGAAAATGGTGCAAACATTTCTGCATACAGGTCAAATCATAATTATGCTACTTTCCCAAACTGCTTTTAGAATTTACCTAGCGCTATACATCTACATCTTAACATACATCGCCTCAATCAAAATTACCACAGGCATATGTTAAACACCAACATGTGCGTGTGCACTGATGGATTCATATACCATTTTCTGGCCACTTGCACTTTGTAACCCCTCTAGGTATCACAACAATCTATCAAAGTGCTGTCTCTACGGGAATGCTGCCACATTAATATCACCCCCAAATATCTATCCCAGCCTGTCATCCCCCAAGTGTTCACATGAGTCCCCAAATCTTCCTTAAATGTCAGTAGACAGTACAGATTACAAGAACAAGAATATAACGTCATATTATGCATGCTTTCTACACAATGGAGATTGTGCAGACATTTCTTTCAAGATATGAAGATGCAATCGAACGGGGGACATGAATTTGTGAGATCTTGGTGTCTGTCTGGAAACCAACATTTCAACCACACATCCTCACAAAAGTGGATCAAGTATCTCTTTTGCCGCATCATATTGACACTTCATCACGTACACTGGTTCCCATGGAAACAGAGGCATGATAAAGTCTTGTTTACAGATGCTCCTTGTTTTATTTCAATAAGGTATGTCAGACATCCACAAGATTGATTGTTACAAGGGACAGACATCAGTACCTGAGCACTGCTGGCAATAATTGCAGTCCCCCTCCCCCACCTTCTAAGAGTCTGTGATGGAGATGTGAAGTAGATGAACAGTCTAGTATCACCATGGCCTAATTCAAAACATTGTTGAAGTGACTGAGCTGTATATTGTCATCAAATGCATGGAAAAAAAAACAGTTCAGCAGACAAAGCTAGAATAATGCTGTCATTATTTACAGATCTACAGATGTATAAACAAACATAACTATGCCAACTAACCATTTCCTACATGGCTATGTCAATGAAAATAAGTCCTAATTTACGTTCAAAGCCATACATGCATTATACCTCTGTATATGCAAAGTCCAAAATTTTGCTTTTGAAATCACCTTTTCAAAAAAAAAAAAAATATGTGAACTACATAAATTTCCAACATTCTTCATACAGAGTACTACCAAAATCAAAACAAAATATAAGTAACTTGCTGCAGGCTGTGAACTATGAAAATTCTGGATGCAAGGCTCAGCACACAAAGTTTTGAAGGTCACATTATTTTTAATCAAAACAAAGAGTATCATGAGACGGTATATGGCTACTAGCCATCCAAATATGAAAAAAAAGAAGACGTCCCTTCAGATTTTACCGCTGAGCAGCCATGTGGTCGAGCTGACTACAACGCCACTGGTGGCCAAGTTCGCTGTGCACATTCCATTTTGGGGGGATGCAATAAAAGAGGATAAGTGCAGGATTGTAACTGTATCTGAGCCCAGAGGTAGATGGAAAATTGACGCCGTGTCCGAATATGAATCCAACGTGACCGAGGGATATGACTAGACCCATCTGGTTTCTGGGCTAGCAGAGTAGAAGGAATTGATTTGATGGCTGCGACTCTCAAAAAGAAGCACATTCCCTTGGGGGTTTGTATGTTTTTATAAAGGAACATTGGAAAAACGTCTTCATTTCATATGATATTGTGTATACGGATGAAGATTGAAAAAACAAATATTCGTAGGTCGCTCATGTTCTCTCTGCAACTTTTAATCGCGGCATGAGGCTATTTCATCCCGAAGCATTTGATAGAAGTAGATTTCCCATACTCAGTATTTCCCATAGGCAGTAGTGTAAAAGTAAACCAGTCAGTAAACTACTGTAAAGCAAGAAATATTCGGGGCACAAAATGTTCGCAAAGTGGAGCCGACAACCTTTTTTGAGGCACTTTAATTTGCAAATCTTGGCTCTCATGAAATTCGGAAAATTAAAATGCATGCAAACATTTCTGGTTCTACAGTAATCTTATTAGCATGGTGGTATTTGCTCATAGATATTGTAACAGAGGCAGCACAAGTCTTTAAACATTTGAACGCCGAGGTGTTTTGTTTTTTTATGTACGTGAACATTTTCATACAGCTCAGCCGGGAAATTTCAACCATTTCAGAAATGGGAGCAAATACAAATTACAGGGAAATTCCACTGTGAAAATTAGTTTGTGTGAATAGAAGCAGATAAATGTGAGGAACAGGACAGTGAAAGTTGGAGCAAATTCTGATCAAAACTACGAAAGTTATGACAGTTTGAAGTTGTGACCAATCACACACAAATTGGTAACTCTGTGATATAGCAATTAGCATGTGAGTAAGATACAATGATTGTACTAAGGGTGGGATTTCACAGAGCACGCGAACGATTTGCGAAGGACGCGAATGGCAAAATCCAGCATTCGTATTTTGATCTGCAAAAGATCGCCAAACGAACGTGAGGGTTCGGAAGCGTCGTCAATTGTTCGCGAATGTCGTTTTTACTTCGGCGAGAATTTCAAAAAAGTTTGAAATTTTCTGCGAACCTTTTCTGCACACTTGGTCGTGATTTGCTCGTGAATTGTTCTCGAAAGTGTCTTTAAAGCCTCGTCATATGCGCAAGACCTTCGCAAGACACGCGCGATGTTCGTAAAATGTTCGTGAAAGCCCAAACAGACTCCGAAACTTTGGAGAATGTCTCGAAACCTGCGAAGTTTTTCCGATCATTTTACGACGTAATCGCAAACTGTTCGCGTACCCTTTGAGACATTCTCGCGAACGTTTAGTGCACGTTTGGGGGATGTATGACCTATACGTTTTCTACAAATACAAATCGTAGCATACACCTAAACATTAAACAATTTATTAACAACTATAGTAACAAAAGAAATTAAAGACTAGCAAAGAGAAAGAAATGTTTGATATACAAAAAAAAAATTGCAGAATACACTTAAAATTAATCTAAAGTATGTAAAATTTCATTTGAAGTATAGAGATTATGTGTTGGAGGAACTGCAAAAAACAACAAAAAAAATTAAATGCTTTACTAGTGGAGATACGTCCTGGGGAAAAATGTAGGCATGCACACGATAGAGAAATGAGAGAAAAAGAAAGGAGAAATAGAGGAAAGAAAAAAATTCAACTCAAGACAGCTTCCACCTCTCCTTGGGTACATTTTCTCCCGTAATTATCAAAAATTTTTCGTTGTTCGCATTTCCGTCGCGTGTTCTTCGTGTACGTAACATGCTGTACTTTAGCAATGATACACACGACATTCGCACATACGTCGTGGAAACTTCACACACATTGCGCAAGAATAGTTTTCGGCTTCATTGTCGGAGAACATTCGGAGAAAAACTTTTCCGAATGTTGGATTTTGTCATTCGCGTCCTTCGCAAATCGTTCGCGTGCTCCCTGAAATCCCACCCTAAGGGTGCCCAGGTACTGTTCTGGAAATCTACTTGATGGGAAAATGAAAATTTCTTGCCTTAGAGTACAGAGCAAATGGAGGATGAGCTCAAAATTGACTTAACAGAATTGCCAAGTTGTGTTTGACTGCACACAATTTTTAAAAGACCATACATTTGTCAGTTTTCATCAGAACTGTTGGAGTCACTGTCTTGTTCCTCTGATTTTTCTGCTTCTATTCATACAAACTGATTTTCAGGGTGGTTTGCCCCTTTAAACAGAGCCTTCAATGTAGCCCTACAAGTCTCAGTCAAGAAATTTTTTATGTTCACAGAGAAGAGACCACAGTTAGCTGAAATGGTACGAACCGATTAAGCCCCCCACCCCACCCCCCACCCCCCTCCCCCCCGTCTCTTCTTGTATAGTCATCCTAATATAATGGCATTACTGATATGAATATTCCTATCATTGTTATGACTGTTACAAACAATTACACTACTAAAGATGAAATTAAAAGAAACGTGCAGAGATGGCTGGTTAGATACATTACTCATACACTGGGATAGGACTGAAATGATGGAGAAATGTCACGGTCTACTGGGAATATGTCTCATTCTCAGTGTTCCTCCGACTCTCCCTTTTTCTCCCTTTCGACCAGTGTGTGTTTTTCCATCCTCTCTGATGCTCGGAAAGGCCCGCAGCCATGGGGGCCGCTGTAAGTGATGGTGGCGTGTGCAATGGAATAGCCAGTGCAGCTCTCAGGCTCGAATATTTAAATAATGGGGGCACTCCTGTCTTCATGTGCGTGTGTGTGTGTGTGTGTGTGTGTGTGTGTGTGTGTGTCTAATAAGTCTGTGTATGTCTGTGTGTGTATTCTCTCTTTCTCTAGCTCTGTGGGTATATGTATTACGCACGTCTGCTGGAAAACGTTAGTATGCAATCAGTGGAGAAGTAGAAGGAAGGTGGGAGAGGGCTGAGAGAGGAGGAGAGATAGAGAGGGAGGGAAGGGAAGATGGGTGATAGTGTGGAGGTGTGCCAGTGATGGTGGACACCATGAGCTTGATGGTGGGGAAATGGGGAGAGTGGAAGCGAGGCTGAAAATTGGAAGGGAGCGTCCTCGCCGCCGAATGCAAGATGTGACAGACCGTGACATGTGCATGTAGGACATGATACGGAAGTTATCACTGTGAGGCAGACATGAGCCCAAACTAATATCATGCATCACTCCCATCTCCACGACACAAATGCATGCCACCAGAAATATATTAATGCCTTGTGCAGTTATGTATGCACGCATTATCAGTAAGTGGGCGTTTGTGTGTAAGAGGGTGTGTATGTTTGCTTGCCTGTCTGTGTGCGAGTCTCTGGTGGGTATGTGTGCGTCTGGGATTGCTTTTATATCACCTTGTCTGCATGATAATTCCCGAAAGGGGAATTCCGCACCACACTCGCACTGATCATTATAAGCTTGGTTTGCTGCAAAAACCGCAGGAAATGTCATTAAATAGTCTTGCGTCTGATACAAAATCTTTTGGCTTTACCTAACTGCAAATCAAATCGATATCAAGTCGTATCTTCTTCTTCTTTTTTTCTTGCATAACAGCAGAGTATGCATGACGTACAGTCCAGTTTAGATTAGAATTTGGTCATGTTCAATTTCTGCTCATATGTTTAAGACTAGTTTCTGGATTAAAACATATGAAACACGTGTTCTAATTTCTTAAGAAACATAATAATACGACGCAAGTGGTCTACCATTAAAACTGTAAGCGTACATTGCACACAGGTCTCATTACACAAAGAATGTAGTGAAGGGGTGATAATACAGTTGGAAAAGTCATGCTGTAAAAAAATCAGCTGTGCATTTATGAGCCAGTAGATGCAAGTTCACTCCATATCGTAATGTGAGACAATCTTTTGTGTACTGCCAAAGCCATGACTATCTCATTAGTGTTGGGCTCATTAGGGAAGAATAGCATGACACCTACAGTACTACCTCTCCCAGAAATCACAGTTAATCAATAATACTCAGGATTATTGGCCCCAATTTATGGATCTGTTTGACTAGTTATTTAAGTTAATAAGTCTGATAGCTCACCGCAAACAGACCAACAGATATCTAAGCAGGAAGAATCATATACATAGTAGTGACACTACTATAAAAGTGGAAATGTTTGCAGTATGCACATTTTTCACGTATTCGTCAAATATGAAACTAGCTAAATACAGACCTACACAATGTACAAAAATTGTTTGCTTGTTACAAATATATGTGTAATATCATTGTATGTGTTTGATCTCAAGGTAGGAATTGAAGGGGTATGAATTATCTTATTTGAAATTTTCTTCAGGTTTGCTAGTCCTGTAATGTGAGTGAATTACTGCTGTAATGCTGCCAAATACAATTTACCATAGTTACCATGGATTGTGGTGCCAAAGTCCTTATAAATGCCTTGACAGTCCATGAAATTACAATTATGCTAAATTCATCTTACCAAGCCAAGTGAAAAAAAAAATTACTTGTGCAAAAATTTCAGCTTTTACATTCTCTGTTTTGTATCTTTCTACAAGTGAGACAATAGCTCAGTAACCTATCCCACGTCGTCATACTTGAAACTCCATCCTAACTCTCAGGGAAGTAGCCAGGAAAAACAAACAAACCAGCAAACTGGAACATTGATTCTGTGCACATGGGCTCTTAGGCAATGAACATCAGCAGAGCATGGCCTACAAGAAGATGATGACCCCTTGACACGCTCAATGGACAGGTGACCTGTAACCTGCCATATTCATTTTTTTTTTTCATTGAGTTTTTATTAATCAAATCAACAGGATTACACAAACATCACATCAAAATTCGAGATAATAGAAATGCTACTACTAATAAATGATAATAAAAAATCAAGTCAACAAATTGTAGAAAATCAAAGCAAAGCAGCATAGAATGAAGTCAATAAGAATGCTGTACATATGCAATGGTACATTATTTGAAAAACAGCCTTAAGAAATAATAGAGAGCATCAAGTCGCCCTTAGGACGCCCTCAGGAGAACCCACCAAATTCTACATGAGACAATTAACAGCATATAGAAACATGCATATCATATTCATGACAAACTACACATAATGTAATATAAGATCAGTTTTGGATGACATGATTGCAAAACTCTAAAATATGTGGGCACTGCAGCAACCTTATCTTGGTACTTCAGTCACGAACAGACCCAGAAGGTCCCTTGTTGGCCTGTGGGAGATGAAATTGTCTCGCAGTATTATGAATAAAATTGGAAATAAATTAAATAAATTGCATGCAGTAAGAAAGGGGCAAAATTATGATAAATGTTGCCAAGACTGATTTGGGTGAGTGGTTTGATCGCCCCTATTTTGTGAGGCAAATAAAAAAACATATACATAGAAAATTATTAATATCGCACAGATTGAGAAACCCGGTCGTGGGGGAATGTTCAGTTTTTAACATCAATTTGAATAGTTTGAACTAAACAGAGTGAAGCAAAATTCTCACATGGATATCTTTTTGAAATTTTAACAGAGGGCTGATGTGATGACTCAGATATTAATATTTATGTACTAAAACAGCAACCACCAACATGGTAGATGTGATATTAATGTACCGATGGCTGCTCTGGGGGGTGCTTCATAAAGCTGTTCTTAAAGTTACGAATGATTTAAGAGTGACTGGAACACGTTCTGATGTGCTATACTTATCAGAATTTCAATAATTCAGCACAAGAACTGATCACCAGTCGTTCTTAAGTCGTTTGTAATCTTAAGAACAGCTTTATGAAACACCCCCCTGTGAATATGAATTGAAACATTAAAATTGACTATCACAGCTCACAAAATACAGACACATACACAAAACAGCCAATTCAATAACCACTCACTTCCATCATCAGCAAAAAAAAAAAAAACATTACCATGGATGTTGCTTGCAAAGCGAACAGTAATAATCAAAGTGGTTTACATCAACTATGCTATACATGGATGGAGTCCTTGAAATGCTACGCTGATTTCACAACCGTGTGTAAATGCACAAAAAACAAAACATGAGAAGTCAGACAGAAAATGCGAGATAAGGTATAAATAGACAAGAGAGGGGAAGGGACTAGACAGCCAGCGGAGAGGAAACGGGGAATGTTATTAACATGGTCGACTGATCACGACACCTGGAGTTTTCTTCCTAAAAATGCTAAGGCCCGACTTCAGCAAAACATCTAAAATCAAACTCACAAGTAATATAAACTATGGAATGGGAGTATGTTGTCCCTATGTGTTTATCACTATGCGTGTACATGTATGTCAGCTAGTACACTACATGCACTGGGTCATGTGCATTTACCAGTTGTTGGTTGTTGTGTTTTGTTTTGTTTTTTTGGGGGGGGTATAAGATGATTTAGGCATGAGTAGTTTGAGTGGTATATATGCATTTTAAGTTCTAGGACTAGGAGCTTTGTGTAAAATACAAACTAAAAGGCCCAAATTCACTGAGGTGGTTTAAACCTGGTTTATATCTAGACCATGGTACAAATTTAGATCACGGTCAAAAATATTAAGTGTGGAATAGGCGTACCTTTGACATGCGTGTATCAATGCGCATTTGTTACTGGACATCTGTTGGCGTACGCAATCTGTCAATCGTATTTACACAGAAGAAATTTGCATAAACCATGGTTTAAATTTGTATCACCTTGGTGAATTCAGGCCAAAGAGATTCAATTAAAAATAACATAATTTCCACAAAGTGAGCGAACTCACATGGACTCTTAATCTGAAAGACAATGATTCTTGTCTTCAGGTGTTTCATAGATGTCTCGGATGATACTCTGTTTCAAATCTGACATGTGTCTCCACGAAAAATATATCGGTTTTAAACATTACGATGACTTACAGTTTATTACCATCGTGACCTTTCCTCGGGGGTCATATCATAAAAGTAGAAAAGACAAGAGATAGAGAGAGTGAGAGAAAGAGAAAGAGAAAGAGAAAGAGATAGATAGAGAGAGGGAGAGCCACATTACTCTTCTATCCTGTCCAGTCCTAGGGATACAGAATCCGTGGTTAGGCAGGCTCTAAATTAATAGCATCTCCTCATATTAGTGAGAAGGGCCCCCAGGATCCCTCTGCCTCACACTTGAAATAGACACCAGAGAGAGCTTAACCCTTTCAAGCTCAAGTCATCGTACTGTTTCAATTTGCAACTCTCTCTCTCTCTCTCTCTCCATCCCTCTTGCCTCAGATTCCACACGTCATGCTAACTGCAGGGTGTCCAGATTTCTGCCACTTCCATGTCAAGTGGCTGGTGATGATTTAAATGTCAATTGCCTGAAAGTGAGAAGGACCGCACCCAATTTCCATTTCTTGTCAGGAGAGAGGGGGGGGGGGAGGGGCAGTGAAATACACACCTCATACAGCTCATTACCCTTTTTCAAGGTGTCGTGACACAAATTACGAAAGTTACCTTCAATGCTGTAACTCAGAATATCAAACTGGTGTAAAAGTGTAAAAGGGCACTGAATAGATTTGGCACTCTCTGTCCCAAACGGGGCTTAGAGGCAGATACATCTGCAGCATGCCACTTCAAAGAAGTAACTCACTGCATCAACCCGTTGAAGATGGCTCACAAGAATACTCGTGCAGGTGTCTATGGGATATGCGTGTTATAGCAAAATCAGTCCGTTCTCAACGGGTTATAAAGAAATTGCACACTTCAATACAGAATTAATGAGCCACAGCAATTCTTACTATAAACAATGTACAAAGTAGTCATTCTACACAATTAATGCACTATCCCATATAGCAGTTGTTGTTTTTAAGAGAGAGGGGAAGTACAGTCTCTTAGCAAATTCATTAACCTTCTCCTGGTAAACCAAATCACATGTTTTATTGAGCTCAAACAAAATTGAAATGGTCTCCAAAATTACTTTTCTGGCAAGATTAATACAAAGGGCTGTACAGAGACAGCACACAAATTTTGAGTTGGTAAGGTTACGTAGTAATTGATTAGTCATGTATTCCAAAGCAGACATGAGATCACACTATCTCAATGCTCATAGAATCTTTTGACATCTCAAACAACTTCAAATGCATGGCACACCAATAGCAACATTCCTTTGCCCATGACATACATACAAACATACAGGCAGACAGACAGACAGACAGACAGACGAACCCACACACACAGACACACACACACACACACACACACACAACATAATGTATTCATTATGTGTATCCCTGGCCTCTTGATATATATATTCCCCCATTAAAGGTAACAACATTAATCCACTTAGGCCTTGATAAATCATGTCTGATTTACTTCCCTATGATGGCATCCATTTCTGAGATATCTTTCTCTTTTTTTTTTTCTTCTTCCCCTCCGAAGCAAGATTTGACTACTAAGCAGCAATGCGTTGGCTCTGTTTATAAATTTCATTCCTCCATCTCTGATGCTCTGCCTGTCTGCATGATATGCCGGCTAAGCAGCAGCCAAGACAACGAGAACGTCATACTCGCGTCTAAAAACACATCGTAGCGCTGGGGTACCATCATCCCCCGCAAATTTACTGCGCTGCAGTCTCGTATCGCCCCGCAATTACATCCAGCTGATGGTAGAGCTTTGCAACAGACCATGGGAGTCTGAGAAATAACCGTTAATATTGTCACTTTGGTGTTCAACTTCCCTCCTGTGTTGAGCCTAAATGTCAATTCTGTCTAGAAAAACAGAAGTTTTTGCTATTTTCATTTTACAGATCACATCTAAAGAGCATATCTTTACTTTCTTGACATAAAAAAATAACATGTAGGAAATAAATCAGGACTTCGTTTGTATCAAATACCATGCGTATACTCCACAAGAAAAAAAAACAACCCTTTAATCAATGTGCCACTGATTATCTATTTGTATGTAGTTTACAGCCATTCAAAAATCTAATCCTGCTAGATGAAGCATACATGCATATGTTTCAATGGGACTCTACAGGCTCAATGAATCAGATTTCAAACCATTGAACTCATTATGATGCTTTAAACAGAAAAACAGAAAACATTCACAATATGCTGATAATTTTCTCCAATATCACAGTCCAACCGCATCTCTTTTCATAGCAAAAAGCTTATGCATGCCTACTGTAAATTTGTCTATAGACTTACATCTGGTCTATATGTGAGCTACGCTGTTTCCTCTATAGTCAATTTATTGTATGAAAAATGTGCTGATTCAGATTACATTGGATTTTTTTTTCAGCTGAAAGCCACATATGCTAGACCATAAAGACAAACTAAATTCTCCCTATAGCATTTTTCAATGATTGATCCATACACATACACACTGGGTGTGACATACATATGATACAAATATGTATGATCTTAAATGCACTATCTACATAATATGCACAACAAATGCATAATTAGCCAAAGTACATTTTAATTTCACCAAGGCCAAGGCGACATAGAATTGCACAAGGGCTAAATATGCATTTGGAGTACAATATTGGCTAGAATAGAGCGTGAAAGAGCATATCATTTATCATAGTATGAATAAAGTATATTTATAACATTGATTTGTCTAAGTTAGATATGGCCTATGCTACAACCAGAGATTCCTTACGCAAGAATCAAGAAGTATAGTACACGGACATGCACTACATTGTATAACAAAATCAATAAATGTCATGTGGTGCCAATTTGACCAATCCAAAATCACTCACTTTCCTTTGCAAGCATATCAATGCTGGGCCATCTGTACATCTTGGTTTGAATTTGACCAATCCCAAATCACTCACTTTCCTTTGCAAGCATATCAATGCTGGGCCATCTGTACATCTTGGTTTGATTTGACCAATCCCAAATCACTCACTTTCCTTTGCAAGCATATCAATGTGGGGCCATCTGTACATCTTGGTTTTTTCCCCTTGCGTCAGTTTCTTGCTACGTAATTTCTGCCTCACATTGTGTGTCATCATTACTAAGCAATGTGTAATGAAGTGTTCATTAAGGCAGGCGCATTGTTCGCCTTGACACCGGAGCACAAGGTGGGAGGAGACCTGTCAGAATTCTACCTTCAAAGATAATTGATAAATGGCACAATTGATCAACACTTCTGATGTTCGTCAAGGTTCAGAGAGTGGGCAGTTGTTGTTGGGGGTTTTTTTTCCAAATGAATCTCGGAATCACATACTGCCCAACCCCTTTTTTTTCGCATAACATCAATTTCTTTTCGGCAATTACACTGGCACTTTTCTTGGTCATGTGACCATCTTAAATTGGCCTAATGTCATTGAGTGGTCTTGATGCAAGCAATTATAGTGGACCTCTGCTAGCGAGGGGAATATTGAACCTGAGGGGGGAAACTCAAAAGCAATATGCGCCTCGACAAGCTGCAATGAGGAACTAAAAATAGCTCGGGAATCATTTTAAAAGTCTCGTAGGCAGTGTCTATCAGGCAACTTAACATTCTATGTTCAGAAAGACCTAATGACTATCTTGCCGTCATTCTACATCCAGCACATCGAACAACACACTCTCTCAGTGTATCCCCAATGATACAGTTCAGACTATTGATGATTTAACGTGAGAACCTTGTGACCAGTGAAAATGCCCTGGCCCTGTCAAACATTGACTTGCATGTAAATGCTCGATTTAGGGGCTGCGGATCTTGGGGCTGGGGGTTTACAGCCCCACTTTTGGGTTTGTTTTTTTAAATAATTGGAAAAACAAACAATAACACCTATGACTTTCCAGGGTCCATATACACTCAGGATCAGTGAGAATAATGACGCTAAAGCAAGATGTTATAAAGGTATTTAAGCTTTTGCAAGAATCTGACCACTTCACATTAATCTTCAGTTGCCATTGCATTTTGATTTTGCACATGTATGCAAATTGCTGCAACACCTTCGGTGATATGGCTGAATACTCAATACTCGTAGCCCAGATCAAGCCCAGATCACCGGAATACAGCTTATTACCATCAAGGACAAAAGTGGCTACAGTGTTCCCAGGGAAATCTGCAGCATCGCATACCAATCTGCCACAGCTCCTGACCTCATCCTCAAGCGTGATTAGAATGACCTCCTTGAAGAGTGTGGAAGCCAAAACCACATTCTCAGAGACTCCAACTCTCCCGTTTTCGACGGGAGATCTCCCGCCGAAAGCCCATTTTTGCACAATCTCCCGTTCTCCCGTTTGAGATTTGATTTCTCCCGCCCTGGCTCTGTGTCTCCCGGTGGAAAGGATTTCTTACTTATTTCTATCGCATGTTGAAAAAATAAGCCTTAGATAGCACCAGAGAACACCTAGAATCCTAGGAACTTCGCGCTTCGCACACATCAACTTGGAGTCTCCCGTTTGCTAGGGGTTTCGGGCGGGAGAATCTCCAGATCAGAAGGTGCTTGGGGTTGGAGTCTCTGCATTCTAATCCATTTCCATTAAGCTTGGACACAATTACTTTTAGATTTGAAGTAGTGACTTCGTGGTGGATACTGCTGGCTTTGTGGCAGCCTATTCGGGGTTATTATGTGTGTTGTTGGTTTACATACCAATCCACCCTACAGAACATATGCTTATTTCATATGCGTGTGTGTGTTGTGTGTGTGTGTGTGTGTGTGTGTGTGTGTGTGTGTGTGTGTGTGTGTGTGTGTGTGTGTGTGTGTGTGTGTGTGTGTGTGTGAATGCGCATGCGTGTAGACTCACACTACATGCATGATACATTATTCACCGTAGTACAGCATTTATCTTGCATCTATATACATAAAAGTTCATATCACAAATTAACCAAAAATCCTGTAGGAATATGGCTGAAGAAATTTTGAACTGGTCATCATTATATAATCTTGATGCCTGCAAATTTCACTGCAGCTTACATTGGGGGGGGGGGAGGTAGATAGATCATTAATCATCTCATATGTGCTGTCCATTTGGTAATCAGTCATGAATTTAACAAATTACTTGGTTTTCTTGAATATTCAGACAGAGAAAAAAGCAAACAAAAACAATGATATATGAACAAGATAGGGCACAAATAAAGACTCATTTTCAAATTTACCTTACATGAAAAACCAATCAAAGAAGCTTAAATGTAAAAAAGATACACCACCAAATCCCATGTGGTTTCTGGGACTACATGGATTAGTGAGGCAAAACAAGTCTTGCATTTCATGATTCAAACAACAAGTAATGTTCCTACAGACCTATCAAACAAAACAGAATTATGCTTGTTTCCATGATTAAAGCTTACAGTAAACAACCTCCTTTACAATGCTTTCTTGAACCACTGCACGTCAAGCTACAGCCCTCATTACCGGAAAAGTGTATACTTGCATACAGTATGGCGTTCTGGAAAGATGCTACCTCATCAGCATGAAAAATTGAACCATGAAGACGGTGTCTACCACCGGGACGGTATTTGTCAACCTACATATCAAGGTTACATTCATCCACTTGGTTTTGTTTTTACCCAATCCGAGCTGTACGTTTGCACAAGAATAAAGCCATAACTAAAATTTTTGAGAAACAGACCATTAACTAACTGTATTACAATAAACAGTGCTGTAACTTAATCTCTCTTTACAAAGTGGAAACTCAGTATGACAGAATCTGATGTCACAAAATACTTGACTCAAAAAATTCTTGCATTTGTTCCCTACTGAAAGAAATGATTTCTTATGCACTGTTATGCAGCATATGCCCTCACAAAAATATCTTATGTAAAGAACAAAATTTTCAAGCACCAAAGATATCCTCATTCTGTCTTTTCACTGTCTTTGTGCACAATGGTCGCGCGACGCAGAAACTTGTTTTCCATATTCCAAAAATAGATTCATCAGGTTTGTTGAAGCTGGATCCTAGTGACTCAGCCACAGAAAATAAACAGCATCGATTGATGCAAAGAAGATTGATCGGAGAATGTGTGGTGCTGGTGGGATGGACTTGTAATTACGTTGATTAGCATCGTGCAATCTGAATCAGTCTCCGGCCTTGGGTGATTAGCTTCCTGGCTATAATTAGCACTCGTAGTTGTGGATTTCTTACGCTCTATACGTAGCATAATATACATTCTTCTGCTTCATCATGAAGAAAACAATGAGTCTATTTGCACTAACCTTGGGCTTCTCTGTTTAAAAAAAAAGAAGAAAAAGGATAGATAATGTTCATCCAGTACAATCATTACTGATTTCTTGTCATTTCTTTATTTCTTAAAATGGGGTTTACAGTCACAACACACTGGAAGCATGGAATGTTCACAAGCAATTGCAAAACCAGGGCCCTATTGAATTTAAAAGTTTAAATCAAACATATGTCAGGAAAATCAAACACAAGTCTGTGAATACCCTATTCTGATTGGCTGACACCTGACTTACATTTGACTTTCTGACTTTTGTCTGACTGCATCTTTTTACGCATCAGGGTGAAGGTCAAGTATTTTGTTTTGTAGGACTTCAGAAGACACCAGCTGGAATGTTTTCTCCAATGAAAGTCTCTGTGACCTGGTTTCAGTATGATGCAGCGGTAATGAGGCAAAATATGGTACTATGGTAACAAGATACACTATCTATTTCTGACACATCACAAGTTTTTCTCTGACCATCACTGAATCCATAAACACTTTCAAATGCCAGAGAGGTGAAACACAATATGCAGGTAAGGTCATCCAGTATCTAGGGTACTGTGTATGTCATACTTCTCATATACCAAATCGCATATGTGAATGATAGCGAATAAACACACACACACACACACATACATACACAAATATATAATCTATTTTATTTCAGTTGCCTATTTTGCTAAGGTTACTTGCCTGAACAAAATACAATGTTTAAAAACACAGGTAGGAACATTTATCTAGTGTCTCTAATTAGCAATGTCAAGATTTAGCTAATTTTGCTTCTCTTTGATTGGGTTGGTCTATAATTTTTCTCTTTTATTAGCAAATGAGCATTATACAAAACAATGAGAAAAATATGATTTCCAGTCAGGGAAAGTCTCTTTATCATGCACTCGACTAAAAACAAAGTTCTGCAGCCCAGGCAAGTAGACAGATATCTAGGAACAGCATCATGTGCAGGTGGTCATATCAGACAATGGAGTATCACTTTAGGGGCCCTGGCAAAGTTAACATCTACTCTAGATCAAAAATCTTATTGTGTGTAATTTTTAATACAGAAATATGCCACATATAGAGCTTAATAATTCAGTGCTTACCTTCTTGCAGTGAAATCACATGAGACAATATGCCCCTTGGAAGAAATGGAAATGCACATATAAACATTCTAGTTTTATATACACTACACTATTAAAGTAAACTTCATGCTGCTGTATCCTGTTCATTTCTAGCCAGTTGCAAAAGGCGTTGCGTATTCAAAATAGGCATATCATAATATCTTTGAAATGGGGGGGGGGGGGAATGATCAAAGATGCATTCTGACATCACACACTTTTTGATATTTTATTTTGTTCTATTAAAAGAAGGATACAACAGGCATTGCTGTGGTCATTTTTTTTTTTTCTGTCAAACTACAATGTAGTCATGCAAATAGATGTTGGAACACAGTTAGATGTCTTCATTACTTTATAAATGTTTGATTTCTTGTTTTCTATCCTCATATTTAACCGAGAACACGAGCAATTTATCACTCATCAACGTTAAGTATGGAAACCAATCACTGAAGACTTATATGCTATGAATAAAGCCACATTCTAGTATTTGCTTGGGCAACCCAGTCAAAACTCCAAGGCACATACACGTGTACATCAAACATGATATGAACAACTCCCGCAAGGTGGGTTTTAAAACTAAGTTGGAGGTCACTTACTGACCCCTGCCCTATAAAAATGTTTGGAGGTGTTCATCTCAGCATATCTTGGCCTTTGCTAATTGCATTCAGTGTTTGGAACAGGATCTCTCCCAGATGCTCCATATCTCTGAGACACCTCATCCAATACCATCCAACCTTAAGGTGACTGGTCATTACCATTAAGAGGGATCATATGATCCATACAGATGGCATAAGACCGAAATAGTACTCCTCACACGGCATCTGCCGAACCCCTGGCCTGGGACGCGGCATCCTCCTCGCGGTTTCGTCATTATCATCCAGGTCTCATCTCCATGGAAACGGGTTTTGAGAGAGATGGCATGCAGAGACCTGGGTGTGCAAGGTGTGAGGAGCCTCGAACATGTTTCACCCTATCCTTGACATTTGAATGAGCCTGCCAGGTCGTGGTGAGAAACGTGGCTGCATCGTCGAAATATGGTGGGCCCACACCAAGCCACCTTGTGAACTATGCAGAAATTACTGCCGTCAAGAACTCTTCCTACAGATGTGACATTTTATCACAGCCCTACTCACACTTTATGGTGTGTTCATGAACTTGCGCTTATTTATGTCATGGCCTCACAGCTCTCCCATAAATTCAGGCTTATGACTACAGCAATCACCTTTTGTCCAAAGTTTAGCAACTTTAATCCCTTTCCAAATTAAAACAAATCATTGCTCATTTATCAGAACTTTGCAATAAATTTGATGAAAAACACATAATTTGTCCTTTTGATTTCCTATTGTGAAAGGCAATTCGACAAAGAATCTTATTTTTGCACAGGTCCATAGAACTGCAAGGTACAGGTAATGACATCAGGAACTGATTCTATCTGAACAGTGTGATTGCAACAAGCATCACTATTTCTTGAAAACATTTGAAACATATCATTCCAAAACTGTTTTCATTTCTTTGTTTAGCTTTAACATAAACATCAACACTGTTCTGTGTGATGTCGCTCTACTTGCTACAGTCAACTTGGGGTGACATGGGGTCTGGCTTTCAGCTATTTTGACCATGTTAATCTAGGCCCTTTAAATTGAGGAAGTTTTTGAGAAAGAAAAACGTAAGCACACTTTAAGTGATGCCAATGTCTGCTCCATGACCTCAAAGCCATCGCAAGAACATTTCTTTATCCATGGATGGCCACGCTACACTCCAGTGACGGCAGTTTTTCCTGTTCACTGCATCGTCATCATCGTAATCCCATCATGTTTCCCCAGGTCGATGTTCTCTCTGGCCTCTCCTTGCCAGCGCCCTTCACATCATAAAGAAAATCTTGTTGCCAATTTGATGATAGCATGTGCTATACAAACATACCAGGGCTCTGTATCATAAAGCTGTTCGTAAAGTTACACGAGACTCTACAAACGACTGAAATATGAAGTGCCAAAATGTGTGCAAATTTTTTTTTCTTACGTTTTTGCAAAGTACAACTATATGTCAATATTTCATCTACATTTGGGGCAAAAATACACTTTCAACTAAAAACTTGTGCTCACATGTAAGAATAATTATTATCATCTGCAAATTCAATACAAAACAATGATTAGGAAGCCCACTTGGCTTGCCATATGTAAGTAATTCGTGAAGTCATGCGTAACTTTATGAACAGCTTTATGAAACAGGGCTTTGCTCCCCAGATGGCTGTCTACAATAGCAGCATACAAAACCATAATATGCCAAATCCACTATATGCTGGCCCTTATCCTAGAATGCTTCAGCATTTATGACAGACAAGCGTGTGACCTAAACAAGAATTTCAACTGAACAAACATATCTTACCCCATATGTTATGTACGTGGTAAATCTGACTTGCCTCAAAAAGTGTTCTATCCTCCTGAACTGACAATTTAATGGAATTGATATTCAGTTAAAGTCCACAAGTGAAATATCTACAAGAACTACATACAAAAAGCAAAATACTGATTAAATAATGAATTTTTGCTGTGTTGACTTTGTCTATTAAATTTCAACATTATGTATGATATTCATTTGTATGGATAGAAAAATTAGAAAAATAAAAAGGCATCAGTAAAGAATCAGACAGTTGCAGATATACAAATGGAAATGAATGTCATGACACTCTATTAAAACATAGAGAAAATGTTCACAGTGACATAAAAATGTGGTACCAAGTAAAGCTAAAAGATGATGGCAGCAAGTTGCAGAAATCAGAGCAGAGGAAAGAAGAACTTGCAAGGAAGCACTCAGAGCACACATGGCCTATATGCAGATTACAATGCCTCACAACAATGTACTCCTGATGGGGGCACCATCACATAATCTCTTCTCTTCACATGCCGTAGTCCAAGGCCCTGGGACAAACAAAGCCTGTTAGCAACCAATCTCCTCTCTGTAAGATGCCTCCAAATAGCGCTTTAATCTAATTTGAGGTGATGAGGTTGCGGCCAGGCCTGTGTTTGCATTTAAAGGTACTCTATTATTCAGCTTTTTAGAGGAGAAAGAAGTTGGCAATCTGCAGAAGAGCTACAAAAAAAAAAAAAAAGAATGACTTCCTCTTGTCAAATCACCATCAATGGCTGATTCGGCAAGAACTCCTTTTAACTCAGGAAAGAAGATACTCAGTAAAGATTTACAGCTTATATCAAGTCAAAAAGAGGCACTTGTCTTTTAGTTGGATCATAAAAAGAGAACAATTCCTTAAGCATATTGACTAATACAAAATCTTTTTCCCTTTGTAAATAAAGTATTGGTACACATCATATAGATGTAGGACAAGGCAATTTCTGGTGATCCAGAAACGCATAGAGGCACTCTTTACTCAAACTGATTGGTTCAATTGGCAAGATATCTATGCATCTCCATTGCCATGACATGATCCGATGCAGAATCAATCATTTCAAGCAAGACTTTCTCCATGACACAACTTGCCTCACTCGATTTCAGTGCTACATCGGACAAAATACCACACACATTGGGGAAAAAGCTTTCACAGCCTAGAAGTAATGACCCAAGAGTACTCTCTAACTTTTACATGTGAGTACAATGTAGGTATAAGATTTTCCAGAGTGATACTGTATAATTATGTCATATATTTAGCAAGTCTTACTTTTTTGTATGAATTGGGACTTCCTGACAAAATCACTGGTGATTAAATTCGCAATCATGGCGTACAGGAATAAACAGGGAAATGTATGCATGCACATAGCATTCACATTGGGATCAGAGTAAGTATTTTTGTGTATTGTTAAATTAGCAAATAGCACCTGACTTGTAAAATTTGCAAAAATGTAAACCCTGCGAAATATATAGGGGATACAGTATTCACTTGGCTCAATCCAACTTTGAACATGCTTACTCTTACAGTCCTCTCTCTCCTTGTCTCACTTTTTTCTTCTAGTTTCATGCTTGCTCTTCCTTCTTTTGTTCTCTCTTTCTTTTTTTGTCATTTTCTGTCATAGTGCAGGATGATTACAGCTACTTGCACATTGTATTTGTATATGTCTGCTTTCATTTGAATAAAAGATTTTTTTCTTTTTTTCATTAGACCTACTAAAAATTCAAATCTATGACAATTCCTGTATCTCATTTCAATGAGCTAACGATTGCATCTGTATATTCATGAAAAGCCATTTAAGTTTGCCGAAAGTTTTCATTTCGCTTGTCCGTCCTAGCAACATACAATCTGTGCTTGACAAAAGTAGCTATAGGAGTGGAACTGAAAGAAGCAGATGAAATAAAAATCTCATTACATGGCAGAAACACTAATAAATCATGTTATATCACAAAACCTATTCGTAAGCCACTTGAATCCATTGAAAGGCTACAGAACAGCACTGTGTACATACTGGACTTATCTACTCACTACTCCACAATTCAAGGCAATATAACACATCAAGATTTTGTTCATATGCACAAAAAGGGATTGCTCGTGAGCAGACAGCGTTGACTACCAATGATGAGCAGCGGCTGGTACCCTCATTCTGTGAGTCAACATCAATGACGAACAGTCTAGATGACACAGGTGTTTTCTCTATGTCTGTCGGTGTACACACAAGTCTTCAGTAGATGTCTGCACCCATTTGCATCACAATATCCACCCCGATGATTTTCCAATCTGACCAAACATTCCTGCTTACTGTGTAGATGGCGCGTTGAGGGGCGGGGACTACGGAGGTGCCTGCCTCTTTGGTCGTCACAGCGTTTTTTTGAATGACGGCTGACAGGCAGTCGGGATGGGCTGTCTGTGTGTGCCCCAGCCATTGGGGGAATGCCGGAGACAAGGCCAGATTTCACAGTCCCCGCACAGATATTGATTTCTGTTGCATTCGGGTAAACTAACTAATGTGAGTCACGGCCATGGCAAACCATGGTCATGTGTTTCAGCAGAGACGCACCGCTTTCTATAGAGATGCACTCATTTTCGTTTATGATACCTATAACATCATTTGCATATTAATCGCCTTTCAACCTTTTTCATAATCCTTCCATTAAATTTCACCTAAAGCAAAGAAATAACTAGTCAAGTCCCTTTTCTCCCCGATATGCCAAAAGGAATCACGGAAAAGAAGTGAAGCTGCATCATGTGTGTATTCCATGGACAGAGGCCACATTACGTAAGCAATTTCACAAGTTGGTAACCATAGCAACTCTTCTTAGATGCCATGATGATGCTATATTTGACTAGTTGGCATATAAATAGCATTCTGAATTTGATATTGCTCAAATCCAACTGAGCTATAACTTATCTTGACTGATCTCAAACATACTAGAATTTCAGAGGGTTAGATTCTTCTTTAACACAGAACTAAAATCTTCTGAAAATCAACAGCGTTTTTTTTTTCCATGAAATTGAAAGTGGCTCATTCATGCTCATTCTTTTAGATCTGCTGTAATTCAATAACAAATGAAACAAGGCAAATGCCAAATGATGTCTCACCTGCATATAGATTTTATGGCAAATTGTGACTAAAATATTTTCCAATGTAAGTTATCGATTGTTTGACCTTTGACCTTTCCTGACTTAACAATATTCAAACTTGACCAGCATCTTTACGTGATGTACCTGTGGTATGAGTTTTGTGGTCATAGCCCAAAGCTGTGGAAAGTCATTGAGAGCACAACATACGACGCATAAATCAAGTAAAGTTTATTGACATTTTGACCTTTGACCTCAGAATCCACCAATGTTTGAGCTTGACTGGCATCTTCAAGTTATGTATCTGTGGTATGAATTGGTGGTCATAGCTTAAATCTGTGGAAAGTTATTACGAGTTCTCCACAATACAGTGAGTATAGTGATTATACAGGCAAGTTCACTGAACATTTGACCTTTGATCTTGTTTGACTACACCCATATTTGAGCTTTTGGGCATTTTTAGGTTATATACCTGTGATAGGAGTTTAGTGGTCAGAGCTCAAAGCTGTGGAAAATACCAGAGAGTACACCAAATTGTTGACAACACCGACAACAATGATGCCCCCATTGCCAACGATGATGGAAAAGTGACACCTATGTCTCACACCTGCTACGTGGGCGAGACAATAAGCTAAATAAATAGGCATTTTTATAAGCAACACAGGCCAGTGAAACAGGTAGTATTTGTAATACATTTAATCTCCATCTCACAACTACACAGTCATAACATCAATGTCGGCAGCATATCCTAGAAAAGCAAAGAGGCGTGAAGCTCTCTTCTTATGCTGAAAGCTCCATTCTCTTTCCTCTATAAAATTTGTGGGAATAAAAATAACCTGCTCCAATTAATGAAACTCAACGAACATCCCAGGGCATCACATCAGATAGATATACAGGAGAGAATTACACAGGATGATTTTTTTACTACTCACTTCTTAGCTGATTTAAAGCATTTCTGAAACCCTCGCCTGTCGAGCGTTCAACTCAAGCCTGCAGTTATCACAAAGCCCCTACCCTTGTCACATAAATCCCAAGCGAAGCATCCATGGGCATTGGTGCACGGCAGCAAACCTCTCAGGGTATTACTGCAATTCACGGATAGCTGGTTAAAAATGATTGGAGAATTGTCACAATGGACATGATACATTATATCTGGGAAGAGAACCACTCGTCGTGTGCCAGGGCAATGACGTCCCCGCCTCTGCAGAGCATATTGTAGCAAATTTTTCATGTCGGTCTGTATACAATATTGTAGAAGATCATTCCGTTAATGGCCTGGGTAATGCAGCTTTCATCGCATTATCAGGATGACTCGGGGGAGAAGGGGAGGGGTAAGACATCTTTGTCCTAATTAAACTACTGTCCCAATTACAAGACAGCAGAAATCTAATCATCCATACACTACAGGATTTTCTCAAGACATGGGCACGCACTTGAATATCAATCTCAAACTACATGCCTCTACGCACTGATCGAAGACGGGTTTTCATTATAGTTTCGACACGATATTGTTTTTTATGATCTTGTAACAAGAATTAATATGCACAAATGCAACACCTTATTTGATTTTTAAAACAATTACTGTCTTGAGCCACTATAAATAAAGTCTCGCAGCCATGTTATTCTGGCATTCATAGTTGTGTCATTGTATGCAGGAAGTTCCCAATGCATCATCTCTTCTGCCAGTCAGATGTGTGCTCAACATAGCAACACGTAAACTAGCAATGTGGCGGTGAGCTTCATACTTTTTGTTTTTTCAAGAACTCTTGATGTGTAGATTATTTCACAAGTTGGCCACCACACGACAAGCCTTGCTCAGCTAAGACTTCAGATGGAAGGCAATTATGTGATGATTGAGGTCAGGCCCAGCGGGTGATAAGGGGCTTTTTTTAATACCTGTGGCTACACTCTGTTGGATATTACCTGAACTCTCCTTCTTTTAATAGCAAGTTGCATCTTATACAAAGTAATTATTTTGCGTAAAAGAGGTCCCATTTAATAGTTGTTTCATCCAATTTATGCAGTTAAAAAAAGACATGACTTGGAAATGTTGTTGTTTTTCCATAAAAATGATGCTCCCATATATAGAAACCAAGGCCTGATTATGCAGTGGCAGCTACATACATAAAAGGCATATTCTCTTACATGTAATTTGGTTTGGCAACAAACACAATAGAAAGCCTGGGTGTGAAGACTAACATTAACAAGAGACCCGTGGGTCTAGCGCTCACCTGAGTATCGCAAGTTCACCTTTCACGCAGTCACTAATCTAAATTATTCACAGCTCTACCAAAATTTGATGAGGCATTCTCAAGTGGAAGATGAAAATGTACAATAAGGGCCCAATTTTTTCAAGATTCCTTAATTTGGGGGAATTGGGGCCCCCTGGGGCCCTCTGGGTGGGGCATGGTGCCCAGTTTGATAAATTGAGATCCTGACCACCTAGGGATGCTACCTGCCAAGTTTGACAAAAATCCATCATGAGGTTTTCAGGAAGAAGATGAAAATGTACAATTCAGGCCCCCATTTGGACCCTTCCAACCACCCCCCCCCCTACCCCCGAGAGGGGCACCCCTGGATCTCCTATGAACAAACTTGAAACTACAGTCATTAATGTACTCACTCATACAGTAGTATTATCTCAGCTCTATAACTTCTAATTCTAGAGAAGATTTTTAAAGATTCCTTCATTTGGGGGGTTTGGGCCCCCTGGGGGCCCCCTGGGCGGGGCATGGTGCCCATTTTAACAAATTGAGATCCTAACCCCCTAGGGATGCTACCTGCCAAGTTTGGTGAAAATGGGTCATGGGGTTCTCAAGAAGAAGATAAAAATGTACAATTTAGGCCCCATTAGGACCCCTCCTCACCCCCCCCCCCCCCCCCCCCCCCCCCGGGTCCCAAGGGGGGCACCCCTGATTCTGCCATGAACAAACTTGAAACTACAGTCATCAATGTGCTAACTCATAGTATTAACCTAGCTCTATCACTTCTGGTTCTAGAGAAGAAGATTTTTGCGGATTCCTTAATTTTGGGGGGTTTGGGCCCCCTGGGGGGCCCCTGGGTGGGTCATGGTGCCCATTTTAACAAATGGAGTTCCTAACCCCCTAGGGATGCTACCTGCCAAGTTTGGTGAAAATGGGTCATGGAGTTCTCAAGAAGAAGATGAAAATGTACAATTTAGGCCCCATTAGAACCCTTCCCCACCCCCCTCCCCTGGGTCCCAAGGGGGGCACTCCTGATTCTGCCATGAACAAACTTGAAACTACAGTCATCAATGTACTAACTCATAGTATTAACTTAGCTCTATCACTTCTGGTTCTAGAGAAGAAGATTTTTACAGATTCCTTCATTTGGGGGGTTTGGGCCCCCTGGGGGCCCCCTGGGCGGGGCATGGTGCCCATTTTAACAAATTGAGATCCTAACCCCTAGGGATGCTACCTGCCAAGTTTGGTGAAAATGGGTCATGGGGTTCTCAAGAAGAAGATAAAAATGTACAATTTAGGCCCCATTAGGACCCCTCCTCACCCCCCCCCCCCCCCCCTGGGTCCCAAGGGGGGCACCCCTGATTCTGCCATGAACAAACTTGAAACTACAGTCATCAATGTGCTAACTCATAGTATTAACCTAGCTCTATCACTTCCGGTTCTAGAGAAGAAGATTTTTGCGGATTCCTTAATTTTGGGGGGTTTGGGCCCCCTGGGGGCCCCCTGGGTGGGTCATGGTGCCCATTTTAACAAATGGAGTTCCTAACCCCCTAGGGATGCTACCTGCCAAGTTTGGTGAAAATGGGTCATGGAGTTCTCAAGAAGAAGATGAAAATGTACAATTTAGGCCCCATTAGAACCCTTCCCCACCCCCCTCCCCTGGGTCCCAAGGGGGGCACCCCTGATTCTGCCATGAACAAACTTGAAACTACAGTCATCAATGTACTAACTCATAGTATTAACTTAGCTCTATCACTTCTGGTTCTAGAGAAGAAGATTTTTACAGATTCCTTAATTTTGGGGGGTTTGGGCCCCCCTGGGGGCCCCCTGGGTGGGGCATGGTGCCCATTTTAACAAATTGAGTTCCTAACCCCCTAGGGATGCTACCTGCCAAGTTTGATGAAAATCGGTCATGGGGTTTTCAAGAAGAAGATGAAAATGTAAAGAGTTTACGCACGACGCACGACGGACGACGCACGACGGACGACGGACGACGGACGACGGACGACGGACGACGGACGACGCACGACGGACGCCGGACGAAGGGCGATCGCAATAGCTCACTTGAGCCTTTGGCTCAGGTGAGCTAACAAGTACTGGGTGCTACAAACCACTTTACCTGCTTGCCCAGGCCTACTACAAAGCACTGTCTGACAATGGACACTTGCCTGTTTAATGTGCAGTGCCCTTGCCCAAGTGCCCAAGCAGGCATAGGGTTTTTCTAATGTCCTGGTAATATCAACAATCCTTCAACTTCAAAAGAAGAAGAGGTTCCGGCAGAGTATATGGAATGATCTACTACTGCATGGAAATTCCATGCATCATCATAGAGCTGAGGGAGGGGAGGCAGAGTCAGGCGCAGCACTGCAGGTGTACTGCCTGGGAGGGGGGGGGGCTTGGGGGATGACATGAACGAAGTGAGGATTCATGTAGGAATGTTGGTTGCCAGTTACTACATCTACAACAATGGAGGCGGCTCAGTCTGCATCGATGCCTGCCTGGGTGTTGAAGTTGCCACATCTCTTCCTCCCAGGTTCTTTTGACGACACGCATCGCAAATGACAGAGACATTTGATGAGGTTAATTTATGGCGGTACTAGCATGATATGAAGCGAGGGGAAATGATCAGTATACCGCATTTTCGTGTGTGGCACATTTGATGGATGCGACTGGCACAGTTCTGTCATTCTGTTCATACCATCCATTCCCTCACTCCCGGGCCCCAGGTGCACGGCTCGAATAGAAGAAAAACACATAGCCCACATTCATTTCGGAGGAATGAATAAGCAACGATGGATGGAAATGCAAGAATTTTGGTAGGCTTCCTCTTACCCTGGGCCACCTTGCTCTCCTCGTAGCTGCTCGTTGTCAGGGACCTCTCTCGGAGGGCCTGCAGCTCCCGGGAAATATTTGACAGTCTGTCCTCTTCTATGACCTCATCTGGCGTTGTGTCTGTCGACTGGAGAGTCAAACAAAAGAAGATACAAAGATGAATAGATATAGAACAAAGAGAGAGATAGAAGACAAAGACAGATAAGTAGAATGACAGAGACAGATAGATGGATAGATAGATGGATAGATAGTGAAAAGGGGGAAAAGTAGCGAATTGCATACTGCACTGTTTCAAAAACAAACATAGAGAAGTGCACTTACACACTTGTCACCAAGCACAAGCAGCGGCATGTATGTTTGATATTCATTTTGCATATTTATAAGCAAACCATTTTGATGCAGGAGCCATCTGTTTCTCTGAATTCTTTTAAAAGTAAGGGGCAACATAAGCTCATGGCACTCAAAATGACAATAGATTTCTTCGCTTCAATCCTATCTTAACCGCAGCAATGCTTTCAATTTGCATGCAACTTATCAACAAATGTTTTGACTCAATCATGCAACAACAACAAGTGTTTTGACAGCATCCCATGCAATATCTCCCCATCACAATGGAATGTGAAGGGTGGGAATGGTCCTTGTAATCTCATCGCAACCATTCTGGGCCTGTCAACATACCTGGAACATTTCATCAAGCTCCTCGATTACTTCGTCCGCCGTGACCACAGGCGTGTCCATGTCAACGACGTCGTGATGAGACCGGGAGGAGAGGTACATGGAATGGAGGTCGAGACACTGGGCTAGGTCCTCATCCTCTGGAAGGTCCAGGTCATCATTGTGGGGCTGCCCAGAATGGATTAAAAATAAATAAATAAAATCACCCAACCAATCAAAGGCAGATCTTTCAATCACAAATGTTGTGAAAAAGCTTCTCTTAGAACAAAAATACTGTGACCAAGGAGACTACATTGCACAATGAAGACATTATTCAGGACATGGATTTAAAAAGTAGCATTTAATTTCATTGCAGTTTTGAATTTTTGAATTTTCACATGTATCATTTTCCTGCATCACTTTCAACTCTCTTTTTCATGACATCTGTTTATTAATCAACACACACCATTCTTTTTCCTTATTTTTTATTCCACAACTGGAAACTACAATACAATACATGTATGTGCTACACTTTGTGGGTGTGTACATCTATTTACCATGAACATGATTGTATAATACATATGCATCACAACATTATCAAGCTGATTCTTTACAATCTGTACTTAACTTTGTAAGTGTGTAGATCTATTCACCATAACATGATTGTACTGTATATGCTATAATTTTCGCGTGCATAAATTTTCGCGAATTGCCGCTGTCACACATTTTCGCGAGTGGTTAAATTCGCGATTGGGGGACCAGATAAAACATGAAGTGGCAAAGAAAGTGTGAATTTTCAACTTACTAGCAAATAAGAATGAAACTAGTTATACACTGCATGAAAAAACTTACCAAACTCTGCGAACTAGTAAGTTAGAATTCAACATTTCTGAAGTGGTTAAGTCAATCGTGATAAATTTCTGACGAGTGATAAATTTCGTGATAAATTTCTTGCGATAATAAATTGGCTCTCTACAGTATTCGTAAGTAGACGTGGACGTGCTATATGTAAGCTTAGCCAGTGAGTACGGTCTGTTCGGTAAGCCATGACATGGTATACTAGTACTGAAATGTTCGTATCATCAAGGCAAAGGATTCATTTTGGAAGGTAATATTTTCGCGTGTTGTTAATTTCGGGAATAGCTCCTGACTCGCGAAATTCGCGAAAATAAAACCCCCGCGAAATATATAGCCTATACAGTACTATGTTATCAAGTTGATGCTTTACAATCTGTATTACACTTTGCAAGTGTGTACATCCATTCACCATGTACATGATTGTACAACATTATTAAGTTGATGCCTTGCAATCTGTATTACATTTTGTAAGTTGTACATCTATTCAACATGGAAACAAACATATAACACATTATCATGCTGATGTTCTTGATCGCATGCACTGCAACACTTCAACATCTTATGTAGATCAAAGGGGTGTCCCGTTTGCAATTTCATTAGTGCCCTGTGTCATAGTTTCCTTGCAGCACACACACCATTAAATTGTGTCAGACAGACAGATCCATCGCTCTCTGTATCAATTTACCCAGTGCTCTCCCCTGCCTCTATGCTGAGTAAATTGAATCAGGCGTAAAGGACTTTTCCCCCTCCATCTAGTTTGTCAAAGGCATGAAAGCTCATTGAAATGCAGACATCAACTCCACGGAGAAAGGCTAAATTTATCGGGAGCGGCCCGACAAACGTGGCATGCCGAAGTTACGATATACCCCCAACAATCATCCAATGGCTAGGACCTGTCAAAACATGGGACATAATGTGAACAAACATACAGGGGAATATTTAAGACTACTGCAGATTTCATGGCAACCACATCAATCACCTTTCCCTCCTTATTTTTCTTGCTCTGTACAGTAATATATCACACCTTTTGTACACTCCTAAATCCTTAACCCTCTTCTGCTATGTTAACAATTCTTTCTGCCTCTTCTTGTCTCTGCCCACCTATTCGTCTGCCTGTCTCTGTCTCTTCCTCTGTCATTATTTTTTCTTTGCTCCTATCCATACTACCTACATTTCTTGCTGAAACCAGTTTGTCAACTCTTATTACGTTACTAAACTTTGTTGAGGAAAAATTATTCCAAGATAACTTGTTCTGATTAGTCTCTCACAGTTTTTAATCTTGGACTTTCAAGATTACAGAAACTTTTGACTTGGAAGTCCTGAGAACTTATCTTTCATAAGCAAATCCTAGATTATTTGTATGGATGTTTTCTTTCATCCAATCAAGGTTTCATGCACCTATAATAAATGTTTACATAAAATCATTGACCTGACACATCCAGAATACATCATGTGTATAAACCTCCTCCTTATTGTAAGAGACATACAATGCTTTCTTCATGAACCCTTATTACATTGTTCAGAATTTTTGTAGTTATGACATTTAGAACTATGCATAAATCATTAATTATGTGTCATTTACCATTTGCTGGTCTTGCGTTCAAGAGCATTGAAAAAGGGGAATTATCAAAGCATGCCTCTCCATTGTACACTTTCTATTTCCAACATCAAAGATGCATTCAGTCATTCCAGGTCTGAGCTTTTCCACTCCTTCCAAGGTAAATTACCTTTCATTGTAGCTTTTAGAGGGCATTCAAAGCACTTAACATGATGTTGCATTGCTGTAAGATGCCAAGACAGCAAAAAATCTTTGAGCTTTTGATCCTTTCACATTTTTTTGTCCTTCTTAGCTAAAGGCCTCTCCCAATTGAACTTCTCCATCTTGAACATTTCTCAGTTGAGGCAATGCAGCCACAAAGCGACTCATGTTTGTACAGGGCCAAAGACATACGGGGCGAACGATGGGCGGAAAGGCAGAGGACTACTTCAGGAGCTCATAACTCTCCCTTCGTCTCTCAAATAATTTGCAACGCACGCTGGAAAGGTGACACACGCTACATGAATAACTGATGTTGAAACAGCGTCGCTGCATTATCTACTCATCCTATGCAAAGACCTCATCTTTCCCTCGCAGAACATCAGATGTAAATTTGCTCGTTTTTCACCACTACAGTTGGCTCTTGAAGCACATAAAGGCATCTTATTATGGATGTAAGCACTTCTGCACACAAATTATCATTGACTGTGCATCTACAGAGTTAATGATGGCCATTAAACTTACATTCACAGTTTTGTCGTGGTGTGATATCTGGTTTAAAGCCATTACTACTGGGAAATCTATACACAGTACAATCTACAAATTTAAATGATGACATGCTTTGCGTCAGAGTGTTCTACATTATTGAAAGACTCCCACTGCATTTCCATGAATATGATGATCAATTACCAACATCTTTCTGACTAATACTTGCGCAACGTTGATCATGATATTCACAAATATCTTATCGATGGCTCTGGACCTCTATGTGAGTGCAGGGGCGCTAGCTAATCTACATTTTCATGACAACTCCTGATTTTTAGGTCTATGCTCATATCTTTCTGAAAGCTAGCACACATGTAAGTGTCCAGTACACTGTACAACCAGCAGTTTATGAGCCAATAAAAAAGATACCACTACATAAAAAGTGATCTGTAACTTCAAATACGCCATATAGAAATGTATGATGAAAAAAAAAATTGCAATGCATAGAGAGAGCTCATATGACTGTTAGATTGAGCTATCTTCTCAAACTTTGCTGATGTGTTATACTAAAACTGCTACATGTATTCGCTCAATCCACATTTATATTAGGGTTTCATTCCCCTTTAATACACGTATGGGTCAAGAGGAACATTAGTGGGCATTATGTGTCTTGTCCGGTGGCGTAAAGGCCGGACAAGATTTCAAACCAAAGATCTCTTGCTGAAGGGACAAAAGTTTATCCACTAAACCATAGTGTTCTCAGCATTTGAACTTCTGAAGATCATTGCAACGTTCTGCTGAAATGATGCTGCAGTCTGCATTCTTCTTCCGGCCTTCATTCTAATCATACCCAACCGTCTCTGGGTGCTCGTACATGTGAAAATGGGACCTTTGATGACGTCAGTATGGGATGCACAGCGAGTTAAGACTGTACTGAGTGCCTTGCAAGAACTGTATAATTACATGACAAGTGTGCGCGATGAAAGTGAGAGAAACTAACGACACCCGTAGCTCATCACCAACACTGCGCGATCGACTCTCTTCGCTTCCTTAATGATCTGTCGCAGAGATGGAGCGGAATGTCACTCGCATTCCGAGTAAGCCACCTGGCAAAGTTCAAATTCATGATCTACGCAGAACACTTCATCTATTTATGGCCTTCTAAACTGGTCATGTTTGAATAGAATTACATTGCAATTCCTCAGATGTATATATAATTATGACAGTGCTCTCTAAATTTTGAGTTTCATTTCCTAGAGTTTTAACCCATCTTTTATGTCTCTAGAAAAAAAAGAACTATTGTTCTCATACATGAATAGCATCACAGCCATGAATTTTATTATTGGAAAATTGAGCAAAGAAAATGGGATTCCATCAATTGCCATGAATTTTAACTAAGTGTACCAATACCCTGAGAGTTATGTTTACAATATTTGCAGAATATACTTGAGATGTATGCCCTCTTCAAAATATTCGAATTTTTTTTGTCACTCTGATTTGTATCTATTTGGATTCAACTTCTGTAAATTTTAAAGAGTATACAAAAATAAAGAACGACTTGAAACAGACTAGTCTATCACTTGATTCTTTCAATCGAACAATCGCAGTATCGATATTTTTTTTCTTTCAAATATGTCTTGAACAATAGTGATAGATGCACACGCGCATGTACTTTCATTGATACCTCGCTCAACAATTGACATGGAACCTTGATATTATTCATAAAAACATTAAAAACAATAAAATGGCAAGTGCCCTACAGCCGAATGGGATCCATTTCTTGTGTAGACAGCACAATGTACCAATGTAAATACACACAATCTGTAATGTGAAAACAACACACAATCTGTTGAATGTGAAAACACAGAAACTTGAACTCTAATGTCTCTCGTTTTCAGTTACCACAAAAGTGGGGTTTTTTTTTCTCCTTTTTCTAAGCTTTTCCAATCCCTCCACTCCACTCCACTTCACATGGGAAATAAAATCTTTTGTTTCTTCCTTGTATAGTTGAATGTTTGTATTGCGACATTGGAGGAGGAGAGAGAGGAGAGGATCTAGAGAGAGATGTAAAGCAGACAGGCAGAGAGCAGACCAGTAGAGGAATTTCTTAATTTATCAGGTTTGCCATCAAGAGCACCAGCTCCAGACACCACGGCGCCGTCTGAAAACCAGAGCCCGAGACTGAAAACATACACAGTCCTCAAAACATGGTTTTGCATTTCAACTGTTTGCTGATTAAAACAGATGACATTTTGACGGAGGCACGAACACACAGTGAGAGAGTGGTAGTGCCTCCAGGCTTTGGGGAGAAAAAGGGGGGGTGGGGGACACAGCAAATGCTTTACAGATGACATAATGGTAAAAAACATGTTCTGCGGGTCTTTACTCAAGATGCCCTCTGAATTACGAAACATTTTCCAATAATGCACTATAGCAGAGATTGTACAAATGAATTCAAGGCAGAAAACAAATTCATACAGCCCATACCTACATACACAGTATATGTACTATGGATCTTCAAACCATTAGGCAAACAAGAAACTATTAGTGAACTCTTGACTTCCCCATGGTGTACACTTAATATTCTACATGTATGTTCAATAGTCTAAATACCTCTTAAAATGTAATGTCTGTGAGTACTGAAAACCCAAAAGTTGTAAAGTTTACTCTTGGATTTCATGAAAAAGCTCATTTATATTACAATTCAGTCATGCTTTGCAGAGTTAGTGATGTGAAATCAGTACATGTATTTATGATAAGCATTACATCATGTTTGATATAACCTTTAAGGCATTATTTACCATTTGCAGATGAAACAAAAACCCAGCTTTAGTGCTTCAAAATAGTTCTAGAATTTGAGTTAGGGATAGAAACAACCAATGTAAAAATTTTAATCAAGATAATCAATGTTACGTATTGTTAAATATACAAAATGTGAACAATAGTTATAATAAAATTGTGTCTAGAATAAACCATCTACAGTTATGGTTTAATAAGAAAAACAGAGATATACATGTATCTCCTTATATTTTAGGTTTAATTGCAAATTCGTAATATTGCAGGATGTTTTATGATACAACTGACCTTGACATATGGATCTAATGTGATAACTCAAACATTGTTAAAACACTGCTCCCAATGGTAAACTGTACCTTTAATGCACTGTGTAGTATGCCTCTAGAATCCTTTCTTAAATAGGTATAAAAAAGCAACAATATAAAATATTCAATTAAGTTTGAGCAAGGTAGCAATCCTAATCAGATATGATTATGAATCAAGTTAGCAAATTATTCAACAATTCTTTGTGTGCTTTGTGGAATATCTGCTCAAAAAAAAAATTAAATGAAAAAAAAAAGAATATCTGTCTTTTACATGAAAAATACAGGACTACATGACCCAATGAATGATTCAATGAATGTTCTGGCTATAATTTCTACATTTGTGACAATATACTCTATATACCATAACATATTTCATGTGTATGATATTCATCAAATTAGGACTCATTTACACAATTACGCATGTGGTTACATTTGTGATTGAGAACCACAGTAGCAGAATGGTAAATAAATATGATTTTCAAGAGAAAAAGTAGAGATTTCCTAGTTTGGAAACAGTATGATAAGTTTGAATGCTAAATCAGATAAACACCATTTTCACATTTTTGAAGTAAGGTTATCATCAAATACAAGAAAAAAATAATTTTTTAAAGTGATACTGCACTAATTACATAACAAGAAGTGACTTTTAAAAAATATAAACAAATCACACATATTTTAATAAATCTCTTTGTTTTTCAGCTGATTAAATGGTAAATATCTCAATTGATAAAAACTGGATGTGTATCTATTTTGCATTTTAACTCTTCATAATAATGTGGTATGGAAGAGATTACTCTATACATTTTTAAATTCATACAGTTCCCTGAAATAACACTGGAAGATATAATACGGGTATACAGGTATTTGATGCATGCTTCATACACTCTACAGGATAAGGAAAATTGTGGCACAGTGATAGCTTCTTAATGAGACATCCATTTACAGAAGGTTGAGCCCTCTTTGATAATACTCCTGAGATACTGTACCTATCAGGCCCTGCATCGAAACAGCTTTTTAATAGATTGATAAGTCTTTTGAAGCATTAGTCAGATAAAGCGTACTGTGTGTGTGCCTGCTAGCTCGCACTGATACATGTGTTCATGCATCACATAATATACTACCTCTATATTTACACATGGAAGCATGCCTACATTGTAGGGCGCAAGAGCATCGCTGCAATGTGTACTGGCTTGTGTATGGCAGAGGCCATACATATTTAATTGATCATTTCAGCATCCTTGCAGGCAGTTGTTAGACGACACTGTTATCTTTACAGATGGATTATTGCATACAAACGTGTTGTGATTTTTGTTTTTTCTTTTTGAATCACGGTTCAAAGGGATAAGGTTTTTGACTGTCACACAGGAGATCCTGGGATTAAATCCTGCTTGGCATTTACGTTTGTACATCAGTTGATAATCCCAGGATGAGACGTTTTACCCACGCCGTTCCTCTTGACCTTAGTGTACAAATGAGCATCTAGCAATGCTGGGGAAATGGCAAACTCAGGGCCCAATGGGAGAACACTGAAGATGCTCCCACGTTCAAATTGATACAAGATAGCATTAGTATGTATTATACAACACCTATTTAGAATGTAGCTATCCGATTGGTCGATTGCCCATCACGTGACATTTAGTGAAAAGTTCCATTGCACACTCTGGCTGTCTAAGCAGAGCAATTTTGTTTGACCAAAATGTTCCATTGCACGTGCTCTGATATGACAACAAACAAACATGTGCCACGCGCACTCAACAATTACAAGCGCACTTACTTTTGTCACTCATTTTTGTAAACAACTTTGTTTCGCATACGTACATGTACATACACGGTGACTACCACTGTGAGGCTACTCATTCGTCTTTCACTGAAATTGTTGCCATTTCTGTGCTAAATTTAAGAATCTGTGAGTACCAAATCTGTTGACGTTCAAGGTGTTGTATAAAACAAATAGTGTATGGTCTTTACTCGAGCAATGGAACCAGATTTCGCACTCGGTGAAAGATGAGGTGCACTATTCAACGCGGCTTCGCCTCGTTGAATGGAGCGCCTCTACCTTTCACCTCGTGCAAAATCTTGTACCATTGCACTCGAGACCATTCACTATTTGTATACAACGTGTGATATTGCTAGCATTACATTCATCAAATGAAGAATAAGCAGTAGTATATTGGCAGTAGTCATTGCAATTGTCTAGTATAAGAAGAAGGAGTAGTAGCAGTAGTAGTAGTAGTAGTCGTAGTAGTCGTAGTAGTAGAAGTAATAGTAGTAGTCGTAGTCGTCGTCGTCGTAGTAGTCGTAGCAGTAGTCGTAGTAGTAGTCGTAGTAGTAGTAGTAGTAGTAGTCATCGTCGTCGACGTAGTAGTGGTAATCGTAGCAGTCACAGTAGTAGTACGGATGTAGTAGTAGTAGTCGCAGTAGTAGTAGTCGTAGTAGTAGTAGTAGTAGTAGTATTCGTCGTCGTTGTTGTAGTAGTAGTAGTAGCAGTAGTATAGTAGAAGTGGTGGTAGTAGTCGTAGTAGCAGTAGTCGTAGTAGTCGTAGTCGTAATAGTAGTCGTAGTAGTAGCCGTAGTAGTAGTAGTCGTAGTAGCAGTAGTCGTAGTAGTAGTAGTCGTAGTAGTAGTCGTAGTAGTAGTAGTCGTCGTAGTCGTCGTCGTCGTAGTAGCAGTCGTAGTAGGTTAGTAGTAGTCGTAGTAGGTTAGTAGTAGTCGTCGTAGTTGTCGTCGTCGTCGTAGTAGTAGTGGTAGTAGTAGTAGTCGTAGTCGTCGTCGTAGTAGTAGTTGTAGTTGTAGTAGTAGTAGTAGTAGTGGTGGTAGTAGTAGTAGCAGTAGCACAGTAGTGGTGGTGGTGGTGGTAGTAGTAGTTGTCGTAGATGTAGTAGTAATAGTAGTGGTAGTAATAGTATCATTAGTAGAAGTTGGTAGTAAAAAGTAGTACGCTGCATACATGTAAAAAGACAACATCTTTTTAGCAACTGTCTTTACTGGATCTTACCCTCTTTTCAACAAGTCGCAGGGTAGGCATGTGCTTCCGTCTCGTGTGTGAGTTCTGCCAGTCTAGTGGCATGACTTGGCCAAGCTGGTCTGTAACCTGCTTCCATAACCTGTAGGGACATAGGGAGAAAGATGAATACCGTAAAACATGATATATTCGCGGCATGAATTTTTCGCGAATTGGAGCCGACAGCCTATTTCGCGGCATGAAATTTTCGCGAAGTGCCACTGGCGTTCAATGCATATAATGTAAACATGGACTTTCGCGTGCATTTTAATTTCGTGAATCTTGGCGCTCGCGAAATTCGCGAAATTAAAGTGCGCGCGAAAATTCCTTGTTTTACAGTATACAGTGCTTCGTTGTAGACTACCTTGAGATCGGTGATTACATCAAAATACGGTAAAGCTCTGCATATGAATTTTAGCATTTATCAACACACCAATGCCACTGATCATTGATTTTTGCTTTAATACTGATTTCTCACCAACTCCCTGGCAATTGTGAGAAATAATCAATTACAAATCTCCCCCAATAAAATTGAAAACAGATATATCATAAAATGAATAATAAATAATAAATAATAAATTAATTAATTAATAATACGTATAAGAATAAATAAACAAATAATATATATGTAAATAAATAAATGAATAAATACATGTTACTTTGGAACAAATCTATACCACCAGTTAACAACTCGCGGCAAACTAGATAAGGAAAGAGAAAATGATATGTCATTTCTATATATATGGATAATATCACACTTGAAGTGACAAGAGGTATACATGAACATCCTACTTCATGAACATATATGAAACATGTTATGAAACATTTTTCAACATATATGATGAAACATGTTTGACACTACACAATAATAGTATGCTTTTATGATTCAATACAGAGTTTTATAAGAAAAAAAAACAAGCAATATTGCCACATGCATGACCAACAAACTAGTCATGGCTTGACATATATGGGTCAGTTCAGACCTAGACCTATGAAACAGCTTCATCGTAAAGATGGAACTTAACAAGAACTGAGAGAAAATGCATTTTCAATTCATGCCTACTTAAACCATGTCAGAATAACTACTCCACTAGTCAAAGGAGGTTTATTGAGTAATTAAAGTTCAACAACCCCATATCCTTTCAACAACAACAACAAAATCCAAAAGTGCAGGCTATATACCTGAAGTTAGTTACAAAGAAAATAAAAACATACTTTAATGTGCGGCTCTAAAATTGTCAAAAGCCAGGATGAAATGAGATACACTTCAACGGGCATCATGGACAACCATGATCGCCACACGTCACTCTGTATTTCGTTCCTGCTCAACCTTTGCTGCATTATGCATTCCCTTCATCTAGTGACGCCAATGGGGGGCCATTTATCAGGCCTGCATGAATTACTGATGTGCTCTAGAAAGCAGCACTGTACCATCTCCAAGAACAGGATTTCTTACTTCTTTTTTTTATCCAGCTGAAAAAATTTACTAAGATGGATATTTCAGAAGGTCACGTGATAAAAACTCTACATCGAAAGGAATATCTCAAAGGGATGTACCAGGATACATAACTAAACAGGAATATATATCTACATATGGGATTTTACAAATGGACATTTCCAAAGATATACCATAAAGGGGGCATATCTAATGACAAGTATTATGGGGAAAGATCAGAAGGTCAGGAAGGAAATATTTGGCTCGTGATCAATCTTAGCCGGTCTATCACCTCCGTACACATGCCTGACATTTCAAAGAGAGGCAGAGCCATATATCTGCAGTCTAGGAGGTAAATCCGCTTGTGTTTCCAATAGAAAAGTTTAAAGCTACCATAGAATAATACCAGGTGGAAAGAGAAGATGCGCTTGTATCTCCTAATCCCTCGGCGGTTTTGTATTGTTTAGCAACTTTTTTTTCTCTCTCCTTCTCTTTTACATTTCATTACATCAACATCTAAGTGTAATTGGAGCCATAAAAGTGTATTTGTAAGCACTGCTTCTTGTGGGGTTTCTACAATTAAGTTCTATTCTCCATTCTTTGTGCCAATTACTTTGCTTATAAATACAGTGTGTACTTTTGTGTGTCTTTTTATTGTACTCCTGAAATGATGGTGAATAAATTGATTGAAATTGAATTGAATACAAGCAGGGGTTTTTTACTCCCTCTAGCTCTTTGTCTTTTCTCTCTATCTTTTTTTTTTCCTTTTATCATTATTTTCTCCTAACCCCAATCTACATCTAGACCGATTCTGACCTGGCAGAAAATCCGCCATAACTGCGATGTCCCAAGTGCGTAAGTATGCTGAATACAAGATATATATATTGCTGTGGGTGCGAGCCAGTTGGAATATGTGTATATCATGCGTTTGCATCACACGTGTGTTCATGGGACAACGTAGTAATGGCCAACTTTGCTGCCAGGTTGGATCGGTCTATATGCAAAATAACAAACAATGGACCGATAAGTTGTACTGCCAATACAAAGAAATGCTAATAAGATATTTCTGTCATACCAGAATTGTTACATATATAATGCAATCATATATATGTAATTCTGTTTTTTACAATGGGGTGTTTGGTGATGAAATATGTGATTATGTGAGATGAAACAAGAAAAACACAAAAGCTATTCTATGAGCATAACCGAAATATGATAATAACCAATATTTATATCACACTTTTACTATACAGACTCAAAGTGCTTTAATAATTGTAACAAAATACAAGAAATCAACAATACTTACAAAACAAAACAGAGAAATGACAAAGCAAAACAAATAGACAATGACTTTAAACTTGTCAGATCACTAGCAGCGTAATTAAGCAAGATGTCTACAGAGGTCTTACTTTTGGAACAAATAGGTTTTTAACTGTCTTTTAAATTGATCTGTGTTAACTGCTGATTGGATAATTGTGGGGAGACTGTTCCAGGATTGTGGCTACTATATTAAATACACTCGTGGTTATTATTATAAGTACACTATGCAAGTGTATAAACTACTTCAATTCACAGAAAATATGACCATGAAGAATGGCGCAGAATTTAAAAAAAAAATAAAAGTTCTGCCACTTCATGAGACTAGGAGTATGGATGGTTCAACTCTAAAATGAAAGGTAATTACATATAGTTGGCATCTTCTGAGATTCCATACAGGACATGGTAGTTATATGCATCTTGAGCTGTGAGTTCAACAAAAAAAAAGACACCAGCTCCATTTACAACTTTAAACTGCAGATTAACACTTCACAATTATTGATATCATTAAAGAACCCTGGTGGGGTTCACACACAATGCATACAAACTGGCTTCTGTTAAACTTTTCATAATTTTAAAAAGGACACAGCAATACAGCATATATACCAAGTACTCATTTTTTTTTCTTCTAGTTCTTTATTCAAAAAAAAAAAAAAATCCCACGAGGTTCCAAAGTGTTCTAATTGCTATTTCACTCAAAACCACAAGAAGTAATTTAAACATCTTCAACAATGCAGGCAGGTGGTGGCATGTGTTTGCTCATGCAAGGAGGTCTTTGAGTAGAATCTTGCCGATCATCTCAAACAAGACATTGTTGAGGACCCAGGGTAAAAATGCACTTAGAGCCTACCGGTCAGTATCTTTCACATTTTTGGGCCCCCCACGCTCCCACTTCTTCCCCATTCGCCCCGGGTGTGTAGCCTGTACAGGAAGGACACACACATTTCCCACAGATCTCTGGCCTCAGAGTACAGAGATTGATTCAGAAGGTGGCCGAGGTAAATGTCACAAAGTCTTGTCGCATGGAAAGCGTTGAAATCTACACGGAGGGCTGCCATACATGGTGCCTCCCATTTCAGATAATTCCATCACGCAATCCCACCATTACCGCTTGTTCTACTTTGCACTTTTACCCGGACAGACCCCATCTCAAGACAAAAAAAAAAACAAAGTACAGATACCTCAAACAAATGTCAGAGTTTAGAAGAAATGGGGACCACTTCAAAGCAGTACTTCAAAGAGAACCTTCTATTTCACTGTCATATCACATTCCAATTTAAGCCCAAGAGGAAGTGTCTCGAGTAGGATTAATTCCCCGTCACCATAGCAACACAAGGCAGTCTGGATATCACCCCAAATCATGGACACGGGTGGGATTCTATACAACATTAGCATGGGGGAACAATGGCAGGATTAGACACAGGCAGGCTTGTAAAAGGAATCGTGGCCAAAGCTTTGTCATTTGCAGGACAGATGAGTTCTAGTACCATGTTTTTCTATCTATCTATCTATAAATCCATCTCTTTCTATTGATCTATCTGTCCATCTTTAATCTAAAATGTTTACTGTGGACTGAAACTTACAGAGTATTTTCACAGCAATCACAAGCAAGTATAATGTGCTAAAGCCAAAACGACAAAATTTAAATGGCCTGTGTCCAAGTTTCTGTGCTTTGTAATAATCTGATTGTTGTGATGGATATGGGATTAATGTGAGCCCCTCAACACAATTCACAGGAAGAAAAACTGTCGTCTCACAGAAAACCCCTGTAATCTTGCCTTCATTCGCAAAAAGTCATACTGAGTTTGAATCGAGAGTTTGTTTCCCCCTGAATAAAGCGATTTTGAAATAAAGCAGCTTGAAATGAGACTACACGGACACCAAGGAGTTGAAAGTCAAGGATGCAAGCGGAGTGTGTAATGCAATAGACATCACCCTCACGTTGTTCCATGCAATTTGGCCTGGAATCAATTACAACCCCGTAACGCTTGCAGAGCACATTACCAGCCGAATTATATTTACAGATGTGGTGAGGATGCTTTACACTTTGGTGATCAATGACACGCCGTGCAGGCAAACTGTATTACACATTATGTGTCCATTTCTGCGCTCTCTGCAAGCTGAATACAACAGCAGGTACATGTAATACAACACAGGCAGCCTCTTCTGCAAGAAGTTCCGTCAGTGAATGTTTGCCTTTGATGTTTCTCATCAATAATGGTGAGACAGGACACTTCTAAGCAAGGTGGTTATTGAAGAAAAATATGTTCACACAAAAAATGTACTCTGAGGGGGGAGGGGGTAGATGTACTGTGTATCAACACAAGCACAAGATTGGCAACAATTTCAATGAAATCGAAAAATATAACTTATGTTGTACGGTAACCACCCGAATATTGATGCATCACCTCAAATAGGCAAAAAATAAAGGAGTAATGTTATTCATATGACAACAGCATTGTTTGTTTTTTAACATGATCAAAAACAAATACTCTTTACTTTTATAGGGGTGAGTCTACAGCTTTCATTTCAAGAGTCATGTTACTACACAATTTGGGCAATATGAAGATACTGACATTAAAAAAAAGACAGAATAAACAGGAATATCAATAGGAATACCTTGCTAGCTAACTTGTTCTAGGTATGTTTTCAAAACAGTCAACAATTGTTATTGACCAGCATTACATATATTTCCAACATCAACCCTATTGGAGGGTAGTACAAGAGACTGAAAGTTGTTCAAACTGAAGTTCAATGTAGTTCCTGACAGGACATTTACTTGCAATTACTTCCTGAGGCAGATGTTATGATCCATGACATTTGTGCACAGGTAGGTCTGGAATAGCTACTACAATGTACGGTACATAAAGGGTTAAATGCGCTCTGTATCTCATACAAGTATATTCACCGCATCAGCATGACACATGTTGAGCCTGAAAAACCCCAGCTCACCACGTTTAATTACATTAGAGCCAGGCAAAAGCTCACTCTTCCATGCATTAAGTAATAGCTGACTCATCCAAGCACTGTGGAGCACACACGCTTGAGCTTTGCATTATCTAGTCTAGATATGGAGCAAGTCAACATCACAGTAGTTGGCGTATTGGGATTAACACACACACACACACACACACACACACACACACACACACACACAAAGACGAGCTCACACTTTTAGACTGGAAGGTAAACGGAGCCAGTTCATTTTACATCATCCATTTCGTGTTTTCATTACTCTTCATTGCATCTAGATGCCTTCTGTGAGTAGTGTAAGCAAACTTTCTCACCTCTATACCCTGGGGTAACACAAACAAGTCAGCAGCAGAGGCAGGAAAAATTGTCACCTCTTTTAATAAGGGTGTATGGTTGGATTGTCAAGAGGTGTAGTGACACTCCCATCATCTCTCTGAATATCATCACCTTAAGCTCACACACACAAACACACACACATACACACCTGTGTATACTTGATAACGCTAAAATGGTGATGTTATGCCTCATCGCTTAACCTGTCGCTTACCGGCTGGATGCACCATGCATCTATGGAGCTAACCTCAAATTTTAGTGACAATGTTAAAAAAAAGGAGGGAGGCATGCATGCTACTTTTGATCTCTTTTGACACTCCCCCCCCCCCCCCCCCCTCTTTATGATTCCATTCCAATAATTCAATATGCCATCAATGATTTGGCATGATTAATGATTTGGCAAGCTGCAAATCTTGATATTTATATTGACTTGGCAATGAGTAGAAGAAATGTTCCAAACATTTTCATTTAATGCTTCTGTTTATTTCTGAGAGTACCTTGCCTCCATGTTTTTCGTAATACCCTCCCACCTGCATATTTCAAACAAGGGTGGTTGTTTAACATAATGCCAATCATGCTGACATCTAGAGTCTTGCATGTTTGGTGTTTTTTAGGTATGGGCACAATTTTCATTAATTCTGAAGGTCATGTTCATTTTCTCACTGAAAATGAGAAAGTTTTACTGAAAGTATCAGTCAAGTTTCTTTTGGCAAAGTTTGATTTTGTCTTTCACAAAGCTAACAAATAAAAAGCCTACAGTTCCTCCAATAAAAAACTTCATGCTTTAATTTTTCAGCTAATGATATTTACAGTGGCAAAAGAGCTTCAGGAAAAGTAATATACACTGTAGTCCTATTGTACATGTACACAATGAATTGACATGTTTGTGACAAATTGATTGATAGGCTACGGCAAATAACCTTGTACTGTCCTTCACTTCAACTTCGTACTGCAATGAAGCATTTCTGTATCTCACATTGATAAGCTAAAACAGCACAAATTTTGTGCATGGCCTCCAGACTTTCTGGGCCCCTAGAAATTAAGGTCCTGGCAAATATGACGCCAAATGATACCATGATATTAATGTTCTGCACCGATACTGCTAGGGAATGATGAAATGGCAAAAACAAGTTTACAAGGTTTAGTTTGATCATTGTGTGGGCGATTATGCCCACACAACATACAAATGAATGATAAAGTGCAGTAATTACATGAATGAAGGATGAACGTGGCAGATGGGATAAAAGATTTATAATTAAATGCTGATAGATGTGTAGCATACATAAGGCCAACCTACAACAAAAGACTGCTTCCAAAAAGTAATCAATCAGTTGAAAAATATGGTAATCAATGTCACAATAATTCTCAGAGTCAATCATTTAACTTTGGACAAAATTGATAGGATCTAATTTTATACATCAAAATAATATAAGGTATGTATGATAAAACAGTCTTTTTTATGAATTACTGTATGATACGCCGAATATTTCGCGAGGTTTTTATTTTCGTAAATTTGCAAACCGGGTGCTATTCGCATTGCTATTCGCAAATTCAAAAAATGTGAAAATATCAACTCTGATTCCGACACGAAAGTGATGTGCACACGTACATAGTATATCTCCATTTAGTACTATGCTCCACAATCGCGAATTTAACCACTTGCGAAATTGGTGAGAAGTCTCAATTCATGAAAAATTAGACTCGCTAAATATATGACATATACGGTACATCATTGTACCCACATATGACACTACGTCCAGTGAATTGCTTACCAAGTACTCAAATATTTGTGACATCAATGTTGGGATTTTGAATCATAATTTTCTTTTTCTAATTCTTTCTAAATTCTTTTTATCTGAACAACACATCCATACCTCATGACAAACACCAACAAGCAAAATTTCTACTCAATATCATTTCAACAACCATCACACGATCTGAAGGCATTACTCTTGCGTTTCATTGGATATTGCCTTGTTTTCACTGCACGTTTTTCCTAATAAAAGCACAGAATCAAAATTTGCGGTTGCTGAATTCTTTCATGTCATAAGAGCTGTGAGATGGTACAGATTCAAGATTATTTTGCTGTTGTTCGTTTCACATTACAAACATTGATGTAAAATAATAGACAGTGCTCAGTAAAATACCACAAACAAACCCACACAGAGAAACAATACAGAAACTGCTGCTCATCGCACAACACACACACACATACAGTGCATTCCTTGACCATCACTATACCCTTTGTGGAGCCACAGCGGTTCATTCCGTAATCTTGTCATGTAGCAACCCACTGCAGGAATATTACTTATGAATTGACACTCATTACTGGAGAGCCCATGTACTGTATTGCCTTGAATTATTCATATATCAAACTTCATTACAACGTTACAAGGAGAGGGTACGGTAAAATTTTAATGCTAATACACAATAATTGCATGAAACTGACAAAAGGGAAGGAGAAAGAGGGGGATAAATTGATAGCATGTATCTGCAGACCACAGAGTACAGGAAATAATCTGGAAGTAATCACGAGGGTAGGATGGATTACAGGTGTGGATAAAGTGCATCTCAACTCCCATGATACCACCATAACTTCATCCACACAGGTCACCCAGACAGGGAATGTCGTCCTTGCTATATCATGTACAAGTGATTAATCTTCATAGCTTTGCTGTGCCGCAAACCATCCACAATTTCAAGTTTTGGTTATCTCCTATGGCTGGTCTATCCTGAACATATGCTTAATCTATACGGTACATGTATATCATCGGCTGAGAATGAGAAGGGCGTTAAAGGACAAGTTCACCTTTATAAACATAAGGATTGAGAGAATGTAGCAATATTAGTAGAACACATCATTGAAAGTTTGAGGAAAATCAGACAATCCGTTCAAAAGTTATGAATTTTTGAAGTTTTTGTGCAGTAACCGCTGGATGAGAAGACTACTGCAGTGTATGAATAACTTGCGTACAACAATATAAGGAAAATATAAAGAGAATTTCACAAAATTCCATCTTTTGAAAAAAGTACACATTCCCCTGACTCGTTACCGACAAATGTTATGGGCAATATTATTCCCCCTGCCTTTAGAAAGAGGCAAGTCAAGAGCTCTTTTATTATGCGAAAAAAGTGAAAATATGTTGAATTTTCTTTTACATTTTCTTTATACTGTTGTACGCATATGACAAGCTGTAGTAGTCTCCTCATCCAGCGGTTCCAACACAAAAATTTTAAAAATTCATAACTTTTGCATCGATTGTCCAATTTTCCTCAAACTTTCACTGATGTGTTCTACTAATATTGTTGCATTCTCTCAATCCTTATGTTTATGAAGGTGAACTTGTCCTTTAAGTTGCCACTAAACCCACAGTGTTCAGGGCAACCTTCTCATTCTCAGCCAACGTCTTGTATGTACTACATGCACATTGTTGTAATGTGTGTGTAGTACACCAAGCTGTAACATACCCTCTCACCATACAAACTTTGTGCATGTAACATTGAATCATTTTCAGAGAGCACGCTTTTAGAATCTAACCAAGTACATGGGTTCTGTAAAACCAGAAATGTTTGCGTGCATCTTAAATTCGCAAATTTCCTAAGAGTCAAGATTCATGAAATTAAAATGCATGTGAACGTTCTTGTCTACACCATCATGCATTATATGCTGGTGGCAATTCACAAAAATTCTGTGCCGCAAAAAAAGGCCAATGGCTCCAATTTGCACAAATTTCATACTGCAAAAGTATCTTGCTTTACAGTACTACACTGCTAACGTCAGTTCTTGATTCTATTTTTTTTTATAACCTGTTCACACTAACTAATCAGTTAGTGTATGTGTAGTTGTAACCTTTCCTGAACATTCATGACAAATCTTGTATGACATGACTGTCAAACAAACACTTGAGATGTTATAATTTTTTTTTTTTTTTAATCAGTAGCCCTGGCAGCTTCCCAGTTCCTTTAAAGCAAGTTTACACTACATGCAGAAAACACGTACATTTGAAAAAAAAGGTCTTGCGCTCACACTGTGCTAAATCTTTTACCAGAGCATGATGAAACATGAGAGACGTCTAATGGGTGACATGGGCTGGGTAGAGGGTCCACTTCTTGACAGAAGAGAGAGAGAGTACATGGAGACAAAGACCTCTGACAGACGATCAATGCTCCTTCAAAACTACTTTATGGGGGGTTTTCCATGACAGAGAGCACTGGGCACACATCCATGACATTTGAGAGTCCTCTGTCTAGACGGCTAACTCAATTTCGGACGTAAGTAATGGAATTCAGCCAAAGTTAATGGAATGGTAAACAACATCCAACTGGAGGGCTTGCTGGGAGCAAGTGGTGATCTGCACTATGGCCTCATTAACCTTGATTTTAGGACAAGACTTTCATCCCCTTTAATTGACTGCCACAAAAAACAAAACTATGGTGTCCAAAGGTCATTGTAGCATCACATGGCTATCACAAGTGCTTTCTACAAGTCGCTTAACTTTGCAGACAGCTGCCCTCAAAATATAGGCAAGGTTCCCCGTAAGCGAAGATACTTGATACCTCCATAGTGTAACAGACAAAAACAAAAAAGTAACAATGATGAGAGCTGCTATGATACTACTACTCATACTAAGACAAAAACAAAAAACAAAGAAAGCAAAGAACAGGTACTGTGATTGCAATTCTTAAAACAATGAAGATAAATTAATGATGAGAGATATTTGAGGAAGGACTCGAACAGACTAAGGTTGCACCACTCAGCACTGGTAGAAATGTGATTGAAAAGAATAAAGCCATTTACTTTGATCATATCCACCTCATGAAAACTATGTATTAAAGTTAAGGTTATGTCTAGACTTGTGAGGGAGATGAGAAAATTATGTGACCAGATATAAATCATTCTGTTGAACTGTTCAAGGTAAAATGCTTAGTTTGCTGCCTTAGGTACAGTTGAACAGTCTATGTGAATTTGTGATGGAGTACTTACGCTAAATTCTTTGTGTAAGAGGTGGAACGTGCTTCAGTAAATTACGCTACCCTTCTCTTCTCTAAGAGTAATAACCTGAAATCCAAGCTAGTCTTCCTGAAGTGACTGTAAAGATGTTTTCCATTCCATCTCAGCAAGGAGCTTTGATGATCTCAGAGGCAGCGATAGGTTTTATACCGCTGTCAGATTGTTTGTCCTACTGTGAAAACCTTCTATCACGGTTTGGGGAAGTATAAACGTGTACGAGACACAGGGAGAAAATCCAGCTGTGTCTACTCTCGGACCGAAAGTAGCACATCTCTGCGGTAGTTACACTCTTTGCCAAACTGTGATTTTTTTTCCTCCTCTATATAAGATAGAATGCCATGTATCCAGGATTTTTATAACCACAGAACAGAGACGGTGTTTTCCTCTGATTAAATTTACATTCGTCTATTCAATGAAGTTATTCATTGCCAAAGTTATGAGATGAATATGAGTGGTGATACATCATCATTTCATACAGGTATATGTTCTACCAATACAAGTGCTTCTGAAGCTTTAAAAAAAGTGATGACTGATCACCTGTCAGATATTATCCGTTTTGCTATTTGCATTATCCATTCTCTATGAACTAATACTCTTCCTCGTTTGCTTTCATTTTCCTTTACTCAACAGAGATTGTGTGTGCACATTATTATCTTCATGCTAGATGCTCTTTGCAGAACCAAATCTGCTATTAATTAAAAATCTTCTTAAATGCAATACACCAATCAAATAATGACAAAAATTTCAATGTTTTATAGTTTTCATAAAATATATCTTCGTAACACAGAACGAATTGTTCAAGATAATGTTTGTATGTGTGTGTGTAAGAGTGTGTGTGTGTCTGTGCGTGCGTGTGGATTTCTTTGTGCAGTGAATTTCTTTCATTCCATAAAGGGACAAAGGACTCCACGCAATCGAAATTTCATAATCCACAAGTCTTCATGGAATCAGCAGAGCTATGAATAATGTATGTCTCTGACTCTGATAATATTGCATGCTTACGGCATACGTTCCAATGTACTTGAGCCTCAAACAAACCCAGCCGCTTTGTTGTTGTTGTTGTTGAAGTATATTCTAAGCATGCCATCAGTGAATGAGCTTGGGGTATTCAGGACATACACGTTAGTATATGTTCAAGCTATGCTGTCTTTTAAAACACATCTCGCTCTCTGAGCATTATAAATAGAATTCTCAAAATGACCTTCCTCGCTGTGTGGGCATTGGGTAAGACTCGTTTTGTGCCAATAACAAATACATACGATGCAAGAAGAGAGGAGGCATTATATGATGGGGAGAATTCAAGGTTGCTCTTCTCTCCAAGGATGATGGTGAGACTGCATCTCTTTCTCTCTTCCTCCATCCTGTCCTCCCTCCTCCCCAACTCAATTTGATTCCATTTACAGAAGAGGCAATTTGTTGGGGAGGCTTTCTGCAATCTGCCGTTAAAAACTACAGCGCGACAACATGTATGAAATGTTCCCCTTCGCCTCCCCAGATGGGAGACAAACATTCCGGCTGCTGTTCAGAGAACTTTTTTTTTTTCCTTCACTGCGACAGTTCTTCCTGATGCCATCTAAGAGGGCTGAGCCAGCATTAGGACGCCAAGCAAAATGAAAGCACAATATCAATTTATCTTGGGGAGAAAACTGCATCAATAAACATCCAGGTACATGATAGCCACACAGCCGTAAGTGCAACATGGAATATATTTGGCAACTTCAGTCCGTCACAAGGGATAATGTTCAACTTAACCACAGTGTGATTATTCTAGTCTGGAAGATAATAACTTCAAATCAATGAATGTTTTACCATGAAATGAACTAGGATTCTTGCAACTCAATCCTTAAATATATCATATTGATTTTACTTCAATGTTTCTCCTTATCTCATCACATGCAAACATTACTCTTCTAAATCCTTTTAAAACCACAATTGTTTTTACAGTGTATCTACAGAAACTTCTCTCTTAGTCTTTCAACTGATCTAATTCAAAAGCAATTCTAATGAAAACATTTTATGTAAGCATGACTCTACAACTTGAAGGAATTAAACTACAGCAAAAATGACAGCTTAATGCCTGAGCCCTTCCACAGTTGTCTGCCTCCATAATGCATTATTTGGGGGCCCCATCATGGATGTAGGTATTACATCTCTTCCAAGCAGAGGGTGTGGAGCTGTGTGCTAGGGAGGCAACTCTTGATGCTACCCACAAAAAGAACAGCAGTTTGTCTACTCTATTCACGACAGGCCTCCCACGGTCAGAAATGCGACAGTGACAATGCATTTCCCATTCCGGCCCTGCCATTTACAGGAAGCTGCCGGTGACAACACATAAGGTCATGACTTTTAAGTTGTTGTTCTGTTAAGTATTCAGGTCACTGCATATGTCAGTCAAAATAAAGGATCTCTCCTTCACAGCAAGACTGCCGTGCAAGGCATTATGCATGCTATGCAAAAGGCTTGAGCTGTACTGTATGTACAAAGTGATGCGTGGAACAAGGTCAGATCTCCAGTAGATGTTAAACAACTGAATGACTATCACATCAAGCGGTTCTTTACAAAACATGTCTTCAACAACTTACGTCCACCACAGCCATGTAATTGTCCTGTCCACAAATCGTGCACACATCATGCCATTGCTTGTAAAACCAATAAATGACCTAAATGTGATTTGAAATGTAGCGCTAAGGCAACAGCCAGCAGAATTCATCACAGGTGCCTCTTAAAAAGGTGAAATCTTTGCCATCCATATTGTGGTGGCAAATATGTTTGTTTTTTTTTCTTTTTTTTCACATTTAGTGTAGCTCCCAAGGAGAAAATAAAGTGTACATCGCTCAGTAACAGCCCCAGCAGAAAGCATAATGAAAAGATAACATGAGAAACGACACAGGCTATTATCACTCACTTACACTAAGAGAGAGTCAGGAACAGGCTTGTACAAATGTGAGGGAAATTATTGCCAACTCAATTCAAGTTAATAAAGCATCCACCAGTACCCAGTTTACTTAAACTGAACAAAAAAGTTTTAACCAACACTTATTCTTCCTACAAATGGAAAAGAACACATGTACACAGCAAATTCATTACTTGCAATTACACATCACTCCGCCTAATATTTGGCTGAGGGAGTCAATAATCTTTCATCCTCTCCACTTGCCTATCAAACTCGATCTCATTCACTTCTCCTCACTGTTTAATTCCACGCTGTGTGATCTAGCAGTGAAATCTATTCCACAGGGGGCCCCCGACAGTCACTCATTCATGCTTACTATGTCGATAGCTCATATATGAGTACATGCTTGTCAATAGCCGGCTGGTTTGCCTTCCTGCTGTGTCAAGACCAGCCACGGCAATGATGCATATTGTCGAGAAAGCAGCTAACATGATTCATCTGTCCTTGAATATATTTCGAAAGCTCATCAATTATTAATTACACCTGCTGATCGTGCGCGGCCGTGTCCATGGCGACGCGGTGATTGCCACTTGGGGGATACAGGGGCCGCACTCCCGCCGAAATGAGTTTTCGCGCCTTCCTGACCCCAAAGCTCAATGTATGTCTTCGTGTCTTGACCCGTCACATGATCACGCATTAACACTCTCTAGAAACAATGTACCCCGTCATGTACATGTGGGTAATTCCATGAAGTTGGGGCAGTGTCCATCATGTAGCATAGTGATATTTAAAAAATACATTTCAGCATAACTCAATATTAATTATGCTATACATTTATTGTTTGCAGGCTTTACATTTGCATTGAGGCCACACATTTTCCTGGAAATTTTGTGCCATTCAGACTCAATTTTGATTAAGTTATTAAACAATATGTAACAGTGTCCTGTAGCATTCGTGACGTGTCCATGTACAAAAAGTAGCATCGTGATATTTTAAAATTTGGTCCTAAGAGACAAATTATTGCAATTAGCTTGACCAAAATTTGATGCAATATGCATATTTACAAGATATGAATGAGATAGCTAAATATCACAAATTCCCTGTACACAGTTTTAATTTCAAAAGAAAATTACAAAATGTATCACGATGTTATGCAGTGTCCTTTTTTGTGACATTTGGTGGACACCGCGTAGCATAGTGACACATTGTGTAATTTTCTTGTAAAAGTAAAACTGTGGAAAGGAGAGTGAAGATATTTAGCTATCTGACTAATCTAGTAATTATGCATATTATATCAAATTTTGGTCAAGCTAATTGCATTAATTTGTCTTTTAGGACCAGATTTTAACTATCACGATGCTACATGGACACGTCACGATGCTACAGGACACCGTTACATATCGTTTTGATAACTTCATCAAAATTGAGTCTGAATGGCACAAAATTTCCAGGAAAATGTATGGTCTCAATACATAGAGCCTATAAACAATATCTGTATAGCATAATTAGTATTGAGTTATGCTAAAATGTCACACTTTGTGCCCCAACTTCACGGAATTACCCACGTACATTCCAGAAACTGCCCCAGCTACCATACTAATATTTTATTGTTTCAGGTTGTTTTGTTTTGTTTGTTTTGCTTTACTTTTTGGTAAGGAGAACTTGTGAGAGGGCGTGAATAATGCTCTCAAACAAGCAACGGTCTTATCACCCAGTGAATTGGTATTTGGTCATATCTCACACAAGGCAGTGTTTTATGAGCGTAGCATCCACAAGATTTATGCCGCTGCAGGCTGAAATAGGCTCCAATGACTCACAGGCAATCCAAGCACAACCTGGATGTAGCCATTAAATGATTGCTCGTATTTCTGTGTATTTCAAAATGCACTGCCGCCCACCCAACTACTAATACTAACAATAATCATTATTACAAAGTCTTTCTTGAAGGAAAAGCGACATAAAACCTACAAATTACCGCTATGAAATGCAGAACTCTTACAAGGACTTATGGCCCATGGAGTACATATATGTATTGGCATAAAGAGAAAAATAAGATTAATATGAGGTTTCAAAAACCTCATCGCATATCATCACAGAATTTTATACACATTGCTACATACTAATAAACATTTCCTCATTTTGTTCACTTGGCAACTTCATGGTGGAGTGGGCTTAAAGTTTGACCTAAATATTTACAGATCTGCCCACAGTTTCATCAAAGTTTATACCCCAGAGGTTCTGACTTTAGACATATCAACTGTGGCATTTGAAAGCATCTTTCTTCTTTAGGAAACTACAACACAGCACAGTGCAAATAAGGTATTCCAATTCATAACAGAATAAGTAAGCTCTCTATCACACAAGTGTTTCCTTCCTCTTACTTCCAAAATTATTTTTCCTGCAAAAATTCAGAAATTGTGTTCTCCAGTAGACCTACATTTTCATATGGGATCTTTTTTTGTAAATAAATAGTACATAATCTTTTTTTTCAGCATTCTTTCTCATTGCTAATGTTATCAAAGCATCAACTCTTTCACAGCTTTTTTCTTCATCATAATTTGCAACAGAAAATGCAATTTGATACATACTTTACTAGTGATATTTTTAAATTACATGATAGTGTCGACACACAGAACTATGGGTTGGACAAAGTTCATTCACATTCACACCTGTACATCATGGTTATGAAAATGTTCCTTTAATATGTAACACTGGTAAAACAAACATCCCCAAATGCAAACCATGGCACTGCACGACATAATGAAAAAAGGGGAAATGTAACATTTCATTTTGATTTATCTGTGACCAAGGAAATCACTAAAATAAACAAGGAGTTATTGAACAGCATACAACTGATTGTTTCCTGACAAGTGTTCAGACCATGTGCATGTCGCATTCAGGATGTTGACCGAAATCATTCAACACTTTTGTGACAATGTTTCACATGGGCATTATTCATCAGTAAACAAGCAGTCTAACTAAAATGCTGAGAAATGTTCTGTCACTGCAATTTGTCCACATCAATATCCATGAGCTAATTGTTGATTGTTGTTGTTTTTCTAACTTTGCTTTCATCTATTCAAATCCACAGTGTAATTATCTTCCATTCATCTGTAAATTTCTATTAGGTAATTTAATGAGCATACAGCATACCTGTTCTCTGAACAACTGAAAACTAATTTGTCAATCAGTTGCAATGAAAATGTCTCAACATAAGAATTTCATGAATTTGAATAACTGAAAACTAATTTAAGTGAAGAGCTTGTCTTTCTTTCCATTACTTTGAAGCTTGACTGCAAAAAATGCTACAAAGAACAGATAAATTAAGACTAGAATTACTTTGGAAAACATTGATGTTTGTATCATTTATGACCAGTATAGCACAGAATTTAAAGATGAATGAAACTGACGAAACTTATAGGAGACCCCAGTACAGTACAAAGTACGGAGACACTAAATTCTGATTTATTCTTTTATTCCAAACTCTTAAATTACATAATTCTCATCATGGATTTCTATATAACATGTTCTTTCCTAATTTCAGACCCTGACACAAGTCGCAGTTGTTAATGTTGTTTGAATAAATCAGCTACACTTCCACAATAGAACATGTCAAGAATACAATCTTCACAGTATCAAGATATGCACAAAAGCAGGCACCCTCTCACTGTAGTCCTGATTTTAATTGCTTTTAAGTCCCACTTTTTAATTTGATAACATCGCAATGGATGTTACATTAAAATGTAACTTAATTTGAAGTGAATCTCTGAACATTGGATTATCCCTGCACTCATTTCATGCTCGTATGAATCCAACACCAATTCAATTAATTAGACCTTGACTTTCCCAGGGAGATGGAAGGGGCCTTCTATAATTCAATATACTTTGTTGGACTTTATGTACTTTCATTCTCCAGACCTGAGAAAATTGAAACACTGAGCTCAAATGCGACACATGCTATTGTGATTGTTTACAAGGATATTGAGTGGGGGGGGGGGGGGGAGGGGTAAGGCTTGGAGCTTGAGAAGAAGGTCTAACTTTTTAAAAATTCATTGTCACTTGATGCATTTACCAAATTACCACTGTACAGGTTTCTGCTCTAAATGTATTTTCCTCCTTCGTCTCTTCCATTCCATAGGAATATCAATTGCTGCGATACAATCAAAATACACTCAGAATATGATTGGTCTTCTACCTGCATGCTACTAAATGTGAGCATGAGTGTGTATGTGTGTGTGTGTATGTGTGTTGTGTGCCTGTGTCTCTGCAACAACTTAACATGAAAAAAAACAATCTACCAATGTCAGTTCTACCTACATATTACATTATATTATGAACATCAAAAACATTCCAGCAGATGCAAATCATTTTAGACATAATCCAGACATGACATGTTTTGCTATAATCATCTCCCCTTGCACAAGGGTTATAATCTTCCAATTCAGAGAATTCTCATTCTGACAGTTCCAAATTGCAGTTTACGGTGGTTAATTGAATCTACATCACTTTGGGTGAGACAATTAGCGAGACCTGATCAAAGAAACCCGTCTCCCGACATCTCATCAGAGGCAAGACTGCCTCGTTCACGGAATCCATCGTCTTATCTTCTGCGGGATGACTCACAAGTATGAGAACCACCTTGAGGAGAAGCCACACCCTACCAAAGTGAGATGCATCAGCCTGCTTCTCGAAATGATGCCTTCCCCGTTTCACCCACCGAGATGGGGTTTATTGCATGGGTCCTCCGAGTGAGCGAGGGGGGCCCCTACCTTGCCAATGCTCTCAGACCACGCCGAACGCATTATAAGCCACCTCCTGGCAACGGGAGGAGAATGGTGGTCGGCTACAGAGAGAGATAGGCATTCTCCTCAGATGGCCAAGTTGTGGGTTACGACGCACGCTCAGGCTTCGCAAGTTAATGCGGGCATTGTAAATTCATGCACTCGTGATGGAGTAGCTTGTTTACGCACACACCATCCTGCGTGAATACCACTGCAGCTCGCCCCCACTGGGGTGCTGCGTAAGATGCCGGCTCATTCAGAGTATTGCCTGAGCTAACGGCAGAAAACACAAAGTAGGAGTAAGAAAAAAAAAGACTCTTTGGTCTGACTAACAGTCTTCATGATGCAATGCAGAGAGAAAACATGACCAAGCATCCAAGATGTGGGTCACACTTGTGGGTCACCCATTTTAAAGAGAGAGCTCAAAATAAGTACACAAAATACATCATGTACATGTAGGTCACTTCCAAAGTGGCAAGCAGGCTACAGAGGGGAATATGACCTCTGGATAACCCTCCTGCATATTGATATGATAATACTTGTAAGCTTTATGTCAGTCACACTGAGCTTTTCTGAGTAATATAGATACAAACATGTTGTATATACAATGTAATATGGCTTAATGTGTTCCATTTCATTAAAAAATATAAGTGCAGCATAATTCACATGATTCAGCTGGCCTGCACAACACGTTTTACTTTGGAAAAAAAAATTTCTATTTATGTATAATTTGGTTAAGCCAAGGTAATTCATATCAAATAGCTTCAAAAATGTACCTCATATTTTATATGAAATGTACAATTGTACACGTACCTGCTGCTCAGTCATGCCTATTCCTCTTCACCTCTCCTTCGAGAGCCAAACTATGGCATTACTGGGAGCAACTGATATTTCTCATCCAATAAGTCATCTACCCATACACATGAAACAAACACCTCGCCTAGCAGTCTTGGATTTAGCTTTTCTTTCGTCTGTGGATTATCTTGCCAAGTTTGGCTAGAACCTATCAATGCAATACAAAGAGAAAATTAAAATGTGAGAAAGTCACACACTGGGGCAGGGGGAGTTTCCAATAAAGAGTGATTGCCGTCCATTGGGTAAGCTAAAAACTCTGCAGACAGACAACCAGACATAATCTAGTACTGTACAAGCTGTTATTTTTGTGAGGGTTAAATTTTCGCAAACTTCACAAATCACAATTGGGCTGTGAATTTATCAATACATGAAAACATCGCCACACACTACAGTATCAGTGCACTCATGACTGCCTTGGTGTCAAAACTGTGAAAATATCTGTATGTGAAAATAACAGCATAATGCTGCTTTTACAGTAAGAGACGGACCACTGGACAGACAACCCAAATATGATGATATATTCTGCAGCACCCTTGGTACAGTATGGGGGTATGAGGGTGATTGTTATTCTTCATATCAACTTTCTCTAGTATTATTAGAAGGCCTCCCTGACACACCTGGGCCCTGTTTTATGAAGAGTTAAAACTGATTATATACTTGAATTCTATCATAAGTCTATGGCAGCCTGCGTGTTAAAGGGGATGGCTAGTAACTGATCAGTGGGAATGCTGGGGGACGATTTTTCCAATCCTTGTGGGATTCATTTAAGAGTACATTATCTATTGTTAGATCAGGGAGACACCTCCCTGGTTAGATTAGAATTCCACCATAAATGATATTTCAAGGATGTCATGACAATTAGACCCGAACGATTTGTTTCAAATGCTATGTCATCCATTCTGATCAATGCTCTCCCCCCCCCCCCCCCCTTATCTCCTCCCTCCTTTAGATATCTATTCCCATCTATCTACCCTTTGAAAGGGACACTCTTTATAATGATTGGGTGGTAGAGATGAAAGGCGGGTAGTCCAGCACACCTGACACCCCGGGGATCAGCCAATAATCATGGACTCTCCATAGTCTCTCCACCTCAGCAGAAAGCACTGCTTCTGCTCTACAGATATGTCACTCATGTTACTGTATGCTTAATAGAGAGAATGCATTTAGTTGTGATACAATGACATCCAATCATTAATCTGGTGATTCAATGACTTGATTCCTTTATTTTGATGATCCATGTTTTCAATCAATTCTTATGTTTTTATCCATCTCCTTCATTTACTTTTATAAGATCAGAGACATAAGCTGGATGATACATACAGTACTTCAAACAGCAAAAAAACAAGTCAATTGCATTTCAACACAAAATCTATTTTGCATGATGCTGGTAAGCTGTATACAGTATTATTGCCTGGTTTTACTGCAAGCTACAATGTACGCTCAATCTTACAAATGATCCTATGTTTTGTCACTGCGGCCTATTCAAGATAAACAATGGGGGGGGGGGGGAGAGCTGAACCTCCTCACGAACTGCTGACTTGGTCTTAATCATGCCTGGAATACTCTGTCTTCAAAGTTTAATCAATGAGCCATGGGTCATGAGCTCCAGTATTTATAAGCAGACAGATTATTCCAAATGAAATTATATGTGCAAACTGGCAAGCAACCTGAACTGCTCTCATGGAGGGGATCGATATATGTGATTAATTAGATTGCCATGTTGCACGGAGAAGCCATCTGAAAACCCGCCCCACTCTAGCTGCCTGTGGGCTGTTTGGAATGGGATACGACGGGCTCCACAGGTTGCATAGAGTGCTTTCCTTGGAGTTGACGTTTCAAGGATATTCTAAATTACCCAAGTATTGATTACCTTAAATGCTTTATCTAAGCTTTCCATTATATTTCTTTATAGACGAATCTATAATTGACAGCTTGCAGCAAAGCCTTGTAGAGTGAAGCCCTTCAAGACATTTATGCTCCTTCCAACTCATTCCCTCTTATTTTGTACACCCCTTAAAAGCAAACACTAAGAATAGAGAATGGTCTTTATTACCACAGTGGAAAAAATTTATAATGTCAATAATGCTGTAATGATATCAACATTGATTGATAAAGCTGAAAGCAGTTGTTTAAAAAGTATGCACTTTAAATATAGACATTGGCTCAATTTAAATTGACACTCTTCATCCTTCCACAAAACCCACTATCACATTTTGCAAATATCAATCAATTTATCAGCTTCTATCAATTTCTGATGTACCGTAACTCCTAGTCAACCTGAACAATTGCTGCCTATCCACCTGCACTTCCGTCAAAGGAGAAGATCTCACCTGTACACATAGTGTATCGGTATATCATTGTGAGGATCTCATGTACAAATGGGCTGACTGAGTATCCTGCTTCAGTTGTGTAGAGAAGTGCGGATAAGAAGAGATTGGGAACATACAGCGTAGGTGCTAATTGTACTTCAAGAGGGAGATTTTGTTGATCCCTTATAAGTTTTAGGGCAATAATTTGCACAAGTGTGCTATATCACGTATACCAGGCTTCAGACTTGTGAGCAGATGCTATCTGGAATAAGGAAACTAGAAAATCATATGACGGATTTCAGCAAACTATCTTCATTCCCAGTATGGTGGAATACTATTCCTACTGTAGTTCCAGTAAACCCTGGTAGATAAACAATTGACCAAAAAAATGATTTGAATATATCTTTAACAAACCAATGGAAGAGTTGAAAGGTGATGATATCATCACTTAATCACTTAATGTACTTTGTTTTCCCAAAAGTGTTTAAATATCATGATATTATCAAACATCATGAAATTTTGCTTGGTTACCAAGAATGTCTCCCAACACATCTCACAATAATACACCTTAGTCTTTTTTTTCTTTTCAAATATGCAAAACTAACCCTGTATCACTCAAGAATACGCTCCCATACAGCACCCAGAATAATGCTTCAAGGAATTATTTCAGGATCTGAATAAATTCACCGGAAATCTATAGTATTGTTTCCCCCTTTGATCATTAAGAAGTTTCCAGATTTATCATTCTCAGGAAAGGACAGGTACATTGTATAAGTTGTCCGTATACCTACATCAAGGCCTACATGTTTGTACCTTTACAACATACCAGCTTATGAAAGGAATCTACTTTTTTATAGGGTGGCAAAATGGAAACACAAACTTTATGACACTGAGGTGTTTTTTTCTTTAAACATCAAAATACTAAAAATACAGAAGACATAGCAGAATAGAAAATAACTTGATCTATCAGTATTCTCTTTGTTTCATTTTTCACTGTGTTTTATTTTACTCTATTTGCTTTTAAAACTCAACTTGAAGATGAAAACTCATTTTAATACGCTGTCGAAGGAAGGCATTCATCTACGACAGCACTTACATACGTGTATACATGAATTTGTTATGATGGCATTCATTTGTTTCTAAATATGATCTGATGGATTAGGGTGGGTAGATGGTGTATGGGCTCCATGAATTGAGTATTGTGTCATGTCTTCCTTTCTACACATGTGTGAAATGTTGTGTTGACAGGAAAGGACACAAGCCTTTTTAACTTCGCCATTACTTGGGTCCTTTATCAGCCTACTAGACCAATATGGTTACAGGTTTATAGTATTCATTAATAATGCAAAGTTTGATCAAATCTGGATCCTGTTACTGTACATAGTAACAGAGTGTAGGTAACTGGTTCAATCCACAATCTGCATACAATATGATAGCTCTCCTTCTAAACACTGTTCCCCTCGCTATAAAATTTTGAGTCACCATCTTCACATGACAGGCACATACACTGTATCTTTTTTCACATTAAATAGATACTACTAGACACCACATATTTTTTTTTGAATGTATTATAAATTCAGATGCTACATGCATAAAACTCCTTACTTATTAGGCCAAGCAAAAAAAAAAAAAAAAGGTCTCCAGTGACAGTACATTTATATCATCATGAGCCAGGTTTCACGCACACAGCACCTAGCACTGTGAAGTCATTTCGAAATGTGTAAGAAAGCGTCAAAATCAACTTTTACCTTACTTTGGAGACTCAGATGTAAGTAGTTTAGGCTGTGAAATGTTTAGTGTTAATTTGTGCATAAATCATTGTACAAAGCAGTGACAAATTAGGCTAGCACCTTACACTGCGCAATGGCTGCAGATTAAAAATAGTAAGATATCAAATTGTAAGGACCTCCCGCATTACCCCTCTCAGAAAATCTGGACCAGAAACTACTTTCTTTTTTTACGTACAAGGCCTTAGATACTTCTTATTTGTCTAGAACCATCTCAAGATAAGTACATCTCAGGCCCTTAAGAGGGGTTTGAATGAATTGACCCATGGCATGGGCATCTACATGTAGGTCCTATGCACTATGGTCATGGTTAGGGGTAGTTTGTTTTTTTTTTTTCTTTCTTTCTTTCTTTGTTTAGATAGGATATGAGATCTTCGAATAGACGTAAATCTAATTTGATCAGTATATAAACTACGAGAAAATCACACAATTTAATAATTTTATTTTTCTTTTTTTTTTCTTTTCTTTTTCTTTTTTTTTTTTTTGGGGGGGGGGGGCAACATAATAATCAACATATTGTGTATTTCCCTGATTTCTGGCCTTAAAGGGACTGTACAGTACTGGTTGGGGGGGATTCATGTTTAGAACATTCCTAAGTGAGATAATGAGAAACCTCATATGAAATATGAAAAAGCATGTAATTTTAAGAAGGATTCAACGCTTATTTGATGAAAATTGGTTTTCAAATGGCTGAGATACCCAAAAAAGTGATAATATTAAAAGGCGACATGCCACACTTTTATTGGGGTCTCTTTGTTCCACCTTGTTTTTGGATATCTCAGCCATTTCAAAACCGATCTTCATCAAATAAACTTTTGATACCCCTTAGAATTGTATGCTCTTTGACATCGCATAGAGTGGTTTCTGAATATCTTGCAAAATGTTAAAGGCTAAATTTTCACCTCGACAAGAACTGTACACACCCTTTAAAATGTTTCAATTATTCTATCCAGAGTGTGCATCAGAAGGTTGAATTTCAATGAGCACTTCGCTAAAGCTTCCTATATGTTCTGGTAAGGGACACACCCCCACATTCCCCCTACCCCCCCCCCCCCCCCCCACGACAACGACGACAACAACAACAACAACGACGACAACAACAACAACAACAACAACAACAAAACAAAACAAATCCAGCATACTGCCATGTTCCTCCAAGACCCTACCCCTCTCAATTGCTTGACTCCTTCAGAAAGGTCCACTATTTCTAATTTCACCCCCCCCCCCAAATCCTAGTTTACGGGCCCGCATCCAGTCAAGCTGAGCTGCATCCAGTCAGCCTGCTGGCAGCAGTGGCTAGTGCTGTGTCTATGACTAGACCTATGTGACAGTCTGTCTATCACGAACACACATCCACACGACATCTACACTAATAGTCCGGGAGCCAGCGGGGGTCAGCCTAGCTGAAAAGGTTACCAATTTTTATGTGTATAGCAATTTAGTACATATGCCCCTGAGTATGGAAATGCACGTCTGGCTGGTCATCGGTGGTGGGTGTGGCCAGGAGGGCCACAAAAAGGACCCCCCAAAATTAGGCTAGCCTAGCTGGAAAAGTAACCCCATGAAAACAACTGGAACTTGTTCGTTACACTTACAGGATAAATGAATGACCATTGCCAGACGTTTTAAGTGGTGGGGGGTAGCCGCCAGACGCTCTTAAAGGCCCAACTCCAGCTAGGCTAGCCTAGCTGAAAAAGTAACCTCATGAAAACCACTAGAACTTGTTCGTTACACTTACAGGATAAATGAATGACCATTGCCAGACGTTTTAAGTGGTGGGGGGTAGCCGCCAGACGCCCTTAAAGACCCAAATTTTTCCAGCTAGGCTAGCCTAGCTGAAAAAGTAACCTCATGAAACCCACTGGAACTTGTTCGTTACACTTACAGGATAAATGAATGACCATTGCCAGACGTTTTAAGTGGTGGGGGGTAGCCGCCAGACGCCCTCAAAGACCCAATTTTTTCCAGCTAGGCTAGCCTAGCTGAAAAAGTAACCTAATGTAACCCACTGGAACTTGTTCGTTACACTTACAGGATAAATGAATGACCATTGCCAGACGTTTTAAGTGGTGGGGGGTAGCCGCCAGACGCCCTTAAAGACCAAACATTTTCCAGCTAGGCTTGCCTAGCTGAACAAGTAACCTTGTGAAACCCACTGGAATTTGTTCTTTACACTTACAGGATATATGCATGACCGTTGCCAGACGTTTTAAATGGTGGTGGGGGGGGGGAGGGGCGGGGGTAGCCGCCAGACGCCCTCAAAGACCCAATTTTACCAGCTAGACTAGCCTATATATAGCTGGAAAAATAATCTCCTGAAACCCACTGGAACTTGTTCTTGTGATACACTCAAAGGATAATTGAATGATTGTTTCCAGACAATAGCCGCCAGACGCCCCAAAGACCAAACTCTTACCAGCTAGGCTAGCCTAGCTGAAAATTAGGAAAGTAACCCCATGAAACCCACTGGAACTTGTTCTTACACTTACAGAATAAATGCATGACCGTTGCCAGACGCTTTAAGTGGTGGGGCGTAGCCCCCAGACGCTCTCAAAGACCCAATTTTACCAGCTATAAGGTTTACATATTTCAGAAATGATAGCAGTGTAATTCCATAACAATACCGCTTGCTTGCTAGTTCACCTGTCTATAATCTATGCATGCCTTATTCTTTTGTTCTGCTTCCTTGAGCCCCAACTCATGCATTCTTATGGTGACTCTCCCATGTCATCATCCTTGTTCATTGCAATTTGTTCTATTTTTTGAAAATATTCTTATTCTTCATCCCAATTATTACAAATTCTGAAACTCTGTCCTCAGTATAACTAATTCATAGTTGTACAAATGTAAAAATCTGGGAATCACCCCGAGGTCTCCTTTAATGGGGGAGTTTCTTGAGCGCACAGGGAAACATGCTTTGAAATATCAATAGGGCAAGTGTTGAGACGAAATACTGTAGAAATATGAGAAATATACAGTGCTGTGGTTTTGGTAGAAGAAATAGGGTATCTGTATTTGTCCTCAGTGATAACAAAAAAACTTATTTGGAAAGAATAATAGACATCAAAAAAGAATTGCCCAATCAAACATGTCGGGATTTTTCTCAAACATCAGTGTTCTCATTTTCTTTGCAGAGTAAAACATAAATAAAAAAACAAAAAACAACAACAACAACAAAAAAACAGGGCCGGGTACAGTATCCGGATGGAAATTGCTGGGATGGGCGTAAACCCGCGGGTATTATAACATAATGACGTGAAAAAAAGAACAAGACCAAAAACTACTTTCTTTCTGTGCCCTGGGGAGAAATATTCATCAATTGCATTTTGGAAATGTTGAAAATCACAACTTTTGATGAAATTGTCAGTATCTCTTATATGAAGGTTTTTTTTATAATTAAGTTTCTTTCCTCTATAACCATGATAAAACAAACCCCTGATGATTAAAACAAAAGACAATCAAAACTTGGCAAATGAGCTCTTTGGACATTAGCAAAAGGGAATACATTAACAGTTTTTGCAAACGCTTTATACAATTGTCTAATACTCCATCAAGCTCATAAAAAATACAATTGTACTGCAACAAGAAATCCATTCAGTAAGACTCGTCCTCGGTGTACATAGCTTAAAATGCCAACTTTTAAAAAATAATTCCCCAGCTCTTAAATTTACTTTAAAAAGGGGGAAGTAAAGCTCAACACCGTTGACCTATGACTTTTTAGGTACCGTATCACCTTACGGTTGAGGAGATGGGTAAAGAAAAATTATTAACGAAATAAAACTTATAGGAACATGCTTCACATGACCTCACCGTTTTCTTCTCTAAAGAAAGAAACGAAATCTGATTGTTCAAGAGTGTTTTTGAACATAGTACATTGCAAAAGCAGAAAAAAAAATCAGTGTTTTTAAGAAACATAAGTTACAACAACAAGGAATTCCTGTCGTGTCTAGTATTGCACGTTTTTGGTTTGGAGGGTTTTGGATGCGAATATTTCAAGACAAGTTTATGCTCCGGCACTTCAATGAACTTAAATGTAAAGTAATGATCAACCTCTCTTGCCAATAAACTCAACATTTGCTGTTCTTCAGTAAAGCATATGACAGAAACATATGAGAAACATATCTAAAGTTCATATGAATAAGCTCACAGCAACAACAAAAATATTATGTTATCTATAAACTAATACTATATGTACTTAGTTTCGAGGGATTAAGATGCAAAATGTTATGACAAAAGCCCCTACGTGGCTACCAGCAATTAAACATCCTTCAACTTCTTTAGCAAATGAGCTCATGTGTATCATCTTCTTGTTGAGAAGACGAAGATGAGTAATGATAAAATAACCAAACTATCAACTTTCCTTAACATGTTTTACATGAAATCATCATTGCCTTCTCGTAACGAAATTGAAAAAAAACAGAACATCTGAAATTGTTCAAAATCGCTTCTTGATAAGATGAAAGCAAAGAAAACTTAGTGTTTGTAACTACTATGACACGTGTCTACAGATCTGTCATGCTCATAAGAAACGTAACTCACAGGAATATAATTTTAATACAGTAAGTACTTGGTTTGGAGGACATTTAGATGCCAACTTTTCAAGAATAGTACACCAGCACTGACATTAACTGATGAAAAAAAAAGGAATGCTCAGCTTCTTTATCCAATTAGCTCATAGGTAATTCCTTGTAGTTGAAAAAAAAAACGAGTATCACATAAAGATATAGACTTCCCGTAACATGTAGGCCTATCACAGGTCATGATCTCCACATTTGCTCCTCTTAACTTAAAAGAAATAAATATATATCTAAATTTGTTTTAAATGACCTTTAGAAAATATGAAGAAAAAAATCTGTGTCTGCAAAGGCTTGACACGTGTCTAATACTGGGTCACGCTCATATTAAACGTAGCTCACAGGAACAAGGAATTCACGTGTGTATAAAATAATACTGCAGAGAGGGTGCAAAGTTGAACCCTTTATTGAGGGTGCGAAAATGTTCCCATGGGTACATCTTTCCACCCACACTAAGTGGGGCTAGATTGCACCTCTTCTTGAGGGTGCATCTTTCCACCCACACTAAGTGGTGCTAAGTTGCACCTTTCTTGAGGGTGCGATCTTGCACCCTTTACCTTTCGGCGCACCTTTGCACCCCGTGTAGCCTTTACATCTTGGTGCAACTTTACATCCTTTCGTGAGGGTGCAAAGAAACACCCAAAGTTCCAAGATTGTGCCTTGTTTTGAGGGTGTAATCTTGGAACTTTGGGTGCTACTTTGTACCCGCAAGAAAGGGTGAAAGTTACACCCTCGGGAGCAACTTTGCCCCCTTGAAAAAGGCGCAACCTCGTACCTTTAGGTGCAACTTTATGCCCGAAGGATGCAAGAATGTACCCTCTCTTGAGGGTGCATTCTTGTGCCTTATTGGTATGATGTTGCACCTATGTGGTGCTTATTTGCTCCATGACCGCTGCAAAATTGCTCCTTTAAAGGAGCAAGTCAGTGTCACTGCCTGCTCCTTTATAGGGACAATATTGCCCATCATCTCAAGGTGCAACTTAGCATCACATAATCGGGTACAATTTAGTTCCTTAACTACTCTAAACCTTGAATAGTGCGAACTGATGTAAGCCTATTTGCTCAGTATATAACTTATGTTGTTGTTGCACTCTGCAAAGTAAATAGGATTAGTGTAACTTGGATCTTGTTAATCATGAAATGTGTGTGCGTGTGGAATTTGTGAGTTGTGAAAATGTTAATGTAAAAGTTAACTTAGTTGTGTTTGAATAATATACTGAAACCAAAAATTTACCCAATTACCTTTTCAATAAGGTGAGCACTATATCTATCAAACAGTTAACCTTCTCGGCAAGAGTATACATTTGCATGAAGGAAGAGGTGAAAATATGATATGCAGTTGCCTGGATACGTTTTATTCAAAACGTTCTTGAATGCGTACTTATTCACATAATCTATAAGAATAACATATGCTTCTTACCAGTACTCAAAGCCTCTAAAACAAGATCATGCTTCTTACACTTCTAAAGTATACACCATATCTTAAAAACAAAATGTAAGAGGATTTAAGAAGCTATTTGTATGCATTCAAACGAATCCATATTTCTATCTAAAATCTAAAACGTGTCTTGCAAAATGGGAATTTGTTTTATAATGACGATGCCAATTGTCTTAAAGTCCTTATCACGATATGTCTTGGAGTTCACGCTTATTGAAAACATGAGATTCTTGGCACGTAGATTACAACTATGGTTTAAAGAGTTAACTGAGATACGCATACCGTATACGGGCATTTCGATGAAAACATTTAAATACAAGGTACTGTAAATAATATGAAAATCAAACTTGATACCAGCCCTTATCGGCAACCAATACAGACTATGGAGGACTGCAGTTATAATTGTGTTCAGATATTGTTTTGGGTGATACACGCATGCCGACTGATTTGGGATCAATTCGAGTCCCCCTCGAGCTGAGATTCCGGAACTGCAATGAGCAAACCATCATTATGCATAACAAAGTGACTGAGAATAATGCATGCACCAGTTTCTGTTTCGTTGTTCTATACACAGAAAGTTGTTTCGTTTTCCAATCCTGTGCAGGCACACAGAGATTTACAGAATTCAATCATCTTTGGCTATAACGCCATGGTCGCGTGCAAAATGAATGCAGCTTATCTAACTTAACCTGTAGTTACTGAATAGGGGACTACTGTATATTCAATTTATACATTATTAATCGGATGATAGAACCTGTCAAAGAGAAAATTGCAGATATCATATACCATTGTCAAATTCACTTTCTGTTCTATACATAGTATCAATGGAATGTTATGAACCACTTCAGCATTACCAATCAATATCATAATTATTTCCCTGAAACGGCTGCATTTGTATGAGCGGGAAGAGTTTGGCATCATCCATAGCAAGAGTCGTGACTACAAAACTAAATAGGGCCTACATGTATTATACCAGGTTTTAGTACACTTTGAATCATGCCCCCCCCCCAAAAAAAAAAAACACCAACAACAACAACAACAACTCAGTGAAATGTTGTACAATGTATGCCCTACTTCCATTAACCTATGATCTTTGACCTTTGAATACATGGCCCGCATTTTTTCAACGAATAGGCATTTGGATGCAACGTGGGTATTATATAAAAGAAAAAATGTTTTAGGAAAATACATTTAACCACTTCAGAAATAATTATGGAACAAATAGCAAAATATTGACACGTTCACTTCTTCCGTAATGACATGACAGAAGACTTTCCTCACCGAATCGTTCTGCCGTAATTCATGAGCAAGTCATGGATATATAATTAGTTCGATTAAAAATATACATTGAGTCATTGCAAAAGCATTGAATGAAAAGTATGCTTCAGAACTACATCATTGTCATTCTATAACACTAATAATATAGAGCTATTGGTCCGCCATATTGCCTAACAGGTCGCTGTCCTCCTACCACGTTTGTTTAGCAAATAAGGCACAGAATTTAATTTTGCACTTGTTGCCAAAGACTCTAATCTTCTTTACCGCTATTCTCAGGCATGTATGCTGGTGCTGTATGAATTAGAAACGGAAGCTTACAAATATTCACCATCTAACAAGGCAAAAGCGAAGTGATGTCTCGTCCACGTATCGACTTTGTGATTACAGAGATTTTCAAATGGCATAGACCTAGTTCATTGACTTTTTGAATGTTGACGTAGTCGGACTTCACCAATATTAACACTTGACAGCAATCATTAGATGATCTGAGGAGTGAATTTGGTGGTCATATAGCTCAAAAGTGTGGAAAGTTATAAGAACACCAGAATACTATGTCGACAGTGTTTATCAGGTGAGATACAAACATAGAACAAGTTCCAGTGGGTTCAGGAGGTTACTTTTCCAGCCAGGGCTATAGTCTAGCTGGTAAAATTGGGTCTTTGAGGGCATCTGGCGGCTACCCCCCTCCCCCCCCCCCCCCCCACTTCTTAAAACGTCTGGCAACGGCCATGCATATATCCTGTATTAAAGTGTAAATAACAAGTTCCAGTGGGTTTCATTAGGTTATATTTTCAGCTAGGCTAGCCTAGCTGGAAAAAGTTGGGTCTTTAAGGGCGTCTGGCGGCTACCCCCCACCACTTAAAACGTCTGGCAATGGTCATGCATTTATCCTGTAAGTTTAACGAACAAGTTCCAGTGGGTTTCATTAGGTTACTTTTTCAGCTAGGCTAGCCTAGCTGGAAAAATTTGGGTCTTTGAGGGCGTCTGGCGGCTACCCCCCACCACTTAAAACGTCTGGCAATGGTCATTCATTTATCCTGTAAGTGTAACGAACAAGTTCCAGTGGGTTTCATGAGGTTACTTTTTCAGCTAGGCTAGCCTAGCTGGAAAAATTTGGGTCTTTAAGGGCGTCTGGCGGCTACCCCCCACCACTTAAAACGTCTGGCAATGGTCATTCATTTATCCTGTAAGTGTAACGAACAAGTTCCAGTGGTTTTCATGAGGTTACTTTTTCAGCTAGGCTAGCCTAGCTGGAGTTGGGCCTTTAAGAGCGTCTGGCGGCTACCCCCCACCACTTAAAACGTCTGGCAATGGTCATTCATTTATCCTGTAAGTGTAACGAACAAGTTCCAGTTGTTTTCATGGGGTTACTTTTCCAGCTAGGCTAGCCTAATTTTGGGGGGTCCTTTTTTTGGCCCTCCTGGCCACACCCACCACCGATGACCAGCCAGACGTGCATTTCCACACTTAGGGGCATATGTAGTAAATCGCTATATACATAAAAATTGGTAACCTTTTCAGCTAGGCTGACCCCCGCTGGCTCCCGGACTATAATACCTTCTTTCAGAAAATCAAGCAACATTATTCATGCAAAATTAGAATCGTCGATAATCATAGAATACAGCAAATACAGACGTTTGGGGGTAGTCACTTACTTGCAATTTTTCATCATCTCCTCCTGTGTCAGTATTTTGACGGGTGCTAAAGGCTCCGTGTTGAGGTTGTAGTTACGGAAGCATACCGCTAGCTTGTCATCGAAATTATTTACCAGATCTTCGATGGATGACGATCGCATTTCGTTGAAATTATCCGGACTTATTTCCTCCTTTGGTGACAAAACCGGCAATGCCTCTCCATTGGAATTTATGACATCTGCTGAACTACGGAAATCTATGAATTCTGGCCATTCGTCACTGGCATCGCCGTTTTCTTCGAACACAGCTAGTGGGGCTGCCATTTTGGTTCGAATGATTCACAACTTGCAGCCGCCGCACATTCTCTAGTGCAAGTACGTGGTTGATGTGTGAACTCTGGCCGGTGGGCGCTGGCGCAGGTCACCGTGTAGTCCCGCTGGATTGGTATGTAAATACGGGCCAACTTGACGTACACAAGTCTGCGACGTGGTATAATTTGTACACGATACACCGACGCGCCTACACACATACAAATCTATAAGAGTACCCTGTATTCAACGTGCATTGTCAGTGGAAGTGCCCCATCTATCGGTAGCTGACAGTAAACGATTTGAAGAAGTTACAGGACATCGAGAGTATAAAATCTTACAAAACTATTTGTACCGGTATAGTTATTGTGTTCTTACAATCATTACACACAACTGCCGGCTTTCAAGATTGTAACATTTCCGTCTACTAGTAACTAGTACGAGGTGTAAAAAGTATCCTCATCATGTATATGAATCAATTCCTTACCACAAGCAATAACCAATACAGCTGATCCACGTTCATTTAAAGATGCATTATTCAAACATTTTGAGTAATGTCCCTTCTACCATGACCTTTGAACCAAAGTTGAGTGTTGCTCTACCAGGGCTGATCAACGTACACCATCAAGATCAAGATCAAGATCAAGATCAAGATCAAGTATAAAAGCTTTAATTTCGGATTCGTTCGGGGAATCTATCTCATCAATCTATTCATCTATTTCCTCAATTTGCTGTCTTGTTCATACTCCTTGTCTACTTAGATTATTATATGCATACTGCTTTCCCTTTCCATCTATCCATCTACGAGGAAATCCACTAGACATAAGTTAAGTTGGGAAAAGATAAGTGAGTCTTGAGAAAAAAAAAATGTATGATGCGCCGCACCATATCACGCTTGGGAAGGGAAATGTAAATCGTTTAGAAACCGCACCACAAACATGACGGGGGACATGGATCGAAAGGGAGTCAATCGGGATTAAATCAAGTATACATCACACGCACGTATGGTAACATGGTAACATTCTGGTAACATTGAAAGACTCGGTATATGTCTATGTGATGTATATGTATAACAACATAACAATATTGCTTTACTGAGGTCCACCATTATACTAATACATGTAAATACTCCAAAAAGTATGTTCTGTTTGTTTTGTGGGGTGTTTTTTTTTTTCAGATTAGCTACATCTGTTGAGTCGCGTTTACTAAAACGAGGGCTATCGATATTTACAAGAGGTAAGTTATTTGCAAGAAAAAGAAAAGGAGAATCTGTTATATACGGTTAACTCTTTCAATAACTTTTGACAAGAGCATGAAAGAATAGGATAGGACGGTAATTGCTTAAAGGGGAGGCATCTTCTTTCGTAATTGATTGTATATTGTGGGTATGACTTACATAGCAACTTTCATTTTACTTTGAATAATACATTATTTCTTCATCAAGTTACCATTGTGAGTATAAGCAGGGAAATGTATTCAAAACTACTTTGTTTAAAAGGTTATCACTTATGTTAATCATGACTTGTCTAATCACTAAATTTTGTACAAAATGCAATTATGAATTTAAATGCAAATGTAAAGTTTACAAGTAAGAACAGATTATAGATTTTGTTCAGGGTTGCCATACTTTCAAACTTCTTCATATCAAGCCCTGCAACCCCTCAAACATTGATAAGAAAACAATGTAAAATAAAATTTTTAAGGCTCATTGATTTTGACAATGACTGCGTTATGATATCACGATGTCAAGATATACCCTTATCCTCATATTATCTTGAACATCTATTTTCTTTGTAAAAGTAATGTTCATGAAAAAGCTGCAAAAACTATCGAATGAAATGAAATGAAGTGAATTTTTCAACTCAGAAGAGGTTTATCTGTATTCCACAATAACTGCAACATTAAAACTGAAATGAAAGCTTGGAGTGAGGCGTATCGAGAGACGCAAGAAAAACTGTTATCCGGCCAAAATATTAACAACACATTTCTCAGAAAAAAAGGAAAACAAATCAAATGGCCATCATCTCTTCTTTTTTTTTTTGGGGGGGGGGCAAATGTTTGATGAAATGCTTGATGACTGCTGCGTCAGGTGCAATACAAGCTCACATTTCTTTCAACAGGACAGGATTTATCCTATACATTTCAAGTTCAGAAAGAAAAACAGTAACTAAAACAACCTACAAATAAATCAACAAATTAATGAACAGCGAAAAATACAAAAGTCAAACCCTAAAACACAACATCAATAAACAAATCAAGCTATGCCCCGGCTCCCCCATCACACACACACACACACACACAGGTGGTCATCCGTACCGCATGCGCGTTCCCGATTTTTCGGGAAAGGGGTATATTTTCAGGGCTCACCTCGGGGGGAAAATCCCCGAAAATTCCTTGAAATAGGGGGGGGGGGGGTCCTTTATCATATTTCCCCTATTTTTTTTCCTTCTAATTAGGGGTATTGTTTACAAATCTTTCCCAACATCTTTCAGACATGTCCATCTGTAGAAATCCCAGCGTGAACCCCGAGTGAAGGAATAGTGCTGTATAGGAAGTACATGTACATCTTCACTGGTACAATCAGCATGAGAACGTCTCTAAATTATATTCCTCTCCATGCAGGTGCTGAAATTGTGGACACTCTTTACCTTAGCACTCTCCATTTATTTAGGGGGTAATTTTGTTAGTTCCCTTCCAAAAGAATGAGATGGGGGGGGGGGGCAGTTCTGCTGGCCTCCCTTCCAAAACCCTGAAATAGGGGGGGGGGGATTTTGATGGCTCCCCTTCCAATAGCATGTGATAGGGGTCAAAATCCTAACCCATTTCCCTCCGTAAAGGGGTGGAACAAGCGTGTATTGTTGACCGCCTGAGTGTGTGTGTGTGGGGGGGGGGGGATGGGTTAGGGATATGCCTACCTATGGCAAAGAAAATGTATATGTGTTGCAAAGAAATATCTCTCCACTGTGGGATCATCTTCAGACCCAATTTTGTTTGTAATTGTATTGTTTATTCATGAAAGAAAAAATGTTGTTCTATAGTGCAATTACGCAAAACATCAGACGATGTTCAGTACATGATGGCACCCCCCCCCCCCCCATTTCAGGACAATATTCATGCAAACATACGTGATAATTATTATTCACATACACTTGTTATATCAAACCATGATAAATATCTGTATACATACAAAAACACCCCTCCACACACATGCATAGACACCCCTTATCGCATGCACGCGCACACACACACACACACACACACATGCACACCTTTTTGCTAAAACCAGGGAGGTGATCTCGATCTCTGCTACACCCCTCAAATAGCATCTAAAATAACACATGCTTTGGAATTTGGGTGCCGCGACTGTACAAATCAAACAAAGAACCATTAACAGCAGTGAAAAGAAAAGATGTTTAATACAATAACCAGAGGATGAACCATTTAAACACGCAGATCAGACAGACAGACATACGTATACACACATACATATAACACAATGCACATACGCACATACACACAGCTAAGAATGAAAATCTGATGTGGTCATTAGTGTTGACCACGCACTAAGAAATATTCTGGACATAGTACCTGTTCATCGACTTCCTCAGATATTTTGCCTCTCAGAAAGCACAAAAAGATATGAGTTGTAAACATAATAATTATACATATTATTGGCCAAAATAATTAATTAGGTAATGTGTGCACTGTTTCTCCGCTTGCTTCTCAGCCCCCCCCCCCCACACACACACGCACACACATATATGTAATATATATATATATATATATATATATATATATATATATATATATATATATATATTCATGCTTGTATTATCATACATCGTATTTACATCGTTACACACACTGTCATATGCGCACACACAATATTCCCTTATTCCTCCATCTATCTATCCATTTATCTCGGAAAATGCAGATATTATGGTCCTTATTTTCCAAAGTGACCACTCTTTTGTAAAAACACACACACACAAACACGCTTAAAAGAGAGAGAGAGAGAGAGAGAGAGAGAGAGAGAGAGAGAGGGGTGGGGGGAGAGAAATACAATGATTTATCCAAAGGTTAGATAAAAGAGAAGTAATATCTTGTCCTATCACAGTAAAGACTCCAACCTAAAACATGCTGGCATACATGCATATACACACACATACAGCGTTGACAAACAACAAAATAAAGAAGGCTGTCGTCTACCAGTGTAATATTGCGGCACGCGGCAATGGCCGCCAAGCTTGGCTCTACATTCATTCAAAATGTCACGCCTTCTTCGGCTGTCGCTTTCATTGATGAGTAATATGACATAATTCTCTCATCACACTTAACTGGTGTTAATTAACATATCTGCTAACGATTTGCTCGGCTTACACAAAGACTCGTGGTGGGGAAAATTATATTGTTCTATTCATCCTCCAGGTATTCACCGTCACTATACAGATTGAGCCGAAAAGAGCTGAAACTGGCCGGATGCCCCGTTCTCTTCAGTCATTATCTGTTTCATTGGGTAATTAACATGACAAAGCAAAGATTAATCTGAGAGTTCGTTGTGACGGGGTGCCCGTTCAGCTATGCAGTAGGATTACCCTTGATTTTAAACACTGAAGTTAGCCCTGTTTATTTGAGTGATAATGTACCTCGCGCGCCGGATAAAGCTATTATGTGGAAGCGGCTAGCACACACGTTGCTATCAGAGGTAACTCGCCGGGCGAACAATAGCTTCTCATTTATCGCGTAAAAGGCGAGGGACGGTAGTCGACCACATTGGGTGTAGCGACAGACGGCGGGTTTGGCTTAAAGCAATGAATAGCCTGAAAAGGCGTTCGACACAAAGCTTTTAGTTTGCGACAAATTTGCATAGAACAAAAGCATAGTTTGGTGGGTCTGCGTTTATGTGCTGGAGAGTTAATAAACGCTCAGAATGCTTTGAGTGGTGTCGATTTTTTTCATCTCGAGCTTCGTGGGAACGGATGCAAACCAAAACGTTGATGCCATTTCTCATCTGAATGTTGTGGCGTGAGGATGTCTTTTCTCGAATCATATCTTAGAAAAAGTCATCTCCTTTTCTAAATATAGAGAAGAAACTGCGTCCATTTGCAAGTGAACCATAATATCTAACTGAAGCAATCAAGGGGAGTTAGAATGTCGCCAGTATTATCCGAGAGAACGGGAAAACGTTGTCCAAGTCCCATAGCATCGCCAAGACTTCGGAAACGTGTCCGATGCAAGAATGCGGAGGAGGAGAGCGAAATCACTCGAGAGAAGATGGAACTTGCAAAGACCATCGCAGAGTTTCGCGTTGGCGTCTTTTCATCCTCAACCTCCTTGTGTCTCGACAAGCCCTTCTCCGAGGACATCGTTTGCTCAGGGAACCTCTACGCTGAAGGAAATGCACCCAGCGATACACTGACTGAGACGCTAACGCCATCGAATAAAGGTATCTTGTGGATTCATTTTTTCCTATCATTTTTTTTTTATAAACACAATGCATTTCAAAATTCTATCGCTGTGGACATTATAACTAACTTCATTGCCAGTCTTCGGACTGAAGGTGGTATTGTTAAAGATCGTGGCCTGTGTTGATGAAAAAAGATCTCTTAACAGACACATCTATAGTGTCTACTCTATATTTTTAAAAAAAAAGAAGAAGAAATTTTCCCGCTGTCGCATAAAAACACCTGCAATTTATATGCAGCGAGTTTCATACACGTACTGTAGTAAGGTTGTTGTAAACTCGCTTAACTATCTGATAAAAATATGCTTGCGTGTTTCTTTTCACATATCGACAATTCCTACATCTTATGTGTTTGCTTGTTTGTTTGTTTGTTTAAGATCTGTAAAACAACTAAAATGGACTAGGATAAATAGCTTTAATTAAATAGGCAACAGTGTTAGGGGTTACTATAGAAAGTGTTTGTATTCAACACAATCCGGAATGACCGAATTCGTAGCTATAAATATGATGGTCTTTTTCCGTTCCTGCACAGATCAACAGCCAAGCCTCATCACCCCGGCAGACTGTAGCCCACCTTTCTGCATCAGTATGGACAAAGACGCGGTAGCAAACATCACAGCCCCGTATGGTAATTCACCAATTCTTCCGGTCCGTGCGCATTCGTTATCCCGCGTCGTGACTGCTGCCGATCCATCAGGTGCGGCGCCACCAGCCACACCCAGCGGCCCCAAACCACCACCGTCGTCGCGGCGGCGCCGTGGCTTCACCGCGTGCGAGACGGAGCTGCTGGAAGCTGCGTTCCACATTGCCGACAATCCCGGATCCGCCACAATGAAGCTACTCGTACATCTCACCGGTCTCGAGAAAAAGAAAATACGGGTATGTTCAGAAGTTTTTGAAGATATATTGTACTGATTTACTTGTATCAAAAGTGCTTCACGAAATGGTCCCTTACAACATCAATATTGACATCAGGGGTTGCACCCTCCACACTTTTGGCAAAAAAAAAAAAAAAAAAAAAGAGAGAAAAGAGAAAAGAAAAATGGGTATAAATTGAAGGAAAAAAGAAAGACAAAGATGCATGAACACCCATTACTCTAGATATTTCGGGGGTTCAAATTTTGTACGTAGAAAGCATTAATCTTGACCAAACCAATTACTAACATCTAACCAAATTAAAGAGTTTCATTTTCAGCTTTGCTCTTACAGTTTTGATCCACATTTCTATGTCCATATTTGTTTCTATTGTCGGGTATCCTTTTACACTAAAATGACTGATTTTTTACCTGTATTTTTACCTAAGGTCATTTTCAGTTTCATGTGTATACTTAAAACATGGGTATCCTACTATTTCTTCCCCTGGACTTACATGCACATGAAACTTACACATGCAATGTTTTGTAAATTCCAGTGTTCATTGAATATTGTCATGATTTAATTCAAGTAATGTATGAAACATAAACTGGAGGAATATTGAATATAATATGACATAGATATCACACATAATTTTATGTTGAAACAAAGTGAGCTACAGTATTCAAAATTCATCCTAAACATTTCACTATCAATAGAGTTTATGTCATGTTTATGCTCTGCAGTATGACCTGTTAACATCAAAAGCAGAAAAAAAAGATAATGATTTAATTGTTTATAAAGTTTTGCATCGGTGAATACATGTAAAGTTAATGTTTAATGCTTGTTTGTATGTATGTATCTGCATCAGTATAATGATTGTGATAGTTGCCTGAATGTGTTTCAAATATGTAGTTTTTTCATCCTGTTGATTGTGTCAATTTGTAGGGGTGGTTCAGGACTAGACGTGACCGCAAAGAGCGAGAGGAAGCTAAAGCAGGAGGTTCACCTTCCACCACCACCCCAACGACAGACACCAAACCAGAGCCCCACGTTGCAGTTCCACCCCAGTACTGGCCCGAGCCCCTCCGACACATCCATGCCTTGGCACCCCAGTGTGCAGGGATGTACTTCACACCAGGCTACCGCTTGCCAGCGCAGTACCCGTCAGTTCCCTTTTCATCACTGCCCCCATCGCTACCTAGGGTTCACCCAGCAGGATTTGCCATGCCCCCAGCAGTCGTACCGCCTGCGGGAATGGTCCCGCAGCCGCACCCAGCCAGCTCGGCATTAACCCAACCACCGCTTCATCATCGAGCGCCGTCAGCAACCGTTGCCTCCGGGGGATGTTCATGCCCTGATTGCCTTCAGTCCGGAGCTCCGCAGGCGCGACCAGCAGCAACAGCTTTCTCACCGGCTCCAAGTGTGCCCTACCTTGTCCCCTGGGTAATGGTACCCGCCGCAATCCCAACTCCTCCTAGCGGAGTCCAATGTGAGCCTAGCGTCACCAGCCAATGATGGGTTCTTGGAGGTCTCCTCCTCCTCCTCCTCCTCCTCTTCATTGACTATATGAAGACAGATAACTCAGTATGTGCGTAACAACTCTGGACTCTTCTGCAGAAATGTCTCTGATATTCTTGATACTTCACAACTTTCTCGGGAGTATTTTCTTGGAGTGCACCAAGATGATTAGCAGGAGATTTGTCAAATACCACTATGTACTTGCCAAAGAACACTGTTTGCCAAAGAATATATGTACAAGTTTTGTCTATAATAAGGCAGCTTTTGATTAACTGTAGACTTCATGTAAGAGACAGTCAGTTTTTAACAAATGTGTTAATGTAAAAAGTGTTGAACACCATTGGTAATGTAAGTTGTGAGACACTTGTTTTGGTAAAGAAACAGCTAATATAATATCTTTTTTCTTTTTCTTTTTTTTTTGTTGTTCCATTTTAAAGAAGGCATTTAAGTCGCAGCGGTATGTTTCAGCATGTACAGGAGATGACATACATGTAACATGTCCTAAAGAATGTTGTTTCAAATGCCACAAATTATAAATAAAAATTAGACCATGTTTGTCAAATAATGAGCAGTTACGATGTAGAACATTAGGATAATGTGAACATACTGTAGTAAGTAATCCTCTTTAACTTTGGTAAATTCTTCTGTTGTTACCGAAACTTTAACTACCATATGTGATACTGTGTTGCTACATTTGTTTGGTGTAAATAATGCATGCACAAAAATATGTGTTTGAATAAGTTAAGCTGTCAATTCCTTGCACTGTACTGCAACATTCAAACACATAATCTAGCGATGTGTAATCACAAATATAAGTGAAGTAAAAAGACTGCCTACATGTAGTGCAACCAAGTAGGAACATACACAACTGTAAGTAAAATCTCTAGTGAAAACTTCAGGATCTTTCAACTAATAGACAAAGGAATCAGCATATCACAAGTGAGTGCGTTCATACATGTATGTAATTCATATTTTATTTATTGTCATAGGCTTGCCACATTCACCAAGATGTTGTACATGTAAATCATGTAGCACCATCCTTGCAACTTCTTTTACGCACTGTTAACATCATTTGATGAGAATAAATTATAGCAAAGGTGGCGAAAATAAAATGTCAGTGTTCTATCAAATATAACACACATGTGGTGAGTGTCTATTTTTCTCATGCACCTATCTTATTAATCACTAGCAGTTGTATATGTCCTAACATTATTTTACAATAGAATTGTACATGGCAAGTATAAGATCATTTTATTCACATTTAGTTATATCAATATACAGTACAATGAATCAAGTACTCCTTAGAGGGATATGTGACTTTCTCACTGACAATCTGTTTTGTCATCAAATTGTCCACAACTCAGCACTGTATCAACAGCTCACTCAAACACTTGTATCTTTACGGTGAGTTGAATGACACATCCACATCACACAGACAAAAACATGTACTCTATTTCTGAAAATGTGCAACTAAAAAAAATCCAGACAACTTGATATCGTTAAAAATATTTCATATAGTGGTAACATAAAAACCTAAGGATGATATGTGTATTGACATAAGATGATTCAAGTACAGAACAATACACATTTAAGATGTTGGCTCTCTTTGCAAAGGAAGCAATTCCATATATTACTTTTTTAATAGTATTTGAACATGTTCAGGACTGATTTCAACTTCACTTGTGCTGATATAATTCAAAAGGTAATATTAATATGCTTGCTGGATGGCTGATTACTATGGATACACTTTTCTGTTTGCTACACACTTAATTTCATTAGACTCACCAATCTTTTGCTGCTATAGCACTTAGATACCTGCAGAACTTATATGTTCAATATCCATAAATATTTACGAGGACAAAAATTGCAGCAGAATAATGAGACATTTGGGTAGTTACATGTAGATCATTGCACCAATGTTTTTGATAACTTCAGCACAAAATATCACTTCAAAACACATCCCTACAGCAGGCAGTAACACTGCTTCAAAACACTTTTCTTAAAAGACCTGCACTGGCTCCATATATATATGCTACAAATTAAAACTCACTGTCTTCTGCATGTCACGATGATGGTCTTATTCATGTGCCATTTTGAGCATCTTTTACTCACCCTACATTTGATTTGCATATCTTGAATACAGTGCAGGTATATAGAAGCGATTCTGGCATAACGAAACACCACAGATGTCAACAGTGATATTTTTTTTTCCTTTTTTGGCTTAGATTTTGATTACATGTTCCAGCTTTGCTCAAATAGTGTAACTATCCACATACAGAATAGGCATTTTCCCCACGTAACTCACTGAAGTCACACTGACCCCAGGGAGCCTCGTTTACCTGTTCAATCAACTGTTTGCTTGCTTTCACATCATATCATAATAATATGCCATAAACAGCAATCAAGCTCAAGTGAAAGATTTGTTTCATGACAGCAACACTAGGCGGCAGTACAGCATGACTGATCTGCGATCACCACAACCTATGTAATCAGCAGTTTACCACGTACTTCCATTTTGATCAGTATACAGAAATAATCAGGGATATTCTCATAAATATATTTGATTCATGCATTTGTTCTGAATTTTAATGTATATGAAATGTGCCATAGTTAATTGCCGAATTCCAACAGGGGTGACCGTCCAACAAAGTGCGCATATTTCCCTACCTTTTAATATGGAGGAGTGTCAAGGATTGGATTGACACATTTACTGGAATCGATTTCCACAAAACATATATCCTGTAGTCAGAAAAAGCATCTCCCACCAAAATTCACATTCTATAACTCCCGAGTTGGACACTCAATTTTTACAACATCCAAATTTTATGACACAATAGTCGCTCATAATCACCAGCCATGAGCAAGTCTTCACAAGAGCATGTCTCCATAGTACAACTCTTCATTCTACATTTTACAGAGGGATAGTTGCTGTTAAGACAGAGGTCTGTGAAAGATGATGAGGTACTTGGAATGCTTAGAGTGTACCTGTTAGATAGATAGGTAGATAAATAGATAGAAAGATAGATAGATAGATAGGTAGATAGATAGATAGATAGATAGATAGATAGATAGATAGATAGATAGATAGATAGATAGATAGATATAGACAGATAGATATAGAAAGAGAGAGATAAATATAGGTAGATATGTAAATAACTAAAGAGATAGCTCAAGGGAAAGAGATCGAGAATTTAGTATTTTAAACATACTGCCAGAAAGATGTAACTGTAGGTTATATTACAATTCTCTCATTCTCAGTACTTTCTATTCTAGCAATAAGGGACGGCATGACACCACCAATATTCAAATGCTTTCACGACACACCTCCCTTAAAAATCTCTCAACTGTCTATACATCACATTTGACAGAAAGACTAGTTCCAGGAATTCTTCAATATATGAGAGGTGTTCTTAATTACTAAGTATTCCTGTACCTAATACGAAGCAGATCATCACACAGTTATTCTAATGCGCTTCAAATAATACCGGGCAAGGTAGCTGATGTTCCAAATATCTTAACTTGGCTTACCATGTGCAAATATTGTGTAGAACTGCACTAGGAGCTTTCCAGCCAACTACTGCTTGTGCAAAAAAAAAAAAATAAATAAATAAAACAAAATAAAATAAAAGTGGCCTGAGCACAAATTGATCCCTTAAGTTGTTCTCTAGCTGCAAATGGTGACTCTCAAACGATACACCAGCAAATTCCATTTCCATAAGTATGTCAATCAGGCTTTGAACAAAGTTCAGTAAAGTAGAAAAAAAAAGAACGATAACTGGTTGATTTTTTAATTTGTAAACATGTGGCACATGACTGAAGGCACAGCACAAATGAGGAAGCACGCAATGTGATGGTAAGCCCGTGCACAAATTATGAGTGGTTATTTCAGCAGTTCTCAATGCAACAACCCCAAAAACAAGCAGATGGCTATAACAATACACGATGGGTTTATAGAGGGATACACCACCGACAGGATCATTTAAGAAGTAATGAATGTATGTACCTGTATGTATTATGGAGATAAGGATTATGCATTTTGCTAAGACCACCGATACTTTGCACACAGTCTAGATTTGCTGCGAGGGAGCTGGGCAGAACATTTTCTGTGACAGCACGCTTGTGGGGACACCGAAAAACAAATCACACAACAAAACAATTAGCAGCAAACGGTAGACAAAAAGCAGGTGAAACAGCGAGCTTGTTATAATCTTCTACATGCTTCTTCATATACTTGAAAAACTTATGCATTCAATGCAATCATGGATGGAAATGGCATTACCCTAGCACACTACCTTAGCAGCATAGTGGGTAAACAAGGTTTTGTGTCATCCCACATCAGACTAGCATCCTTGGTGAATTGGGTTTTTGTGTGTCGTTGGCTTTGTTGTTGTTGTTGTTGTTGTTGTAGTTGTTTTTTTTTTTTTTTTTGGGGGGGGGGAGTACTTACATGACATGATAGAGAGTATAAATGTTGATTAAGTATGTTATTTTAATCAATAAAAAAACCCAGCTACAGATTGCATATTCAAATGCTACCAACTCTCTGTTCACTGTGATGTATTGAACAGACTACTGGATTAACAGTACATACATGGTAGATAGAGATGACAAGACTCAAAGTCTGCAAGAAACCCTTACTCTTACTTTTAAAAGCCACTCTGCCGAGTTCAAACAGCCCAACATACTGCCTGTCTTCTCAATGCAAAAACACATGAGGAAAGAAGTGCAACATGAATGAATCAGAGAACAGCTTATCAGTGACAACATTACTATCATTCCCCACACCATTGCATATATGTATTTAAAGCTCACTTTTCATTTTACTGATGAATATCTTTCATTCTACCACTTTCAACCTTTTCTCACACAGCATGTAGAATACACATTTCCAAGAGAAAGACAACAATGTTAATACACTCTCCAACCTGCTGGTGTGAAAGTCAATATCCTTCCTCTTCCATCTACCCCTTTGGTATTTTACCTTTCAATATACAATATTAATTTCATATAGACTGGCCTTGAGGGGGATACAATGCCTGAAGTAGAATCATATTGAACAAGTCAAAGACAAGGGCAATATAGTTCTAGTAAGGGCGATTAATGTCGTATCCATCGAAAGTAGCCAGCCCATATCATTAACATTAACAAAATCAGACATCTAGAGCAAATTCTGATGATTAATGTAAATACACCTTCAACTGAATTTAATATGGGAAAAAACAAATACACTATAGGGAAATTTTTCAGCATTTCTTGCTTGCATAAAAGCAAGAGTTTATACACTTGTAGTCAGAGTTCGTGCATGTAGCAAGTGTTCACGCAACAGACGAGACAAATTATTCCAATTTATCGCCTGCTATTCTACATGCAACATCCCACTGACTTTTGGCAGTGGGCAATACACAATTTTTTTGGCCCACAATTTGGTGTGCTTGTCAAAGTGGGGCAATAAAATGTGAAAATTAAATAGCTCAAATGTCTGATGTGGTTAATAATGGTATATATCATCAGATGGCACTTTCCTTATATTGTGTCACACAAGTTATGTCTTGTTACTTACCCACATGCACCGAGTTAAATGAAATTTCAAAAGTCACGTTAGTGCACTACATAGGCTTATGCTATCTACAACAGTAAAAATGCTGTTTAGGTTTGTGCTCTTGTCAAGCGATCATACTCTACATAATTGGTTCTCCACAGTTTAAATCACAAAATGGCAATGCCTTTTCTATCTTGGGGATGAATATTCTTTTTCATTGACTGGTACGGCTTTCTATACAGCTTTCTGTTCGCCTTCCACACTGAAATAAAAATATGACAGGAAGTGGTCTATTTGGGAAAAGCCTCAATCTAACTGGTAATATAAATTTCAAGCAACATCAGTTTTTCACACGTGGAGCAAAATGACAAACCTGTATTTTTTTTTGTCTTGAATATGACATCAATATTTAGAATATATGCCAACATCATATGTGATTCACACTTTAATATGATATTACTAACAGCTTGAGGTACACACAAATCATGTACACCATCCAAATTCTGGTAATATGATTGCAATCTATGCTTGTGTGCATATGGGAAGTACTAAATTTACTTTTCCATTAAATCTGAACAGCTTGGAGATAATGATTTGAGTGTAGTGACTGTACAGTGTATGCTGACCCTGGTAGTCATTGAGACTGTTCAGTTAATCCAACTTATAGATTCACTATGTAACCCTGCAGCCATGTAATGTCCCTATTACAGGAACCATACTACTGACAGTAGACTCAAGTTTCTGCACATTAAAGCACTACACTGAGATTACACTGCTTCTCTTTAGATATGTGGCAATGCTACAGCTAGGGGATATCACACACAGTATGTATGTTTGTAAAGAGTGCTCTAAGACAACGAACATGAGTTGTGAAGTAAATGTTTGCATTCTGCATGGTGATGGATTAGACTGTTACACAGTGTGACTGATTAGGAGGAGAGTGAAAAGCTTGTCCTTGTCCCTGCCCTGCATCAATCCGGAGCCAGACCACACACTCCCACCAAACATCCCCACCGTCCCCATGGAGATGATTGCACTACGTTGGCATCTCAATCTATCAAGACTCCTCATCAGTCACCAATACTTCTGATTAAGGTGATTTTCTACCACTCCCTTGCTTTACTAAAATAAGAATTCGATCAAGAATCTCTCGCTGTCGTCTGACGAGGACCGGTCTTCATTTAGCGTGCGAGCGCCACTTCTCTGCATCCTCCTTCCGCGCATCGGGCAGCATCTGGTTGCGGACCCCGCCCAGGACGCTGGAGGTGGCCTCCGTGGCCAGGATGAGGGGCCGGATGACGGAGGGTGGGATCTGGCGCAGGATGCCTCCCACTGCGCCTGACACCCCCTTGTGCTCGTGTTCCTCCATAGCCGTCTGCATGATGGCCGTCGCCGTGTCACCCAGACCCTGCATACGTATAAAGTAGGAATTTCATCTTGCATGAAGTTGGCAGAAAGAATTATATCAAACAAGAAAAATAAGCAACAAATATTATGCCCAATGTATTTCTTTAAAAAAACTTTGATCCACTGGAATTACAGACTTCACTGCAAGAGACAGTACAAACTCACTGTTCACTGATAGACATAAAGTGATATCGAAGCAAGACATATAACTAGTGGTTAACATTTATCAGTTTGGTAGATGCATTCAGAAAATATTTTGTATACTTTCTTTCATATGAAAACTTTTTCTGATATGAGAAACACAATTCATCTTTACGATGACTTGGCAATCCAAATATTGATAAACACATAAAAGAAGCATTTCTGTCAGGTTAATTTAATGTGTTTTGTTATGTGTATGAATCTCAGGCTGCTTCTTTGCTTGGAATTGTTTTTGTTTTTTGCTTTTCATTTTTTAATCTACTGGGGGTGGTGGTGGAGTTGGGATGGTCCTGACTTTTTCACTTCCAACTTTTTTCATCCAAAATGACTTCCATTTGAGGGAAAGGAAACCTAATTTGTTAGTAATTTTTGTCATCTTGATTTGAAAATTGTCACCCTGAGCTTGTCAATCCTCTCCATAAAGAGAAATACAATATCTGATGATGATGCAACCTCTTGGAAATAACTTGTATAAGACATGAAATGTGCGTCTGTACAGTAAGTTGTCTTCCCTGTGGACAGTATGCATGTCATCAGGGAAAGCAGTGTTAAACCAGCTCACCTCTCTGACCACATTGATGGCATTGGCCATGCCCTCCCGGAGGTCGGCTGGCTGGCGGGCCAGTCTCTGCTGACCAAAGGGGCCGTATGTGATGGCCCGATTGGACACACTGGGCCCCGGAGATACAACGTCGTAGGCCGTCTCAGCTGCAACCTGAAACAGCGCCATTGAAAGTGCACCCATTAGCTCTGCAAGGAAACAACTACGACCATTTTTGTAACAGAATGCTATCAAACAGCTTTGTCTCCTGTGTGTATGTGTGTTGTTGTTGTTTTTTTTTGTGTGTGTATGTGTGTGTATATGTTTGTGTGTATGTGTGTGTATATGTTTGTGTGCAAGGTGAAAAGTTAGCATTCAGTAGTATGCAATGGGCTCTGACGCAAATATCCTTAACCCATTGAAGACTAGGCCCGAGTATACTTGGGCAGGTTGTCTATGGGAAATGCAAGTTATAGCAAAATCAGCTTGTCCTCAACGGGTCATATGAAACAATGGCTTTTATTCAGTGACTCAATGTAAAACCGAATTGACATTCAAGTATTTGTCAATACCACATCTCATATTCATATCCAAATGAAGTATATGTCAAAACTACCAAAGGAACATGCTCTCATTAATTCTATTTCTTGAGTATAAAATATTCCATATTTTCTTTCATATGCATCTGCATAAAAGATGTGGATTTAAAGTCTTGTTACTAATTCTCTGCCCCTTCTGCCCCCTACCAAATTCTGGAAAAATTACCTGAAGAAGTTTCACAAATCTGTTGGTGAGCTCCACCACAGCCATAGCTGTGGAAGTGCCAAAGGAGTTGGCTCCCCGCTGGATACCACGTACTATCCTACCATCACGCTTGTACTGCTCTACTGGTAACCTCAGCAGGTCAAACATTCCCTGAACTGAAGTTGTGACAGAGACAGATAGGAACAGAACATGATAAGATGCATCAAACATTGAGACACCAAACCAATGCTAGAACATACCATTACATACAGTGTATATGTATCTCAACAATCAAATACCATAAGCAGACCTCCCAACCTTTCTGACTGAAAAATAGGAATGATTTGGCTCACAAGAAGGAAAGAAAGAGCAAGTCCCATTAGAGTGTGTAGTAAAATTTTCAAGAAAACTAGGAAACTTCCATTGAAATAAGAGCTGGCAATGGTCAAAATTCAGATTCTTTCCTCCAAATTCAGAATGGTTGGGAGGTCTGCATAAGTGAAAGCACATCTTTCATTAAAAAAAAAAAAATGGCACAGGAAAATTTGAGTTATCCAATGTAACTGGATTGATCTAATTTGCTTATTTGGTTGTTTGTTTGTTTCTTGTTGTTTTGTTTTCATTTTTTTTCCTACTGTACAAGACAAGATAGCTGGAAAGTCTATAGCCAGCTGCACCATCTTGAGTGGTGCTGATCTTCCATGGGGACCAGTTATATGAATTGCGCGTACTGGGACAGACCACTTCATTGGCTTATGGACCCTTCTCATTGCTATGAATGAACGAAGCAGGACATTTTACATGTGTGGCTTGTGACTTTCTCACAGACAGGGCCTCAATTTTATGTTGTATTAATGTCACACCTGTTCCTATAGAAGAATATTGAGGTCAATTGTTATCAATTTCCAGGTTGCAATTAGTCAAGGCATTGTGCTATGACATCATAATCATTTGTTCATCTAGAAAGAATGATGTGACAAACCAAATAAGCAAATGGATAAATACAATATCACACAGCATTTCAAATTGTGATATATTGAAAAATTTGGTTGTAGTAGTCTTGCAAATGGGGAACTGCCTGATTGCATGAGAAAGATGTTTGTAACTTACACAGCTGCACAAAGGAATGCATTGGTCCTACACCTCCCAGCACACGAGGGAGCTGTGATTTTTTGATGTCCTGGGCCCACTCATTGAAGGCATAAAGGAGCAACCTGTCCACACCCAGCAACCTGCATCATTATAAAGAGCATATAAAGTAGAGAGTTACGAGACACAACGAAACCATGGCCTATGTTTGGTCATGACTCTCCACACTACACATGCCCGGCAAAATGCCTCGTGTCAGATCACTGTAAGTTTTTAAAGACCTGGTAGCGTGGTAACACTTTGTAATGAGAATGTTGGCCTGACTCGGATATATTGAGGAATCCCTGTAATGAATTTTGTACAGCTTTATATGCAGCACACATGCAGTCAAAGAATCTTGAGTGGAGTTGAATGTTTCTGATGAGCACATATTCGCTGATGGGCAATTCTATTCCAACATGCCTGCACTTGTCATGGCGTTTTTTAATCACCCTGGTGGGCAGCGAATGAAAAAATGCTGATCCATTCAACTGGACCAACTTTGCTACAGGGTCTTTAACTAAGGGTAACACATCCAAAGAGGTATACCATCTAACTTACTTATTTATCAAACTACCAAATATGACTGTGAGCCCTCCCTCCTAACACCTCTAGAATATAATTCATATAGCAAAACACACTTCCTTGACAAAGCTAAAGAAATAAAGAAGACTGAAGTATGCTCCTCAGTAGTGTCTTGATTCAGAGTTTTTGCTTCAATGTAAGTCGGTAAATAATTTTGGTTCTAGGTATACAAATAGATAACATTAGTGAGAGTATTTGAAGACATTTTTTTTTGCAAGTCACAGGATGCTTTGAGCTATTCTAAAGTTACAGATGAGGAAGAATTTGCACTAATGTTTCATGTGCTGGGAATTCTACAGCAACAAATTCCTGTAAAAGATGACCAGATAATTCCGATGCAGATACATAGATCCAACTACCTATGGTAACAACAGTAACAACAATTTATTCTACTTTTATCAACACAGTGACAATTCAGTAGTATTTTTCTGCTAGTTAGACTTAACACATCAATGACTGATTACCTGTAAAACTCATATCTTATATCTGATAATAAAAAAAACCAACAATCCATGTCATCAATTACCGGTCAATTAAATTCTTACCCATGTCTGTGATGTAATCTCCTAAGGGTTAACTCTGAGTGGTTCAGCTGCCCCAGCCCAACAAGAAGGCCAAACAATGTACCCTGGTAAATAGAGTGACCACAGAGAGAAAGAAGCTGGTCATCCGATATCAAATCTATTATCATCATTCATATCTTCTTTTTTTTTAAGGGGTGGGGGAAATCAGACGTATGATACATAATCGTAGCAAGAAGTGACAAATACTGAACCTTTAATTCATGGCTATTGCTAGTATAAGATATAATGGTTAGATATGTAGATGCTTCATCATACCATTGCAAAATACTTTTAGCATGCAGTATAAAATAGGGGAAAAGTCAAATACTCGAATACCTCAGTGCTAACCTGCTGGGAGATTGTTCAAAATGAGAAATATGCTAGGACCAATACTAGATGCTACCACAAGTTGCATTTGGTATCTAAAAACAACATATTCATTAAGCAACATGGGAAGCTCACTGTTGCAAACGCATTTCAGAATAATGAATATAGTATCACAAACACGATAAGTAAATTCTCAAGGTCTAATTGAACAAAAAGATCCACAAAAGTTATGGTACAATTTCTACCATTTTAAAGTTCATATCACATCATTGCTGTCTTCATTAATTAACATCCATCAAGTTTGCTGCAGCTATCTCCAGAGGATAGAGGCTATTGTCTAAGCACATTACTGAGTTAATATCACAAGTCATTTGCAAAGTTTTGAGCAAGACATGTAGCTTCGCTCACCTGTTCCATGTCAACATGTTTGCCTTCATAGTCCAGTTTGATGAGGACATCAGGTGAGAAAACAAATGACCTACAAGAGAAAAGAATCACACGGGGATGCCTATGAGTGCTTTTTGTGTGCTTTACAGGAACAGCAATACTACACAGCAAGGATGCCAACCTTGTGAACAGCAGTGCAGTATTTTGAGGGCTAAAAGGTGTATTTTTTGTGAAAAAACAGTAATTTTACCTTTCCTGCAATAGATTTGTGTTGTGATGCTATTTTGGGAAATCAGTAGTTTCCATAAAACCTGCAATAATATTGGCATACTGCAAGAAAAGTAACAGTTGGCATCTCCAAGACAGCATGGAGGGATGATGTGTGTGTGTGTGTGTGTGGGGGGGGGGGGGGGGTTGATGGGGAGGCAGAGCAGAGAAACTTCAAACAAAAGTTTTTGCTTTGGAATGATAGCAGCATGTAATTTACCAGAACATTCATAAATGTAATGGAGCATTGATTATCAATGCTATCACTGCATCAAGAAATTTGCTTATGCTGTTTATGGCATCAACTGGTCAAACTAAACTAATATTCTGCCAAGTGTATGGTACTTAAAATATTATACTTGATGTATTTCTTCTATTTTTTTTTTTAAGGGGGATACATTTCCATGTCAATGACTTCTCTTGTACAAAAACCATCAAAAAGATATCAACAAGTATCAGTAAATGGACATATAGATGTTCTATGTAAGACAAGTCCTTCTTCACTAAAGAAATTACTGCTGGTTAACTGACGAGGCAGTGCAGTCACACAGAATATCTATACTCTACCTGAAGAAGACAGGCTGGGCTGGAACAGCGGACGACGCAGCTGCTTGGCTCTTCCCATCGCTGGGGGCACCACCTCGAGATGGACTGCCCTCGGTCTGGTGGCCGTTGACGAGGGGTTTGGACTGACTGGAGGGGTCAGAGGGAATGATCTGGGGTGGAGTGTCGGCTATCTTGACTCTGGACGGCTTCTTGGATGGACTGGCGGAGACGGGTTTGACATCTGCTCATTTGGAATGAAAGAGAGAAGGTGTCAAGAAATGGGTAAGAACCAACCAACAATTTCTTTAGTGATTGATGTGGCTGTTGCTAATCTTTGCAGTGAGTGAAATCGATTCATTCTCCCATTCCAATGGTTAATGAAAATTTGTAGATGTGTACATATAACACTGCTTCTGTGAATATTGTAAATACGATATATAATCTATACCACTGAAAGGACTGGCCTTGAATAGCCTGCACGCTATTGCCGGTTCTTTTTCGCCAAAACTGTACTTTAACTATTGACAATTTTGACTATGTTGACGATGTTTGTTTGGTAAATAAATTTAATTTAATTTCATATCATTTCATGTTGTTTTCAGCATTATAAATGTGTGACAATGACAAACAATTGAGCTTTTCATGAAATATGAAAAGCGAAGAGACAATGACTGCAATAATGAAAGGGTGAAAATGTTGCTCAAAGAGCAGCAGCTGGGCAACAGGTTTGAGTTTGATGAGATTGTCTGACCTGGAATGGGCACTTGAGTTGCTTTGGCAGACACCTCGGTGAAGAAGTCTCGCAGGAAGAACAGAGCATCCTGAGGGCAGACCAAATGGATAACAACAGAAAATCAAGGGATTCATTTTTCATTTGTGGCAAAGCAATAATGCAAACTCACCTAATTTTGTGCATAATATTTTTACCAGTGAAAAGTGATAAAAACTAAATTTACGACAGATGAAGCAAGTTAACCAATCACAAAGTAATAATATCATATTTCCTTTAAATAATATTGACTCAAACAATCATATGCAGGTGCATATTTTGTTTCATGCATGTAACAGCATTACTGTAATACATTTACTCAAAAAGGTGTGACACTTTCTCTGGAAGCTTTGCAAATGACGTGAATCAGCAGGTATTAATGTCAGAACTCTTACTGGAGTAGATACTCTAGTTAGATTGACGTGAGTGGCATATTTTACATTCCCAATGACAGCATCTTCTGGCCAAAAGTACCAGCACAATTCTGACCTAGAAACTTACTACTTCATCTACTGTATGCACAGAATCATATCATGTATTTCACTGCTTCTTTAAAAAAAAAAAAAAAATTGACGTCTGAGATCAGACAAAGCACTGACCTGATCAATATTAAACCGGAGAGGCTGCAGAGAAATCCTCAGACAGCACTCCTCCATGTCCACCTCAGGATCAGGTCGGATGTGAAGAGCTTTCACCAGCACCTGCAGGTTATTAGGATGGAGGATACAAATAAAAGAGTTTCCTATCTTAAAGAGACAATAGTACAGCTATGCCTTATAATGTGAGTGGCTGAAGTGCCCTTACTCCATAAACTCTGCACAGATTGTCAGGTCACTGCCTTTCTGACTCTGACTTCGCAGTATCTTTATTCAACAATCGATATGCCATCTGGGTGTGAGGAAATACCTGTCCTCACAAATAATGATGCCCAATGCATGAACCACGGCTCAAATATGTTACATGAGATCAGAAAACAATGTTTGCGAATAACTTTTTTTTTAACAACAGAAAAGCTATTTCTATGTTTTCTAGAAACAAACATCTATAGACATTGCTATAAAACTGTCTCCACGTAGAAATGTAAAATAATTTTCTGTTGAGGTAGTCTGATGAAATCAAGAAATGACACAAGATGTGCGTTCCACATAAATTACAACACAGATTTTGTTTTCACTGATTGTTGTATCACAAACAGACTTCCAATACACCAGCATAATGCATTCCCCCTCCCCCCTTACAGCCCCAGCATTACAATTTCAACTGTAAACGTGATATGACAGCATTAGGAATTGTCATGATATAACTTATCTTTTATCATATCTATCTTTTAGTATGTTTCTCTATTCATGGGATGGTATGGATGACCAGAGTACCTACCATATTTGCATGTGTCCTCTTTGGTCTGGCTTCTGACGAGTACAGGTACAGGAACTTGTTGATCTGGGACTGGGCCAGGCGATCTCGGACCTCGATGTCGTTGACCAGCAGGATCTGGCGGGACGACTGCTTGGTGTCTGTGGGATACGTCTCGTGGCGGAAGCGAACCTAGGGAGACAAAGACGGCAGTGCATAAGCTATTGGGTATACATCTCTCTCCATTCTTTCAATCACTTTTCTCAGCTAATACTTGAATTGATGTTGTGAGAAGAAGGCTTGCTGGACATGTATACCTATTGCTATCTGCCATCACATTCAACCCCTTTGAAAACTGGCCCTAGCTATGGCTGACAGGGCAATCCTTTAAACAAGAGAAGAATAAATAAATAAAATGAAATAAAAACAAACAAACAACAACTTCCTTATTATTACTGGCTGCCATGCTATTCTACATCAATGGCTATTAATGTGTGATAATAAATATACAAGTATCCTGCAGAAGAAGATGGCATTAATGACACACTCAACACAGACAATTACTATTTTAATGAAGTATTCACAACCGGGGGTGCATTTAAGCAGAAATCTGTGGCATACATATGCATGACAAGCTGCAAACAAACTGGTTATACTCTGAATACATCTCGAATGCATAGACAGAAATGCATGGGCGTTGTCTCACCTTGTTCATCTGAAGCTCCATAAGGACAGAGTGGTCCCTACCAGGTCCTCCCCTCTCCTGCCACCTCATGTTGGCCACGTTGTGAGAAGGTTTGTCGGATGTTCTTCGGAGAGGGGAACTGCTACCACTCCCAGCTTGTTGTCTACAAAGGGCAGTATATGAACAGATATCAGCTAGCATATAAAAATTGCATCACAGCATTTCTGTCATAAAATTATAATGCTTGAAAAGGCAGCACATAAAAAATGGCATAACATTTCTATTGTAAAAGGCTTGAAATAAGCTCATGCCAGAGATAAGAACCATACAATGGAAGACAAAATGTCCCCCTTAAAATTGTTTCACAAAACATCAATTGCTACCGTTAAATTTTGTGGAAGCCATCTTACCCACAATGTTTTGGGAAAAAAAATGTGTACTTCACATGCAGAATTTCATACATTACTATGGTGAGGAAATGGTATTGTCATAAATCTTTTATTAATGTATCTTCAAAATATTTGACTATAAAGGTGTAGGTAGATGACAGAAATGTATATATTATCATTAGCTATACACTACAAACATACACTCAAATATTACATGGATAAATTTGACATTTAAAAAATGGCAGTCTAACTATACCCTTACAGAACAAAACTAGAAATATCACTGAAGGTGATTAATACCCCCGCCCCGTGACGACAGTCTTACCCAAGGAATGATCTTTCCTTGATCTTCTGCCATTTAAATGCCGTTACCATGGCAACGCAGCTTCCGACACGTCCGAAAAATATGTCTTGCACATCTTCCCACCAAGACTATTGTGTGTGCCACATTTCATAAGCTTTTGTCAAAAACTGAGGAAGTAGATCTTTCCTTGATCTTCCGCCATTAATATGCCGTTACCATGGCAACGCAGCTTCCGACACATCCAAAAAATATGTCTTGCACATCTTCCCACCAAGACCAATGTGTGTGCCACATTTCATGAGCTTCAGTCGAATACAGAGGAAGTAGTTCAATCCGCAAGATCTTTCCTTGATCTTCTGCCATTTATATGCCGTTACCATGGCAACGCAGCTTCCGACACGTCCGAAAAATATGTCTTCCACATCTTCCCACCAAGATCAAGGTGTGTGCCACATTTCATAAGCTTTGGTCAAAAAACTGAGGAAGTAGTTAAATCCGCAAGATCTTTCCTTGATCTTCTGCCATTAATATGCCGTTACCATGGCAACGTACTTTTGGGTACTGTCAAAACATGCGTCTTGCACATCTACAACCAAAGGCACACATCTGTACCAAGTTTCATGGAAATTGGGCAAAAACTGAGGAAGTAGTTTGCAACACAAAATTTTCCATCATTTTGGCTCATAATATGTGAGCTGTTACCATGGCAACATACTTTTTGTCACTGTCAAGAAATGTGTCATGCTGACCTATATCCTAAGACAAACATTCAATATGAATTCCATGAGAATTGGAAGAACACTGATGAAGCAGTTTTGCCATGAAGCATTTTGCCCTATATTTTACCAATAACATGCCGTTACCATGGCAACGCACTTTTTGCCACTGCTGAAATATGTGTCTTGCACATTAACATATTCAGATGAACATCTGTACCTAATCTCATAAAAATTGATCAAAAACTGTGGGAGGAGTTCGCGACGCAAGATTTGTACCCATTTTTGCCCATAATATGCCGTTACCATGGCAACGTACTTTTGGGTACTGTCAAAAAATACGTCTTGCACATCTACAACCCAAGGCACACATCTGTGCCAAGTTTTATGGGAATCGGTTGAAAACTGAGGAAGTAGTTCGCGACGCAAGATTTGCAACGGACCGACCGCCCGACCGACCGCCCGACCGCCCGACAGCCCGACCGCCCAACCGTCCGCTGATTCCTATATACCCCCTTCAAACTTCGTTTGGCGGGGGTATAAACATTGATATTTGATTTACTAACCTTGTTTTATCAAGGCCATGTGCTGGGCTGCTTGTTCGGGAAGCTAATGTTCAAAAAAAAGGAAACAAAACAGCAGAGAGTAATGAGTATAATTATGCATTATCTCTAGCTAGGAAACTTCAATTATTGCATGCTTAGGACAGATGACTTACGTGGTATAATTTTCATTTTTTAAATGATAATACGCAGTATTTGCCCAAAAATATCTGCTTTTGAGATTAATATCACATACCCAATGACCATGCAAAGAATATTCATAATAGATTGGCAGTGAAAATACATACAAATATGACATTCATGACAGGGCAAGCTCTGGCTAAAGAATTTTCTTTTTTTTTTTGTAATGGTATAGCTAAATCTTACCCGGTCGAAGGATACTTTGTGTTGTGCCTGTTGACTGGAGGTCGTACCCTCCATAGATGTGCCACACGACGGTCATCTCTTGCAGGGTGTAGCGCATGGTGGGTGTGGGGAAATCAAGGGGGGCGTTCAGCTGGTCCCCACGGGAGATGGGCGGGGCAAAGTGATCTTGGTCCACTGTAACTGGGTCTTGGTCCAGTAACTTCACCTCTGGTTCACCACTTGTTCTCTGCATCAAGCATGGGAAACACTTCACTTTTCCTAACACTATAACAACTGCATTAAGAATGTGATACTTAAAAAAATATGCTACAAGATAAAGATGAAATGAAAACAATGATAACAACAACGATGATTGTATTACCCAAACAAAGAGTGAAATATTGCTTTCAGTTCAGATTTATTTTATCACTTTTTCAGCCAGTGAATGATATTACTACCCCTGTATTTCTTTTTAATTAAGTTTTCTGCAGAGGTGGACGCTTAAATAATCTTATCATGATTTTTTTTTTTTTATTTTGTCTTAAATTAGCATTCATGCACTTGGGGTGATTTGCAATGACCTAATCATACCCTGAAAAAAACCTTATACTCACCAATACTCCCATTCCTGGATCATCCAGCACGCAGAACTCCTCATCGTCAAATATCCCATCCGGCTCTGCCCAGCTGCCACCGCTCTCTGAGGAGAGGCGGTTGGAGGCGGGTCTCAGCTCGGGAGAGGAAGTGTCGACCAGGATGTCCACGTCATCCTCATCCTCCAACCCTTCATCCTCGTCGGGGAAGAGGAAAATCTCCGGCTCGGAATCAGATTTCTGTGTGCACATGATATGCACGACATGATCTGCACAGAAATGTGACATACGGACATTCAGCATTTTGTGTTCACACATTGACATCTTCCTCCATCGCTTCACTTTTGAGCAAATGCTGTACTTAATAGCTTGTAATTGTTTGCATATCCCACTTATATAGCCTCTTCAAATATTCAGTCTGTAGGCGTAACAAAAGCATGACATGTTTACTCACACATCTTCATGACTCTTAGGAGAACACATAGACAATTATGAAAGTTCGATTGTTTTCCATGCTATTTACAAGTCACCTGTTATTTGACAGAGAGTGGCAATGCCTTTTTTCTTTATATGATCTAGGAACCCTAACAGAGTCCATCACATCACCTGAGTCTACACGGAATCTGGCCCTACTCCCCCCCCCCCCCCCCCTTCCCCCGTTAAAGAAAAAAGAAAAGGGTTAAAGAAAAAAAGTTTGTTAAGGTATTCCATGCAAACAGTGGAATTGATGCTTTCTCTAAGTTACCTGGTCTACACAAGCTCTCTCTTTGTGCGATCATGAATTCCACAAACTGATACATCAGGCAAGATTGCGCATTTTGTCGCTTTAAAAACACAGGTGAGGTGCCTAACCAAACGAGAATAAAGTAAGGTCATTTGCACAAATGTGCACAAGAGCTAATTATGGACTGGCTTATATCTGTGCCTTGTAGAACAAAGGAGGAAGAGGAGGAAGTCTGAAGACCTTTAGGAGATGCATCGGGCGAGGGTGAGTCTCCAGTGATCTCCTTCATAGCCTCCTCCATCAGCTGTCTCATCTGATCTGAGTGGGTGTGTGACACTGGGCTACCACTCTTTGTCTGCTTGGGGGACGAGTCCTCCTAGATGTGGCAAAAATATATATCGACAGGGAGGTAGAAAATCCTTTTAACTCGGCTAACAAGTGGCACAACTACAAGGCAACCCATAACATACAGTTAAACAAGACATGTGCAAGCTGTATTTTCTTTGCTTGCATGTACCCATGTTCATGTAAGTGTATTGTAATACTTAGTAGAAAGAAGTAGAAATTGACTATTAACGACGAACAGAATAAACTGCTACTCCACCAAAATAAACTGAAATTTTGGGGAAGTACAGATGGTGACAGAAAAGGCTTTGTAGCTGCATTCAAGAACTGGCACTTTCATTTCTTTCATCTTCTGTGCATTAACGGGCCGAGCAGCTTTCTCATTGAAAGAACAAAGTTAATAGACTCCAGATTCAATTATCATCATATATATTACAATAACCTTGAAATACGTTTTTGTTACAATTTTCATTGAAAGAATAGTCACCGTGTCTTACCTTCACAGTCACTGCTACAGGCTGGACGTCTTGGTCTGCACGCGAGGACTCTGAATATGTTGCAAAGTCCCCGTCTGAAGACACGTAAAGCAGCAGCTGAGCGAGGGCACTACAGGAGTCGGCACATGTCCGCAGATGGACCTTGTTGTTACTGACTTTGAGATCCAGCTTTGGATTCTGTACGAAAAATTCACATCAGTACATGGTGCAGCTTTACATTCTGAAACTGGGTCATGACGTCCATATCAAATGTACATCTGTGGACCATAAACAAGTACTTCAATCCTTCTGTTGACTAGTGGAGAGTGTATCAGTTTTCAAGGCAAAGATACACAATAACTGCCTTCGTTCTCAAACAAAACAATATTCACAGTATCTGGTGTAAGCAGGTTCAACCAATAAACTATATATGCAGTGATAATACCACTGGCTTTGCCACTATAAAAACATTTCAGGCAAATTCTGAGATGATAAGATGATTCAGCTACATCACTATCACCACTGTCATACATATTTCACAATCTAATAAAATTAACATGAGATTGATATGGAAAATTTTTCAAAGAAAGATTAATAAATTCTCACATCTCTGTGATGAGATATCTAACTCTTAACTCTTTACACTTACTTACCTTCTCTTCATCATTGCTCAACCTCAGTGAAAGCTCAAGCATTCCGACATCGACAACACTCACATAATCTGCAACCAGGAACATATAATTAGGAAGAAGAAGGGTAGGGAGGGAGAAGAATATATCATGAGAAAAAGAGAAATTTATATTCTAAGCTGGAATATGGACTTGACCACAAGACAGTGAAAACTAGAAATATCACTGAAGGTGATTAATACCCCCGCCCCGTGACGACAGTCTTACCCAAGGAATGATCTTTCCTTGATCTTCTGCCATTTAAATGCCGTTACCATGGCAACGCAGCTTCCGACACGTCCGAAAAATATGTCTTGCACATCTTCCCACCAAGACTATTGTGTGTGCCACATTTCATAAGCTTTTGTCAAAAACTGAGGAAGTAGTTCAATCCACAAGATCTTTCCTTGATCTTTTGCCATTTATATGCCGTTACCATGGCAACGCAGCTTCCGACACGTCCGAAAAATATGTCTTCCACATCTTCCCACCAAGATCAAGGTGTGTGCCACATTTCATAAGCTTTGGTCAAAAAACTGAGGAAGTAGTTAAATCCGCAAGATCTTTCCTTGATCTTCTGCCATTTATATGCCGTTACCATGGCAACGTACTTTCGGGTACTGTCAAAAAATGTGTCTTGCACATCTACAACCAAAGGCACACATCTGTACCAAGTTTCATGGAAATTGGGCAAAAACTGAGGAAGTAGTTTGCAACACAAAATTTTCCATCATTTTGGCTCATAATATGTGAGCTGTTACCATGGCAACATACTTTTTGTCACTGTCAAGAAATGTGTCATGCTGACCTATTACCTAAGACAAACATTCAATATGAATTCCATGAGAATTGGAAGAACACTGATGAAGCAGTTTTGCCATGAAGCATTTTGCCCTATATTTTACCAATAACATGCCGTTACCATGGCAACGCACTTTTTGCCACTGCGGAAATATGTGTCTTGCACATTAACATATTCAGATGTACATCTGTACCTAATTTCAAAAAAATTGATCAAAAACTGTGGGAGGAGTTCGCGACGCAAGATTTGTACCCATTTTTGCCCATAATATGCCGTTACCATGGCAACGTACTTTTGGGTACTATCAAAAAATACGTCTTGCACATCTACAACCCAAGGCACACATCTGTGCCAAGTTTTATGGGAATCGGTTGAAAACTGAGGAAGTAGTTCGCGACGCAAGATTTGCAACGGACCGACCGCCCGACCGACCGCCCGACCGACCGCCCGACCGACCGCCCGCCCGACCGCCCGACCGCCTGACCGCCCGACCGTCCGCTGATTCCTATATACCCCCTTCAAACTTCGTTTGGCGGGGGTATAGAAAAAGAGAGCCATTGACAGAAACTGTTGTGCTGATGTTACAAATCATTGTATACCTTATCAAATCATCAACAAAATTTAAAACACTTAAAAATGCAGAGATCACGTCAAGTATTTAAACAAATTAAACACAGTCAAAATTCTTCCCTTCAATATGTGTGTTTCAGATTACAGAAGACCAACATATCAAAAACATAGGTAACCATGTATTTCTATTTTGTCTTGGTCATTGCATTACTACAAATCTAAGGTTCTGGTGTTTGTAAACACCACAGGGGACGCTAAGGAACATTGCAGCTGCGCGGTAATTATGTCACAAAGATGAACTACTCTTCGTGTGGCCACAGTTGTTAAAAGTGGCATGTGGAAAAAACAAGCAAACATGAATCAATAGTTTGTGCACGTGTTTTCTCACCTCTTTTCAAATTAACTTTGGATTCATTGCACTTTTCAGATATGTAGAGGGCAGCATCATCAATGAGAAACCTGCATGATAAAAATGGGAAGAAAAAAAAATTAACAGTATTTGAATTTCTTGGAAGAAACTAGACTCCTTTCACAAACAGATAACAAAACCCACTGGTGAATTTTGAAGAATTAACAATGCAGTGCAGAATGACCATGGTAACGGTGACTAAGTGACACAGTGTTTCATATGATGTAGTGATGAATCTAAATCAAATACTTATTGTACACATTTTGATCGAACAATGTATCTACTTGATTTGAGTAATTTGGAGTATTTCTAATTTCCGTCTTATCTAATAATTCAGTAATTTTGTGATATCATTGAAAGGGATTCCACACTATGATAGAGTAATCAGAATATCATCATAACATCTATGACATAATCTTGTGCTAACTAACCCACACCATATTTACAACACATCCTGAAGGGATTGCATCAAATTAACTCACCTAAGTAGAGATTCCTTGGCTTCATAGACAAGGTTACTTGATATACTCAGTGACTCAAGGAGCACGAAAGATTTCAGTGGTAGATGGATTGGCCTGAAATAAAAATCAAATACAAACATGTAACAATGAAATAAACGAGATATATATTCAGTAAAATTTGCAATATTTCTAGTTATGACTTTCATACGTTCTTGAGTAATGAGTTAACTTTGGCTGTATGATTTGGTGAGCAGGGAAACAGTCCTACAAGAGAGCAGCCACTGTTCTGAAATACAAGAGGGAGTGTCTCAACAAATTCTTGCCAAACGCAATTTTCAGTATCTCGTTTGAGTTTTTTTATGCACAGACCAGTCTATTCTCTCTCATGATAAGCAATCACTGTAATGACACCTTCGTAATGAAGATTTTTTTTTTTCATATTCTGTTTCCTGCATACAAACATACTCACTGCACATATTTCATTGTATGTACCAGAGTAAAATTAATATTTGGCAAATTTCTCTTTTACAGCACACAAACCATTCTACCCTTTTCAAAACAGGGCACATCTTGCGATTACATATTTGTAAGGAATACCCCCTCCTTTGTTCTCTGCATATTAACATATTTGTCACTTGAAACCTAAAATCAGCTTTATCTGTTGAAAAATAGGGATTTTCATTGTATCATGTGGTGCTGAAAAAGAAACTACATAGAATATTGTAGGAGGGTTTATCAGTCAGACACACAGGCAGTGCTGGTGTCATTCCAGTCACCTGTAGTCCACACCACAGCCCCAGAAGTGTGCATGAAGCTGTGTGACGACCCCCGGCATCTCGTATCCCAGAATCTGCTCGTCCACCACGTCGAAGAAGTCTCCGATCTGCGTGATCCAGTGGTGCTCGGGTCTGCCGGGGTAGTACCGAAGGGTGGCGCCTCTCACGGCCACCGCACATTCTGCCGACTGCATGGACGGAGCAAGTGAAGGGGTACATTAATGAAGTGATGGATCAAGTTGAGTTGGCTCCCATGCAAACTCTAAACTACAGATGACATGTGCACCCTATTCTTCCTATTAGTAAACACGTCTGTCTGGATATCCCTAAAATAATTTGCACACTGTCAGGAGCCACTTTATCATTGTGTATACTGCATCATTTCCTTCTAATTAGCATAGTGTACCATGAGTGTCTTTTTAATGAACAATATCTCACTGGAAAGTGGCACATATGTTTCATGAAAAAATCCCAAACCAATAAACAAATAGTTCTTTTACGAAGAACTATTCTCATCTCAACCAACCATACCGTGTAGGTGAAACACATGCATGACAATGCTCACTTTCAATCCCAAAAGGCATATTTTGCATACCTTCACATTTCCCACTGGATCAAAGGAGTTCCTCAGGGCTATGGCAACCATGTGCTGGCTGTTCCCTCCTTTGCCCACACTCCCTACGGCCTTGGTGGAGACTCCATCATCAGACAGGTAGACACAGCACTTCATGTGGGGAGGGGCTGCCAGGCTGCTGCTGTCAAGGGGCTCGTTGAAGGGGTGAGGAACACAACCTGGAAGAGCAATAGCGAAAGCAAAGTAGAGTCAATTGAGACATCCAATCAAGTATGATTACTAATTAAACCCTGTTTGACAAAGAAGCATCTTGTTTGATACTTCTGAAACAATAAAAGCACAATCACAACTACACTGGTCCTGTTTTTAAAATTTCACCAAACCGCATGTTTATTCTTTACTTTGTGATGTTAGGTAATTACAGTAATTTTCATATTTTTCATTGGATCTGTAGAATAACTTATGATGAGAATAAAAGTTAATGATATTACATAATGGGGATGGGGCTGTCAGCAACTGCACAAACCCACTCCAACTCCTTTGCTTCAGGATATTTCTAGAGCATCAGACACATTCTATCAGAGTAAAGAACGGACCACTCCTATTGACAACATACAATGCTAGATGCAATGCCATGGAGATATCAAGAGAATGTTGTCTCACAGAACTGAACCTCACCGTTGTGATAGAGTGCTATCCTGTTTGCCTGGACGCTGAGGTAGCTCTCGTTCTCGTCACCCTTGTAGGCCGTCACCGTGAAGAGGGAGCCCTCTTCAATCTCCAGCAGACACTCCCCGTGGACATCTTCGTTCGGCGTCCCATCCGGGTGCTGTCGTATACAATAGGCAAGTAGATGTGAATGATCGATTTGAATGTTTTTGTTTTGTTTTGTTTCATGTGACCACTAAGGAACCAATGAATGCTTATAGAGTATGAAATTGTGATCTATAGCCATTCATAACCATGGAAACTGATTCTACACAACCTCATCCGGCCTGAATATCTGTGAACACTGTTGTTGCTAACCATGCTCACACCTGGTTCCAACCCAAGCTATAATATAAGACTGTGACATCATCACTTTGGTACTCTATAAGCAAGCAACCACAGGACCAATGGTTTCAGTTCTCCTCTGAAGGACTTAATAAGCTTTGGCATGATGGGACAAATCTGCAATGGGGGATAAAATTGAGACGAATCAACAGTATTCACATACACCCCATTAAACAGGGAGTATATTCAAAGAGCTACTGTTTGCTTGTGCAAATGTTGTAAGTGTGAGATACATTCTATGTGACTAAGTGCCTCTCATTGGATGCATTGCTAGATTATTAAAAAAAAACACCATAGCCTTGTGGAACAGAACAGTTCAGCATCTTTGGTTTGATAACAGCCCACTTTGTACACTCCTCGGGTAACTCACTTTGACGGGCATTCCCATGGTCAGTTTCCCATGGCTGATGTTGAGTGTGAGGGACAAGTAGTGCTGACTGCTTGTCCTGGCCTCTGCATGTCCACCATGTCTTGATGACCGTTGGTGTTTGAGGAATGAGGATGAGCCGTGGTCATATACTGAGTAGAACTGTAGGCTGTCTGGTTCTTCTTCATCAGAATCAGAATCTGCACAGGATTAGAGAACGACACCATTTTGACTATTTTATAAGAAATGTACAGCATGAGAATAAATCTAGACAACTAACCGAACATAGTGAAGAAACATGAGGAAACATGAAGAAGCATGAAGAATGGCAAAACCATGTTTTCATATGTAGCAAATATATCTAGCTGTGATTTACTTCCTTGAACAGCTGTAATCGACTTCTGCTGTTTTCGAAATTGACCCCTGAAATGCAGTTAATCTACTTTCCACAATATTTGTAGTGTCCTCAACCACGACTACGGTCAAGTCTAATCTGGGTGTAAATCAATGGGCTCCTTACCAAACTGGAGGCCAGACTTGCACATGCCGAAGCTCTCTGCCATGCTGCTGCCAGCCAGCTGGGTAGCCAGGTCCAGCCCACCGCCACCGAGACCATAGCTGGGGTAGTTACTCTCCAGGGGATCACGGGGTGTGGGAGCAGTTGGCTGCCACAGGAGCATGTCATTGGCAAACCTGGAGCACACAAATTTATCAACAATTAGTTACATAACCCTTTTAGTGCCAGGGACTTTAGGCAGAGCGTACAATGCTATGAGGTTTTCTGTACCAACCGGCATGTAAAGCACACAAGGGGTTGAGGACAACAGGCAATGGTTTTACATGATATTTGAAAATGTGGGACTGGGAAGATGAGGGGTTCTATATTTTAGCTCTGCCATGCATAAACATTCTTGAAATATGTGTTTCACCCATGATGCCCCTCCTCATCTGCACGTAAATTATGTAACTAGCAATGCCAGAGTAGTAATGATGGCAGGGCTCACTGGAGGAAGTGTGTGAACACAGAAGAGATTACTGTGGGTACATGGGACCATGCTCCCAAAATATCCCAAGCCTAAGAGACATATCGTTGACATTAGAGCATGGGTTTCCACTATCTACCTGCCTACGCAACACATGTGTTGGCCTACAGGAACTCACATTTTCATACCCATGTCTTTTTATTGACCTTTGTATGGTCCATCTCAATCAGCTATTTCTAGATGCACTTCATCATGCAAAAGTAGTGATATCAAAGCATGAAATTGACGCTGTTACAATCCAGACAGTCACTTTCTTTGCTGAACTATCAGAATTTGCTCCCGATGTAGTCCAAAAACAAGACAATCGTTATGGTTTGATAGATACCGCATTCCCTACTCTGCAGATGCATATCAGCACCACTACAAAAGAAAAAAAAAATCATTCTAGTGCTATGCAAATGCTTTCTCAGCTTTGTATTTAACATTGAGCAATCTATGAGCTACATATTTCACATTGGGCAATCTATGTGCTATACATCTCACATTGAGCAATTTATAAGCAGTAAATCTCACATTGAGCAATTTATGACCTACCTTTCACATATTGGGCCATCTAAGAGCTATATATCTCAAATTGAGCAATCCGTGAGCTATATATATTACAATGAGCAATCTATAAGCTATACATCTGACAGTGAGCAACCCACAAGCTATATATCTCACATTGAGCAATCTGTGAACTATATATCTCATATTTAGCAATTATTCATGAGCTATGTACCTCAAATTGAGCAGTCTTTCAGCTATAAATTGCACACTGAGCAATCTACAAGCTACTTATGTCACATTGAGCAATCTGTGGGCTATATATCTCAAATTGAGCAATCTGTGGGCTGTATATGTCTCCCATTTAGCAACCTATGAGCTATATAGCTCACATTGAGCAATCTAAGAGCACTGTAATTCACATTGAGCAATCTATGAGCTATATATCTGACATTGAGTAATCTACAGTCTATACATCTCTCAATGAGAAATCTATATGAGCTATATATCTCACACTGAGCAATCTATGAGCTATATATCTCACATTGAGCAACCTATGAGCTATATATCTCACATTGAGCAACCTATGAGCTATACATCTCACATTGAGCAATCTATGAGCTATATATCTCACATTGAGCAACCTATGAGCTATATATCTCACATTGAGCAACCTATGAGCTATATATCTCACATTGAGCAACCTATGAGCTATATATCTCACATTGAGCAACCTATGAGCTATATATCTCACATTGAGCAACCTATGAGCTATACATCTCACATTGAGCAACCTATGAGCTATATATCTCACACTGAGCAACCTATGAGCTATATATCTCACATTGAGCAACCTATGAGCTATATATCTCACATTGAGCAACCTATGAGCTATATATCTCACATTGAGCAACCTATGAGCTATATATCTCACATTGAGCAACCTATGAGCTATACATCTCACATTGAGCAACCTATGAGCTATATATCTCACATTGAGCAACCTATGAGCTATATATCTCACATTGAGCAACCTATGAGCTATATATCTCACATTGAGCAACCTATGAGCTATATATCTCACATTGAGCAACCTATGAGCTATATATCTCACATTGAGCAACCTATGAGCTATATATATCTCACATTGAGCAACCTATGAGCTATATATCTCACATTGAGCAACCTATGAGTTATATATCTCACATTGAGCACTCTATGAGCTATGTAATTCACATTGAGCAATCTATGAGCTATATATCTGACATTGAGTAATCTACAGGCTATACATCTCACATTTAGCAACCTATGAGCTATATATCTGACATTGAGCAATCTGCAGTCTACATGACGAGAACGCCTCGTCTAAATTGAACTCACCGTTTTGAATGTTTACACAAGAGAAGCTGTTATCTTAATCCTATACTGCCATACCCAGCATTACCAACGGTTAGCTCTGTCATGACAGAGACCCCCCCCCCCCCCCCCCCCCCCATTCTTTGTTTTTATCTCAGTCTGGCAAGTGTAAAATGACTGCATGCATGGGTGGACGCACACATCAGTGCGCTTTGCCGCACATTGCTGTTGCTATGTTGTCATGAGTATTCTCTCTGCCATTTCTACAATCATGCCGGGGAGGTGGGAAGAGACTTCCCCACCTCCCAGAATATGATATCTTTATACAATTCAGGTTTTAGACCTTGCAATCCCCTAAAAAGGTGTTGAATCAATCCCTAGACTAGAGTGGTAAAGAACTGTGAAGTATTCTTGCAGAGAAAAAAAAAATCCTGCACAAATAAAGATTGCACTTTCTTGAATAGAATACGTAATAAAAAAAAAAATCGTGCAGCTTGTGTTTGGAAGAAAATGAACACAATATTACGATGCCCACATTACAATCATGCAACAAGAAGTAATTTGGTCATCAGCAATGCATTTCCACTGCCGCAAATGTATAAGTGTCTTTGATGTAGACTACACACCTACAAACTGGTGCTGAAATAATCCTCAAACCCGAGTTGGAGGAGGAGTTGCACGTCTAAAATCTTTCCCAACTCGGGTTTGGGGATTATTTCGACACCGTTTTCTAGATAAGGGTAGTCTGAATCCCAGACCCTTTGCCAATTAGATCAATTTTGCCACTCCTCGTGTATGGATTCAAATGAGTGCTTTCTTCTGTTATAGGTCAATGTTTGTACAAGGGATTAACTGTGCAGATAAGAAGCTTGGCTGGTGAGACAAAACGGTGTCGAAAACCCTAGCAAAGCATTGTTTCACTCGGGTTGCCTTAGACGGACTGTATTCCTAATGTACACATCTCAAAATGAGCAATCTAAGGGCTATATATCTCACCTTGAGCAACCTATGAGCTATGTACATCAAATTGGGCAATCAAATTGAGCTATATATCTGACATTGAGCAATCTAAGGGCTATATATCTCACCTTGAGCAACCTATGAGCAATACATCTCACATTGAGCAACCTATGAGCTATACATCTCACATCGAGCAATCTACGACCTATGTTTGTCACATTGAGTAATCTCATTGCTTGCAAGCTACCTGTTGTAGAGGGTCTCCAGAAAGTCCTTGCTCTCCAGGAGTATGTTAACGCGAGGTATGTTGAGCTCCAGCACCAGTCTGGAATTGGACGTAGTCTTCTTCACAAAGTCTCTGATCTCTTCCTGATCACCAGGCATGACCATCTGGACAGACAAATGGACAAGGGTGAGAATACATGAATCAGGCAACATCAGATTCCAATTACTTCTTACAGATTTTTTTTTTTAATTTAAGTTTTTAGTCTGATGTTGTCATGTTTCACCTTAGCAAATGTGTGCAAATTGCAAGTTTCATGAAAAGCAAGGAGAAAACTGGGTTTGGGAATGAATAAAATATTTTAGATGAGGCTCCAGTGACGTCATCAAGCCATGCTGAGGAGTCAAAACTGCATATGGGAGGCCCCCATATGCGTGGATAAGTAAGTAAGCATTACATCCAATGTCCCATGATAGCCAGGCATGTACGCAGTACATGTACTGGGTGCTGGAACTGTGCGCTTGAAACAGACGCGATTTGTTTTTGCCCCTCAGGCAACGCATCATTTCATGTCATTGAACCTCGTTGATATTTAATCAACAGCAGAAGAAAGACTGTATAGGCAAGTGATAAGGATAATACAAAAATCTAATTATAAAAACAAAACAACACAAACAAGGCTTGTAGAAAAGAAGAAAAGTAACAAATGTTACTGCTGTGAGTGCATGTGATGGAAATATTGCCGATTACACGCTATGTGTTTTCCTTTGTTTCTGAAGTATGTGAATACATAAAAGATAGAAGGGAAAAGTATGTGGGGAAAAAACAAAAACAAAGAGCAAAGAGGAAGTAAGTGGAGATGGAGGCAGATTCAGAGGAGTGATAAAAGATAGACTTCAGGAGGAAGTGAAATATTGCAGAAGGATATGAAAAGAAATAGACACAATTAAGACGAGGAGCGAGGAACTCCTCAGTAAGGGGAAAAACAGAAACTACACTACAAGAAGATGAAAAATATGAGGCAGAATCTGCATTCATACCTGTTCACTTTCATACATGACCTTCTTGGAGCTGAAAGGGGATGGCTCCTTGTCCTCCTGATGATAGAAGCTTCCATTCTCCCAGGACAGGTGTCCATTGGTGGGCGTGTCTGGTCCCGATAATCTCGCCTCCTGGTCCTCTTCCAGGATGGATGGCTGAATGGCTGGATTCACTATCACAAGTAACCTACAGGGAAGGTGACAAAATGGATTTTTTTTTTTAATGCATATTAACAAGCACTGCATATCATCATCTTTGGTTTGTTTTTTTCTAAAACATCATCATTAGCATTAGCAGGCTAATTGTTCACTAACGATATGTGAAAAAGCATTGCTCTTAAAATGAATGAGTGTTGTCATTATACACTGCACAATTCTGAGGTGATGAATGAGTTCAACTGTATGTTATCCTCTACTGTACATTGCCATGGCAACTGTAATTTATGTCACCACCACAAGCAGAAGCAACACAATCAAGTATTTATAAACATTAATGCAATCTCGGCGACTTATTGTTCAGACCCACCTTGGCCAGTTGAATGTCCTGTCTGAGTTGCATGAGCCATCTGGTCGTCCTTCACTGACTTTGAGGAATGGTACTGGTTTATCGTCTGGCTGAAGTTTTAGAGATGCTACAGGACCAATCAAAAATGACAAGCGGAAAAGATACGAAATTAAAGGACAGTGCAAAGAAGTCACAATGTTTGACACAGCGCTGGATGATTTTAACAAATCACACCTCTGTCTCACGGTACCATAACTACTAGTACATAATGGATATGCAAGATGACTGGTATGAAAGTGATAAGCGAATCCACATCAACTTCTTTAACTCATTTATTTCACATCTTCTGAGTCACTTAAAAGTAGTCTGGAGACCAGGATTCTCAGTATGACTTTGGGAGATTATGTGGTGTTTAGACATTTGTCAACCATGCTCCCACTTAACCTGAAACTTAAATAAGTATCTTCAAGCCCCTAACCTTTGACCTCTCTGGCCTTGGTTAAAAACTTCTGAGAGCTCCTGCTGTCCCTGAGGGAAGTATTGAACTCTGCCTCAGTGATCTCCACTAGAAGCACTTCACTGCGTAGCGACCTCCGCCACCAGGCTACCTCACTCATCCTCCGCAGGTCGGGGATAGGGAACCTATAGAGTAGAGGTGAGGGAATCAATAGTGGAGATAGATTAGACCAGTTGCCATAGCAACACACATCTACTTAAAAAGCCTCTAGTTTGACAAGCATTATATCTGAATGTAGTCATATAACAAACGCCCTGCTCTCCTCGAAAAAGTGCATTTATGATTGGTGTCATCAGTTTCAAATGGCAAATCCTACCCCCCCTTCAAAAAAGAGAACATGTAGCATCCTTTGATAGCCAAATAAAGCATTTAGACAGAAATTATTTGCGACCAAAACCAGTAACTTCAATGACATAAAAAAAAATAAATATGTGTATATCTGTTGAATACTTCACGGAAAAAAAAATACCAAAGTCACTTTCCGCAGAATCTATTCAGCAACATGAGAGCCAATATGCTAACAAATGAACATCAGCATCACACATACCCTACTGAGCATGATGTGTTTTTGAATTGGATAACTGCTGAAGACTACTGTAAAACGAGAAATTTTCGCATGCATTTTAATTTCGCGAATTTCGCGAGCGCCAAAATTCGCGAAATTAAAATGCACGCGAAAGTTTTTGTCTACACTACATGCATTGAAAACCAGTGGCAATTCGCGAAAATTTCATGCCACGAAAAGGGCTGTCAGCTCCAATTCGCGAAAATTTCATGCCGCGAATATATCATGTTTTACAGTATCATCAACCAGAAGAAAATTATGGTACAAAGAAAGCACATGTCGAATTATCTCACCTAAGAGCTACCTCTGCAGACATACAAGTCACACATATACTAGTCTGCAAGTCAGACCCACTCGGCATGTCATCAAGAGCTTGCTTGAAGAAGGCCTGTTTGTTCTGAGAAGGATGAGAAGAGAGAAGCGTTGAGGTGCAGCTATAATACATCACCAATTACTGTAACAGCAAAATGTGGAGTGTGGCACTGTCAATCTTAATAATGTCCCATGCATATTGAATGCAAACTAGTTTTTTTGCAATGTATAGGCCAAAATATCATACAGTAGTCTAAAGAATCACCAGGGCCCTGTTTCATAAAGCTGTTCGTAAAGTTACGAACAACTTACGAGCAACTGGTGATCACTTCTGATGTGCTATACTTATCAGAATTTCCATAATTCAGCACAAGAACTGATCACCAGTCACTCGTAAGTCGTTCATAACTTTACGAACAGCTTTATGAAACACCCTCAGGTATTTTTTTCTTTGCTTTTTTTTTTCTTTTGCAGTTTACAATATGAATATGAATATAACTCAGACTCTCCATGAGTTCTTACAAATTTTGATTCAATTTCAACAAGAAAAACCACTGAAAGGTATGTAATTTAAGACAAAAGTATAATATTAAGCTGATTTACAATCATGTACAACCATAGCTATCATACGTTTTCCCCCCATAAACATTTTGAAAGTGGGTATCTTACATCTATATTTATCATTGACATGTTCATTTCATATTGCACAGAAGAGAAAAGTCACAGGAAAGTCACAGGAAAAGTCACAATTTTACATGACTGTAAAAGTGGAAATTTTCGCGGTGTTGAAATTTTCGCGCATTTCGCGCAACCAGAAACTAGCACGAAAATAAAAGCATGCAAATATTTTTGCTTGCCATATGTTCCTGTGCGTGATGTCTTGATTCTGCAGATTTAAAAACACGCGAAACTCTTTTTACCCGGCCAAGCGCGAGAAAATAGTCTCGCGAAAATATCCACTTTTATAGTATTCCAAAGAGAATGCCCAGTCAGCAAGATGAGACAGGAAATGGAAATAAAGATTGCAGAGATGTAAATGGACGCAGAGATGATCAGGGAGATGGTACAAATGAAAAGGAATGAAAGACGACAAGGTGGAATAGACCAGATGGCAGGGCCCTCTGACAGAGCAGTGGGAACACTAAAGAGGCTACCCTGGACAAAGAAGACCAGGGGGGCATTTCATGAAGCAGTTTGGTCGGATATTTTTCTGACAAACTGTTACAAGCTACTGAAATCCTTGCAACTGATTGGCTGAGAGTAAGTTTATCCGACAACTTTGTCGGACGAAATGCTTCATGAAATGCCCCCCCCCCCCCCCCCCCCCATCATTTTTATTGTTATCATCATTATAGAAAAGGAGCCTGGAAGCACGGAGATATAGCTAAGAGTGTCGTGAAGATGGACTAAAGGGGGAAGAACCAACATGAAGAAAAGAAAGAGAAATAGTAAAGAGAAAGACAACAAAGGATGATGAACCTGAGAATGCCTGAAACCTACTAGACTGGTATTTGCCTGCATGGAGCAGTAGGTATGTGGACCAGACGTATCATAGGCATAGGTTGGCTGGGGATGAAGGAGCGTGTAGAGACGGTCAACCAGGGACATGTCCACTTCACAGCTGACCGTGCCCAGTTCAACGTTGACATCCAGTGTTGGCTTGACCATCTGCCTCCTCTTCGATGACTGGTTTGGTGTGAAAAGAAACTAGCAAACATCAGAAAAACAAATTTCCCTGCAAATGTAATGGTACCTCATTGAAAGTTATCATAAAGTTACCTATCATCATGTACATGACAAGTTAACCCGTTGGGGACGAGTACCGAGTATACTCTGGCAAGTGTCTATGGGAAATGCGTGTTGTAGCAAAATCAAATTGTCCTCAACGGGTTAAGAGATGCTGGAGGAAATCTTCTCATCCTATCACAGTTCACACTGTGTTCACACTATCACACTTCCAGAAGTAGAACTAGATGCGCAACCACAAAAATACATTTTCTCAAGCAAAAACGTGAAGAAAGTTGACATTCTACCTGAAGTACGACTTCATGATATGCAATAAAAGAATAAATTGATAAAACCTTAATTTTCTTACCTGTTTCTGCAGCATAAACACTTCATGTTATGTGTGGATTGCACAATGGCATCCAAGAGTACACTCACCTGATTTCTGATTCTTTGAAGGTGTTTTAATTTGGTCCTGATGCCTGGCCTTGGTACAGCGCCTCCTTCTTCACTTGAAGCACTGCTTATAGATAATATCTGTTTGGGTGAAATAAAGTGCAAAAATAAAGTGTAAAGATGCTGATTACTTGCGCCATTAATTCATCTGATGCCGGTCTATCCACATGGAGCATACGAAATGGTGTGAGGCAATTATTATGGCAAACAAGTATATTCTATCAAGATGTATCTCTAAGTACATATTACACAGAGAAATAATTTGGTGCACAGTTGGTTATTATTGTAGCAGACATGCATCTTCTATTAAGTACTCAGTATGTTCCATCAAGATGTACCTTCTATTAGGTACACATAACACAGAGAAAGAATTTGGTGCTCAGTTGGTAATCATTGTAGCAGACACATATTTTCTACCAAGTACTCGATATATGCTATCACGACATATCTTCTATTATTTAATTAAATACTCAGTACACTGTATATGCTATCATGATGTATCTCCTATTAAGTGCTCAGTATAGGCCTATGCTATCACGACGTATCTTCTATTAAGTTCTCAGTATATGCTAGCTATCACGACGTATCTTTTTGCATACTGTAAAAGTGGAAATTTTTGCGGTGTTGAAATTTTCGCGCATTTCGCGCAACCAGAAACTAGCACGAAAATAAAAGCCCGCGAATATTTTTGCTTGCCATATGTTCCTGTGCATGCTGTCTTGATTCCGCGGAATTAAAACACGCGAAACTCTTCTGACCCGGCCAATCGCGAAAAATTAGTCGCGCGAAAATATCCACTTTTACAGTATGTTTCACTCACATTACCCTGAACTTGAATAAAGTCGTGATCAAACAACAGTGCTCAGTATATGCTATCACAACGTTCTTTTATAAGGTACATATTACACATAAAAAGAATTTGGTGCTACATGAGGGAAGCAATTTAGTGTCCCTTTATGAGAAAGGAAAAAAAAAACCCAATCAACATACAACTTGTAGCATATCACAATTTTGCAATAGCTGGTAGACTATGAGGAGCATCTCTGACCTGTATGTGCTCGGCTGCTGGTGGGGCAAGGCCGGGCAGGCTGCCTGCTTGGCCAACACTCCCCCTGCTGAATAGACACTCCTGGAGGTCAACGTTCCCAACAGACATCTCCACAAGGGTCACATTCCAGTGGTTGTTCATCTTGCATTCACATTCCAGTTTGAAAGGACTGGCTATCAATCTGAGAGTAGGGAATATGGAGAATTGGAGTAAGGCACACACACTCATGCATACAGGGAGAGCTAACAAGGCATGAGGACTGCTATCAGAATATCCCATAATCTTAATTTACAATTGATGGAATAGCATTGCACGTTGAAATTTTTAATGAAATCTACTAAATCAATCATTTTTATACTTCGACCAAAGACCAAATTTACCAACCAACTAACAGACCAAATATTTTGGATGGGTAGCTCCGAATGGGCAACCGAAAGGCACATAGCTATAGGCACCTTCAGTGCAGAGGCATATGAAATGACATTATCCAATATCATATGAATATCATGTTATTTACACGTGACTTTCAGACAAGTAAAATCATGCATAACCTTTTGGTGTGAAATTGACAGATAAGGTATCTTAGCTCATAGCTTGTTAGAAAAAAAAAACCCAAAAACTCTTGCACATAGAACAAATAGAAATGAGAAATTGTTTTCTCAATTCACCTAAGGTGGTCATACGGACAAGCTGCCTCAAATCGTTCATTCCACTCTGCTTTGTCCTTGGGGAGGAAGACTGCTCTCCCCAGCAAGTGGAAGAAGTCCCCTGCCCGCTGAGACAGTACTTCTTCCCGGGTGACCCCTCCTCCCAAGGTGGTCCTAGAGGAGGAGGGTGTCGCCGTTGGCAACGTCGATGATGAGGAGGACGAGGAGAGGTTCTTGGAAGCGGAGACGATTGGGGGAGATGATGGGTCCTCGTGAAGGATGGTTGTCGTGATGCTCCTGAAGCGGATCTTGTACCGTGTCATTTCTGACGCGTCGTCTAAATGGTCTGGATAGCCCGCTGCATATATTTTGATGGACAAAAAAAAAAAAATCAGCACACAGATACACACAAAATTTGGTCAGGAGAAACACCAGTTAGTAACGTATTTGGTCAGAGAATTTTAAACTTTCATCTGACGAAGGATGAGATATTCTGACGTAAATGAATAATTCAAGATATCCAATACGCATACAAAATGCAGTTGTCTTGGTATATCACAGAAAGGGTCTAGGGCAATTACCCCCTGGGCAATTACCCTGGATCCTTCCCCTGGCCCTAATCCTAATCCTAATCCTGAACCTAATCCTAACCCTAACCCAAACTCCTAACCCTAATCGTTACTCTAACCTTACCACTAACCAGTATTTAGCCGGGGGTAATTGCCCTCGAGGGGTAATTGCCCTGATACGCACAGAAACACACTAGAAAAAACAAGTACAAAAACACTGATGTCCAAATTTCTACAGGAAACGTTGAACATGGCAATTATGTATCAAATGAAGACAGTCATTCATTATTTATATATTGCATGAAAAAAGTTTATCATGCTCAAATACGGAACTTGATCCATTTCCTTTTTTTTTTTTCAATCCATATCTTTTACTTCAAAGTAAAATTCTTACATTTTTATTTTCTTCATTGCCAAAACAAGATGTCTGAGAGATTTTAAAAAAATGGTAACAATACTTTAATCACAACACTTGTAGTATTGGTTTACTGTTGTGTTAACGTTTGTACACAGTGAATCCTTTGCTCTGTTCGTGAAAATGTTTCTGACTAGCTAGCAAAAAGATTACTTTTTGAGCACGGCTGTTTAAAACTGGGTACTGTTTATGTCCAGGAGAGTGCCTCGACACGTGATCCATACCTTTCTTGTGTCTTTGCTTCCTGTTAGCTGAGGGGCGCTGCATGGCTGTAGCCATTGGGGAGGCTCCTGGGCCCCGGTACAGAGTGCTTCCGTAGCTCAGCCTGGTTACGCTGCTTCCTGAAGTGAATAAATGGCAAGCAAAAAGATTCCTGCTAAGATGAATCTAACACAGGAAGTATACTTGACCCTGTGCCAGTATTATACTCTTTCTGCTACATGTATGCAACACACAGAAATGCACAGCGGTATACCTGTATCACTTGTTTGTTTGTTTGTTTGTTTGTGAGTCACAATGAGTTAAGGACCCTTTTTTCTGTAAAAATGATACCTCACATGCACCAGCTCCCTCTTTACTTTTAGGAAAATATGATATTCAGGCATATTGATGTGACTACAGTCACACTGCTTTCAGGCACATTTTTTTTTTTGTCTGGTGTGCTCTTGACACAACACATTATTTTTGTACACCCACACCTTTGGTGGCAAAAGTTTAGACAGACATACATTACTTGGCCACAACATGCACACTGCTTAACAAATAGGAATTCAAACTCAAATAATTGCACCACAGAAGTTAACAGCAGAATATTTTTTTCTTTTTAGAGGCATTGCAAAGCAACCAGGAGGCCTATGAATATTGGAATAAAAAACACTTTGACAGATGGCATATGTAGCTCTGCTGCAAAGAAACTCTGAAGAAAAGCAAACATATACAGCAAGAGTAGTGCAGTGGCTCATGTTCTTAGATAAGACCTTCATCCTGTCCAAGAAGAGTACAGTATGCATTTCTTCACAGTGTTTTTGCGGAAATTAGCTCTGACTATGCTTATATACCGACTGGCTCCTTAATACGCAAGTCTTAAATACACATTACTAGTCTTCTTCATACGTTACATATATTGATATCCCCTTACAATGTTTCTCCCTTATCCTTTAGTTTATAATGAGTTGAAATTCAACTTCCAATTTTCATATCAAAACGTTCAACAAATATCTAAAATTATTGCGGTTGACACCGGTATATCCCTTTACAAAAGCTTTGATGATAAAGTTACGTATTTATGTCTGCTTTCCCATGAATATTTACTTTCACTAGCAATCGACATTCGATCTGTGACGTGTCGGTTCTGACCTGTGCGACTGGTGTCAGTGGAACAGGAGCTAATGGAACTGGATATGGAGGATTCCATGTCATTAGAGTTTGCATACGTGGAAAGCGACATCGTACTACCAGTCATGGAGAAGAAGACTTCGTCTCCATCTGAAAATGCAAAGAGCGAGAGCACAGCGGGTTAGAGGAGGGTGACGGGGCAAAAGACAGAGATTGGCAGAAAGAGAGGACAATGCCATAGGAATTTACGCAAAACATACACGTACCTGACAAGGTAAAGAAAAGGTCAAGATTGACTCAAAGACATCTCACTCACACCACTACAGACTAGGAACTCTTCACTTGAATTTGAGCTCTTATCAATATTATTCACACATGACGATACACCATGTGAGTGAGTGTGTGTGTGTATTGAATTGCTATGGGCATTCACCATTCAATAACAGCTACGAAAATGAATTCTGAGTATGTCTGCATTCTTTTACAAAGAATGATGCAGTTCTCAATCACATTTCTTGAGATTTGTATACATGAGTGGAACATGTGACCTTCATAACAAATAACAATTTCAACATATTATGAACTTATTATGATGATTTGAATGAAGCCTACATTTGGATTAAGCAAAACAAAATTCACAATCCTGGAGCTGATATAGAAGTAGTAAGACTGGAAAATATGCGTGTTCTCTCAATATGGCTGTCAGCTGACTCATAGCTGACAGTCAGGGGCAAGGCTGGGTGACAACTGGTGTGGAAGTCCTTGTGAAGAACGGTTAGACTGGGACATGATCTACTAGCTGTCAACTTCTTCATGTCTGTTGTCACATGCATGCATCAACCGAGAAAAAGAAAACGCTCCACTCTTTGAGCAATCTTGCCCTCGGATCCTATTGTGAGAGGCTGCCACTCAAGGATACCACACATGCGAAAGAAGGCCAGACGCTTCACTATCAAGAACACATCTCGCTCTTCTCCTCTTACTGTACTTGACGGATCTCGTATGGAACAGAATTCACAAGCACAAGGCAGCATGTTGGGAAGGAAGTGGAGGTGCAGGCAGCCAGGATGCAGCTAGCCAGCCAGTGAGTGATCAAATGAGTGAGGCTCACCAAGGGAAGGGTGGAAGGCCAGATCAGCATCATCGTCGTCCTCGTCTTCGCCGACGCCCCGCAAACCCCAGGACTCCTTCCTCAGCCTGTCCTCCTGTCTCAGATGGTGTTCTGACAGGTGATGCTCCTATAAAACACAAAATGTTTGCAGCGCACTGTCAAACAGCAATAGGTGGAACTGTGGAATATACATCTTTCAAATGAATAGTCTTGAATTATGATTATATGGGACAAACAAATGCATACATGTAGGTTAGATGGAGCTCTCTAATGTAAATATTATCATATGCAGTCTTGAACTATGATTCCAAGTGACACACAAATGCATAGGTTAGGTGGAGTTATGTAACGTAAATCTTTTCATATGCACAGTCTTGAAGTGTTGGAAGAGACACACATGAACACACACATGAACACACATGCACAACATCACTTACAGTAGAAACATTACCATTCATTCAATCTTAAATTAGACCACAATACTGTACACAATTCCAAATTAAGTTGAAACAAGGCTGCTACATATTGTGAAGACCTAAAGAGTACTTCTATTGGAAAGAAGCAACACAGTTATCACAAGTAAAACATTCATCACATCTTGGCCATTACCAATGGAGTGCTGCAGGATGGGGGGGGGGGGGGGAGGAAGGTGGTGATGTGCTATACTAGAATGATAAGTATGATCTGTGTTGCTAAGCTATGCTCTTTTTTATAATAAATCTTGTGTGAATTCCTTACCTGAAGGTCTGTCTCAATGCGCTTGTAGTCCTCTGCCTGCATCACCTTGTTGGGCTGGCGCCCTCTAACGGTGGCCACATCAGAAGTCGCTGTATGCCGCAGTAACACACACAGACAGGGGTTTTGACTTTGCCCTTTGACAGTTCATTACTTCCTGAAGCTCTATGAACATTTATCACATACTCTCTACCCACAAGCAAAAGTGAAATGAGGGAAGTACTTTAAAACTTCACGGAAGATACTGGCCTGCTTCACTTCAGGCAAAAACAAATAATGATATAAACAATAAGAAATGGAAAAATAACTTAACAAAAAGTATGAAATGTAATTCAAGTTTCAATACTGCCATTGCTAGATAGGAAGACTGCAACAATTTGTGGCATCACAGTGAGACAATGATATAAAGAAAATATAAAGAGAATTCCACAAAATTTAATATTAATGAAAAGTAAACATTTCTTTCACCTGTTAATGACATAAATGTTGAGGGCAATATCACTCCCTCTGCCTTCTGAAAGACTCCCTCTGCCTTCTGAAAGAGGTAAGTCTGTTGCAACTCTTTCATTACGCTGGAAAAATCAACATATGTTAAATTCTCTTTATATTTTCTTTGTATGGTTTTCCTACTATGACATCACGAATCGTTGTTTTCTCACCCAGCAATGGCTGTACCAAAACTTTAAAAATTCACGACTTTTGACTGGATTGTCTGATTATCCTCTAACTTTCACTGATATGTTCTACTAATACAATGTATTTCTGCATGCACTCAATCCACATTTATACTTGGGTACCAAGCATCTTGGAGAGACATTGATGATTTTAAGCTTGGGGATTATATGAGGTACCCACCAGGTGAGAGAAAGCCACTGAAGAGCTCCGTCAAGAGATGTACTTGCTTTGGAGACAGGAAGAAATTAATGGACGCAAGGTGGATATCCACCTCAGCCTGGCAATTGAAAAAAATAATAATAATGTAAAGCATACAAGGGGTTAAAGGATGATTCAGTACTTAATACCCTATCAAGCGTACTTTTGGAATTATTTGTCTCTTCCACTGGCAGGCATCAACACACCATAAACCACAGTCAAACAAAAATCTGACATTCATATCTTCTGAAGGAGCAAGAACTAGGCATTGCAATCTGAAGTGCAGATTTGGGGTAAATTTTGGTATATTCAAATAATACAAATTACTGGTAGCATCATAATTCCTGTCCATACAAGCATGTATGCACATATGAACATATGAATGTATGTAAGTTTTTCTATATCCATCTTTCATCTGTTTTTTTATCCATTAATTGATCTGTCCATCTTACCATTTACCTCTCTATGTATTTATCCTGTACTCAGAAATAAAGATGCAAAATGTCTAATATATAGGTTTCTGTCTTAAACATGCATTCCTGAGCATTGTCTTTTCATTTGCTAAGCAGAGGCTATGCATCACTGCCCTGCAGTCAAAGCTATTGAATGAAATACAAACACCCACCTTAGGCCCTGCTACATGCTCATTCTGTTTGACAGTGACTTTGAGTTCTTGCTTGCCAGCGCATTCTCCGACCAGGCAAGACCCGAGGAGGTCGGCTGGAGAGTTTGTCGACCGTGGGTCGTTGAGTGCATCCATGACGCGGTGATGCTGGGGAGGCATCTCAGGAGAGGAGGCAGCATTGAGGAAGGTGCTCTGCTCCATGGCTGGGTGAGGACCGCCCACAGTCACATCTGAGGGGTAATAGCAAAGGACCGCATAAACACTGTGGAGTTTTACATGCCCCCTCATGAATAATTCACATCATCAACATCAACATCTGTATCCCACGGCAACAGAGCATGCTCAGACTTCACAATCATCTGCACCATCTCAAGTCACCACCACGGGGCATCTCTTAACTATCTGTTACGTCTCCTGCTGCTATCTTGCTGTTTCTAAGGCCAACAAGGCATAGAAAGACTAAGCTTGAACATAGAGTAAGGTAAACGTCCTATATAAATATTTGGTGCCACCTGGTAACAGAGAATGATATGACTATGTTTAATCAGGTCATCACAAATGATCTTCCAGAGGGCCAAGCCATTAATGCATGCCCAAGATGCTCTACCAGCGGCTACATGATTGATAAGGTTCATAAGTATGTGCCTCATTACTTAAATTGCAAAACTTCAAATTCAGAGGCAATGGTCTCAGATATTCCATGCAGTAGCATAGTGATATGGAAATAAAAAGACAACTGGGAGTGTGTGATACCGGTGAACACCTCACTATACCCTAATTTATTTTGTCTATTGTGATATACTAAAAAAAAAGTCTCCACAAATGTGTGATATGTTAAAATCAAAAAATCCATAGACTCATGCCAAACTTGTAATTCTTGAATACGCACCATCTTGCATTTTTTTCATTGTTGCATACATACAGTTACAGTGATTTTTTTTTTCTCTAAACCTGATAGTATTGCCCATATGAAGTGTGTGTACAAAATGATGGGCAGTTTTTCTGCTGTGCCCCTGCATGTACTGTACATTCTCTCCACACCTAGCATCACATGCTCATCACATGCTCATTACCTGCAGCCACACCTACATTCTCCATGGCAACTGGAGAGGATGGAGAGACCGAAGACGATGCCACCCATGCTGCCTGCCGCTGCTGCTCTGGGAACTCCTCGCAGCGGATCGTCACGCCCATCATCTGCAGGTTCTTGTTGAGGAAAGCCGCTGGTTCAAAGCGCGGCGGCTGGGAAGGGTCCACACTGCTCCCGAGGTCCCTTGCAGCAGCCCCCTGGGCCTCCTCGTCGAAGAATCTTAACCTGGTTAGAGATGGAGAGAGGGGTGAATGAAAAACCATGATAACCTCATATCTAGTCTGTATCATGCCATCATTTTACTGAAGGTGAATAAAGTACAACATTTTACAATCATTTGTGTGTGTGTGTGTGTGTGTGTGTGTGTGTGGGTGGGTGGGGGGGGGGAATCCTCCGTCATACATATACAACTTCTTGTGACAAATGTGCCATGACAAGAGAACATGGAGGGAAAAACTGTGCAAAGTAACACCTCTTTCCAACCCTCTCATCCTTTAACTCACTTTTTTTCCCCTGGATGCTGTCTTGAACCAGTTCCATAAACACATCACGGTGGAAAAGGTCTATCATTTGCAAAGAATTTTTGACTAGGTTATGCCAATTCATGCATCAATAACAAAAAATCTAGGACAGGGTTTGAGCTGTACATCTGATTTGAATTATTTGATTACTTTGTCTGCCCTTGAGTAAGGTATCAAAGCTAACACTTGATACAGGCAGGAATCAAGGTTCAAGACCGGCCAGTTTTACATCTTGCCGATTGTTTCCTGTTTCTCCAAACCCTCACAAGAGATCAAAGTGTCCAGGGTGGTTTGATGTCAGGTTTGAATACAGTAGGTGACCGCCCAGATCTTTCTTTCTTTCTTTTTCTTTCTCCATAAATGGGTCTAAGGATTCCATCCAACCCAGTGTTTCTAATTACAACATATTTACCAGCTTTGCACTCTAGACTTCCAAGGCACCATCAAAGGGAAGGGCCCTTCTTGAAAAGCTTAGAAATATTGACATAAAAGTCAGTTTATGGTCACTAGAGGACAGTAGCTCTAGATGCAAACAGTATCATATGGGGAAGACCCTTGCTAAGAAATGGACAGGTTTTGCTTGAAATTATAACTTCAAGCAATAATTCATAATAGACATGAATACATGTATGATGATTTATCATTACCAGGATTGGTCTCAAATATCTGGCTCTGTGTAAATGGGCAATGCAAAAAAAAACAAACAAAGAAGCAACCCCCTGCCCCCCCCCCCCCCAAAAAAAAAGCAATGGAAATTTGCTACTGGTAATATTATAATGCCAAAATTGAAATAAGTTGGATACAAAATTTGGATAAATGCTATTCCCCTAAACAACTGCCATGTTACCATAGAGAAATGAAATATATTTTTTAAAAGCTTTGAATATGAGAGACATAATATTTTAGGTTAAAAACCATTCATCTGAAATTTTATCAACAACTGCTATTCTGGCTCTCAGATATTTCATAGACACTTTGCAACAAAATTAATATTAATTTTTTCCAGATGATGATATGTCAACATCGTCAAATCAAAAATCCTTGAAATAGTTAAAAGCCCACAACAGATATTGTACCATTTTTTAAAAAACAGTTTAACAAATTTGTAACTTTTCATTGTGTCCATATTACTTGCATGTTTGTCTCTATGCCTGAATATTTACGTCTGAAGGCATCCGAGTGTATACAGTCGATCTACATATGGTCCCTTTTTAAAATGAATGGTTGCATTTGAGTACTACATGTGTAGATATAGTGTGGATTTTTTTTTTCATTGAAATCAAATGGGATATATGATATCCTATCTAACTTTGGACTTCTTAAATTCCTTGGCCAGTTTTTTTTTTTTTTTAATGCATTGTTTAGGTAACCAAACAACACCAACAAGAAGTTGGCATAAAATAAGTGTCCTGTCACATGAACTCGACCTGAATCTGGAAGTTGATTTATGAATGACCATGAGAAAGTCACAGTTCAGAGAGAAAAAAAAACCCCTCTAACTCAAAACAAAACAAAACAAAACAAAAACAATGAATACAGAGGAAAAGCTGCAATAAGCAATTCCACAGACATGTGAGTTTTAACAATCAATCATGCCTTCTCATAGGAGGAGTCTGTATTTGTTCCTCTAGAAGTCAATTACACAAGGCACGCCAATGAGGCCCACAATGCAAAGTCGAGTTCGTATTACAGCCCCACAAAGAAATATCCTTCGCAGGAAAATGAAAAGTTCCTAAATTTAGCGCCACTGTGGGATTGTCTTACATTGATCATCTCGGTACAAAGGAGACATCACTGAATGCGTCTGGACCGAAATTATTTTTAGCTTGGGTTTCTTTTTTTAAGGAATACATTTTCCCACCCTTTTTGGTGCAATTTCTGATTTCATTCCCAGTTTACGCATGTCAACGGCCAAATAAACTCACAACCCTACAAAAAGCTCACTGAGGTCATTTGAGGACAAGAGATCTGGATATGATAAGGGAGCTGAAAGACATAATTTCATTATTAGAATAGGTAAGTGTCTAGTAAGTCCCCTCCTCCCTCTTCAAAAAAGAAAAAGAAAAAAGAAAAAACAAAGAGTATCCCCATGTCATGGATGATTAAAACCTTGATAGCACAGCTATGACTTTGTGATCATATTTGTAAGAGGTATAAACTGTCTTGACTCAAGGCAATTCATTAGATTTTTATTTTTCTTTTCAATGTTAGCGCAAGCAAAAGTAATTGCGTATTACTCAGACAACTACTGGTATACATATCTGGCAGAGTACTGTGCAACGTTGGGTTTCACTTTGTGAACATCACAATATTCCACAGCCGTCTTGAGATATGATAATGATGGACAAGCATAAACATACATCCGGTGCACAGTAAAGCAATTTCTCAAATCAATATTAATCACACCCTCATGACTTTGTCATTGCTCATCCTGATACAAGTAAATAACAACACTATGCAGTTGTTTTTATTTTCAATGTATCATTATTCATAGTCCATATCACTGAAAAAGGCATGTTTCAAAATGCAAACTTAACCATAACAGAATTAAGAGTCTGACTTCATAGTTCGCCAGGATTGCAAACTTGTGACATACTGAAAAAAAAAGATTAATATGATAGGGTACAGCTTCCTTATAACATTTCAAATGAAATGCCACTCCCCCTTTGCATCCTTCATCCCTGTCATCCTTTCTTTTCCCCTTCTCTCAACATCCCCCCCCCCCCTCCTCTTCCTCCTGCCCTAGCACCTCCCCTCCTCATTCCGGTCCCCACTTGCCACCAAAGCTTCAGAGGGCTGTCGACCACCCAGAGGGCTCCGCAGATTTCATTTACAGTCTGTGAAACAACATGTTTGGTATTCTTTGGCTGGTGGGGTACAATTGTTGTTTGTGGATTTTGCCCAAGGGGATGCCTACAGATAGGCGGGGGATCACAAAGCGCTTGTCCTTCACCCATTTCTATTGCACTGATTGCCGGAAAAATACCTCATAATCACCTCCCATCGGTGACAGCTCATCCAAACAGAGCGGGTAAGAATGGGAACAATGAAATTAAAAAGCCCCGCTCACGAAAACAAAGGGGCTGGGGTAAAAATTCTCATGTTCGGCTCCTCTGAAATGCATTGTGTAACACCGTGGCAGGCTCATTTCGGCCTTCAGAGTGTAGAGTACATCTTTGTTCCAGCAAACATACCAGACTCTTTTCACCAGTTTCTCATGATCACGTTCACGACCAATCCAAGTTGTACTTCATGGCCACAGTTTGTACTCCCCTCTGCTTTGACATCAGGAGCTCTTGCCAGAAATTTCTTTTTCCCCCCTTTTTGCTTCTTTTCTCTCTTCAGGGAAGTGGGGGAAACAATTTTATATTCTTCCTCCTTTCTTTTGTGGGGGTGGGAAATAGGAATGACCTTGGGTCTGCGGTGCTATAAAGTACTTCTCAATGACACTGTTGATGCCAAGAAAACCAGCCTGGGGACACATGAAATAAAAGAGAGCCTTAATGACGTATTCTAATCTCCTATAAATGACATTTCATTGAAGTCTCCATTTCACATATCAAAAAAAAGTTGGGTCAAGTTCGAGTTGGGAGCTGAGCAGCATCCTCCAACTGAATGCCATCCCACCGAATCGCTGTCCTTCGTCGGCTAATCCCATTGTTCATCACACACATTCCAAATCTTTTCACACATTCCAAGCTGATCACGTTCAAGGATTACGGTAGCAATCTACAAAACCCCGCGAACTGTAAGATTCTATGGAAAAGCATATTCATCAAATGGCCCGACATGAAAAGTGCAAATATATGTAAACATCCCGTGACATGACTTGCCACAAGAAAATGAAACACAAGAAAATGAAACACAAATATGATATATATGCCAATGAAGCAATCTACAAAACCCCGCGAACTGTGAGATTCTATGGAAAAGCATATTCATCAAATGGCCCGACATGAAAAGTGCAAATATATGTAAACATCCCGTGACATGACTTGCCACAAGAAAATGAAACACAAATATGATATATATGCCAATGAAGGCTTCCTGCTAGAACTTTTATGCCTGTGTTAACAAGACTGATCATGTCATCTTTGCAAGCTCAGTTTTATATATCGACAGTATTAATGCTTTAAACAAAGATTCAACTTTTGGAACTTCTTGTCCATCTTCACTTTAAACCTTTAGCGATGAATCCAGGTGGATAGGTACCAATGTCATCACCTGATGTATTTCTCTATACCCAGGTATAAGTATGATATGCTTGTCCATGACAATGTGTGCAATCAACAGATCAGCTACAGCTGTATCAACAATTTAAATTAGGTAAGATGAAATGGTTTCAAACGAGCATATAAAGATCATCTTATGAGTTTGTATTCTTCCCGTTACTGATTTGTTTGAATGTTACTTTTATAATGTTATCTACTTTCTGTGATCGTACGGTTGTGTCTGTGTTTTGTGTCCTTCTTAATGTGATATTTTGTAATTCCGAGGTTAACGAGTCATAAGACTTTAAAGTTTTTTTTTGTTGATCCCCATTCACATGAAATATGTTCTTTAAGTTTGTAGTATGTGTCTTTGTACTTTTATGTATTTTATGATAAATGAAATAAACTGAACTGAACTGAACTGAAACCGATGCACACCACAGTTGACACATCAGCTTGTCTTTACACTATAAATCAACCTTTCATTAGCCAATCAATACAGCTGGATTATTTGCTATAATTCCTTATGAACCGAGCTAACCTTACACCTTTGTATATATCATCATAGACTGCAATTTTGAAACTTATTTCAACTTTTTGCTTGACGTGTTGGCCCCACTCCCCTCCCCCCAAAAAACAAACAAAAAAACAAAAAAACAAACAGACAAACGATATGTACAAGCGTAATGCTGAGATAATGAAGACATTTGCTAACGACTATCACATTCCTGATTGCTCCAGATTTTCTGTATTGTTTGTACCAGTAGGCAGAAGACCACACCAGTTCGATAGTTCTGTAAGTACTTGATCATTCAAACGCATCAGTCAAACAATCCTTTAAGCTGAACATGGGCAATATGGGAATGTACACAATGAAATTAACAATTCTCGGAAGCTGCTTTGTGGGCAGGTATGCAAGATAACCATCAAGCTTGAGTTTGTCCCATCACAGTCACAAAATGATTGAACATGGCTGTCGGTGGTTTGTGGAGGTTGTAATCTGAACATGAAATAGTTGGCTCCACATCAAACTCTAACATCGTCTCTCTTTTCTCTCTCTCTCATCGCTTTGAGTCACAACATCAATCACTCACTTCAATACCTGCTCAACAGTGTTATCACAGTCAGATTCCCACAGTCCTGCATCTTACTGGGGGGAGGGGAAAGACCCATTTCATGGTGGGATCTGGTAGGGGATGGGGGCGGGGTACACAATTGTTTGGGTACCACATTTTTCACTGGCGAGCATTCACCTTCCGATCATCATACAAGCATGGACATAATCATACATGCCCTCAAGCTCAAGGTCACTAGAGGACGGATTCAAGGAGTGCCATGGAGTTTAAGCAAGGGTGGCTCGGCCGGGAGAAAAACCACACAGAAATCTTCCACTACACTTGCTTCCAAAAACGTTGGTTGATGCACAAGGGAGGGAAAAACATTGACCTCCCATTGGGAAGGAGAAAGAAAAAAAAAAAGCAGACAGAAAGAACAGTCCACACTGTCTAAGATAACCATACAACAATAACATACAATATCTAACACTATCAAGACACATTGAAGCTTGATTACTTGTATCTTGTCATGAAAAGTTCAAATATATATATATATTTTTTACATAATACAACCTCGACCCATATGTACAAGTTGTAACATCGATAACAACGCAACAATCTTGTCTATCTTGTTTTAAGTAGCACACTAACAAATCACATATTGTCATTAATGTGCTATTCAGATTTAGAAGCTATGACAACATTTGATTTGAAGATTTTTATTTCTTTTTAAGGCAGTTTGTAATGTTCATTCAAGGACAACTGAAAATACAAAATGCCCTTCGAAACAATGCAACAATTGCCACTTCCAATGGAAGGGGGGGGGGGATGATGAATGAAGTTTGATTGATAGTACAACCTGTGATTAATCAATGTATAGCTTAAAACAAGATTCATGAATGCTGATTTTCTTTTTTTCGCACGTGAGCTTACCTCTCTATGTGCACCTCCAGAGCAATACCAGTGCTTGACCCCTGTGGAACGTGTTCCAGCCTCACGACAGTGTCTATCAATGTCACTTCCACCCGCATCAGGACTACAAGGGAATAAAAAAAAAAGGAACAAATAAAGCAAACAATAACTCTCCATGCTAATTTCAATCACAATCTTTACAACTCAAGCTCATGTACATGATTAGGCCATCTACTGTAACAACATTCTCTCATTTTAAAAAAAAACTAGAAATGTCGCTTTGGCGACTGGTATGCCTCCGCCATAATGCATGATTTTCCCAATAGGTCTAGATAGTACATGTGGACAATGTGTGATTACATTTTCACAAAATTGGCAAAATATTGAAATGACAAGTTTGTCACAAATGTGTTGAATGTTCACCTTCCTTGACCTAGGTTTAATTGGATGAATAGGAGAGCATGTATCTAGGGATTTAAGGACTTTTAACTTCACTTTGACCCATTCATACATTTAGGCATTGAGCAATTTTCAAGGTACAGGTGTGGAGAAAAAGTGCAATTTCTGAATTGAATAGTAAATTGTTACCATTTTCATCTGGCCCTTGACCCTAAAATTCATTTAAGATAATCACTTTCAGGTAGAACATGCATAATATGTACTAAGTTTCAAGATAACTTGAGCCACTTCCGAGATATGGAGGAAAAAGTTAGTTCAGCACTTTCACTTGATCTTTGACCTTTTGACCTTTGAGGCAAAAACAGAAGGAAAAAAAAACTTTCCAGAGAATTTCTATTAGGTTACACATGCATACACCAAGTGTAAAAAAAAATAACCCTGCTGGCATTGCATAAATATGAGGGAAATAGTAAAATTGTGAAGTGTTGCACTTGACCTTTGACCCCTGACCTTTGACCCCATGAACCCTACATTCTCTAGATAATCACTTCCAGTCAGTACATGTATATACTATGTTCCATGAAGATACCTTGAACAATTTTCCAAGGTACGGAGAAAAAAAAGAAGTTTTAATATTTTTACTTGACCTTTTGACCGTTGACCTTTGACCTCATGACCCAAACTTTCACCAGAGAATTTTAATTGGGTAATACATGTATACACTAAGTTTCAAGAAAATATCTTCAGGCATTCAATAGATATGGTGGAAATAGTGACATTTTATGTATTTGACCCTGACCTTTTGACCTTTGACCTTTGACCTCATGACCCAAACTTTCACCAGAGAATCTTAATTGGGTAATACATGTATACACTAAGTTTCAAGAAAATATCTTCAGGCATTCAATAGATATGGTGGAAATAGTGAAATTTTATGTATTTGACCTTGACCTTTTGACCTTTGACCTTGAGCATGTGCACCCAAAAGTTGATAGGCACAACTTCACCCCCTAATACACATACATGCCAAGTTTCATTAGGATACCTCAACAGGTTTTGATAGTTACCTTGTCCACAAAATTCATTACGGACGGACGGAAGGACGGACGGACGGAAGGACGGACGGACGGACAACCCGAAAACATAATGCCTCCGGCACCACTTCGTGGCGGAGGCATAAAAAAAAAAAAAATATGGTGCATATTCTGGATATGTAGATCTGCAAACTTCTTATCATACTACGGGAAGTTTTCAGATTAACTCTTTTAACATAAATCCCTTAACAAATCTAATGATATCCATGAATTGATCCTGTAAGAGTCATTGGAAAAACAAACAAACTTACTTTCAAATAAGAAACCTCTTCATGAGCACAGATATATAAATGCATTACTGTGACACTTTTGACTACATGAAGTGACCAAAGTATCTTGCAGTTGTAAGGATATAGAAATAATGTGTCATACGGATATTTAGTCATGTGATGATGACCATCACTTTCTTACATGTCTGTAACCAGAAAAGTTTGCTACAAATGCACCCACAAATGCCCTCTGACTGCAGAGGTATGAGCATGAAAATCTTTCAACTTCACAAAATACACTGTATTCTACTAAATGGTAGGCTGTGGAAAGGTCTGCATTATTTTTTTTTTCTAAAATAATATAAACCCCTCCAAAAAAGTTTGGAAATTTGAATTTGATCAATAATTTCTCATTTTTCCTTAGAAATAATTTATTTGTGCTTAATACCACACAAAGATTGTTTAATTCTCTTTAAAATGATACCATACTTGTTATGATTATCGTATACATGGAGGTGCAGTGCTTACAAATATGAGGTAAAGTCAGAATTTAAAAGCTGCAAAATGGCCCAATTTTTGACGTCCCTAATGGAGTTTCCTCGTTATGAGTGAGTTCCCCATTGTTTCTTTGGTGTTCATTTACTATATCAGCATTTTTATGGAGTGAAACATGTATGCGTTCAACCAAACAGATAAACAAACAAACAAACACACACACACACACACACACACACACACACACACACACAAACAATCATTACTCAAACCATTTCATCTCACAGAACCTCGCCACATTAACCACAACAAGGACATAAAGAAGTGAAATGGCATGGTCTTGGTTTTATTGGAGTTTCATCTTTATTTTGTCTTCATTTTGTTGTTATTTTGGTCTTTACTTTATGTTTACTTTGTCTTTATAATTGTCAATGAACATGATCGGGGCTCAGTATCTGGTGGACGACCCAAGTGCTTGCACCACCGGCTGGCACCGTGTCCTCATGCTGTTGATTAGCTTCATGATTCGCTGCTGAGGAATGGCGTTCCACTATCTGACGGAGTCCTGCCAATGTCGTTGCATTTGTGACCCTCTTCCCCACAGCTCAGCCAAGTTGATCCCAAAGATGTTCTATGGGGTTGAGGTAGGGGCTGCATGCAGGCCAGTCCATTCTAGTGATGTCCTCTTTCTCGAGAAAGTTGTGCACAAGTCTCGCTCTATGTGGTCTTGTGTTGTCATCTTTTTGAAGCATCTCAGCAGACAATTTGCCCTATGGCGCGGGCTTTTTGAACATTGCCTACACGTGGCATGATGTACAGCCATAAAACTTGATGAGCTATCAAAATTGCCTGGAATGGCACCACTGAAAACATGAATGTGAAGTTAAGATGTCTATTGAAATTTGCCTTCATGGCTGACCAGTTGAGAACAAAAGACATAACACAAAAGAACATGTTCTCCATTTACTCTTCACGACCATTCTCATTCATAAGGACCATTCTTGTTCATTTTGCAGCTTTTCAATGCAGACCTTATCAGACATTTTTTAGTACAGCCCTTTACTTGATAGCATAATCATAATGAGTAGGATATCATTTCAAAGAGAATTTAATAATCTTTCCATTGATATCAAGCATGTATTGTATAGTGCTTACAAACTGGAGAAATTTACAACTGAAGTCAGATTTCCAAACTTTTTTTTGAGGAGTTTATATAATGTCTAAATACTTGTTGATGACAGTTCTGTCAAGTCATAATAAACCGCAATTTACACTTTATTCATCTAATATACCAAACTGCATTTGATTTCATCTTATGTGATTCCCAAATAACTGATGTATATCATTGCACTATATATATATTTTTTGCTCATATTTTCTACTGAAATAAAAAGGACAAGGGGGCTTTAACATTCACACAATATAAATCACACTCTCTGTGCCCACAGGACATGAATATTGCTTTAATACAGTCTCAGCGAAAAGAAGAAAAAGACAGATTCTGCCAATCCATTCATTTCCTTACCTGCCCTTCTTTTTTTCTCCCTCCTACCCCACCCCCTTCTCTCTCTCTCTCTCTATACACCTGTCTTGTATCCTGCAATACACTTTTGTTCCATCACTGCAGTGTTTGCCCCGCCTTCCTGTTACCACCTTCCCCAGGTCCCAGGGTACATTGACCTTGAGTGAATGAGAGCACTTGAGCGCACATGACATGAGATTAACACTGTGTGCTTACACAGCTCGCAGGCCGCCTGTCCATCTCCGACTAAATGGAAATCCTTGAGTTATATCCACTTTTCACAAATGTTTTATTATTCATGGTCTAATAATTCGATGTAAATACAGTTCCTTTGCTTCTGCCGGATTTTCCAAGCTTTAGAAGAAAACAATGGTGTAATCCACGTCGGTACATGCAGAAAAGGCACCAAGCAAATAACATGTGGACATATCAAATATTAGTCAACTATTCTTTACTTTTAAAGCCTGGAACATCAAGACTACCACAAAGAGAAGGAAATAGGTTCTAATAATTGAAAAGGCTGATTACAGGTAAGGAGGGTGTACTACCCATTAGACAAACAGAAATATCACTGTAAGTATTTCTTTCAAAATATATCAGCCATACTGAAAATGTTATAACATAAATATCTCATGCACACAAGGCCAATGTAAAGCCATACACTGATTATATTTAGCTACTGCACGCCTGCAGCAATATGCACACTTCCCTTTCTATTACGCCAAAGTTGATGAACAATCATGAATGTCAAACTGTATTAAATATAAAGACAAACACTGTTCTCTTCTCATATTACTCAGAGAGACAACTACAATGTAGTATCAATCTTGAAAACCTGAATGTCGTTCTAAAGTCTCTGGACTATTTTTATCACCCAAGCCTCTTCCTCCAAGGACTGACTGAGGACATATCCAAGGATTACACCATGCTGAGTGTGACGTAATCCCCTGCAAGACACATCCTGCGTACATTGTATTCATTCATCTTCTTTAACATGAACGTGCGGGGAAAAGCCCTGAGAGATCTCGCTGTGGATCTACACCACAACAGACTTAGGTCATCTACAGGTCATCCCATGCCAAAGAAGGGGGGAAAAAATCACACCATTCAACTCTAATCCCACCATGGTAATAAAGGGATGTAACCAGAAATTGAGACTCAAAGAAGGGCCAAGTCAGTTATCATCAATTTCCTCATTTGATACACATCCATCTTATTGACATCCTACAAACTTTCCATGTTCATATACGAGTTGTGAACAACATGCAGCAAATGGAGTATCTTGTGGTAATAAACTCAACTACATTGTATGTGGACTAGGTATATATGATGGGATGACAACCCAATTCCCATTAACTAACTTTATCTCGATCCAGGGATTTGTTTCTTTTCTCCTTTATATTTCTTAAACTTTCATCATATTCAGATGACCAAATTTTAATCTAATACATGCTTCCATAACATAACAAATGCCAAAGTACACATGTAAGTATACCTGGCAACCTTCCCACTGTGTCCGTGCCCATGCAGTGGTTGGTAAAAGAACACTTGTATTGACTTCTATTCTGCATGAATGTGGAATGCAAATCATATTCATGACAAAAGGATCACCTCACCAATCATTTCAAAGGGCAAGCAGGTCAAAGATGTAAATGGGGAACAGATTTCTCCTCATCAGTTCCTCTCCAACCTTCTTTTTCTGCCTCCCCCCCCCAAAAAAAAAATGTTCACTCCTTTGATCACTTGCAGATCTCCCGCATCAACTACATAACACTGTCAAAATCATATTGATCATAAAAAACGTTGTTTTTCAACAGCAATGACACCAAAACAGATTGGTGAAAACTTTGAGCCATAATGCAATGGCAACAGGCTTGTTGTAATACACTTAAATAAAATTAATAAACATGTTATGCATATAGAGTGGTCCAGCATTCTCACACCTGCCACCCCTGAAATTCAGGAAAAAGGATGAATGTATGAAAATAGGACAAACATAGGAAATATTCATCCATCTCCCAGACATCACTATTAGCATGTATTCACAAAACAATGGGAATACAAGGTTACATACAGCTTCTTCTTTCCTGACAAAAACTGGGATCATATCAAGCAGGAATAGTCAGCATGTAGGTTATATGCATTCTGATAAAACTGGGAAGCCGCAGACCGAAAAGTTTGGGACAATATTTCCTCATCTGTGATCCTGGGCGTTGTCACCCCACCCTCATTGTGTTCATCCATCTCCAGTTGTCAATCATTCCTAAATGATTTTCTCACATATCAGAAATGCGACACGAGCAGGATAGGACCAGCTGTGATCCACATCTTCCACTCTTTGTTGTCCCCCCAATTAATGGCAGAGAGGAGTGATGCAGGCGTGTCACCAAACAGCAAGACAGGGGTTTTATTTACGTGATTCCCTCACCCTCTCCGCGACCTCGTAAAGTGAGGATGAAAACAGAGAAAAATATCAAAGAAAATATTTCCCTTCCTTTGACATAACAGCAGAGCAATTCTCACCAAGGACAGGCAAACTCAATGTAGGTCTTCTTTAGTCGTAAGTAGGTCAAGTGAGACAAAATCTAAACTATCATACATTGAAGAAAACTTCAGAAAGGTTGGATGTCTGCTTATAAAAAAAGAAATAAAAAAAAAAGTACTGGAATATGTTGTCACAGACTAAATGCAAGGTTACACAGGTTAGGAAGTCAAGTCCAAGCCAATACTCCACAGTGCACAGTCACGACCTCTTACATCATCATCATCATTCTGTGGATTTGGCCAACATTGAGCAATTCTGTTTTCTGATAAACACATCTGGCTGTGTGTGATCATACCCCTCCCCCTACATGCACACACATCAGCATGTAAATTGTATATGAAATAGCACTCCAGATACACAGTTTAGAGAGCAAAAGAATTAAGTTCAGTTTTTAGCTCTTACCAAGTTACTGAAGGTACGTAGCACTGATACTGAAAAAGCTGGAGAATTGGGAGCTGCCTTTTGGTTTTTGGTTGCTGGTGGTTTTTTTTTTCTTTTCTCATCCCATTTTTCAGATTATGCAAAACATCCAGAAACTCACGAAATCTTGACTGCAAACTGGGCATTCTGCTGCAAAAATCAAACATATCAAACTGCTTGTAACACCAACATTGTCTTCCACTGTACAATAACAGTTATTGAGTTAAACTATGGATTGAATTCAATGACTGGGAAGACTGATTATCTAAGCATAAATAGTAATTAAACATATTTCAGACTAAATCTCATCATTTCATACTAAAATGACATACGGCCTACTGCTAACATCTCACAATAGCTCTTAACGTTACTGTAAACTGTCATCATCCATCTGTGAGGTCCCTTTTTGAGGATGGTGTAAATGTGGAGTAACAGGCAGAAGTGTTATGATTGATATTCCATGCGTCATAGCTTCTTCACCTGTCAATTTTTTTTTTCTCTCTCTCTCTGTTTTCCTCAGATACATCCAGTTTAAATGCAGGTCACACTGACCCCAAATCGTCTTCCTTACCACTGCACTGGTCAAGAGGGAATGGTCAAACCTGGCTGGGTTCACACGTGGGCCAGGGTCAAACCTCGCATGGTCTGGTAGAGTGACTGCCCAGGCACTTGGAATGGCTCCAAAGCACAAAGTTCCAGCTTTTATTCCAACCTACTTAACCGCTCTTACCCACTGGAACACTAATGACCTTTTCAGAAACACATAAGATGCTTATGTATAAGGAATAATGGCTGTGCAGATTGGGAACTCTTTTCCCACCTAGAAGGTTGTGAATGTATAAGACGAAAAGAAAGTGGCAATATTTTGGTTTTTCCTTGAGGAAAGAGAGAAGAGCAAAACATTTTTTTTGTTTTTGTTTACAGGCCTATCTTTAATTTGTGTATATGTATCCCTTCATTTTTTTAACCTGTTTTACAGATCGCCGAGAAATACCACAATTTTTTCTCTTTCTCTTAGCATAAACACAGCTCATTGTACCTTGTACAACACATCAGGCAGAGGTGGCACCTTAAAGATAAATACTATAATTACTGTCATTGACTCACCTGAAACACTTACCATCTTTCAATGGTGTGGACAAATTCTTATTTCTCTCTCTCTCTCTCTCTGAATATGCATCATTTATAGTTTAATATTCTAGTTCATTAATGCATTTTTTAATTTCTCTTATTCTAATATTCTCCTATTTAGTTTCATGGAGTGCTACAGGAGTTTGGGGTTTTTTTTCTACTTATTTCTGAAGCTGCAGCACAGAAACATTCATAAATCAAATTTGTGTTATTATGATGACTATGTTTCACTTCAGCACCAACAACAAAAAGGTGCTCAGTTGACTAATCGATGGAATGGTAAAAAGCTGCAAATCTTGGTTTCTTTTGACCTCTCACCCGCATATCAAACTGTTACCCTTCCCCTTCAACTGACCACAGGCCATATAAGGAAAAGTCTGGCCGTCCATTCCTCATTCCTCTTCCTCTCTCTCTCACCATATCCCACCTCAGCTCTATCATAGCTCCTTCAAAATATACTCTTTGGGATGGACGGTCAAATGGTCACTCAGGTATTCCCCCAAGGTGCAGAGTCAGATGGTCAAGGTCTCAAAAGGTCAGAAATTGCAGAGACTGATACATTCTGCAGATCAAGCCCGGTGAATCCTCATCTCCTCCTCCCCTCCTCTTATCCATCCAACTCCTCTTGCTTTTCAGCTTTAAAGGGATGGTATGGTTTTGGTTAAGATGGGGATTCAGATTTTAACTTTTTCTTCTTTTTTTTTTGGCGAGATAATTAGAAACCACTTATATGAAATATTAAAGAGCATACAACTCTAAGAAGAATTGAAAGTTTATTTGATAAAAAGCAGTTTTGAAATGGCCGAGATATCCAAAAATAAAATGGTCCTATGAAAAAGTGGGACCCAGTTCTTACTAGGACCACTTTGTTTTGCCTTGTTTTTGGATATCTCAGCCATTTCATAACCAATTTTTTATCAAATAAACTTTTAATTCCTCAGTGAAGTGTATTCTCCTAAAAATTTCATACAAGTAATTTCTAAATATCTCGTAAAAACTCAAAACCTGAATCCCCATCTCAACCAAACTATGCCATCCCTTTAACCAGTTCAGTGAGTATGATACTACTCTATCAGATTATCTGTCAGCTACTTAGGTCTTCTACTGGCTGCACCCAGTCGTTCAATAACTTGCAAAATGCAAATTGCGACTGACAAATTTTTACTGATATCAAGAAGGATTACTGTAAAAAGGAGATATTATCTACCATTATTCAAACCACATACTCGGCAACTGTGTTTAACTAGTGCAGGCATTTTCTTCTCCGCCACGATACTCGCATATCTGCATTACAATCACAAGTATACACTATGATATTTCTAGCCTTTTATTCCAGTGTGATAATGCTGCCCTGTAAGTCAGAGCTCTGTTTCATCAATTTCATTAGCATGTACTGATTTTTAAAATTACATACGTATACAAAAAATTTATAGATTCAGCGCATGTAGTATGCATACACAAATTAATTCAAGGCTGTCGTATCTTCAAGCTACATGCTTATTTGACGACAGTCTGCTGCATTCACACTCCCAATACATGTGTCATAATTCAGTCAAATCATTTGATTCACTTTATACCGAGTCGTTCCCAATTGACATGTTCTCTTATTCTTTTCTTTAATCTGTACACATATATCTCAGTTTTATATTCGGATGTACACACTGTATGTTCTATTGACTTGCAAAAAAAAAAAAAAATTACTGTATTTAATTTGTAATATATATTTGATGCAGAAAATTCCTAATAAATTCATTTGTATTGAATATTGAATTGAATGCATATTTGCATTACCAACACTCTACTCAAAATTGTAGACATCATACAAATTCATTGGTAATACCTGCTCTTTACGTCTATCTCATACCTTAGCCATCGAATGCACTTGAACACAATACATTCTGAATTTATATCATCAATTTTGACTATTCTAGCATTCAACATTCCCAAGCATCCAGTTGGGATAACATCAAAGTGTGCATAACAGAGTTTACTCAGTGGTGAGTTGGCTCAGTCAGTAGCGCGTCTGCCTCACGATCACGCGGCCCGGGTTCGAACTCGAGTCTGGACTGTGCAATGTTGTGTGTAATCATACCGTCCCCTCTAGCAAGAGGCAAAACACTCTGTCCCTCGGATAGGACATAAAATGGAGGTCCACTGTATGAGAGAGTCACAACTCATGCATGTAAAAGATCCCGCTTCATTCATTCATCGCAAAGAGCACGGTGTTTAACCCGGTGAAGTGGTCCCACCTCACATCCAACTGGACCCCATGGAAGACCAGCTATAATGTAGCTGAATATGGGCTATCCAGCCATCTTCTCAGATAGAAATGAATGAACAAACAAACAAACAAACTCTACATAGCAATACCTTCGTGCATAAACCATCTTCTTACTTTGAACCTGCTTAGCAGCTTTAGAATCAGGGTGTACAGGAATTTGTTCTACTGTTGTAATCTTTAGTCACATTTGCATTTGTCTACCTCTCTCCCTCTCTGTCTCTGCAAACACTCTCTCTTGTACTCTGTTCGCTGCAATATAAGGTGTACACTCCCTCTCCTTTTACACCATCTAATACCTTGCATTAAAATGCCTAATACTGGCATACTCTTTTATCTCTGTGTAGTCTTGTTGGACACAAACACTCTCTGTCTGATGTCATCCAATCCTAACACTTTTTCTTCCTCACTGACATCAGCTGTCCAACACTAACACCTCTTCTTCCCTTCCAACATGAGTTGTTCAACATTAACACCTCTTCTTCCCTTCCTGCATGAGCTGCCCAACATTAACGTCCCTTTTCCCCTTCCAACAAGAGCTGTCCACCACTAACACCTCTTCTTTTACTCCAACATGAGCTGTCCAACCCTTACACCTCTTCTTTCCTTCCAACATGAGCTGTCCAACACTAACACCTCTTCTTTCACTCCAACATGAGCTGTCCAACACTAACACCTCTTCTTCCCCATCAACTTGAGCTATCCAACATTAACACTGAGACATTTCTTCTTCTCCCTGATTTATGCTGTGTAACACTAACACTCTCTCCTCTGCCACTCTGCCGAGCCCCATCCAGGACTTATATTCTTGCTTTTCCACTCTGTCTGATGCGCATCACTAACACTCTTTGTTGTTCGTTCCTTGTGTCTCTTGCCATCTAACACCTACACTATCTCTTCTTCCTATCTCTCTGGTGGTGTCTAAAACTTCACACCTTCTCCTCCTTGACTCTGCTCAGTGTTGTACTGTACCTGACTCAATGGTCTGCGCCAGCAGCTCTGGTCCCTCAAATGGCTGGGTGCTCCCGGCTTCCTGCTCCCCTTCGGTTGGTTCTTGCTTCAGGCACTCCTGGGCAAGCATCATGCTGCTGGACAGGCTCATGCTACTCCACATTGAGTCACTAATACTCCCAGTGCCTACTTCAAAGAGTTTGAACATGAGACAGAGAGAGAAGAGCAAGGGAGAGAGCAAAGAGTTTATCTTTCATACATGTACATGTAGTAGTCTTTTATCTTTGTAATGATGTAAAAATGATATTAAAGCAGGGAAATAGGAGAAGAAACATTAACAAGAATCTCTCCATTGTACCCATGCTCCATGCCACAAAGAAGTTAAGTGCTCTATCGCAGGTGTTAATAAATTGCTTTGACCAGGGAGGTGGGCCAGCATTCCTCTTCAAGGATGCAATACTGTATACGCCGAATATTTCGTGAGGTTTTTATTTTTGCGAATTTAGCGAGTCAGGTGCTATTCGCGAAATTAAAGACACACGAAAATATTGACTCTGATCCCGATGTGGATGTGACGTACGCGTGTACATTTCCCTGTTCAGTACAGTACTCCCCGATCGCAATCACAAAAATTTAGACTCGCGAAATATATGGCGTATACAGAATTCCTCAATCACAATAAACTGAGCAAGCAGCAGTACACTGTTCCTTTCAATATTTTCAGCAGCAATTATTTCGTGAGTAGAAAACAGAAACACACAAACAAAAATTTAATTGCAAAATACTATTAAATTAAGATATGTAGAAACAAGCATTTTTATAAGCCAATTACTCAATCTGAAAGATTTTGCATTCAGGTACTAAACCTGGTGAACAAAATTATGCACAAATGTACACAAGATGGGATACTAGTATTCCTATTTTCAGTCCTGGGGTATTGACAACAAGAAGATTTGAAGAAAAATTGAAAAGATTTGTTCTGTAACATATTACCAAAAGGTTCCATACAGGAGTTCACCATTTCCTCTAAAATACATGTTGTTAAAATCAAGAAACTCTTCTTTGGTCTCCATATCAAAACTCTATGGACAAGCAGACTGGAGCATGGATCATCAAAGCCAGTGGAATGCTAAGCATTCAATTGTCATGCCATAGAACCAATGTATAGATTAATATGCACAAATTGGGAAGAGATCCCACTCCTTCTATAAAACCTTGATTGAAGTTAAGGTACTCAAAGATTGCACTACCAGTAGTAGTTTACATTCTGTATGGACATCCCACATTTCAGGGGAAAATTGCAGAAGAGGGCAGCTGGCTAGGACACTGGCTACTAAGGACTCTAAATTTGAAGATGCACACTGTTTCCTTCATGGTTTGTCCCTACAAAAAATCTTACACGCACCCAAACTCTCTAATAAAAGCACAGTGCACTTTAAAGACACAACACTTCTGGAGCATCCTGCTCCTATCTACTAGGAAGGAACTGCCACCTCCCGCAGTATCATGTCAGGGACAAGCGAAAACCGGACACTAAGACCTTTCTAAATACACACGGGTCTGCAATGTTAATCTGGCCCAGAATTCTGCAAAATTCAGCGTGCAGAGTACGGTAATCCCTTAGGAAGCACTAACTTAGAGCCTAGCATGATACTAAATACAAGTGCAATAATGATGATAATGAAGACAGCAATTATAGCGTGCTCTTTAATTCTTTATGAAAACATGATATCACCTACAAACTTGTATACAGTATTAGAATTCAAAGTTTGTTGTTATTACTGTTACTCTTATTGCTATCATTATCATTACCTTCAACAACTCAGCATACACAACTGCTTGTCATTCCAAGCCTATCATCATTACATGTAAATACCAGCCACAGTCTAACCAATATAGTACGGTAAATACAAAGTGTTTTATGGTAACGATTCCTTTCACTACCTGAAATATTAACAAAAATTTCGCTGTCTGTGTTTTTGATAGAACTAACATGTAACATAACTGTATATAGGGCCTACATCATGCAGAGTATAAGCAATGAAATGAGTAGTAAGTACAAGTGGCATTGTAGCACATGGACACAAGGTCTTTGTCATTCTATCTCATACACATGTATGTGCATGTCTCCCAACTTGGCCAACTTGCATGAGCTACAGATGTACCAATCCTGGGTATAGGAAATTGCAATCACACACATATGCTGATATCATTATTTAATTTCCTAAATAAACAGAGGAATCAACAAAGTATCACATTGGTGAGGTCTTTCACATCTTGATTAGTCCACCATCTCATGCTGCCAATCAACATTAAAGGACAAGTCCACCTTCATATACATGTGGATTGAATGAATGCAACAATATTAGTAGAACACATCAGTGAAATTTTGGGGAAAATCGCACAATCCGTTCAAAAGTTATGAATTTTTTAAGTATCTGCACAGTCACTGCTGGATGAGAAGACTACTATGGTGTATGATGTCATATGCGTACAACGACATGAAGAAAATAAAAAGAGAATTTCACAAAACTTTACTTTTTAAATGAAGTGCACATTTCTTCGACTTGTAACTGACATACTGTATGTTAAGGGTAATATTATTCCCCCTGCCTTCTGAAAGAGAAAAGTCAAGTGTTCATTTGTTATGCGAGAAAAGTGAAAATATATTGAATTTTCTTTAATCTTTCTTTATATTGTTGTACTCATTTGACATCACAAGCTATAGTAGTCTTCTCATCCAGCCTTGAGTGAGCAGAAATTTTAAAAATTTATAACTTTTGAACGGATTGTCCAATTTTCCTCAAACTCTCACTGATGTGTTCTACTAATATTGCTGCATTCACTCAACCCACATGTTGTATGAAGGTGAACTTGTCCTTGAAAGCATTAATCCGCTATTAAAGATAGGAGACATTTTTTATCCCATTCGGTAAATACTGACCCTCTGGTGATGCTTCCTCATTCCTGTACTTGGGCTGGATGGTCAGTTGGAGCCCCCTGATCTCCACCTTGCTGCTAGCGGTCAGCAGAGAGGACCAAGGGATCTCCACCGAGATGCTCCCGACGGAGCCATCCCGGATCTCCACTGGGGTTCCACAGGTCTCCAGAAGCTCATTCAAGACCTGGAGCCCCCAAAGAAGAAGATGGATATCAAGAGATGTTGGCAGAATTATTGCCCACACAACAACTTTGGTTTACAGTCATACATTTCATACTGAGTGTAAAAAGGTCAAGAACACAATCATTTGAATTGACCCCTTCTCATCGGTTACACTGATATAAACAGAAGATCTAACAGATCTAACATGGATATATATGTTCTAATTAATGTGTTTCCATTTTTTTTTTCATTTTTCTTTTCCTGTATGCTCTTGATTCTGTAATTTTGCTGAAATTCAACAAAAGTTCAAAGTTTCATTTTGGATTCATTAATTTTACAATTTTAGGCATTGAGTCTGACCTTTAACCATTACAAGATAACTGAAAAGACACACACAAACAAACAAGATCACAACTCCACCATACCTCATTATGGTTGCTGTAGTTGATTCAGTTTCATCACTTACACATTCTAAAATTACTGTTTGCCATAGTAAGCCCTGTTGCATTTGACCTTTGACCTCATGACCCAACATCCAATCAGGTCATCATGTATGATCATGATCATCCACACATGTATCACCTGTCATTAAAAACAACTCTATTTTTTTTTCAAATTATGATGATTGCAAGCTGAGAACAAAATGCCTCTCGCCCCGTTACCTGATGGAGGCCTACGAAACTTGGAGAAATTCAAAAGTACAATGCTGAGAAACACTTGCCTCTCCCCCTTCATTTCAATCAGCACACTTTGACCTATCTGATCTGCATTCAATCTTCATCACTTGGGCAATGAACTTTTGTCAGTGCTTCATCTCAACTTCTGATCTCTATTTCTGAGACAGCGAAGCCTTAAAATCTAAACGATGAAATTTTCTCTCACTATGGGCACATGAATTAGAAGTCAAACCCAGGTATTTTCTAAGATTTCAAGATCATTTGTTTGTTGGTTTTTTTCATTAGGGGTTGCTGGGCAACTACTTGTACAAAGTGTACACTGCCCTAAACCCTTCGAATGAATGTCCATATCTCCAAAGTGATTTTTCTTATTTTTAAAGTCTTTTGTGATATTATCAATTTTGTGTTTTACTTTAGCCATGCTAATGTTCTGAAGTCAAAAGTACAACATTTGGTCATATGACTCTTCCCTCTTGGCACACAAAGGCATGAGGGAATAGTTATTTTCGTGAATGTGGTGCACCTGTTTGGGAATTTCTGACATCCAATCATGGAGTAGCAACATGTTATATATATGTGCACACATCAGCAAATTCAATGAGTTATGATGACAAGCAATGCCACAGCTTTCTTTTTAAAGTAAAATTTTCTGCTAGTATCAACGATTGATCTGCACCAAAACTTTATTTCAAATTGGGGTTTTTGCAAGTTTCAATAAACCTATCCGCACCGTATATGGTCAAACTCAATTTCTTCAATTTATTTCTGGCATTAAACAAGGAGCTCATACAATTTCACTTGGACTATTGCTGGTGGACCTAGATACCTCAAGTTCAAAATGATTACAGTAGGGCAGAATTTATGGCTGACATGTGAAAAGTGAGTAAATATATGACTTGTTACTACATACATACACATACAAAGTGTATATGGCATAATGCAAATAAATTTAGTCATTAAATGTCACTCTAAGTCAACTGAATGGGGAATAAGCTCAAATTCTTAAAAGAGATCATTTCAAAATAGGCCAAAGTTGCTTCAAAATTACATTCACTGAATTCTGTAATCAGCACCACTTCACACTGCACATCAATGTAAACTTTTCAAAAGGGAAGAGGAATGCAAGGCAATCTATAATGTGATTTCACAAACAGAAATGATGCTGGGTGATGACCTTTAATGCTCATACAAGTACATCAACCTCTCAGTTTGTACTCGAGAAATTGAGCAAATAAACAAAAGAAGGATGAGGGTTGAACACTGACTAGACAGGCATCATTACCCCAGTCACACCCACAAGGATACAAGGTCAATGCCAGCCCAGCTGTTGCTGTAGAAAGAATGCAGGGCCTGGCTCACTTTGTGACAGACTCACAGTGAACTCCAACCTACAGGTGACCTCCAGCAAGGTCTGCAACTACAAGCTGGCTCATATCACATGCTCTTCCATAACTACACAAGACAAGGGGTGCGTGACTGGGCAACATGGAATTACAGTCATTCTGATGGGGCAAGAGCAGAGACCTGGCAACGTCAGTGGGATAGGGCCTTCAACTTGGGCAATTCTGCTGAAAACAGCCGAAGCTCTGGAGCCAACACCTCAGCAATACAAAGAGAATTCCCACCTCAGCTGATACGCAGCAGTTCCGGTCTCTTAGTATCCCTTTGACGGTTTTCACCTTGAAGTGGCAGTATGCTTTGCTCATTACCCACATGTAGATTCCTGTTTGTCCGCCTTCGGTGTCTTATATCCTTCCTTGATGCCATACACAGCTTTTAGCAAATGGGTAATCATAATAAAGACAACGCTGGCCTGTGTGCCAGCCAGACACAAACATTTGTGATGAGGAATTCTACTCCACAAACATGAAGAGCACAGACATGAGGGCCTCGTATCATTAACAGCTGCAATAGAGTCACATCTCCCTGGCTGACAACACAGTTGAGAATCGGCGGCAATCTCTCCATAACACAGGGCCACAGTACGACATCAATACCTTTGAATGCAATTCTACAAAGCAGGAGACAGACAGATTGATGATGGAATATATTGCACATTTGACTATAAATAGAACACACTCTATGTGCATAAAACAGAATGAGCTTTCCTGACATCAAAATTTGCTTTGTACTCCTGTAGATATAAACTAAACATGATGCAACAGAAAGAAAACAATCTTGTACTTCACTACAAGCTTGTAATTCAAGTCCAAAACATTTCCAATACTTTATGTAAACATCACAGAGTTGTATGTTTGTATTTTTTGTGGTAACACATGCATATTGATTTCTGAATTCATCTCACACAAAACGCACCTGGGCAAAATACAGTACACTTCACACTTTGGTTGCCATGGTACGCCTTTCCTAAAATGCTGCACAGCTGTAAGTTTGCCTGTATGCATCATTGACATGACAGAAACATACACGGCCATCACAACCAAACTTGACGCTTACTTTTCATCCCTTCATCCCACCAGGCAAATTCAAGTCTGCATCATCCATGCTGAATCCCATCTGCCCATCCCCTTCATCAGTTTGGCTTTGTGCCTAGTGATAGATAGTGAAGTCTATATAACTGTAATAAAATACGTATCTTGTCACATGTTATCTAATTTATATACAAAGTAATAGAAGCCTAAGGGGGGGGGGGGGGCTGACAATGACCTCTGAAAATTACTCACTATGAAATTAAATGTGTGGATGTGACACTAGACCCTGCACACTACCCCTATCACATACATACTACATCTGTAAACATTCTATCACTAGCGGTCAGGTCCGTACACTGGCCGTACACTACATGCAAAATAAGGTGATCATATGCACTCAGCTTGTTATTAAGGGTCAGATGTCTAAAACTTAAAATTCCTGAGGTACACAATGTACGATGTGATGATGTATGCAACCATGCTGAGCTGAGTCTCTCCATAAGAGACATTGAGTACTCGCATCTAATTTTTCCCTTTTTATCATGAATAAAACATTGTCACTTCGAAACAAAAATACATTTTCAGAGCATACAGTTGTTGTTTCTTTTCCAAACATGTACACTGTAACAATAATCGCAGAGAAAATCTACAAAACTATGATAATTTGGAGATCGATATAGTGCTTGATGCTTTTCATGTAGGCCTACCACCTAACAAAGTGAGTGCTGTGCACCAGCACAGCCTAATTCAAAACATTATTACAGAAATAAAATAGTGCCACTGCCAGTGGAGTTTTTACATTTATATATAACAGCCAGAACTATCATACCACTGAAACATTTACAACAGATTGACAAGTGCTAAGGCACTCAGAGATACAATGTAAAATGGCTATTACATGTACAATGTACCTAATAGCATGGCATCCCTCCAGTTAATAGCTGGCAGATCATTCAGTAAAACAAAGCTTTACTCCTCTTTTCTACTTTTTTAAAGCTTAAAGGGTGTGTACAGTTCTGGTTGAGGTGAGGATTTAGCTTTTAACGTTTTGCGAGATATTCAGAAACCACTCTATGAGACGTCAAAGAGCACGCAATTCTAAAGGGGTATCAAAAGTTTATCTGATGAAAATCGGTTTGGAAATAGCTGAGATATCAAAAACAAGATGAAACAAAAAGATCCTAATAAAAGGCGTGGCCTGTCGCCTTTTATTATTGTCACTTTTTTGGATATCTCAGCCATTTGAAAACCAATTTTCATCAAATAAACGTTGAATTCTTCTTAAGATTACATGTTCTTTCATATTTCATAAGAGGTTTCTCATTATCTCACTTAGGAATGTTCAAAACATGACTCCCCACCACAACCAGTACTGTACAGTCCCTTTAATCATCTTTTACAGAGTCTACATATATACATTGTATGTAGGCAGCAGTCAGGTCAGAGTATCGAAGACTCGACAGTTGCGAAGACATACAGCTATTGCAAAAATACTCTTTTTGCCTGATTAAAACATCCAACTGGATGTTGTGGAGTCATTAGACAGGTATACAACTGTGCAAGTATCTTTAACTCTGATATTTTGGAAGGCAACACCAATCCAGTCAACTTTCAACTCCAAACTTTCAAAAATTGTTACATATCTTTATTTAAATACAGGGTTTCCACATACTACATGTGATACAACATACAAATCTACCAGGTTATTAAACTACCGGTACTGCAGTTCAGAATTTAACCAAACAATACATTATTGATTTCATCATGTAAGTCTGTCAGGCTGACATGTTTCCAAGAGTCAGGTTAGATCCTACTGAACATGATATGTCTGGAGTTCTACTGAGGGTATGATAGTGGTGACTTTGTATTTGGACACGGTGCACTTTTATTTTAAACCCTTGCAAGAATCACAAAGATGATGAGACCTCACATTTTTACCATCTACGGCACACACGATATATAATTTGCAATGGTTTTGCAAATTTTGTAAGTCCACTGATATTTATGAAGTTAACTTCCTGTGAAATATGGCCTCCCGCAGTATGAAATCATGCACTATGTACAAGATGTATCACCTTCAAGGTAGAAGATCGCTTAGCGTTTTCCTGGAAAATGGAAAAAATACATTTCTCATTCTGTCACTTTGGGCGTGTGGGTTCTCAATTGCAAATTAAACCACTCAATAAAATGTCTTACAAGTCCAAATTTGTGAAATAATATACTTGCAAAACATATAAAGCATATATACAGTAGTTGCACAAAAAGACAAAATCTATAGCTGCCTACTTAATAGTATCCAATATGCTTACACTACAGCATTTGGGGATTCCCAGTCTTCAACCAACAAACTCTATACTATGTTTGAATTCCTTGTTAATATCCTCACTGTGACAGATATCAGAGGTTGTCCATCTTTTGCTTTTGGTTTCATATATTCAGACTACTGGAAAGCTAAGCATGAAATATCCATGCATACAATATTACAAAGCAGAGAGGCTTTGTATTATGCCATGCCAAACAACCAACGCCTAGGTTGAAGGGAAGCTACATTTGACAAGAACGATGTTTGCTTTTGTGGGGAAAAAAAAAGAAGAAGATGCCCAACATTTTCAGATAACATCTCCTGATGTACCGACAATAGAAAATGCCTACAAAGTATAACAAGGCCCACAAATCATTTATATTTATGACATGCTTATGAAGTTATGCTTTCTAACAGGCAGCAAGTATCCATAGCTATTGTCAAGGGCTCCCGGTCATTCTGGATGCATATCGTCGCTGGGATGACAAGACCTCGTATCTACAAAATGTCAAATGTTCAGGAGAGCAAAAAAACATGGCAGCCAAAGCACTGTATCCAATGGGATAGACATTCCTTTGACATACTGTGGTGGCTTCATTTTTGGGGTAAGACATCTAGGATTTGTACAGGATATCACTTCACTGATTATCTGACCATCAATCCAAAAAAGTCATTTTCACCAAAATTGCAGATACAAGGTCTTGTCACCCCAGCGACGATATGGCATCTGAGGCACGTCAAGGATTGGTGATCAGCCCAGCCCTCTTTTTGCTAAAGTTCAATGACATCATTGCAAAGATTCAATCCAAGATATGGCTATTGGCTGATGACAGTGTGAAATATCAAGAAATTCGTACCAAGAATGACATTTCCATCCTTCAGCAAGACCTCCAAATATTGTCCGATTGGTCAGAAAAATGGCTAACCAGTCAGTAGTGCACTTTCCTCACCATCACAAAGATGAGAACTCCATTTCAGCATAACTGCAAGATTTCCAATGCGTCAATACAATGGGTCAACAAATATAAGTATCTTGGAACTATCATATCCAAGGACCTCCAGCGGAACACATGCTGTCAACTCGTACAAAGGCCGGCCAGCAGAAACCTTGGACTTCTGAGGAGAATCCTGTCACCATGTTCCAAACTGGTCAGATTAAGGGCATACATATACACAGAGACTCCAACTCTCCCGTTTTCGACGGGAGATCTCCCGCCGAAAACCCATTTTTGCAAAATCTCCCGTTCTCCCGTTTGAGATTTAATTTCTCCCGCCCTGGCTCAATGTCTCCCGTTGGAAAGGATTTCTTACTCATTGCTATCGTATATTGCAAAAATAAGCCTTAGATAGCGCCAGAGAGCATCTATAACCCTATGAACTTCGCGCTTCGCACACATAAACTTGGGTCTCCCGTTTGCTAGGGGTTACAGGCGGGAGAATCTCCAGATCAAAAGGTGCTTGGGGTTGGAGTCTCTGTATACATGACCCTGGTTCAACTGCAAGCAGGAGTACATGGTGCTAAAGCCTTAAGTCTGTACACTCCTAGTAAAAGGCTTGGAAAGAGCACACACACACACACACACACACACGCACACACACACACACACACACACACACACAAACAAAAAACAAACAAACAAAAACAGCTGCTCACTTGGCCACCTGTGACTATATAGAAGATCCACATCAGCTTCAGGGCTTGTCCCCAAGCTGCTGGCTGGAATTAGATCAACAACGTACCACTATGTCACCATGAGCTAGATAGAATACACCATTAGCTAGTCAATGTCCACTGTCCTAACTTCATATCCCAAGAGCCATACATCATCAGAAGAAATTATACTCAAACTCTGTGTACCCGAAGCAGTAATTGATTCATGAATACACAATTTCCTTTTAATCCTGGAAAACTCGCATCTGGAACAAGTCACCAACTACGATGGCTACCATCCCAAAGTACCTTCTTTCCAGGAGGCTGCCTTTACTGTCATCAGAGGGTTGGAACCTCCTGTTGGTTCCAGGATGCTGTAAACCTTAAAAGAATGGTTTTTATCTTGTGCAGCATAATTTTCATTGTCAATAGAAATGCTGCAACATTAACTGCACCACCGCCTACTGTCACACACAGCACATCCTGTCCCTGTTTAGCTTGGAAAGAACTCTACAATTATGTACTTCAGGGATTATCTTGTCAAGGGTCAAGAATGTGTCAATTTCCTCAAAAGTTCCATTTGTTTACCAACAAAATATTCTGTACTGCAATTACCCTAAAATTGCCACAAACTACTAAATAGAGTTGTACTCTAGATCTAGTGCCTTGAAATCATTCATATGTACAATTTTATTCATATTATTAATGTTGATCAGTAAATGGGTATTTCTCTACTGGACTCAACTTAAGAAGAAATTGATTGATGGGGTAGCACTCTATTAGTGTGCAATGCCACTGGGGCAAGACTTCCACATGCCCCCCACCCCCCACCCCACACACCCACTAATATACCTCACCATAAGGTTGTTAAAAGTGTGTGCATTGAACAAAGGTAGGGTAGTACTAGTAGTGCAGAGTGGTATGGCAAAACTGGGGGGGGGGGGGGGGGACATACTGTACAATTGTTTATAATTATATAGAAATCTCTCCTACACTGGTTTAGCTACTTTGCAAAATACAACATAAATTCAGGCACCTCTAAAATGGCTATTTCACCAGCAATAGGCTGGCATTTATACCATGTAAAATTTTAAATCTATCTTAGTTTCCTATACCTCACTGTAAACTGACACATATCCAGACTGTTCCCGTGGTCTTGAAAATACATTTTTCTTTGTTCATCCTCTTTCCCGGTTCGCAATAGGGTCTAGAACATCCTTGACCGAAAGATCGGTCTGTATCTGTCCGTCGGGGAATGTTCCGCGGAGACTGCGTCTGGCTTCACGGATCCCCTCCGTATACAGACCGAAGTCAATGATTGCGGCTCCTGTGTGGAGCAGTCGCGCACAGATCAAACGTTACGATAAACCAAATTTCAGGCAGCTTTTTTACATTCAAACAAGTATGACATGACATGACACATTATGCAGCAATATTTGGGATAAATTTCTCACATTGTGCAATCGAAATACTCACATAACCTCGGTTATAATGCAGAAATTTTATCGATATCGCAACATCGCCGTTCGCGAGCAGTAAGTCGCCATTTTGAATCTGTAACAATTGCTAAGCCAATCACATGCGAGGTACGTGTTTTAGTAAAAAAACACGTAGAAACTACCTCGCATGTGATTGGCTAATAGATTCATAGTGTATGTTTCTGCAGTTTGAATGTGACGACGCGACAGGCTGTGTTTTACGTTGAAAATTCTCCTAAAATGTTGGATTATTCATTAATCTGGTGAGTGTAACGTATTCTTAAAAAAATCATTTCACCATACAAGCTTAAATTTGCCGACCTAGGGCCGTGATTTAGACGCAATCGAGAAGGGTGAGGTACCTCACCCAATTTTCCATAGAGACAGTGGTTAAGAACATCCACACAGCAATGGGTACTGCAACCTTCCGTCTGTCTACGGAGGACAGCGTTAATGGCAAAATATAAAAGAGTCCTCCGGACAGACGGATCTTTCTGTCTAAGAACATCCCAGAGCAGAGGCCCCAGGATTATGTCTCCGCAGCTTATATACACGTACAGTATGGATCAGCGGCTAGCACATGCGTACATAGAAGTTCCAAATCACTTATTTCCCTGCAGTCGATGTGTAGTGATTTCATGGCAATTAAAAAAACACAACAACATTGTAATACAACGATTGTAGATTGACCAAATCAACAAAAATATGCTTCACGTTTGGGCTGATAGCCGTTGAGTTTAACAGAGAGGCTGCCAAAGTTATCAAGAACACAAATGATTGCAACGCGCAATGGCCAATTAATGCTGACCTCCTTTGAAAATGATGTAGCTAAGCATAGCTAGGATAGTGCAGAACTAGGGATCAACATCTAGACCAGTTGTTCTAAATCTAGACGAGTCTAGCTGGTTTGATTATGGTCATTCGCCAGGAACAAGAAGAAGAAGGTTTGCACTTGTGTGTGCACGTGCACAGGTGTGTAAAAACTGTAACCAAACACTACAAACTACAGTAGATTCTACACGTCCATTCATTCATATTCACATTTAATATCGCAACAATGCAATGGATGCACTGCACTGACGGTGTGTTGATGTTGCATGTTGCGAGCAGTGCAGTTCAGTGCGAGTGGTATGTAGTGCAGATGCAGTGCATAGCATGATAAATTTTAGTGCAGTGTCAACTTCGATTCACAAATCAACACAAACCTTGCTTCGCTGGTGATGGACTGAGCGTAGGTCATAAGATACACCTCATACACTTAGGACATACATGCAAACTTTAGATTACAAATATGCATCATAATCTGCGCTAGAATAACATACCCAGACATCTAATTTCACATCTTTCACTGTTCCAGTTCCACTGTAGATATCGACCGTCAGCTGATCGAGTGTCAACTTCTCCTCCAGGAAATTTCCAACATAACGTTGCAGCAGATACCTACAAGCTTTTTTCTTAATGTAGTCCGGCCAAGGAAAGTACCAGGGCATTGTTTCTTTCAAAATGACATAAAAATGATGAAGAATCGTTAAACAAGGCAAGGTTTCATGACTTTCACCGAGTTCTTCGAACTCCAATCACGTAGACGATGATGCGAGTCGGCCATTTTACTCAATGTTTATAAACTCACGTCATTGCAAAAGAGGCATCGAGAGAGGGCGTTTTCTCCTTTCTCGTTATTTTTCGGCCGGTTTCTCGACCAGACAAAAATCATTACTGTCGGGTGCTATTTGAAGTTGACATATTACAATATCATTTATTATGTTGCACTAGCGATGAGCATGGACTTGCGACTCACACACGAATTGGAACCAATTCAGAAATTATAAAGAAAAAAGTTAAAACCAACTCAAGGCCACACTCACGAAGTCACCGGGAAAATTCGGCTAACTCCATTATTGTCAGGGTTCAACAGGCAGGTACGAAACGTGCGAGCGAGCGTCGTTATGCGCATGTCTGTTTCCACAATGAAGAGCTTTTCGCTTACCCTGGATGTCTAATTAAAGTGGGTCTTGCTCGGCTACAAAAAGTACTAGCATGGCTTTCAAAGTTGTCAGACGTTTCTTCCATCTTATCAAACGAACGTCTTTTTAACCTGAGAGCGCTGAGCACCCGATTCCACTTCTACCAGATAACACCTACCCGCCCACAGCTCCGGGGTCCACATTCGACACACGGTACTATCCTGTTCCCATTTTTTTTTTTTTACGTAGCTGGCCCACGCATTCTTGAATTCCCCCCAGTCACTGGTATCCATCCTTCCTTTCAACACCGCACGTTTTCTCCTTGCCTCTCTTTATTTTATCCTTCCCCCTTTAGACCCTGAAGTCCAACGCTATTTGACTTTCAACTTCAAGCTAGCCTTACCGCGCTGTGACGGGGGAAAAAGTCAAGAGCAAACAGTGGAGGTCATAATCACGGCGCTCGGTCCAATATTACCAAACACTTGCCTGACAACGTTTTATTTGTACCTCCCGCTCTGTGGGCATCTTTATTTGTATCATTTTATCTGCCTACTGGACTCAGTTAACTTAGCCTCGACTGACCGACGCATGTGCACTTGATTTTCTCATTCCAATATATTTACAGCTGATCATAAATTTTGTTTCATTCTGTTCCAAACCGGCAGATTACTTGCATCAACTTGATCTGGAAGAGATCGTTTTTGAGACAAAAAAAAAAAAGTTTAAGCTCAAAGAAAAGATGATGGCGGTGAGGACGGAGATTCGACAGCGAGCGGCACCGTGCGAGCCGACTTGCGATGCCAACGGCAACGTCCCGTTCTGCAAGTCGGCAAACAACATCACCTCGTTGTCGACGACCACCAACAGCCACCAAACGAACGGGTATGCGAACGGGACGGAGTTGTACAGCGATGGTAGCTTGAATGGTATTCAGCATATGAATCAAGCGACATCTGAGGGTTTCGCTCACGCCGCAAACGGGAAAGTCCCTATCAGAGTAGAGGTTGTTGAAGAAATTCGCTGGCCAGATTTAGCGATTGGTGTAAAACTTCTTGTTACTGGAGCTGCGGGGATCGTCTTCGGCTTCGTCATGGAAAAAGGAAGAGGTGAGTTCTTGTCCTTTAAATTCTGTTTTAAAATGAGTAGAATGGATTGTGCGTTGTTTGGAGTCTGTTGTGTCTGATGCTGCTTCATGAGAAATATTACTAGCCGAAGCGAATTTGTAGTTTCAAACTTCTCCAAACGCTCGAAAGAGGATAAACTTCGGTAAAATAGAATTAAATAAACTGGTAATCCACCATAAACACAAGCAGTCAGTTGATAATTGTTCTTGTCTGCTCAGTTGTAGACATTTAATTCGTGTTTTTACAAGTCACAATAATCCAACGAAAGAACGTGGTGTTTTGAATTCAGAATCTAACAGAGATCTTAACCGGAATCATCATCATTATTTTGGGCGAAGAATTCTTTTATTTCGTTTGCCAGTTCCAATTTCCTGTATATCAGTCAAATCATGATGACGATGTCTCGCGACAAACCATCCAAAAGTCATCAAATTTATACGTGATTGCTGCACAAGATACATTCCTACCATAAACTGCGACATAATTATGTCTTGTCTTTCCCCTTATGCTTATTTCAAAATGCTCTTTGGTCAACTTATCGGCGACAAGTATATGTTATGTAACATGTTTACTACCATTATTCAAGTCACTGTGTGTGTATGATACGATCGTTACTTTGTATGCAAACAATGTTCGAGTCGTGAGTGGATTGATACATTATGTCACATAGATGGTTTATGTGAAATGGGTTACCACAGGTCCATTTTCACGTTGTATTCATTCTTTTCCGTTTTTTATTTTTGTTTTATCGTTCCCAACAAATTACAAGTATCAACTCAATACCCTAAAGATATCTTTGTATTGTTTGACGGGTTTGTAGAATATATTGCTCGCAAAGTATGGAGCTAAAGAAGGTCTGCACAACGTCATATTGAATGTGTGTTTCTTTCTCAGTTTCAAATTATGGATTTTAATTGATTATTCCTAATTGTTCGTTTGTATGATATTTCAAAGGAAACGTTTTCTCAAACCACGTTTGATAATAATCATAAACAATAACAAAGAGGACGCAACTATTCCGTGGTTTTTTAAAGAAGAAGTCAAGATGAATGGGCACATTCCATCATCATCTTTCAGGCTTATTGTATATAGCAGCAGCCGGTCTACTATCGTGATGAAAAGTACGATGACACACACTCTGGTTGCCCAGACATACTTTAGTAAAGCACGAAAACACATTTTCCTAATGACACTTCACACAGAATAGAGCACAAGTTACTGTAATCAGGAAGATCACGTTCAATACAGTGTGACATTCCAATGTCTCCCAGCGTTGAGTCAGCGTGGCTTCTCCAAAACGATCGTTGTTATTTATGTGATTTTTTTTTGAACGCGTGATACATATTGCGCACACATAAACACGTTCACTTTCTTTTTCTCCTGGATTCAGTTTTCTCAGTATCTCAGTTCTCAGTCTCCAGTCGAGTTAGTTACTCCAAATCGGAAGCAGAAATTTGTGTGTGTGTGTGTTTTGTGTGACACAATTATTTGTCTTAATTCTCTTCAAAGTTATTTTGTCCATTCCTATAACAACGTTATACAGTGTCTTGCTGTCACGTCCATACCACACGCATGTACATTCCCATATTCCTATGTATGAAACGTGAGACCTAATTGAGTAAGTAAAAGTTCTGTAAACTCAAAGAGATCGTTAAAGCGAGAGAGAATATCATGTAAATGATTAAACATGTGGCTACTTAAATAGGCAAAATCAGTCATAACAGAAGAGGAAAAAAAAAGATCATCAGAATTTAGAATCGTTACATTCTGGAAAGTGCTGTATGAACTTCTACTGAATTTATTGATGAATTTTTGTGATGTTACACAATGTTTGAAGTTCTACTTATAGTCTCCCTCTTGATGCAAGATATTGTGAGCAAAGTCACATTGAAAGAGAGAGGGACAGGTAGGGACAAAGAGAAGCAATATGATTGAGCTGAGAGCGTTAGAAATTGGCGTATCTTGTCTCCCCCCCCCCCCCCCCCCCCACAAAAAAAAAATGAAGATATTATATACCGTACGAACCTGACTATTCGCAGCTGGTAGAAGAGCAGCGAGAGGAGGAGGAGGATGAAGCTAAGAGAAAGAGAGAGAGAGAAAAAAACCCAAGACAAAGACATTGATACAAATCATATTTCCGACACCACAGGCGCATGAGATTCACAGTACAGATATGAAATGACAAAATTACAGAGTTTATGCCAAACACTGCATTTGCTGCATCAAAGCTAGAGATCCCAGAGAGTAAGGAAAGAGATATAGAGATGTAGAGATGAAATGTATAGAGAGGATTTCATATTCTCTTCCGCCATCATCTTCTAGATTCAAGTCCACGACGGGCAGACGTCTGTCACCACCGTTTTGTCAGAATTATGTGTGAGGGGAGGGGGAAGGAAAAGCCGCGCTCGGTTGCAGCCACCTTAAATCGAATTACCAATTATTAGTTTCCACTTAAAGACGCAACGTATGAGGTCACTAAGGAGGGCTCAAGGCCATTAGTGTTTCATTTAGGCTCGTCTTGTCTCTTGAGGAGTCGCACTTTTGTCGATATAGAGGATGTGCCTTAATCGCTTCGAAAGTTTGCGATATAATTATATATATATATATGTATATTATATATATATATATATATATATATATATATATATATATATGTATGTATCTTTGGATGCTACCTTAAAGAGACATAATTATTCCATTAAGGAGACAAATTTGTGTCTCCTTAACGTTTTAAACTACCAGTATATCACATCACACCACATCATATGACATGTATATATTCTCAACTTTATCGTGACAACGGCGATACGCATGATAACTATAAATATGTTATCCAATCCTTCAGTCTAATTAAATCGATTCATTGATTGGTTATCCAGTTTAACAATTATTTCAATACCATAACCAATGATTCTCATACCTCTTGTGACGATGATAACTGCGTGTGGTTTAATCAGACGGAACATGGTGCCGTTATAGGTGAAAAGATTAACTCAATGTGAAATATCAAATGTGAAGTTCAAGTGAATCGCTGGATTCTTATTTATCAGAACCCAGCCGTTGTAGGATTCTCCTTTACAGAACGTATATTTCCCTTCTCTCGTCCTCCTCTCTCTCTCTCTCTCTCTCTCTCTCTCTCTCGGTTTGTTTATAGATATGAAATAAACATGGAAGGTCACGGTTTGAGGACGAAATTTATTATAGATTGACCTCTTCTCGACCTTTTCTTCACCCAGTTCCTGCACGCATGGTGCTTATCATGATTAACAGATAACCATCGGTTCAAATTCACGTGTGCGATGCAGTTATGTGGATTGTATACCAGTAATGGACAAGGATTGTAGTAAAGGATTAAAAATCCGTATTTATAAGATGACTCAATGACATTAATGACCACGGTATATCAGTAGTTCGTGTGACAAAAAAAAAGTAGATGGAACGTAAAATTATTTCCAGTTTGCTTATTGGTGATGTATTTTTAGGGTTAAAATAATTGCTGGTTGTTCAACCTCATCCTCCATGAATAGCATGACGTCACAAAAGAAAACAACGTGATTCAAATCAGGATATGCTTGTCCTTGACCCTGCAAATACTTGGAATTGAAATAAATGTTAAAGAATGTACAACTTGTGAAATAATTATACATCCATCCATTCGGAGTGTGAGAATCCTTTAAATATAACAACACCTATTCTAATTTTCAGTTCAAACCTAGTTTAAAACTTGAGTAAAATGATGATAATGATAAGATTATAATACTGTGTATCATTTTTCTGCGTATGGATTTATAATGACACAATTCAACGCATATCATCCCTTTGGCGAGAAAAGAGCTATTCACAAACCATCTATTCCCCCCCCCCCTCCCTCCCAAACACGGTATGAAAAAGTTCTTGAAAAGTTGGTGAAGTAAGACGCAAACCTTGCAAGGCAAGGGGACGTCAACAAGCAATTTCAGAAACATTAAGGGTGATAATTTGTTTGAGAGTGTATTCGAATACAATAGCTCGTAAATAGTGATAAGTGGAGATTTTCGAAGCCTAAGACGTAGGCATTTATCAGTGAAATAATTAGAAATGAAATAGAGTGGAGAAAATTTCCGAAACATACTTACAGGAAACGTATAGGAAATTCCATGAATGGATAAATGGAAATGGATAATGGTATACTAGCTTATTCTGCCATTGAATTACTCAGTATTTGAAGCATAAAATCACAGTCTTATAATATTGATGAAAAGTTTTGTTTTGTGGTGTGTGAGTGTGTGTGTGTCTGTTTTTTGTTTTGATATTCTCAGCTCTTACTATCTTCAATTTTCTGTGAGAGAGAAGGGAAATCGTATACCTGACATAACATGACACAATATGACATGAATATTATGAAAAAGAATCGTATGAAAGAATGACAAGGTATGTCTCACTCTGTCAGTTACAGCTGAAACCTATATCACGTGTCTTCAAATTAGTATAATAAATCATGAACAATATTAATTGGTCGCTTTTCTTCCTGTAGCTCTCTGGACACAATGTTTCGTCAGCGCATGCTAAATTGATATCACAAAAGTTGTGTATATCCTAAACAATCAATAATGGAATTGCATGAATCACAATTAAAGAGTAGCAATTGGATGAGTCTGTGTGGCATGTTCTAAAACCTAAATCACCTAAAATGAGTAAATTAACAATATATTGATAGGCCGCTTCTCTTCCTAATGTAGCTCTCTTGTACAGAATGTTTCGTCATCGCATACGAAATTGACTACACAAAAGTTGTGTATTTCCTAAACGAACAATAATGGAATTGCCAAATCACAATTTAAGAGTAGCAATTGGATGAGTCTGTATGACGTGTTCAAAAAACCTAAATCACCTCAAATGAATAAATTAACAATAATAAAATATCAATAGACCGCTTCTCTCCCTGTAGCTCTCTGGTACACAATATTAACTTTCGTCATCGCCATGCTAAATTGACATCACAAAAGTCGTTTATATCCTAAACAATCAATAATGGAATTGCAGGAGTCACAATTTAAGAGTAGCAATTGGATGAGTCTGTATGACATGTTTGAAAACCTAAATCACTTCAAATGAGTAAATTATCAATGATAATTATATCAATAGATTGTTTCTCTTCCTAATGTAGCTCTCTTGTACAGAATGTTTCGTCATCGCATGCTAAATTGACATCACGAAAGTTGTGTATTTCCTAAACGATCAATATTGGAATTGCCAAATCACAATTTAAGAGTAGCAATTGGATGAGTCTGTATAACTTGTTCAAAAATCCTAAATCACCTCAAGTGAGTAAATTAACAATATATTAATAGGCCGCTTCTCTCCATGTAGCTCTATAGTACACAATATTTCGTCAGCGCACGTTAAATTATCGTCACAAAAGTTGTGTATATCCTAAACGAACAATTATCGAATTGCATGAATTACAATTTAAGAGAAGCAATTGGATGAGTCTGTATGGTATGTTCGAAAACCTAAATCCCCTCAAATGAGTATTCATGTATTGACAATATATCAATAGGCCGCTTCTCTCCCTGTAAGCTCTCTGGACACAATAAATTTCGTCGGTGCGTAAAGAAAAAAAGTTGTGTATAACAAGTAATATTGGAATTCTTCTAATCCCAAACTAAGAGTAGAGATTGGATGAGTCTGTATGAGTATGTTTGAATGCGGTGAAGATGTTCAAGGTTTCGTCTTGCTTTGTTTTTCTTTTTCCCAGCCAGGTTTTGTCATTTTGCTTTGCTGTGGTTGTCACGCTATTGCCACAACGAAATAATCCACGATGGTTTGTTTGTCAGGATTGACACCCATCAAACGCTTGGATAGAGCGTCGCTATTTTCTCTATGTCACTGTTCTCTGTCCCAATCGCATATAATAGAACAGACGTTGTAGACATGACTGAACTTCCTTGTAAATAAACATCGTATGATTCCAAGCTGTATTTCAACTCTCTGTTGCTGACCTGATTAGTTTATTTTAAAGTATTCCTTGATTAAATGAATTAGATTAATTAAAATCTTTTGCTTTAACGCTCAAATGTGAAATAACTGCTTTGATTAAATCATAAACTTTATAGTCACATTTTTATGGTGCATGATGCCTAATATTTTGAACATTCGAAGAATGAAATAGGATATCAGTGTACAGTTATACAGGCATAAAGTTTCTCCTGCCCATGGACAGTGGCACACTTTTTTTTTTCAGAGGTTGGGGATGGGGATGGTTTTGAAAAATAATTTCTCCCTGTTGCAAGCCGATTGCAAACTTCTCAAATTCTGTTGCTTTCAACTCTGCTTGACCTGGACGGCGGGCTTTTGTTATTCCGGTCAACACAGTCACAAATCGAATTATTTGCACTCGTAGAAAGCAACTCGCATCTATTAAATGTCGGAGATTGGATATCACTGCTACAATATACTATGCTCGGTGACATGTCGAGATTTGACTAAGAATTAACCATGTAAAGCATAAAACTGATCATTTAGTTTGTATTTTGATGGAGGGATTTCAGAAGTAGGCCTCCTTGAGTACAACGTTCTCGTTGTCATGCAGCTTTGTTGGGGAATTTACTTCTCTTTGTTAAGTGAAGAAGGCAATATGTAGCTTTGTAAGCGCTCCAGTCCCGGGGGGCGCGACCCAGAAGTGACTTCATCGAGTTGTATAATAACAGCATACCTCGAGTAACCGCGAGGACCGCACAATCGGTGAAGTAACCGCGACCATGATAGGTCACGGGGGTAGAGATCTGCTTGCTGCCATGGCCTTAGCCCGGTTAGCGCTCACTATAAAGAACATCTCGCGGCCGTGACCGCCGCGCCACTCTCGTGGGGCAGTCCGCTATGAGCGCAGCCCTCGAGGGACAAACTACGAGAAACGTTCATCTATCTCCACGATTTCACAACAGATAACAAGTTTTGTGCAGCTGAATACTTGAGTCAGTTTTATATTGGCTTTCTAGGTCTTCTGTTGTTGTGTTTTTACCAACTCAGAGACAACAGAGGAAGACTTGATTTACTTTTTGACCTTGCTCCAAATGATTTTATAAATCATGTGTGTACATACAGGATAGGGGAGAGGGGTATGCCTGAATGTTGTCAATAGTGACGGCATGTTTATGATTAGATTATCTAAAGATCACTTAATAGACGTGAACGATGCTGACGAGGCATTTTGGTTTCAGTGCATCCAAAAGCGACCGAATCAAACATAAGTTTTGTTGATATAACACCCCCGATGCATTGAATGTTTAGAAACGAGGACCATGACTTAGATTGCGGAAAAGCATGCATGTCAATATAATCCGAAGATGAGTATTAATTCTTATTATTGAGAATAAACATGTAAGTAATAACATGTAAATCGAGGCACAATTTTGAATATCTCTTATAGCTACTGCCAACGATCGCAAAAGGAAATGAAATGTTATTGTCTTAATTGTTGGTGACGATCGTCGGTAGGATAAAAACGGATTTTAAACAGAATGTATGTTACTTTATACAACAGAAGTTTGAACGAAATGCAAGTCAGTTGATGGAAAAAGATAAACTGGCAATGATAAATGGCAAATGCAAAACAAAAAGAGAAAATACTGATAAAATTCACTGCTAATTTTAGTTCAGTTCAGTTTTATTTCTGCACTCCATTTTATACAGTATATATACCAAAATTTAATAAAGTCTCTGCATAATGATAAGAATGATGACTCTGTATATTAAGACATGGGTTACTGTCAAACCCGTGTCAAATACTCGGCTTGGAAATAACTCGGCTCTTTATTTCGAAGGTTCGTTAATCAGAAAATGAAATAAAGCTTGTTATTCCGATGGGTCGATAATCCGAAAATGAGAAATAAGTGTGTTTAATACTAAGCTTCGGAATAACGAAACTTATCTTATTTTCGGAATGATATTACTTACGAATCTTCGGAGTAACAAAAATTCGCCCGGAACAGTAACGAATGGGTATAGTGACACAAATCAGCGCTGAAGCCAAAAGTGGGTGATGTGTGGGCGTTTGAAGTCAATCAAGAGCGTTCTATTAGCCCAATATTGATATAATAAATAGTAGGCCTACACACTAACTAGAAGGGGAATATCATTCCCCAATGAAGATGTAGGTCAGAGGTGGAAGCTACAAATCCTTTTCGCCAATCGGAAGTGTCGGTCACCAGGATACCACGTCTGGCTGGACTGGTACACGCAAAGTCGTTATAATAGTGTTCGCTGCCTCTTAAAAGTTTTTTTCTCTCTCTCTCCAATCTAAATATTATGTTTTCGGCTCAGCATTTCACTGCACAACCGTGGCAGAGAATAATGGCCGGGTAAATGAACTGCACCCTCATTGTGTCACGATCACAGGTGATCGAACTTGGGGAAAAAATCCGATTTACTAGTCTTTAGTTGAGTCTTGCCAGGACACTGGTGTCAGTGTCATGGTGTATTTTTGTCTCTCAAGATTCCCATCTGGGGATGGCGGCAGTTTATAGGTATCATAAAGATGACAGCAATAATTGGAGTGAATTTGTGCAAGACACTTTTAAGTGTCGCCTTGGGTCGAACGTCGTCAGAGAACGACTGGTACTTGTAGCAAACAAAATGGTTGGATCAACACTTGGAATGAACAAGGAGTCATTCACCTGACGTGAGGTCTTTTAACCAACCAACCTGTCAACGCACGACTCGAAAGCAGTCCTAAAACCCTGACCCGTGGCGAACTCACATCCCAAATTGCATGCGTTGCTTTACTAAGTTTGAGGGAAAAAAAGATTGTTGGCAAAAAATAAGAAGAGAAAGGCAGACAGAAAGAAAGAAAGACAGGCGGGGAGGATGAAGGAGAGACGGGACTTTAAAGAAAGAAGGAGAGAGAATTACACCTCACAAATTGGAGAAAATCTACAAAGAATAATAGGGAGGGTGCAAGCATAATATTTGTCATATAAAATGAATGAAAGACAGTAATATGCGACGTCATATAGAAAAAGACATGTTTATAGAGACCATGGAGGTATAACAGACTGAAGGAGTCAATAACATAACAGGGGCGGATCCAGGAATTCCGTAAAGAGGGGGCGCGTTTACAAAATTAAAGGGGGGCGCACGCACCCCTCCCCTATTTTTTCTTTTTATTTCTTTTGTTTCAACAAAAAATAAAGGGGGGGGGGCGTGCGCCGGTTGCGGTCCTCCCTGGATCCGCCACTGCGTGATTTCAGTTTAACCATGCTGAAGATACAATATATTTTAAAGATAAAACGTATAACATGGATTCATTGAGTGATCTTGAGATGCCCTCACTTTCCGGAGTAATTCATAAATTGCAAGCTGTGCTTTTCTTGTGAATTTCTCTTTTCCATGTTGTGTAGAGTTGCAAATTAAGATTGTATTGCTTACTTGTTTATTCATCCAAACCAAAGTTGATATCATTATAGTATTGTATTCATGTACGTTTTGTTAAAACTTATGTGATTCAAAGTTCCTTAAAATATTACGTACTCATTTAATTTTAAGCGTTATGTATATTACTTTGTATTACTTTATAAGGAAATAATTCATTTTGAATTGAATTGAAATGATATATCATATATGATCAAGCATGATATCATGATTTACTATGAAAAGACCTTCACTTACGTACATAGAATGTAAGTCTTATAAAGATTACGCTATATTCAATAACATTAAGCTGAGCGCAGTTTTGAAATATTATGTTTCTTCAACTATTATAGTTGTGCGTTGTTGGGGAGATGCAGTGTTGGGTGTGTAGAGAGTGTTTTTGAACAGATCACCCAGAGTGACCAAGATGAACCCATGAAAATGGCGTCGCGTAGAGAGACACCAATTGACGGTCAAGGGTAAACATAATTTTGCCCGCCATGCATCAGCCACGTTCTTGCAAGTTACACATAAATCGTTTTAGGGGCAGTGCGGGCTGCTCAGGAAGAGAGTGGCTTGGACATGTCAGATCGATTCGTCAATTTTCGTTGAGACGAATTGGACAATCGGTAAGCTTCGTGTCGCACTCGTTGCACTGAATTCGGGTTCGTTTTTCAATCTGATTGTACCTTATATGTCCATCCAACGAATAACGATAATGCATGTAAGTAAATTAATCATTTGCTAATCGTTTCACAATTTGTATAAGAAGGACAAGTCATAGAGTACGATACAAAATTTATGAACAAATGAACATAGTGAATAATGAGAGAAACAATGCATACACTGCGATGACGTCACAAGAAGATATAGCGATGGAAAAGAGCTGATCCATTGAAAAGCGAAGCTTGTCGGACGTGAATCGTAATAATAATGAATAATATACCAATTACATGAATATAATAAAATATTTACGTATGTCACAGTTTGAGCATCATGCAAATAATGCACATAATACAAAAGAACATTGTAAACAGTATACTTGTATGTGCTCTTGGGACAATACTCAACAGATTCCGAAATTCCTATCTATTGTTATGTTCCCCTTTTCCGACACGTATATTTAAAAAAAATGTAGATCAACAGTTGCGATTTTACAAACACATTTTGTGTAGAGGGTGATAACATTGCATGATTTAAAAAAAATTGTCATATATAGCACATTCTTATTTTTGTCAACTTGTCATTAAAGTTTCAATGCTTTGTATGATTACTTTCATTTTGATCTCAAATCTCCGTCCAACATTGAGTGACGTTTCTCCCTCAGGTCTAAATCCGCTTAGCAAGAAGGTTACATGATTAGTCAATGGCCCACCATTCCTCTCTCTTGTATATACAGTAATCCTCTCTGCCGTGTACGACTCGGACTGACTAGTAAATGGATCATGCACAATTTATATTCCTTTATTTAGTCGCGCGAATTCTGCGTTCGAAGCGCCAGTAAACGTTCTCTGCCGTGGTTGTGAGATGTTTCCCCACAAGAATTGTATTTTATGGACGTGAGCCGACCATGTATTGTATACGTGAAAGTCTGTTGAGTTCACACCAATTTCGGTACATTATCAAGAGTTTGTGTGCTTTTGTTCCGTGAATCCCTCCGTGTTCAAGCTGCATTGCATGTTTTGATCTGTTTTTATCTTGATCTGTGTTGTCATAGGAGAAATTACAATGAGTAGTCATAACGTATCGTGTATTGTCATCTTTTTGTTGTAGGAAAACACCTCATGTTCTCGCATTTACAAAGTCTGTTTTTGCTTCTTTTTACTCGAAGAAACATATTAATCAACTTTTGATATCCACAATAAACATTCATGTGGAAATCGGAAAACAAATAGAAGAGTAGGTTTGATTGCAACTTCGCTCTTCAGTTGCACAGAGCTGGAGATGTAGGTTGACATATTCCCCAAATTATGGTGCTTTTCTTTTGTTTTAAAATCGAGTGATTTGTTCTTAAATGCATGAAAGAGACATGGTCTTTGTCATCACATTTCTCAGAAATTAAAGGTGCATGAAAGAGACGAGTTTCCATGAAACTACAAACTAATATACACTAGCAGCAAAAGTAGGGGAGCGACATAGCGCTTCGTCTTACGGCATCTGCTGTCTGACGAGTATTGAGCCATGCTTGTCCGTTGTTCACGCATTACACAGCCAAGCTAACAAAAATACGTCACTCAGCATTACGTATCCAGTGACCGCATTCGCGCTCATGGGGAAGGGGTTGCCGCGACATTGGCCGCCAACAAGGTCATCGGAGACCCCCTGTCGGCGCTGTTCATTGCCGCATTTTACACGGCGAGCCTGGCCCACCGAAACTGGTGTGAAATCGTGCGAACCGTGGCTTGGCAATCTTGCAGTGCGCGGGATTACAACGTGAAAAGAAGACTTTGATTGACAGCGAAACGTGTATGAAAAACCTTTTCCCGTCGCGATGTATCATAGATTAGATGTGGTTATTGCACTAATCGTCTCATTACTCTATAGTCATCGCCGTTCTTAACTTGTGATAGCCAAATTCTTAATCCAGCTATTTCTGTCTATAATCACGGGCGAAGATTATGATCAAAAAATGATTTAGGATATTTTCATTGGTACATGTATCTTAAACTCTGAAACGCATGAACAAGCTAGGAATTAATGTTTTTGTAAGAGCCTTTAAAGATTATCTTGTCATCAATTACTCCGAAGTTGCGGGGGGGGGGGGGGGGGGGGTAACAAAGCATTGCCAGAAGAATATGGCAGCAAATCATGACAGGCGGCTGGCTGTACTTGAAGGTAAGTTCAACTCAAGTATGTAGTTGGAAATGTGAACGAATCAGCCAAGAAAATCGGTTGTAAGAATTTGAGTGTATGACATAGTTTGTGAGTGTGTATGTGTGATGATGATAGGGTGTGTATGCGTGTGTTTGTATGTATGTGTGTGTGTGCGTGTGTCACGCATAACGCGAACTTCGATTCTGTTTGATAAAAATCTGTTTCTTAGAAAGGAGTATGTAAGATTTTATCTCTTCTTTTTATTTTTTACTTTTAAATGAAGGGAAGAGAGGAAAGGAAGGGAGGAGGGAAATAGGAATCTCGGCAGACAAGATGATCATACCATGTGAGTGAAAGAGACAGGTCTATCACTACTGGTGATGGTGGGTGCAGTGTACGTTTGATTAGCTGACTACGGCGGGATCGTCAAGGGCAGCGGAGTCTGTCCTTTAATCGCAGGTAGGGGGCGCGTCAGGACAAATTGATTTCAACGGGTTAACGAGCCCGCACGAGCCACGGATCGTACGTGATTATTCAATATACAGCTCTCCCCAAAAGTGCTCTTTATGTGGACCCGCGCTCTTGAAAATAAGCTGTACGACAGTCATTCATGTATCATCGAGATTAATTTCTGCGTACGTGTAAGGAAAGGGTAGAGCTCTCCCACGTTCGTGAAATTCCGAATATAGCACAAAGCGTGATCCACGTCGTAACATTGAAATTCCTTGAAAATTCGTCGTTTGCGGATACCCTTGAAGCTCGGCCAAGTTATGCGAGGGTCCATGGCTATCAAAATGATTGCTTCGCGTCATGCGTGTTCTCGTGTACAGTCGAGTTTTCTTCGAATTTGTTCTTTCCCTCTTTTTTTTCAGTGCTCGACTCTGTAATTCGTTAACTTGATCATCACCATAAATGATGCAAGATGTATAGTTCTGGGGTGTAAGGATGTTAAAAGTGTTCTAAAATCTCATTGTAAAACTCACAAAAGGGAGTATGAGTCATGACACGTATAAATCATGCTCCGCTGAGCATGAATGAAAGAAATTGATGGTGTGATTCAATTCATGTTACACTCCCTGGGTTAGGCGATAGCATATTATGAAGAGAGTGTGCAAATCCACAAACAATTATGACAGAATATGTAAATACACATCAACGCGATACATGCTAAATGTACTACTTTGTGTGTTTCATTAGCAAATCAAATTGAATGACGAAATCTGAAGTTTCTGACTTTAAAAAAGGGTTGAATTCCCGCACAAAGTAATGAACTTTTCATTCGTCCCATTCCAGAAGACCTATTTACGGACAGTGTGACTTGGAAGTCTATGTGCACCATCTCTATAGGCCTACACAACATTAAAAACGGATCGATCTTTCGCACGTGCAACCTCCCGTGCACATCTAACAGTCTTCCTCAGCCTCCTTTTCTATACGAGGCATTCCGTGAACGTAGAACTGATCTGATTTCCTAGCATGTTATGCACACTGTCCTTGGATGATACTGGTTTAAGGCATCATTGATATTTCAAGTTCAAGTTCGATTGAAATTTCATTCTTATTTTCCATGAGGAAAGTCATTTCTTTTCAATTCGTACACATAAACAAGATAAAACATTAAACAAAACATATAATCACTTCCATTTGCAATCTGCCATGATGCTGCGTATATGATATCAAATTATCGCTGACTTATTTTCTACTGACTTCATAATTTATTTCGTTCTCAAAATAGCTACAGAAATCAGCTTGATCTATACCTTCCTCAGCTGTCTGGAAGTACAGAAACTCGGAAACAGTGCTCATACCTAATATCCAAGAAGAATTTGCAAAGGCAACCGATAATTGTGAGGAATGTTCTTGGACATGTAAAAAGCTCATTCTCGACGATATCATCATTAATTATGCTTCTGTTTATATTTTGCCCTGACTCTAGGGTCATGGAGTGGCTCAGAAAGTCCCTGAGCAACCAAAAGCAATTAGTTTCATCAAGTCATCAGAGACCAAACCTTAAAATAGTATATGTCCCCGTCTCAGGAGTCTCGAGGCCCTCTTCTATTTATCAGTGACATCACTGATCATTAAAGTTCCTCAAAATGAAATATCCTTCCCCATTCTTCTTGCCTGGCAATTCTAATGTCTTCGTTTTTCTTCCCGAATCGTTATGTCTTGGTCAATAACAAGAATTTATTGTGATATTGATGAAGTTTTCGACTTGATCAGAAAACAAATCGAAACTAATATTACTGAGGTTACACCAATCAATTCTTATTATGCCACCTATGTGAGAAAAAAATATATGCATGGTCCCGAAATAAATGTTTACGGTCAGTCACCTTATTGAAATTAAAACATGCTGTAACTGTAAGGCTTAACCGTTCTATGGATTTTAAGGTTTAATCGTAATTCAGCATAATTTAGCTCACTACTCTTCAAAGATAACTCGGGCCTGTTCGCCGATTTCTTCCTCTAACGAGTGGTCACGTCTATTTCGAGTTTCTTTTTCTTTCTCTTTCTTTGCGTATTTCTCTTTGTCCTTGCTTTTCGTCCTTGTGGCTATCTTTATCTTTCTGTCCTGTTTCTGAACATCATTCTTTGCTTCTGTCCTGTCGGGCTGGCGCTGTCTTGTCTCATATCATCTTCTCTGTATTATAATCGCATGTCCACTGTCTGATAGAATGTTGGCGCGACTTTGCTATCGATATATATTTTTTAATCGTTGTCTGATATGAACTTCTCTTCTTCCCCCTTCTTTTTCATTCAATATGATGCTTATAGCGCTGTTCTCTCTTCTTTATTCTTGGCTTCTCAAAATAAGCTTTGATTTATCGTCATTAGCAATATCAGCACAGGCTTTATTATGCATGCTAGAGAATCGTTTTCAACAAATTAATATTGCTTTTGTAATGTATTGTGATGTGTTTAGTCGTTGACAGTGATCGAATACATGATTGAGCCAATATGAAGCTTTCATATACGTGTCACAGGGTGTGTTTTGATGTTTATGTGACTAGACTTGTCTTTGTTAACTGTAACCGTATTTTCACACATTCTGTATTGACAACTGAAAACAATGTTTGGAGATGACTGTGTATGATTGCGTGATCGCGTGTGCCTATATTTGCACGCGATATTTACACAACCGGGTTTTAGGAATGTATATGCACAATGGCTGAACCAGTCCACCGTACATAGGTGAATGCCCGCAAGCTACCCCATGGAGGTCTTGACATGAATCATAAGATTGTTGAACTGTCTGACAATTCATGTCTTGAGAAAGCTTGGGGCTAGATCCAGAGAGATTAAAAGCGCGTTACTATGAAGACCACTATATAGCCTTTGATCGATAGTAAAGGATAATATAGATAATAAAACCAGTGGAGTAAGGTTCAAGATTTGAATAATACGAAATTGAAAACGAACTGCATTCTCAGAATTATGTTATCAGTCCCTTGAAAATTAAAAAAAAAAAAACCCGAGCTACAATGCACTTGATATATAGGTCTAGGAGTAACATCAAAATCAAATCAAAATCAATCAAAATTAATCAAATCAGGAATGCTATATAGATACAACTTGTAAACAAGTAAGCGGATGAAATGATATGATGGTCAGAACACATTAAGTGTCATCGTGATGAAAGATATCGCAGGCTCGAATTTTATACAACAAATTAATAGAAAAAGGCGGAAGTTTGGACATTTTATGCTATTATTTAGGAGGTTTCAAATAATGAGTGATTAAAGTGCAGGATAGTTCTTTGTTTGCGCTTAAATCTTGTTAAGTTGAAAAGGAGGTAATACATTTTATACTTGAGGAAAGCAAGAGAAAGGAGGGGGAGGGGAGTGGGAAGGGAAGAGATATAGGTAGAGAGAGAAAAAACCTCGACGAGGAGAAAGAAGGAAATATATCATTACAAAGTGCAACGCCATTCAATGCATGCATGCAAGCTGTCTAGCTTTTTTCGACATTGTGGTTGGAAAATTGATTGAGGCAGAGGTCTTGGACAAATTGAAAACGTGACTGCGAATATTTATGATGAAGGTTGATTTCTGGATAAGGATGACCCGACAAACGCGGCCTTCCTCGTGTTTTTCTTGGTTGTGATCACTGACAATTAAAGCTATACACCGAATGAAAACGATGTCAAGGCATTTTTGGAGACAAGTATCCTCGTCGACATCATCTTCGAGGTTTTTGAAGGCAGCAGTACTTTTTTTTTAACGCAAGCTTTGTTCATTCCCAACCTCCTCTTCCACATCTATAAACACTATAACATTTAAAACGAGGCTGCGTAGAGAGAGAAAAAAATGTCTATTGTAACCGAAACGTTTCATAAGTATCGAAGTCTTGAATTTCATATCATAATATCAATTTCATAATATTAGAGAGTAATTCAATCCGCTTTGAAGTATAATATTTGATGCAGAAGATGTCTGTTACACTAACCCTGTTTTTTTTCTTCTAATAAATCGTGTAATAATGTGAAAGTGTGTTATATAACTCTTGATTGTTTTTCTTCTTTTTTTTTTGATAAATCGTGCAATTGTGAAAATATCCAAAAAAATAGTTTAACCTGAAAGGATTTCCCCGAGCAAGCCAATCACGTGATTCTCATGCTGCCAAGGGGAGTAGATCCTTTTATAAACAAAATGTCCAGGGATTAACTACAAGTGACCATGGTGTTTTTAAATGCTATAAACTAAACCATGTGTAAGTCATCATTCTATATCACAAGAATTAAAGCAATATTGTTTTTGAAGTGAGGGTAATACCTTTCCTTTGAAAGTATCTTCGGCTGTGTTGAGCAGCTGTTCAGTGCGTCAGGTGGGCGAGCAAAATGTCCGCCATGAGCTCACCGCGCACAAGGACTGCCAGGCGGCTCCCAGACGGAGCTGTATACTCTCCGAAGATTTTTGCTTGAAGTCACCTTCTCGGCTGATCAAACAAAATTGTCTCTTGTGTTAATTGGTTTCATTCGGAGAGTTGTTAGTGTTTTTTCTGTTGCTGTTGTTGTTGTTGCTTTGTTCATTTCATTTTAGCTATTGTTGCTTGCTTTGTTGCTTTTACTGTGTTATGCATGTGGGGATACACATTTTGGCAAACTGATTTCGTATTATCCTCTAGAAGAAATTTTACTAGTGGCGACGCCAGATTATGTGGCTCTGAGTTAAACATCTTTATAGATGGCGTTGCTTAATTCCACAAATATCTTGTTTCAGATTTATTCAACCTGCAGAATATTTATATTTAATTACAGAAGAAGTAGGCGTGTATTCAAACTACAATTGGTAGGTATAGGCAATGACAGCAATGTCGAAAGATCTTGAAGTTATTCTAACCTGATAGTACAAGAAATCAATAGAGGATAATATAGGTTGCAGCTACAATGATCAGAGATCACTACACCTTGCTTGGGAAATCTGCACAGATGTCGAAGACCCAAATATTTGTGATTTAAGAAACACAACAGTTTTATCGATTTGAGCGCACCTGTCGTTGCCTTTTTTTTACATGCCAAAGAAATTAATTTTTTGTTTAAAAAAATATTGAAGAACTACGCTGCCGTGGCAGAACGTGGGAAAAAAGGGGAAAAAATTATCGAGCCTTCATGGCGTTCTTGTACGTGCCTGCGTACGTGTTTCTGGCGTACTCCTACAGAAATAATCTAACAGAAAATGACAATGCCGTGGACAGAGGCCTGGATATGTCCAGGGATGCACGAAGAACGGTCATCGTCGACTGACCAGGGGCGCACAGACGGACCTTGGACAGCGCGCTCCACGTGATGGCGTAACTAGCTACGAGTCACGTTTGCATCGACCCCGTCTCGTGTGGTCGGCCAGGAGGGTCAGTCGGTGTGCTCACACGAGAGTTCTAAGGATGCTACCGTGTGTCGGTTATGAATGATGCCGTCTGTCTTCACAAAGCGACAGTGCGGCGATTTTCTGGACGTGCGCAATGGCGCCTTTTTGCATCGTAAGAATTTGTTTGACTACCGGGTGTATAGGTCCTGCTATGATAATATCAAGTTTACCAGCAAGTTGTCTCCGAACTATGTACATTACTATGATTCACACAGTGTGAAATTGGGATGTAAAAATAAATTGCTACGAGGCCCTGTCCATTTGGGTGATTTTTTTTTCTGTCGTTGCTCTTTCTGTTCCAATTAGAACTTTGATTTTTTTTTATAGATTATAATATCATGTTACCCGAGGCCGTTATTGCAGTCAAGCACATTGCCTATACTACATGACGGTCTCCTCCATTATCCGTGCCTCAAAGTATATGGTAAATGTTCACATGTTTGTTGTTTTCTTTTATGTGTCTGTATGTCTATGTTATCAGTAAGATTAGAAGTCTCTGATTTTGTTATTTTCATTGTTAGTTTGGAGTTAATCTATTGAATTCTGTGTATTTACTCAAGACGTTAGTGGACAAATAAAATTAAACCGAAACTGAAGCTTAACACTAGTTTACAGCCTAACCGCTCACGATGGCGGCCTCCTTCGTTCAATGTACGCGTATCTCTCTCAGTTATACTGAGAAAAAAAAGAAATGCTATGTAGGCCTACTATTAGTGATATAGTACGACACTACCGTGTCTTTTTCTATTTGTGTAATATTTTTTTAAGATCTTATTCATTGCATTTGTCACTGTTTTTGTTTTTGGACTTTGAATCTGAATTTGCATTTGTTTGAATGCAGGATAAAACAACCAAAACGAAAATCAAGGGAATATGACCCTGACTGTATCAAACATTAATGCAAGGCAATCGTTGAAAGAAATTGAATATCTTGACTCATAGATTCAACGATTTCATTTTACCATTTCGTTCTGATGACTAAATTTCAGCCTCTATACTTTTACAATTCAAACACTCGCACTTGTTGGACTCACTAAGCTGAACGAACTTAGCAGCTAAGCACTGTATCTTAACAAATCTTTCAACATCTTAGCAACAAAGTGAATCGGGACGTCATCAGATATAATAATGTGTGTTGTAAAAATTACATATCTTCCTCACGGAATTGTGCAAATCTGCCGACGGAGCCGCCGCATATTATAATGATGTTGAATGATAACATTTTGAAGTCTGGAAATACACTGTAAGTTCAATCTATGACAATCTTTGTGAAGACACACTTAAGTGCCCATGACGACGCACATAGCAACCGTTACGAGGTACGTTGACGACGAGCGTGCCGACGCCCTTGGCGACGTATTTACGCTCGTTCCTGCCCGTACTGTCTCCCTGCTGTGTCCACCCAATGTCGATGAGCCCAGCATAGTACACTCGGCCTTTTCACGTTCGGCCTTGCGCGAGGACAAACCCGGCGCCGCTATGCAGGACAAGATACCCTTCGCGAGCGCCAAGCCTGTGAAGATAGATGAAGGGCATATTTGGCAGTTTGAAGAGGGAAATGGGAGAGAGAGAGAGAGAGAGAGAGAGGGGGGGGGGGGGGGCAGGGGCAGAGGAGAGAGAAGAAAAGAGATTAAACCCTACTCTTAAGCTTACATAATATTATCTGATGTATTTTTGTGATGAATAATCTGACTTGAGAAGTCATTGCTCTGCGAACAAAAACTGATTACATTGCAAAGAAAATAACAGAAGAAAATACAAGGACTAAAATGGAAGATCTAAGATGAATAGAACAGAATAATACTATTTTTTCCCCGGGGGATTTGAGACTGTTAATCTTAAGAAGTTTTGTAAAAATGAAGATTCCAGTCAGTTGTCTATTCGCTGACTGACTCTCCTGCACTCTTGTTTGGCTTCATATAATCAAACTTAAATATTTGTAAACATGACTTCTGAAAGTTTTGAGATAGCTACTTGAACTCTGTGGTTTATCCTGAAATCGCTTATTTTTATTAACCGATGAGACAGACAGACAAAAGGAGTGATTTTGACCGTATTTGCCATTCTTTTAGATCTTCAACAAAATGAGTAATGATTCAAAGTATCGCAGGTTGGTTTGAGTTTACTTACAATCTCAGTATAGATCTTATCTCCCTCCCAGACGTTTAACTTCAGCCAGGAAATTAAAACAGAGAGTAAGAAAAAGGGACAAAAAAAAAAATAACGCTGGCATATAACTTCCAGGAAGTTGCAGAGAAAGCAATTATCTATTTCTAGCAACAATGAATCATAAATGTTGCCATAATAAGCGTTGACTAACACTTTTGTATCAAACTGCCGGATGATTCATACACCATTTAGGCATGATTTATGTGTCTTATTTCTTTACACAAAATGTGTAGAAATTATTCCTGTATCAGGAGACTATACGAAGACGTGTGTGAACCATGCATGACAGCGCACATTTTACTTCTCCGTCACCGCCTAATATGCCATGGCATTCAAATGCCAGTGTCACCGACAGAACTATACACTTCCTCAGATCGCTGACATAATTCGTCACTAAGATCGACGAATGTCAAAGTGACAATGTACTGCCGATCTCTACTGGTTCACCTAAAGTCATACATTATTATTAATGTCTCATTGTTTTGGTTTCAGAATCCAGTATCCAACTTTGACTGCGTTTTGCCTGGTCTTGAATACAAGATTTCTCATCTTCTCTTGCCTTTGAGATAGGAAAACTTCACGTAAAATTAAATCACATGACATAACTATATAATTGGGGTATTTTGGTGAGAACTTATCAGTTTACCATCATCACATTGATACCTCTCAATTATTTCACTGCCTATATCTTACATTTTCGTGAAAATAGATGGAAGCGTTTCATTTACTAGGTAGGCCTATGCACAATATCAGAAAGAGATTTACCAAAAAAAAATCAATTATTTCAACTTTAAACACTGTTGCTGACAATTTAAAAATCTGTTATGAATTTAGCAAGTAAGAAACATTTCTCTAAAATTGTGCAATCGAACAATTAGATAATAAACAACAATTGAATTAAATAGATTTCTAATAATGAGATGAAGGCGGCTTTATCAATATTAACTTTATAAAACGCTATTACGATTTGATTATTTACAATTACTGCAACACAGTTTATTAAGAAATACAGCATTAAACCAAAGAAATGATTTTTTTTCCGCACTTCAAACAGATAAAGAACTGAAGCCGTTAAAGAATTAAACCTAAGTACTGTGTGACACGTACCGGAATTATCTGGCTATTACGTCAAAACAAAATGTTATCCTTCCTTCATGTTCTACATGGTGTGAAATTCGGACTTATATCTCACTTTTCTTTTAAATATCTCCTTCCTGCAACGGCGTATGAAATGGACTAATCAAAACCCTCTATTATACCCCCTCTGTAGATACATAACATGCCTCTTAGAATCAAAGTTGTTCTTCGGTATGTCGACACACAGACATTTCCATTCCCAAACAATAGACATGTGTATTACAAACGTTAAAAGATATATTCCATGTAACATAATATCGCATAATATATGTTAATAGGAACGCATCAACCTATATTCACCTTTCTGAATGCCTTATTAATAAAACTTGTTCTTCCAAATCACAAATCATGCCAGATGATTGCCCAACATAGCAACAACTAATGCATGCAAACTGGAAGTATTGTAATGTATTCCAGTTATAGAACAGGTGAAATTAAGAACACCAGGTCCTCAGGAGAAATATATAAATAGCTTAGGGCACATTCATGGCATTAAGGGAACTTGCAAAGTCCAGAGTAAAGTATATACGCCCTTGTTTTATATGCTATCTACTTGGCCCACCATTTTCGAAGAAATTGTTTCCATTGCTGCCTCTTAGGATGTATTTGTACGGAGTATACCGTGCAGTGTTCATAATCACTTTGTAACAGTTACGAGTACCTGAACCTCAGCGTTTCAAGGAGAAATGCTGCGACGAGACTGTGCTGTGGAGAAGTTGCTAACGTAAAGCCGGACGAACACGTTTCACTATCTTTCATCATGGAGAGAATTTGTAATTGATTGCTCCTTTAGCCTTGTGCAGCTGAAATTACATTCATCTAAATGCAAGACAGAACAAAGGCCAATATTTTGTATTATAAACGCCTGTCTGCACGTGAAATGTATAATTTCTCGTCAGAGAGAGAGAGAGAGAGAGGGGGGGGGGGGGGGGGAGGGGGAGCACGTAGTTATATGGCCAGATGCAGGCCTACTGCCAAATACCAGTCTGTATTATGCCTTTAGGGGAGATGCGCGCATTTATCAGTCACTTTCCACAATGTACGTGCTAACACGATTGACATCGTAATAGAATATGATATTAAATGTCTGCATATTGGAAACGTAAAGACAACAGGTGTCGCTCTATATTATTATAAAGATGGCACCTGCCGGGGGATGTTTCATCACATAACGTTGGTGACACCTCTGTTGGCATGATCACATTTTTTGACCACTGTGACACCGATCAAAGTTTCATGGACAAGAGAATAAAACAATTCATGGTTACGAATCAATTTCTATAAGAAGAAAACAAAAAACAAACAAACAAACAAACAAACTTTTACGGTCATTTGATTCAATAGGCTATGACAGTGAACACAATTTCGCGCGCACAACGGAAGGAACTAAGATCTTCGTGGTATACATTGTATTACCAAGCATTGTATGCGTCAGTATATGATGTATTCGTATACCGAGTATCCTGAAAGACATCGTGCAGATCAAACAGCCGTCCTGCGTTTGTTTTAGTAGCTTTGTTAAGATTTAGTTAAATTGTCGATCTATCATTCATGTTCTGCCCTCCCGCGTACCCTTGGCGTATCATTTTGTCATTTATATTAATTTCCGTAACTTACTTTCACGTGCCCATGAGGGGAAGGATCTTAATTACAATTGGTTGTTGTACTTGAAGGCCAATGACTCCAGATACTCTACCGGACGTAAGTTGTAATTCACAACCATTCATTGACAAGAGTACCATATAGGGTCAATAAAACAACGGAGAAAATATCGAGCCTCATTTCCTCCCCTCCATATATAGAACTATACGATCATTAACAGGTCAACGCAATCGAGGATGTTCTAAATGGATTTTATAAGTCGGAAAAAATGGATCACTCCCTCCAAAGATGTCCCTCGTGTAGATCGAAAAACTTCCAAGGTGACCACATGTCTCCTTCCTTCTTTGATTCCGAATGTGAAGGATCTAACGACTTTCACAGGTAACCACTTCTTCTTCCCCTTTATACGTTAACAGCCGCCATGGTCAGGTGCCTTTTCGTCCAGTCATTCGGAATCGTCACACGATCAATAGCTACTGGCGATATATGCGTAAGATTTAAAGACACGTGTCTTTGACCTTCTCGTGCAATATACGGTCACGTTCACAATGGGTGTGTAAAACCACACATAGATGGATACGATACATTGTGTGTCCAACGGCTGGATCTAGTCCTACGTGACGCTAGGACATGACCTAACTTCATGACACAACGGAATATTACGTCAGTGTTGATCTAACTTGATAATGTGGTTTAAAAAATGATGTCCATGATTGTCATTTCTAGTTACTGTTTATTTAAGAAAAATGATAAACCATCCTCCTTGTGACTCACGATTTTACCGTTAATATGACTTCCCGAGCTGCTTAATTCAATTTACTCTTTTACGGTTTTATATTTCTTTTATTATTATTTTGTTGGAATAAAGCCACCAGTGACAATGACTTTGGCGTCAATGGAATAGTGGTTGTTTTCAATAGTTCAAGGAAATTCCAGAAAGAATTTTTAGCTCGAAGAAGGCCAAAATCAAAGTCTCCTTTTAGGGATTTTTTTTTCACCAGAAAGATATGATAAAAGTGATGATGAAGCTCAAAATATTACCTATATAGTGTTCACATCTAATTTTGTCTTGTATTAATCTGCACGTTTATGCTCGTGCCATTCTGTTTTCAAGAGATAGCGAGAATTTTGTGTTTGTAAGTGGTTTTAAATTGAAAGTACATTATTTACTACATAATGCCAGTGCATCAATCCCGTTCTAGTCATTTTTTTTATTATTTACTTGTAAAGATACAGCAAATGAAGAGCAATCAAATGTGATGCATTTTATGTTTTGTTGTGTGTGTATGTTTGTAGCGCTGTTTCCATGACTTCGCATAAAAGAATGCAGCTTGAAAAAGAAACCACGAAAATTGCACATCATTTTTGAGCAACAATTTTTTTTTTGTTTCTGTTTTGATTATATTCAACAATGTATTAAATGTGTTGTCAGAATTGCTCAGTAGGCCTACCCCAAACAATTTTCACTTATTCATTTCATCGCTACCAAAATGTTTGGAAGTTTCATTAAAAAGAAAGACATACCTAAAAAGGTCAAGTATCGTTATTAACTGCCCCTGTAAAAGCACCACAAAGTTGGTGTTTTAATTGCTATCGGCGGTTGCATTGATTGTGTCAGTCTATCCACATAATGCCTGCGATAAATCTAACAGTCATTGATGCTCTTCATCCATGAAGTTTAACGTTTGATATGCAAGAGTTGAATGTAATCATACCGAAGTGGTTAACGACTTTTTACAGTGTACTTCCCTTTCATTATTCCCTCTCATATTGTTAGGAGGCTCAGGATGAATAATTGTGATATCACGCTTTCGCTCTTAAAGCTTCGATCGCGCGTGAAATTGCTACGTCCGATCACGTAGTCTTCACTGATTTGTCAGCCTGGTGTGCAAGCGATTCAGCCGTGCTGCAGATGTCTTATTCAAATTAACTGCAGGGCAGAAATTGAATTGATATTATTCATGCTGCGCATTAGGCCTATATTTGAAATATTATCTAACTTTTCTGAGGCGAGACAGAATGTAATGGCTGTGTGAACTACATTACAGCACATGACTCGAGAACTCGCTATATCATCCGATGACGCAACTGTGTGCAACTTTGTAGCTTCTTTATGCCGAGGGTATCTAAAAGATCACCCCTTTGCTATATTCGTCTGCATGTCTTGTTTGACTTTTCTGGAAAAGGGCAGTATGAAAGTGGCAAGAATCTACGCAAAGTATATCCATAAGGGCATCATCTTCCAGCAGTCTGGGCAGAGAAATTTTTATCATCATAGCTGTCGGATGTGGTGAGGGTATAATAGTCAGATCCCGAAATCTCAGAGTGGTGCTAAAAAGTTCTTTATAATAAGATGCACAATGTGAGAGTACATACTATAACTTTGGAGAATGTCAAGCTCCTTTTCTTGCTCCTGTCGCCCTCTAGTTCACGTCACTCTTTGTCCGATACTATTATTCATGCATGGTCGTTCACCTCTTGATAAACCTGCCCGAGTAGAGGCAGAGTTCATGTATAACCTCTGCCTATCAATCCATTCCTACCTCACTCTCTTTCTCTCTCTCATAGCCTTGACTTGAACCTGGCAAAGATATCCCCTTCAAAAAATTCCAAATTTGATTTTGTCTTAAGTTTGGGATCAGGGGTTCAGGTACTCCTCCCTGTCATGTTGGCTTCTTTTTCCTTCTCTATGAAGACATTTCGTACAAGCCGGCCATCTGTGAGCCAGCCCTTACAAACTGCCATGATGAACATCACCAGGTTTGTGGAAGCCCCGGAGTACGTCGGCACGCTTTGCCACCCCTATCCCGTATCACACCTGCTGACCCAGGAGAGAACTCCAAAGGATGTTATGTCAAGAAGTCTTACCTGACTGGATCTGGTAATCGCGGATCGCCGAGATTTCTCGGAAGGAGATTCCGTACGAGAGATGTGTACAGGCGTAGAATCCGAAATCCACCCCGAGTTCATTCACCGACTCGCGCAAATCGCTCACGTTATCAACAGCATCGGATGCGGATAATCTCCATTTCATATTCAGTCACTCTGCGCCCCTGTATTTTCTATTTCATTCCTTTCTTGGAGGAGTTGTATGGAAAGCAAGGACATTTGGCGTATAGGGAAATGTAGACAATTATTATAGAGATTACAATGTATATCGAAAGTTATATGTAAGACTGAATGTTTCAGTGATAGGGGTATGCATATGATCGATATTATGGTTTACTACTGTTCTGAGAATCATCGTGAAATGGTGAAACATTTTCCATTAGGTCAGTCTGTTTGCGTATACAACACGGAAAAAGCGGGACGATGTCCGAATCTATCTCGTTGTCTCCAAGGGGAAGTAGTCTGATGTCTGGGTATCACTGATTCTAGATGTGACAGGACAAAAATTAGGCAGCACTTACCGAACTTTGTCATGACCAGTTTATGAAAATAATTCAGTGGCAAAGGAGAAAGTGTATTTTTCACAGTCCTTAAACCGAACTAAAATGTTTTCATAAATAATATAGGCCTATATCCCGGAGATCACATCATGTCAGGAATAGGAAAAAAAAAAGGATGCGAACGTGATTTTGAAGGATCTCTGAGGTCTCTTTTCTCCATCGGTTTCTATTCCCACGTGACCACGATCACGTTTGATAGTAGGAAGTTCATTACCGAGGAGCTTGCTCGAAAGGCGCTCAGCCAGTCGCCTCACACATGCTGGCAGCATGTTTACGCTGCGAAGCAATCGAGCGGGTCTTATACTTTGTGAGAAACATTCCCCCGCATGATGGTACACATTTTACGGGAAGCAATTTTAAGGCCAAATGACACGAAAATTAATTGCACGAATGTGATATATCCCCATATTTTGAATTTTGAAGGGCATATGTCCCAAATATCGTTATCCGGTTGAGAACATTTATGTGCCCACTCGCACAGGCACACACACACACACACACACACACACACCACGCGACGAAATACGTAAAGTGATATTCATTAAGATAATATCTGCGTAATCTTTTTCTACTTTAAACAAATCAATCTTGGTTAGAGTTTATGGTTTTGAAATCTAAGTGTGGTACATACATCCTTCCTTGATTAGACTATTTCAAGCAACATAAATGCATAAACTTGCCCGATGCGACATTATAGAATTCGTGTTAAAACAAAGAATGATTTTGCGTATCAAAAACAGGTGACCAGTATGGTCCGCCACTCAAAACTTGGGGAAACACCTCATGAACTATATCGTTAAATCTGGTCAACTGGACTTACTTGGGGAAACACCATTTCATTGTTTTGCTTTGACTGCAATAACAAACTTTCTATTAATATTGTCAAATACCAGACTTGCTGTCAGATGTCCGTACTGGCAAACTCCATTTATAAGGATTAGATCAGTGAATCTCGCAAAGTTGATTTAACTACCAACTGGCTTTTTGGTATAGATAGGAGTCTTTACACGCATTTTTGATGTCGTTTTGAATGAACCCAGCGTTTCCGGAGGAATCAAAACGCCTCAAAAAATGGTCTAAATCGTATACTGCCCATTACTATAATAATTATGTTTTCATAATAAGCTGTCACGAGTGTGTGGCCATTCAGGCACATAATCGATTTATGTTCATGATAAGTTTGTATGGTGTTCAGTGATCCTAAGTTTATTGTTGGTCGATTTGGTATTTAGTTTAATGGAATACCGTCGAAGTTCGGAAGGTTAAAATTTCATGCGCCACCACCTACCCCCGACCTTACCCTTGGTTCCTTCCTGCGACTTCTGACATTAAACCCAGCGCCACTTTTGTGGTATTTATTGCAGTCATATCTGGTGCTTCATTTCATGGTTATAAAGTAAAGTTTATTGTCATCGATTCTCCTGCTGCATACCTTATTCATCCCGCGAGGTGTTGTTAATCTCCTCTTTTTACTGATGCTCAAGCAAAGGCGAAATTTCGCGTCGCGTAAATGCCTCCGGTTTGGAAATTGAAGGAGAGGAGAACGCACGACTTACATTCTTTATCCAAATTGCATTTGACAGGTGCTGGAAATGCAGCTCAAATTTATGAGTTCCATTAAAATTTAGTCAGATCATATAATTAGCTTGCAAGCTATAATATGTAATTGGCAACACGTTTTAATGGAAGAAAAAAAAAGAACATCGAGTTTGATCGTGAGCAATGCTTTGTCCGTCAACTCAGGAGATTAAATACTGATGGAAAGATAACCAATTTGTTTACTTACAGTTACAGAAAAAAAAAACCGCTCGAAGGAGCAAAGTTCATAAATGTATTTGAAAAAGATGACTGCATCCTAAAGGGAGTGCCAGCGGTCTTTTGACTGTGTGACACTTTCCAGTTTGTCCTCTCCACAAATTGATTCTTCAACACAATAAAAGACCGAAAAAGCATAGCTTTCAGAGGTTAGTGATCCTATAGCGTGCATCGTTTGAATTATGTGTCGTGAACCTGGTATGCCGAAATCGATTTTTTTTTTTTCAAGGATGGGCGCAAAGCAAAAGAGAAAATTTAGGGCTACACAAAATTTTAAAAGATATACACGGCCTATTCCTTTTCCATTTTGGGGGAAAAGATTTTAGCTTAATGATTTCGTTTGGAGTATTAGTTGAAGCGGGTATACATACATGTACAAAATAGATAGTGCATGGTCCTGAATTCACTATACGTAAGTTATTCCACCATTGCTGATGTCCGCGGTGAATGTGAATTTGAAGTGCATTTAAAGTATTCTTGAGTATTGCACAGTAACGATGACAGAGTATTCTTGAGTATTGCATGACAGAGTATGCACAATCGTTTAAGTAATAGTAAACAAAGGAAACTGATTATTATGACATTAATTTCCAATGAAAAAAAAAACCCACATAATAATCTAAAGCTGTGCACTATTTATGGAAACCATGAATGTCACACGGTGCCATTTACCCCAATCGCAAATCCTGTTATGAATGATTGTGTTAAGCTCTATATAGAGCAACTGAAATCAAATTTCAACTCACGTTCGACTGGAGACATTCAGATTCTCTTGTTTCAATCCTCAAACAAAGTGCTCTGGGCACATCTCAATTAGCATAGTGACCAACGAAGAATGTTCATGAATGCGTTAAAGATTGCTGTTGCATCTGTTTAGTACATTATTATTGTACAGGAATCTCGAAAATCTCAGAGGTCTATGCTATGGACTGTCTTCGTCATGTGTTGATAATGATGATGATAATGATAATAATAATAATAATAATAATAATAATAATAATAATAATAATAATAATAATAATAATAATAATAATGATAATAATAATAATAATAATAATAAAAATGATTTAATAATGATAATAATTACATAAACTTCTCTACTGGAGGGACCTGCCATTATTGTAAACCTTGCGGTGCCAGGTACCCATTTTTACACCCGAGTCGAGAGGGACATAATTTCATTTATATTGATTGGTTAAAAAAGTCTTGCCCAAGGACGTAGGCACTTGACGGGATTCAAATTCTGGACCTCTGATTGAAAGTCGAGAGGGCACTACATGCCAATTTAGTGCCCTCACTCTCAGATAGCAAATGGTGCCACTATTGATGAGCTCATTGATCAGTATTTAAAGAATCGAAAAGGAGGGATTGCTTTACTTAGTAGATGAGTATTGCTATTTAGCCTAAAATGTTCCCATCTTCTGTAGACGACGCGACGCCTTGTGTGTTTTCAGGTACATGTATAAGGAAACGGAACTGTGACACCCTCGTCCCATGTCCTTGTTATGACTAATTCAATAAAGTGAGCTATCGCACCTCATATCAGTCTAGCCGACGTTATTAGCCTACAAAGATGTTATCGCCAATCTCGGATCATTGTCGCACAGTTCATCAATGAATGCGAGCCAGGGCATCGTTGTGATGAAAAAAGGCCTCCCTACAATCGGTAGACAGGAAGTATCTTTGCTTGAAGGTGCGTGAGAATAATGTGCGCTTTTTCTCTTTTCGCGGCAGTGGTGTCGCACAACACGAGAGCCCGGTTGTTTTGGCCTCGGCTCATCCTTGGACTTTGGGGTCTCTAACAAAACGGAAAGCGATATTTCCTCCGTCTTCTCCCGATCGACCACAACAAAAAGGTGCCGAAATGTTCACCCTTGACAGCCCGTACACCCTATCTTCCCACGCGCTTCCAGCAAAGAAAAGAAAATCGCGTAATTTCCTTACTCATTCACTCGCCTTTTTGTGTTCCGCTGGAATGCTGAAATATAGCGACCAAGGTGAAATTCATGAATGGCTGAGGCGAGGGGCCTGCCAATCGCCACAGTGCTGCGTCTCAACATTGACTGCAGCCCTGTTCACATCAAATAGCAAGACTATATTATCCGGGACTGTGATTAGATGGGATCCTGGGGCTAAAAGTTGAAGACAGTTTGCTAATATTTGCTCATGTGTGAATGAGAGAGCAATACTTCAGATGTCTTTATTTTCACTCGCTAAGCTTGAGGCCCTCTACATGCCATCTTTTAACTGACTTCATGGAATCACAGCTAATAGGCCTACTTGTAGGTTAATTTTGATATAAGCGGAAACAAGACATAAATGGAGAGGCTACAGGAACAAGTTGAATTCACTTCCATTTTGTGCCATTTGATAAACTTTAGCAGATTATAGTTTTATTCTGACCATCTGCTCCAGGCACCAACTTCTTTGAAACATGGGTATGTGAACAGAAGTTCGTTGCATTCTCTTTGTTTTTCGTCTTTTCCTAGCATGCGTTCTAGTCTTTTGCTTTGCGTCAAATTTATATTATCTCGCGTGTTGATTATTAAAGACACGTGCATGGACTGAGTGGGAATGAAGGGGAATGAATGCGAAATTCGCACCGATGGAGCAAACACAAAGATGTCAAAGTTCGTCGTATGTCCGTCCGTGCATGGTGTCGTAAAGTTGTGGGCTCCTCTGACACTCATTACCATGTTCACTTCTACTGATGTGAACATGTCTGCAAATCATAACTTCTGATTTTTAAAAAAAATTCAAACTATCTATCGCAGACTTTCAATCTCTTTTTCATGTTTTCTGCAACCACCAAACTCCTCCCCAAAAGAAAACATCTCTCTTGCTTTTCGTGATGTCATCAAAAGTAAAGATGGGTGAAATAAACACCATAATGCCTAACATTATGCACTCTTTACCCTGAATAATGCACAGACGCACGATAGCAAGACAGGTATCGTAGAACAATCACTTCAGAACCTTTAAATTATGATGAACATTGCTATGTAGATAATCTTCCAGGATTGAGAGGGGTGCAACAAGAAAGATATGGAAGTACATTGTATGTCATGTTATTATGCCATGGTATACTTGACTATGGCAAGGTGCATGTAAGTGACGGTATTGTTATGCTTTTTATAGCTGAGTTTACTGTCGATGACATCACGAAAGGCGAGAAAGGATAATGAGGGGGAGCTTATTATAGTGGGTGCAGAAAAGTGAGAAATAGATGCTTAATAAAGAATTGCTACATGTTTCAATCAAGCAATTCCCTGAATTTGTGTTGTGTAGACCTCTTCACATCAGTAGAAGTTACCATGAACATGGGCCAGAATTGGCTGTCAAGGGACCTTAAAACTCCAAAGCAGAGCGACTTGAATGACGGATCGAGCAATTTGTTATGGGTCGGAGCAACTTTGGAAGGTAATAGATCGTTGTCCACACCCTGAAAAGCGGACGTGGACTTGATATCACGCAAGAATGGAGAATCGTTTGAAATGAATAGAGTACTTGTGGAAATGGAGGCGATATCTCCATGCTACCAAGCGTTCGCATCTTATGAAGCTAAAAAAAAGACAATAACTATAAACTCTTTTCGGATGACGCCTCCAAAAATAGTTCATTCGCTGCCAGTGCATACGTCAAGCTCAGCTGGGCTGAACTTTGAGGGACGTCCTTTTCGACGAATGCACACGAGGGAAAACACGACTTAATCTCATTAATCGTTCGTAAAAGATTGTTGCCGAAGAATAGACGACCTTCTCGGGATTTCAAAGCGTTTCGTAACTGACATACCAATGATTTGAGTCTCGCACGTAGCTCGTCGCGGGGCCTTCGGCGCCTCTTTTCCTATCTGACGCATCGCTTGTTAAAATGGGCGGAGCGCCTCCATTGAGCACCTGACGGGTTCGTGAATTGCCCTCTCTTGGTCACGTGGGCCACAATCGGCATTGACAGTTAATGTAGTAAAACCACAAACATTTGGCGCGTTTGATCTCCCGCCGCCGTAGCTCCCTGACTTTGTTCATCCGTGCACGGTCCGGGTTTGGCGTTGTGTGTTGGCCTTTTCCCGTCACGCATGCCTAGACCCGTGGTTGTCCTTGTTATACCAATATTGAAGTTGCAATCGTATTCGACTTCGCTTGATTGAGCAACCGTCTTTTCTACAGTTTGCAGTAGAAATTAGTTATTCATTGTTCGATTTGATTACGATGGCATCGTTTTTGTCTAAGCGGAAGAATGTAAATAAAAAAAAAGGGGGGGGGGGGTATGTAGGGAGACCGGAGACGTACGTGAGAACTTGCACAGATTCTGATACGTCTCTTTTTCTCTCTGCCCCCCCCCCCCCTTTATAGTTCTCTCTCACTCCTTTTCTCTCTTTTTCAACACGGAAATTTCTCGCATTTCTTAGAGTGTTTTCGAAGTTGTACATGATCCTGCAGCTTACACTGACTGCATGCCAGAAGTCAACACGTACTTTGTTCAAATCCAACACGGATTTACAATCACGTTTTTTTTTTATTGATTGATTGACGGCTGCTTGTACATTTGCACATTGTAGATGGGGGGGCTTACTGAAGACAGTGGGTCATTTTAACTTGAAGCGACATTTGCTGCCGCATCACTTCAAGCAGCCCAGGGGGAACATAGGCCCTACTCGTGTCTAGATTTTGACGAAACCACTCACACAATATGAGATATCAAAGATTAAGAATTTACAAGCTTTCAGTCGACGCCAAATACTCCTAATCAATGCGAAGCATGATTACGACACCTCGCCGACCAGTTCGGCCTAAATAGTCGGCGTACCTAACGGAAAGTGACATTATCTTGTTATCGGGTCATGTCGGTCCGAGAAACGGTTCATAGTAGAATGCCGTGATTTGAATGCAAAGAAAAGATGTGACAATTTGTCAGCCATTACAATCCTCATGGGTGCTTTATCACAGAAATGCACAACAGGCAGCAGTACTTCTGTTGTAGTGACATCTACATCCTATTAAAGTCGAGTCTACAGTTGCCATAATCTCTATACACAAACTCGGAATGGATGCACGTCGCGAGACCGACACCCACGAGTCATGCAGCCCATGAGTTATACGGTTACAGCTCGTTATTCCGAAGGTTCGATATTCGGAAGGCTCTTGATTCCTAGGATTCGTTATTCCAAAGGTTCGTTGTTCCGAATTTCATTTTCGGATTGACCAATCTTCGGAATAACGAACCTTCGGAATAACGCCACAAATTTTCGGATTAACGAACCCTTTTTCATTTTCGGATTAACGAACCTGTAGATATAGGGAATTTGCGTGTTTCGGATTAACGACCCTTCGGAATAACGAACCTTCGGAATAGCGAACCTTCGGAATAACGAACAGCCGGAATAACGAACAGCACCCAGTTAGGTTGTCCACGAGTTGAACAGCCCACGAGTCATACTTATAGCCCATGAGTTCGACACTAAGCAAACAAGGCCCACGAGACCGACACATTAAGCCGCGTGTTGTATCTATCGAACTTGTGGGCTGTTTTACCTAGAGTCGAACCCATGGGCTTTATTTGCCTATTAACAGTGTGGAATTCATGTGCTGTATGACTCGTGGGCAGTATGAATTATGAACCTTTTTTTTCCAATGTCCAACTCGTGGGCTGCATGACTCGTGGGTGTCGGTCTCGTGTGATGACCCCACCGAAATAACTTGTTTATTTAAATGCGTAAAGATTGTATGTATAACGTCTAATGTCTCCCGCTGCCACATTAACACTTATGATTATTATTCATGGTCGCATTAAGCGCACCTTCTTACAGCTTGTTTGTCTGATTCCTGTCATATTTTTACAGTGTTCGAACCTCACATCATCCGGGGCCAGATGCTCTTCCAGAATTTCGTCATGCTGAAGATGTTCCTGTCCGGCATTGTGGCCAGTCTGGTGTGCTTCTCGCTTCTTTCGCTGCTCCCCTTTGCATCCACCAATTTCAAATCGGCACGCAGCAATGCGGGATGTCGAACGAACAGGAAAGGCGTGAAGGCGGCTGCCATAGGAGGCGCGATGCTGGGGTCGGGAATGGCCATGTCTGGAGCGGTAAGACTATAGTAATCGCAATGATGTACAGGAACGGGTGGGGGGGGGGAGTTGAATAGACAGGGAGATGGATTGGGATGGGTGTAGGAAAATCTCGATGGGGAGTATATAGGTGTGCTATGATAATGCACCATACTTTGGGGAAGATACCCAACAAGATATTCATTTCATTTCATTATGTCATTTCTACATCTGATAAAAGACATATAAAGAATATAAGAATTCCTACATAGAACATAGGAACTATACCGTAAAAACGTTTACTATAACAGCAAGAAACAGAGTGAACTATTTACAGACAGTCGAGAAGCAAAATCGTTTGATGTATAGAATTAGAGATAATCTTCATTACAGTTTCTTTCTTTCTTTTTTGTACGTTAGGAAAATGGGATACTAAAACTTACATCCTTCACATTAAATTATTGTAGTGTTCGACAGTCCAACAAAACGAAGATAGGTCAAGGTCTGTGGCTGCTTTAATATGTTATTGACCATACGTATATGAACGCACCATTTGGGCCTTGACATCATAACATCATCTGATCTGCATTTATGGAGGAAATACACTGTTTTGTGAAACACCTCCGATTTTGATTGAAAGTACACCTTTCTGTTTCTTTGGCTTCACAGTATTGATTAAAATCAGCCTAAGAGTGGAATATTACGTACAAGGAGACTTTGAAGGTTGCTTAAATATTTCTCACGTCATTTGCTTACTTGGCGCGCCGCAAAGCAGAGATCCCTCTATGCCACGTAGCAAAATGCAGGTATTCACTGCAATCGATATTGTTTCTCCGAGAATGTTGAATTGAGAATTGGGGAGTTTGATGCTCAAAATGTACTACATCACATACGACCTGAAATCTTATCAACCAAAATTAGACAATATTCTACAATACAAAAGCGCAAATGTAAAAGCTAAGCGAACAGACCCTCTGACCCTTTATTATTATTATTTTTTTTCGTGTCAGAAGTTAATGTCTTTCCCTTTTCGACAACTCCTTCCCCCAAAAGAAAAATCAAAGAAAACGCTGCCGCAACAGTATACAATACTTACTCCTCTTTCTCGTACTACATACCTTGAGGCGTTGTATTCTTTAATTTCGGGGGGGGGGGGGGGGTGAAGGGGGTGAAGAATTGCTGCTAATTCAATTTTTAGCCTCGTATTGTAGCAGTTATCTATCATACTGGAGCCGATATCCAAAAGAATATGCTTCAAATCGCGTCATCTTTTCACGTTTCATTATTTCAAGTGATATCTAAATTCATTTGAAGTTAATAGCCCTTGTCGTCAGTAAGCTGATGTACAAACCCTTTTATCTCTTGAGACCCTGGAGTGGACAATGAACGATATCAATTCGCTTTAAAGGTAATATCCTTCATTCGCCAAACGTCGGGACAGTAGGTTTATTTAAAAGGGAAATACATACCTGAATGACGTTCATTGTCGATTAAAAAACGATTACATCGTGGACTTGAAGCAATCAGTTCTTCGAGAGAAATTCAATCATCTGAGGGACGCGCTCACCAATCAAGTTAAAATTATTTTTCATAGCTAACCCGGAAGTTTCTAATTCTATCTGAAATTTGGCCGGTGTTATATTCATTTTTGCCGTTTTGGCGTGACTCGAATAATATGACAGAAATTAAAAGGAGGGTGTCTTCCTTTAAATAGGACACCGAGATCATCACACGCTGGGTAATGACGCCATTACTCCATAATGCGTTTCGCTTCGATGAATCTTGTCAGCTGAAGGGATGCGCTGAAGATGACACAAAGGCCAGCAATCATCGCCCCTCTAATGGGTGCGGACGTCACCTTGTAGTACCTTTTCAACTCTCCTTCTCCCTCTCTCTCTTCCCTCCGCCATAGCAGAGAGAATCGTTTAAGCAGGGATATGAACACGTATAAATTATGCTTATGATAGAAAAAAAGAAAGGAAACGGTGGCTTTTTCCACAAAATCAGTCAGAGATGAGGTTATGTCGTCACTGACAGTGGAACAATATCACCAGAAATCAATTTTAAGCAAGGACGTGAGTTCACCTTCGCCTGATGTTCGCTGGTCAGATGAGTTTCAATCTGTCTCGTACTCTCAGTCTAATTCACACTGTCACGAAGCACGGTGTGATTTACACCAAAACATCCGAGCAAATCCTCGACCTTTAAAGTAAAGGGACCCATGTCTCGACTGACTGGTAGATAATAATGCGTGGGACTGTCCATGCACTGTTTTGTAGGTGGAAGGGAAACAGATTTTCACAGGCGAATTTCCGCTGACAATAAAACCACATGAAATAATTTTTTAATCAAACATTTGTCAGAAATAATATGCATGTCATAGTGCACGGTATTCAATAATGCTACTATTTTCATATTGTTCTTACGATATTGATGAAATAATGATGACAATACAACGGTATCCTTGGCAGTCCGCAGAGAGTAAGCAGTCATGCTATTGTAATGTTATCATAATCAGAACATAACTTTGGGGTTGGAAACAAGATGAAAATAGTCGTGATCACATAATCATTCTGTTTCAAGACGATGCAATGTATTGGTAACGACCAAAACATCAGTATTATTTACAGAGAATAAGATAATATTTAAGTCATTAATATGTCATTGTGACATGCCAATGAGTCACTCATCTCCTTTACTCACATCTTTCGTTCTTTCTTGCACGGTTTCACCACAGTGTCCAGGGGCTACTCTTATCGAAGTAGGGGCCGGTGTACAGAACGCAGGTAAGAAGACCTTGCGGAGAGCTGTCGCTGTTCATTAGCATGTTCAGTGAAAGCGAGTGAAAGACCCACTAAAGTCAGCTTACCTTGCCCAACAAAGATCAAGTTAGGAACAAGTTAGGAATTAAGTGATGATAGGAACCTGAAAACAGGGAAGCATTACAAAAAATAAAATACTAAAATCAAATAAGTCACCATATGCGACATAGATTATCAGTCAATGTCAACGAAACGAGATTACTATTTTTTCAATATAGTACCTTTTGTGTAGCGTCACGCCATATTGTATGACGTTCTCCTCGAGGAACTTCAATAGGTTCCTTGCTACTCTATTAGTGGTGTTTACTGTACTCATTTCATCTTCACGGCCATAATATTTTTATTTTTGTGTCTTGCAAAATCGGCATATTCGTATTTGGGATGTTCTTAAAAATGCATTGTCTGTGAATGCCTTGAACAGATTAAAAGGTATATATACTGTACATGGTATTGCATCAAGAGCTATATGACGTAGTGACATAAACAAAATCGTGATTATAAGTGAATCATTTATAAAATCACACGATACATAAACATATGAAGAGCTTGCTTCCAGAAGGCGCTAAATCTATTTTTTTTTTAATCAATAAATTTGGCGCCTTTTGGTTGAAAGCTCTTCATATATATACATGATAACTTTAAGATCACAGATATTTTCACGAAAACTCGAGAGTAGTATACACAGCAATGCTATTATCTTTTCTTTGCTTTTGTTTTTTATCTAGCTTTACCTAAACAATAACAATAATTTCTGTTCATTTGCTGTTCAACCCTGGCAAACTATTTGGTCTTAGGGAAACTCCAACGAGGTCAATAGTTCGTTCTTCTTCTTTTTTTTCCGAGTCGCGTAAGGCAAAGACATCAAGTGCCTCGTTCAATTCTTACAAACTCCCGTGGAGTTTCTAAGCATTCCCTGTAATGTACAAGGACTGCACATTAATGATTAACAAATGGAAGCCTTGCGTTGTCGACCCATTGTCGATTATGTAAACCCCGTTCAGGTCGTCAGCCTTAAGGTTATCTTATTCGGTAAGGACGAGGCAAGAATCTTTTCAAGGCTGTGTGATAATCATGTCAGGCACTCAACTCGTTCGAGTCCCATTCAGCCTAAACTCTGCATAACCTCACAACGTATTGCATAATTACTTCCATAAACACGGGCAAACATCATTAACCATGCACTATCAATATAATGATCATCCCAACGTGTCGACACATTTCTCTAATCGAGGTCGCAGGGTAAAGAATCCCCTTACACCTTTGTTCGGCTTATGTAACTTGATGCATGAATGGAAGCGTGTAGATGGCTATACATGACATCATATTACCAGATATTTAAATTGCCTTTCTCTCAAAATTGGTAATTTTAAAAGGAAAGCTTACTTCATATCAAGTTATTTTAGATAACGTAGGTGATTTTTGCCAGAAGGTTCTCGTAAAAATCCAGTAGATGTAAAGAAAATCATGTTGTTTAGATTCTGACAGTTTGATAAAAAATGGTAGTGAAGAGCCACTTTTGTGAAGCTTCTATTCGAAAGCGACCCCTCAAAAATCCACAAAAGCAGTTTCATCTGATATAAATGGGGGTATAGCGATTAATAGCCTTTAGATCGAAGTGAATTATTCATACTTGGCCCTGATAAATAACAGTTTTCCTCAAATTTCAGTTGTGTTTAGTATGTGAAGGTCAACTCTTGAAGTAGAAATAAGCATCGGCAACATCTCTTGTGTTGAATTATTTGATCAGAGGTGTTGTATGTAAGATATCGTCTTTGAAAAAAAGTATAAAGTTGCCAGGGTCAATATCAATATAGATTTTAATACATGTAACGTCAAACATTGTTCAATTGTATTTTACGCGCATGCCGTTGATCCAACACATTATTCTCGTATCGCTTGGGAATAAATAATCTCTTGTGATACGATAGAATCACCCACAACAAATTTCAGACAGCTTTTCTCAAAACGAATAATTGTAACTAATTCTTGCAGGCCTTTCTAGTAATGAATGATATTTCTGTTTTTAGTTTTAATCTTTATTTGTTTGTTTGTTTGTTTTCTGCAATAGGGATGACATTTGCTGGTTGCCTGCTGGGCGCTTTGTTGTACGGCTTGACGGAGGAGAGGGTGAACAAGCTTTTAAAACCAAAGAACGAAATTACTTTCACCAAGTAAGTATGATCGAATTCCATCATGTAGATGCTTGCACAATATTATTCAGTCCCGACTGATCGAGATTGATGAAAGCTGATTTTAAGCCATTTAAAGTGACGAACATAATGCAAAGGAAGGGCAAATGCCCTGATATGTGCTTCTCTTTCGTACCTTTGTGTTAAATGGTTTGGATATAGCTCAGGGGTATAGTATTTCATATCATGCAAATTCAATTTGCATACATTCAGAGATATCCAAGAGATATGATCTTCACACACAACTTGTCTCCTCTTACCCTTGATGTACGCATCAAGAAGTGCGTCGTGAAGTATGGAAATGACCGTAGCTGAACACTTTATGAAAAATTTTTATTCATGTAGCTATTGTTGTCTTGATTAGTGTGAGAAACAGTCTTTCAAACATCCTCAAGAATCTTTCTGAAAGTGGTCGTCGGTGTTGTAACGGGCATTTTCTTAAAAGTTGGACTGGTCATATTGATAATTATGATCTTCTGTAGCCACCTCAAGCTGTATGTGTATATCGTTATTGACACATTATGCGCTCGCGATTATCAGTATTTCTTAAATGCTGATTCCTTTTTAACCTATCCAGTCAAGAATGCATTTGCAATTCGTTAATTTTATATTCTGTTCGTAAAAGAAAGCACACACACAAACACAAAACTTTTTCTTCCCGCGGGATTGGAGGTATAATATTTAGAGGAGTGACTATCACTGCCCGTGACTGTGGAATCACAAGCGTGGGACTTTCACAGTTTAATATTCGATCGAAAATTTCCCTGTGACTTATCATTTTCGTGAACGGATGGATGTAACACTATTGTTCACAATATCATTATAGGCTTACAGAAGTGATTATTACGACTATTGTATGAAAGTTTATTATACTCAACAACCCATATTTTGGATATTTGGGGTATCGGAGTCCAATGTAAAAACATATTTCACATTATCAATTCAGTAATACGAACCGAGTTTCAAATGACTTTAAAATATACATAATAATTATGATAATTTCCTACAAAATTTGGCTTTGATTTTAAACTTAAGTAAATTCTTGTCTTGTTGTAGCCTGAAGAGTGTTCTTCAAGTGGAGGCTACTATTACATACCTTCATCACAAAACCTATGTGGTCGTCACAACCTCTTTCAAGTCCAAACTAAACACACAATTTCTAACCTATCATATACGTCGTCTGTCCAGAGCACAGACGAAGGAGTCTGTAAGTAACAGTGATGTTACGTGATGGGGAATAGGACGAGAAGGGCGGCCTTGGCTGGTTCCCCAGCTCGTCCTGTGGTACGGTGCTTCGGGGAGTCAGGAGGACCTGCGCGGTGCTTCGACGCTTCCGCTGACCTTAAATCCCAAAGTTAAAAAAGTGAGAAATACGAAGTCACGCCAGAAAGATGTCACAGAGAATGTTAACAGACTCCCAAGAGGAATATATTAGGCCTTTTTGTTATTGTATCATGTTGTCAAAGAGCGACACATGACATGCGGATAAATAAAAATAAAGAGTGAGCGGTGACATTTACAAGAGGCTTTGTTTTTTTCTTGGTGCTTGATTCAAGATTCAAAGAATGTGATTTATCAGCCTCATAGTAGGTTTCCACTTTTCGATGGATTGATACGTTGACAGATCGTCTGATAAATGGATTGACTGAATAACTCATTCTTTGAAAAGTTGTGCGTCAAGAGTGATTCAGTTTGTTTCATAAGTCATTTTCAGAATTGTATCAATCCTTGTGATTATTAATCACTGCACGCAGAGAGAAGGGGCGGGATGGGGGGGGGGGGGAGTGACGGGGACAGGGAAAAGAATAGGGACGAGAAAAGCATGAATATAAAGGTGTTACGATGTATTTCACTTCATCGTTTTTAAACTCACTGTGACAGTATCAGGGCATGTTGCTCCCTGCAGATACCATCAACTAAGAGATTGGGATGCACCATGTACATAGGAAAATACAGGAGTGACAAGAGTAGATGCGAAGCAAACATAACGGTGAAGATTAATTGAATAAAATGCTCAGGAGTGTAGACTTAGTCCTTAATGATTAACAGAATGAAGAAATAATAGTGACTGAAGATGAAAGTGAAACATTCCAAAGATGGAATGAAGAGTTATAGGACGAAAAATGAGAAGGCCCAGATGATGAAAGGAAATATGATAAAAGAGATGAGGGCTGGGAGTTTAGGACAAGATGATATCCTGCAAATGGGCGAAATGAGAGAGATGGATGGGGGAGATGAATAGATACGTATAGAGGCTGTGTAGATCTAAAGTAGAAGGAAGGGGGAGGAAAGGGTTAATGTTAGAGATCATATCATATCTCTCCGCTCAGGTCCTCAAGCAGTCTAGAAATGTAGACTAGAATCGACAGTGACCTTGACTGAGTATCTCTCACAACACAGGGGGTGACGACCCAAGTTCCCCCTGCCCCCATCAAGCGCGCGTTCTGATAGGGCGTTGAAAGACGAACGCGAGGCGTCTGTTGGCGGCATCTAATCACATAATTGTTGACTTTTGTGAGCAATTTGGCGAGTCACTTCCCATCTCTCTTTCCCATTGTCTTACCGTGATTCTCACCTTCTACACCTGTGTGAATTAGTCTTGCAATTTCAGACTTTGTTTTCCACTTCAATACCAGAATCCTTCGTTCAGCTGAAACAAATATTCTAAGTGAACTCAAATCAGGTCAGGTCACGTTTTTAATTAACCTTTCAGTGTCCAAGGTTTCGCAAATATTTCCTACGCTAAGTTCATTTGTCGATGGAGAGCCATTTTTCTGATAATGAAAAATCAAGGTCTTAATTCATGAATCATTTTGTTTGTTGACTTAATTCATAACTTGGTAATTTGTCCAAAATAAGAATTATCAAAGTAATGGCTGAACTGAAGTGGAACAGACCAAATCTTAAGATCTACTTTTTTGTGTGTGTGTGTATCACAGAGTATTGTAGGCCGTGTCCAATCAGATAAAACATGGGTGTCATTGCTAGAATACAATTTTCTCTGTCTATAGAATCCAGACTTTCTACGTTAACAGAAGCCAGGGAGTCTGGGCTCCTCAGACTATGGCATCCTTTAGTCTGGTTCCCAATAGCCCCTAGCAATATAGACCCAAATTCAATATTCCACTGGAAGGTCGCCGAAAATCTGATAAGACCTGTCAAGTCCAAGAACGGAAGATGATGAACGGACCGGGGAGAAAGGGGGTCGCCACGGGTCAGCAGTCGTGATGATATGTCCGAACTCGAGACAAGTATTCATCGAGCTGGGGAGGGGTGGATACTGGGACGACAGCTTTGCCAAGTTTTGCTGGAGTGGAACTCATCCACCTCTTGAGGTATACCCAGTCTTCATGAAGTTTGAATCCCTCGACGTCCCGTGCTTCATGGGTTAATGTTCTGCAGTCTTTTTAGGACCTCTGTCTCGATCCCGGGGTCTCGATATCCCATTGTGATCGCGAATGATGGTGTTGTCCTTGGCTACGACACAGTCATGTCATATACCCCTCGCTCTTTGGCAAGGAGTACTTAATAATGCTTTGAATCTAAAACTTTTGGATCTTATTTTGTGATAATCTTATTCAAATGCTTTCCACAACTTCGCAAGGAATGGGTCTAACATTAAATAAAATGCGCATTACGTTTGCGACATGATTGTATATGTGATGAAATAATATGATCAATGGTCATTGTAATAAAAAAAGGTATGATTTACACCCAAAAACGTTCAGTCTGATATGCACGTACATCATTCCTAAGGAAGAATTCAAAATATGAAGTTATACAGAGAAAGATTTTATATCATATCTTTATATTATCTCTACGTGTCATTCTCTGTATCTACAATCTTAAAGGTGGCAAAATATGACAAGAAAATCTTCAGTTACCATCTCTGTCCCTGTCTGGCTGTCTCAAACATTTTTTCCTTCAATTTTCCATTATTTGGTGGAACTGACTCGTGGGGGAATGATAAACAAAAGGTTAGGTTATTTGTTTTTAATGTCGTATAATAAGACAATCGGATCTCTTTGCCTGTTCGTCAAAATGTCGAAGCAAAATTGATTTTTATCATCTGTTCAAGACATCAGAAAACCCAGGACAACAATATTTTCCCATTTATATCAATGCATTTAGATCACCGAAAGAGTGTTCCTGAAGCGCTCTTAACTCTGCATGAACAGACAAAGTATGCCCCTCTCGAGGGTAGAGGTTCAGGTGTGCTCCTAAACAGTTTCATACTCCATGTTAATCACAAGCAGTCTTCCCGCGCAGGAGGGGAATAATATGTTTTCCGTTGAATACTGACGACGACAACGACTCCTTTAGGATTTCAGGAGTAATAAAGTCCATCACGTACATAACATGAGTAGTCACAACCATGTTGCACCGGCAAGCTTTGCAAAAACCAGGCCTCATGTGCATGAATAATATGATCCTACTGTAAGTGAGAAAAGTGAGCACAAGTGTACAAATACAAGCCAGTTTTATTTCTTCTTCACAACTCTTAAGTGCCATTCAATAGGCATAAAGCTGCAATGGAGCGCGTTCGATGATGTTGACATGTGAGGGAGTTTCAGGTGAATGGGTCAGAAATCAATTCATACAGATTCAATATGATAATGATAACGATAAAATAGGAATGGTACAATGATTTTAATTGCAATGATACTACTACTACTACTACTACTACTACTACTACTACTACTACTAATGATAGTAATAATAACAATAATAATAATAATAATAATAATAATAATAAGAAGAAGAATAAGAATAAGAATAAGAATAATAAGAATAATAATGATAATGATAATGATGATGATAATAATAATAATAATAATAATAATAATAATAATAATAATAATAACGACAATATTAGTATTAATAACATTGATGATAATGAAAAATCCCGTGCTAAAGGGATGGTATAGTATTGGTTGAAATGAGAATTTAGCTTTTAACCTTTTTGTGAGATGCTTAGAAACCACGTTATGAAATGTTGAAGAGCATACCATTCAAAAAGGAATTCATAGTTTATTTGAGGAAAATCGGCTTTGACATGGCTGAGATTTCCAAAAACAAAGTAAAACAAAGCAATCCTAATAAAAGGTGGGTCCCACTTTTTCTTATAGGATTGCTTTGTTTTGGATATCTCAGCAATTTTAAAACCAATTTTCATCAAATAAACATTGAATTCCGCGTAGAAAAATAACTAATAATATGCTCTTTCATATTTCATAGGGGGTTTCTTACTATTTCACAAAGAAAAAAGTTGGACACTTGAAGTCCTATCTCCACCGAAACGATACCATCCCTTTAAGGTCTGCAGTGTTGGCATTTTTCTGTCAGAGCTAGGGCCATATAATGTACCTTTTATTATTTTGTGCGGATGCAAGTTTAGAGAAAGTACTATGTCAAATAGGTTTATGAACCATGATTGAGCAAAGCGGATACATTGTGATGTCTATCGAGGTTACTCATGCGACAGAGGAGGATATCAGCAAAGCCGACTAGCCATCCGTTAAAATGATTTTCATTCATACATTTTGAGATATAATCCCATGGTACTAATTGGATAAAGACATATCTGAGCAGGTGTGTTGTGATCATGATTATTATTTTTCCTTCCGCTTCTTTGAAACAACGCACAAAAACACTCCCACACCTACACCCACATACAAATGACTTAGAGGTCACGATTTAATTCGTCGCCTTTGTCTGCTCAAATCCCCCGACAAAGTTCGAGTTACCATCAAAAGCCCCCTCCCCCAAATGTCGTCTGCTGACAAGCGATATAAATCGCGGATTTAATCATATCGCTACTCTTCAGCCAAGTTATACCCAAATTGTTCCTCTATTTCTTACAGAGACAGTATACTCTAATCATCTTTGACACTTCCTTTTGTTTTGCTCCACCAGGAGCAATTTCGCCAGTCCTCGATGGTGACATATTCCTGTACTAGACAGAGAAACCTTGGACTAATCAAGTTCATCATCAAATAGTTTGGACCGTCATGTGGAGATGATGCAGTGATTTTGTAGCAGGGGGGGGGGGGGGGGGGGACAAACAATGGGTAGCAACTGCTTCCTGTACAGTGATGGAGAAATTGCTTTTTTTTTCCTTTGGTTCTTTTTTTCAGTCCGCACAGTGCACCCTAGGCCGGCGTTGAACGCATGATACTTTTCTATCAGATGTGTCAAAACGTATGCAAAGCTTGGAACATTGTACACTACTTGATCAAGTATATGATAATTTATATATGATATAGTATATGTAAACCAAAAACAAAATGTGAATCTCATTTTTTCAATCATCGGCGCTCTCTTGTTCCTTCGGAAAGCCTACAACGTTCCTCAAGTGTGTTAGAAGTTTTGATATTAAAGTCACCAAAGATCTACTGTGACATACTTAACAAAATTTACAGATGACAGGGACTGCCTGTAAACTGATCACGTCAGATCATATGCATCACTAATGGAATGACGTAACTGGTCACGTGATGCTCCTAAGACAGGTCTTCGTCTCCGGTGATGAAAAGAAGGACAAGTGATGGATGATAAAAGCGACATGGGCAGGGCGTCTTGCAGTGTGATACGGGGACGAAATTGTTGTGACTGAGGACAAGATAATGGGCAGTTCATTAGCATACATACGTGGGTAAAATCTTGATTCTCTGGCTGGCATTGTATGTAAGCTACAGCACGACGCGTCGCCCAGCGATTACCTGCTGAATTAATTTCTCCTTCGCTACTCTTACTCGTCATTATTTCCAAGGCTTCCCGAAAATATATAAAGAAAAGACACACACGCACAGACGCACACGAAAACATACACTCTGCACATAATACTTAGTAATGCTTGATAGAAAAAGATAGGAACGAGTGCTTTTGCGGTTAATCCCAGCTAACCCTATCAGGTCAAGCGTCATGATATATGACATCGACAATATTGTTTGAAGACTGCAAAATATTGAAAGAAGGGCACAAAAGACTTAAACAAGCCGAGAAGACTTGGGCTGTTAGTAAAACACACAATTGCTTCCTCCACATGCAAAGCAAATACGGCATGATGAATCCGTTATGTTTCTGTCATGCTCTGATAACTTATCGACTCTGTTCGGTTTCTTGCTTCACTGATTTTAATGTCTGTTCCAAGACAAAGATCAACGTTTTGTTCGATTTTTTTTTCTGTTTTGCTACATTAATTTGTAGGCTGGACGAGAGACTGTCTCTTCCGTACCACAAGCTAGCCCTGCCCTTGGCCTTGGTCATCGGGATAGTCTTGGCCGTTATCGAGTACTTGGCACCCTGGCGGTCCGAGCTGACGAGCCCCAATGCAGAACACATGCCTGAGGGAGCCGCCAGCTTGTTCGCGATCAGGTCATGGCCGCCGATTCTTGCCGGTGAGTGTAAATTGACGGATACCTGCTCAGGTGGCTAATTTTAGGGTCCCTCTCTCTCACTTCTATCTCTGATACACTCATGTTTTTCCTCTCTGCCTTCACGCTCCAGTTCTGCCCTAGGCCCATCTTACTGCTAGATTATCCCACCTTGATTCCGACCAGACAGTCTTGCGAGAACAGACCACCTAAGCCTTGTGTCGAGTGGGTTGCTAGGTTACTTTATTATAATGGACATTACCTTTTTACAGTAGCATCGACAGGAGATAAATAGAGAGATGAGGAGAGAGAGGGAGAGGGGAGGAAAGGCAGGGAGAGTGCAGAGGGAGAGGGAGAAAGCAGACTACAGCTGGGTATGCCACAGTAGAGATTATTGTGTTAAGAAAAAAAAAAGCCTTCTGCGGACATTTCGTTGTTCAGACGCTTGTCTTGTAATACAGAAATCTGTGTTGAACAGACGATTGATAAAGTCACAGAAAGAGAAAAGGAAAGAAGCAAAAGCGAGGATGAGAATACAAAACCAATATGAAAAGATTAAGAAGAAAGTTGATTGAAAATTAGAAAAGGTGATAGCACAAGGAAGTATATAGAGAGAAAAGAGTGCCATCTTGTAATAAAAACTACGGTGTTAATTGTCATTATTTGACAGTTGGTGATTTTACGTACAAGATCAGCAAAGGATAACATCATCACGCTATCCACTATCACTCTTAGTTTAAAAACCAAAGATTGAATGGAATAATGTTGATAGTTATCGAATGACTTCATCATGCATACTTTCTGGGCATTGTATAGATTTCACTCTCTTGCCAGATTAACAACATGAAATCATCCATAAACACCGCAACTTGGTTTTGGGAGTAAACAAAAATTCCCTTCATTCAGTTTCGTTGACTGAATGTAGATTAACAGATATATATTTGACTTCATATAAGTTATATAACTTTCATCGCGAACTGCAATATCGTATTGCCACTTACCAATGCGCTTTGTGAATACTTGTGTCATAATCATTACAGGGAGCATCGTTGGATCTCTGCAACTGCCCATCGTATTAGCCGTCGATGAACCGATAGGGGGCAGCAGAGGCTATTGCACCATGGTGTCGCGGATTTTGCCGTCCTCTTTCCTCCAAGGGACCTCGCCCTACCTTCGTGCCTCGAGAACGGGGCTGAGGAACTGGTGGCAGGTGGGTATTACATCACAGGACGAAAGTACGACTGAATCACTCACAACCAGTTTTAGCAATGCAGGGTGTGGGCTCTGTGGCGATGGTGATAGAGATGATGATAATAACGATGCAGTGAAAAGTAAAAATTTTATATTGATGATGAAGATGGTAACGGACTTACAATTGTTGATAATGATATGAGATAAAAGTGACAATGATGGAAATTATAATAATCTTAAATGGACGTGTGTCATTTATTTGATGAAGTCAACTTTACAACACAAAGTGAGATGAAATGTTGCCTTTGCTGTTTACTAGTGGTAAAATATGCAATCCTTGCTTTGAATGCATGGTAACTTGGAATGTATGATGGCATTATAGATATGTCAAGTTTAATGAAATGAGACATTATGTCTGTCCATAAATGTCCACATTGTCCATTTCCCCATACTTATTATATATTAATTTCCACTGTGTTATGGACAACATTGGAATACAGTCATGTCACACTACCAATGCAAAGCCCTAAATGAAAAGTATATGCTATATCATGGATATTTTTCACTTTTGTGAATCTTCTCTTCAGGTTGTGTACATATCATCGGCCATTGCTGGAGCTGCGGCTTCAGCACTCTCATCAGGTACATGGGCGTTGACGTATGGTGTGGCACCTCTCCACGCCCTGTTGGGAGGTACTGTCATGGTCTATGGCTCACGACTGGCGGGTGGTTGTACCAGGTGAGTTCAAATGTGTGTGAATATAACCAGCGGGTTCAATGCAAGTTTACAAAGTACAATTAGGAATCAATTGCAGAGCATGTACTTCCGGAATTGTTGAATACATTTTACTGTACCTCTATGCTGGCTCAACAAGATTTTTTTTGTTTTTGGTTGTTGTTGTTGAGAAAACAGAAGAATTTGTACAATTTTAACAAAACATTAATTTCAGCATAAGGAAAAATCAGCAAAAAGTAATCTCTTTTTTCAGTGATGAAAAGTGTGATATTTGAACAAAATCTTGGAATTATGGACCTCATACCTGCAATGATGGCAGGTTGAAGAGTTAAACGTGGATGATTGAAAATGCCTTGCAAAGAGACTTGACTGAAAGGTATAGAAGGTAATGGAACCTAAACCAGTCATATATTGACACTGTTACTTGCACCGAGAAACATACTATACATCTCTTATCTAGAATCTTATCTAATGGTTGAATAATGTCTCACAAATCAAGATGCAAAATGTACTGAAGTAATTCCTCTGCTTATTGCTAAACAAACATGATCATATCCTGAGATAATGCCCTTCAGAATGTACTACAGGACAGAGAAGCAGTGATGCTAATATTTATATATACATTGCATTGATCTCTCAAAATGCTGAGGCAGTATGTAGATAATTCTATGCAAACCACATAAGTTATGACACACTGTGAATAAGCTACATACCTAACTTATGACTTCAACTTTCCACTTCCCTGCTTCAACCTGTAGCATGCCACTGTGCTGTGCTGCTGGGTTCTGTGGTAGATCTAGTGGTTTACCTTTATTGATGCCACATGGCAACTGTATTAAAAACCTGAGAAAAAGAGTGCTCTTAGTGGTACTTTCAACATTACCAGTGTGGTTATGATATCACCATGGATGCACCGAGAGATGTAACAGAATGATGTCATGCAAACTCTACACAAGTACAAAATTCCTGAAATAACTTACTTGCAGATTTCTTTTGCCTGTAGTTTAAGGTTTTAGGGGGTTGCCATTCAGTAATTCATCTCTTTAGTCCTGTACTGATCATCAAGAAATTGACTATGTGTTCTCATAAGTAACAAGAGAAGCTCTTTCATCATGCAAATGTCAAAAGCACCACTTTGCTTGCAAATTTCATTTTCTATTTTGTAAACATTGGAAAGCTATTGTCCCTTTAGTCCCCATCTTTGTATGATTTTTTTTTTTTTGTACTTTGGATCATTAATTTGATTTATTCTCTTTGAATTATTTCTTTCAAGTGGCCACGGTCTGTCTGGAATTGGAATGCTCTCTCTTCTCTCCTTCGTTGCCATCCCATCCATGTTTTTGGGTGGCATCACCACTGCTGTTGCCATGACAACCACAGGAGTGTACTGATTGGAATGATCAGATGTTCTGGACCCCATGAGTGGCAGAAAGGGAAAGTTATTTTTCCTTTTTTTTTTTCCATCTTGACTTCTACAAGCATCAGAAGGAAGATTTGAGGTGTAGATGTGATATTACACAGATCAGATCATTGCTTTAATCTTGAATGGCTGCAAAAACAAAAAAGGAAGTAGAATCCAATTCTCCAAAAAGGAGAATTGGAAAAAGACACACTTTAATTTGATGTTAGTAATGGTGATGGTACAACTAACACCTTGTGTTATTACATATGTTGCAAAAAAAAACCCTAACTCCATGAGTTGATAACAGCATGTGATGTATTCATTTCAAAAGGCCACAAGATACAACCATCCCTATGAACATACTAGAACCTGTTCACATTTGAACTTTATGCCATAAATGAATTGGAAACTGATTTAGTGTGTTTCACATTTGAGCTCTTAGTCTGACAACATGTGTAACATCACTAGCTGAAATGGTATCACTTCTTTTTTCCTCTCTCAAAACTATGCGTATGCTTTTTTACGTGTATGACTATGTCTACTCATGTGTGTATACTTCCGTTGACAAAACAGTTTCATGCGACACCACAAATATTTGTATTTATTTCTAATGCCTGAAAGCTCTTTACTGACAAGATATTTTGGTGGTAAAAGTGAAGAGAACACTTGGGTTACCAAAGTATTCAGGTGTTTTATGAACCTGTCAATGTATGATATTTATTGAATGTATATTGTGAAGCATTTGACACCAATAGTGCCTGACAATTTTGATTATTCCACTTTATGCATATAGCGAGTTACTCCTCATGCATGTGGGACAATACACTAAACAAAAGTTCCTCATTTGGAAATGCATCCAAAGCATTTTAAAATGCTGATGGCTTTTGTGTGGATTACGTATTCCACAGCTGATCATTTTTTATTTTCCATTCCACATTAATTTCATTTTTTACTGGCACACATGCAGTGGAGTTACTGAAACTGGTCATAAGTTAATTCATTGAACAAAGTATAAAGCATAACATGCTAAGCTGTGGACACACATAATGAATGAGAAATGGTAACACAAGTGCTTTAAGTTCAACGTTAGTATAACTTGGCTAAGATGTCCTATAATCACAGCCTCTAATATGCTGATACTGTAGTAACAAACATCAAGGCAGGTTTGAAATTGGGGTAGTGCTCTGAAAAAAAAAACACACCCCCAAAACAGTATGGCTGCAAAATGGTCATTCTTATGTTATGACACATTTCTTTAGAGATGCCATAAAGGAATTCCATGTGTGAAGGTACAGCTGTTCAATGAAGAAATTACAGAAATGAACATTGTTCACATTATCATTACACTGTTTTCATCACCGTCCAGTTTTGCAAGGAAGGTTTCCCACCGACCTAAATGTTAATATAGAGTAAGTAGGAGACAATCAATTCTCCATGATATAGACATTAAGTCCATCCTACTTAAGGCAGTCATCAGTCTTGCTTTCATCTAATTTATGTTGTCTGTTTATAGTTTGTGATGATCTGATGCATAATTTGATATTATAAATCAGAAGGTTTGATTGTATATATAGTATCATATATTGATTTTGATGATAAACATAATGATTATAAACGTTTTGTCAGAATTTTGTCAGAATGAGTGTTCAATTGACTTTTGAAAAGCTACCTCTCTATAACACTAGCTTGGTAACAATGAACAGTACTACATGTATATGCCTAGATCCAGGAGATTTAACTCCATGTCCAAAAGGATAAGATTGTCAAAAAGCAAACAAGAAAATGCTTCATTAAATCCCTGGTACAACAGTATTTTTTTTTTAAATAAATCAGTGATGTGAAATTGAAAATGTTGTAAGCTCTTGCCCACTACTGTAGATATAGTATAAATCCAAAATCTGTTTTCATTTCTTTGTTAACAGTATATAGGCCTAACAAAGTATTGAGATCACTAAACATGCAAGTTCAGAAATGTTTTTTTTTCCCCCTGGAAATTATTTGTATAGTACATTGTATTTCAAGGATTTTGATTGTAAGTGATGATAAGCCGATGTAAAGTTTTCTGCACTTCTACTTTTACATCAGGGAAATTGAGTTTCTCACAAAGTGGATGTATGTTCTATGCATTCTTGTGGCAATACATTGCATGTACCAAGTTATTCTGTCCAAATCTCCTTCAGTTAGGGATTGGGAAGGGAGGATGGGGACCTATTTCTGAAGAAAGCTCATATCTTGTTACGTCAAGTGATTGTCTCCTGTCCACCTGAACACTGTAACATTTTTCAACAATACATGTAGACTTCACTAGCCGGTCAGAAACTGGTACTGGCAATGAATTCCCAAGGGGATCAGCTGAGTTTTCAAAAGTAGTTTGACATATGATATCATGATCATTGCCATATTTTGGTTTCAAATAACATTTATCCTAGACTTGCTCTTCTTTCGCATAATTAAAATTCCATTGACCTTTTTCTGTGATTTGTTTCTGGTGACGAATACTATATTTCTTTCATGCCGTGGTATTTATAGCTTTTTATCTTTTTACCGTGCATTTACTACGTATGGTACTTGTTTCTGGATGGGCAAAGAGAAGGTTGAATGTTTGTCATAGAAGCAAGTTTGTATCGCAGGATTTAGAGTGCCAACGCTAATCGTAATAATATAATTTGATTTATGTGAAGGTCAAAACTATTCTGACAAATGCGGTAAGATGATTCTTTGTACATGTAAGTTAGTTGTGTTTTCACTGCCTGCTGCATAAGTGATGTTTATTGATTACAATTCAGTGTTTCGTATGCTGCATGTTGAAAGTTATTCCCATCTTGAATCCACATTGTTTGGCGTTTGGATGCCCTAGTACACAGCCGTCTTCACTTCTTCATCAACATATTAGTAATCCACAGACTAAACAGTCATTGTATTATGCCTTTGCATTGATGGTACTCTGTACAGACTGCATAACCATCATGGTTAACTTGTAATGCTGTAGAGTTGGAGAAGGACACATCTAAGCTGTAAATATGATTAAAGAAACAAGGGGGAAAAAAAAACATAATTGGGATTACAATGGTGCATGAAGTTTAAATTGTCGCTGCTTGTCATTGTCTTTACTGGAAATTTTTTTGCCTTCATCCATGCAACCTGAAGCCAATGTAATGTGTACAGCTGGAATGTGGTTCAATGCAAGAAAAAGATTTCCTCGTTTTTATCTGGTTATAACAATATTACAAGTTATAAGTACGCAGAGACTACAACATACTGATCCTGGTGATATTTGAAAATTGGCAGTTTAAGAAAAATGCTATTGTTGTTTCAAAGCCATTTGTTCTCTGGCCTCACCTTCTGGTCACACTTTTTCCATGTGTGTATCCCTTTCATACTTGATATTTGATACTGTTAACCCTTCTTGCAGGTTCATGAAGCTATACTGGGATGAACTACACATACTCATCACATTACAATTTCCTGGTTTGATTTTGATTAAGATGGTCTTGTTTGACGATATTTTTACAATGAATGTCATGCAAATATACCTCACAATTTTGAGATTACACCAGTTTCTGCATTTTAACAAGATGTCATACATGTTAAAAAATGAATCATGAATTATGTTTTTATGATAAAGGATGATGTGTATGTTTGAAGGGTAGGACTAGACCGAACCATTTTGCATAAATGTATTCAGCCTAATATTCTTGTACGCAAATTTTACTTTATACATAATGTACACGACTTTGCTGGGTACGTTAAGAAAAATCATTAAATGTCACGAGAATATCACTCTGTGTCTATGTATTCGAGCATTCATACTGGTTGTTTGTCATTAGTGTGTGTGTGTGTGTGTGTGTGTGTGTGTGTGTGTGTGTGTGTGTGTGAGAGAGAGAGTGTGAGAGAGAGCAAGAGCAAAAGAGAAAGAACCACTTGCTATGAAATTCTACTCAGTTCACAACTGTCACCACATTTCATTTGTTAATATTAGCAAACACTACACAGTTGAAGTTGACTCATTTTCACATCTGTTTATTACTGGCAATATCTTTGCCTCAATTTCACACACATATAAAGGAGAATAAAAATATTCTTCTTCTACCACATATACAGATCGAATGGTATTTCTCCTTTCAAAATGTTCTCATTCCTGTATCAATTTCAACCACACCAGACCATTTCATAATAAGCATTTTTATTCTGATATAGTATAAAAACATCACTCCAGAAACTGCCTGATTACATACTCTTGGAACCGGTGAATGAAGAGAAGATGATATCTTCAGTCATCAATCCGGTAAACGGGAGGAAAAGGATTGACTCCTGTAATAAAACCTTATAGTGGGGTGGCTTAGTGAAATTATCGTGACACGGCGGACAAAAGCATGATTTTTTCACCAAAGGTACTTCATGATGTACCTTCTCAAAAAATAGGGTGCTCCAAGAAAATTGATGCTGGGAAGGAGGTCAGAGGTCAAAGGTCAATGACCTTTATTTGTGAAATAGGTTTTTTGGCTATTTCTCAGGTCAGGAATATCCAATCTGGATAAAACTTGGCAGGAAGAATATTGAGAACAAGTAAAATATTTTGATTGAATTTGGGGTGAATTTTCCAAAGGTCAAAGGTCAAAGGTCAATGAACTTTTTCTAAAAATCATGTTTTTGTTTATTTCTCCAGGTAGGAAGATTCAATTTTCACAAAATTTGATATGAACGTTATATAGAAGGTACCAAGAGTATAAACCAGGGGTCAAATATAATTGTTGATTTGTGCGTTGCCATGGCAACCCAAAACGAGGGTTTTTGATTGAAGTTAGTTACAGGAGGCTATTTTCCAGTTTGGAAGAGATTCCATTTGAATAGGTACAACTGATCAACGGGATGTATAGAGGTTTGAAATACTTTTCATTAGTGTTAAGTGGTATGTTGCCATGGCAACTACATATATAGATTTTGGTTAAACTTAAAGGAGACTTCAGAACTTATGAATTTGAAGAGATTTCCATCAGGGTTGGTATAATTGATCAACAAAAAAGTCGCCAGACAAAGATTTGTCACCTTTATAGCATGTGGGTTGAGTGAATGCAGCAACAATAGTAGAACACATCAGTGAGAGTTTGAGGAAAATTGGACAATCCGTTCTAAAGTTATGAATTTTTGAAGTTTCTGCTCATGCAGTCGAGGCTGGATGAGAAGACTACTATACCTTGTAATGTCACATGTGTACAACGATATAAAGAATGAATAAAGAAAATTCAACATAAATTATTTTCGCTTACAAAAGGATACTCGACTTCTCTTTCAGAAGGCAGGGGGAATAATTTTACCCTTGACATACGTAAGTAGCAAGTCAAAGAAACTATGTGAACTTTATTCAAAAAGTATGGTTTTGTGAAATTCTCATTTCATTTTCCTTAGAATGTGTGCATGTGACATCATACACTGTGGTAGTCTTTTCATCCAGCCGCGACTGTGCAGATACCTTAAAAAATCATAACTTTTGAACGGATTGTACGATTTTTTCCAAGCTTTCTGTGATGTGTCCTACTAATATTGTTGTATTCACTGAATCCACGTGCGCATGAAAGTGGACTTGTCCTTTAAGGACAGATTCTGAAAGAGCAGACTGTAAGCTTTAAAATGATGTATCACACAATTCAAAGGGATTCCCCTAACCTATCTAAATAATAATACCGGTACTGGAAAGAAAGCACACACTCTGGATAAGTATGAACTGAGAAAAGAGGCTGCATTGTCTATTTTAGCGTTTAATCTTTACCAAGCTGTCTCATGTCATTATGTTCATCTTTTCTTCCCCCCTCCAATTTTCATTTGAGTTTGCCATTATTAATTTTTGATGATAAGAACGATGCCACAAGGCATTGTTTCTTAAAAATGCTTCAACTGCTCCTTCAGGTCCAAAATCTACATCAATATATATTATTTTCCTGATCTCCTCAACATTTTCCAAAAATAAAGCATACACCTTTTATGCACTGAGTCCTCCTTTTTGTGGATAATTAAAGGCAAAAACCCAAAATTAGTGCTTGAAAATTATTCTTAAGTGTAAGTTACGGATACAAAGAACCTCTGTAAAAAATGAATCTGTATAATCAATGTTAAGTATTGTTAATAACACAAAATGTGAACAATATTTCTATGATAACATGTTTCCAGACTAAACCGTCCGCATTTATGCTTTAATGAGAAAAATACTGATATCTCTTTATATGTTTGCTTTGATTGCAAAAACTGTATATGGTAGGATGTCTTGTGATACAACTGGGGGGCATTTCATGAAGCGTTTTGTCAGATATTTCGTCTGACAAAATGTTAAAAGCTACTGAAATCCTTGCATCTGATTGGCTGAGAGCATTTTTGTCCGACAAGTTGTCGGACAAAAATGCTTCATGAAATGCCCCCCAGGGGGGCATTTCATGAAGCAGTTTGGTCAGATATTTTTCTGACAAACTGTTACAAACTACAGAAATCCTTGCATCTGATTGGCAGAGAGCAAATTTGTCCGACAACTTGTCGGACAAAATGCTTCATGAAATGCCCCCAGACCTACACATATTATGCATAAAATGTGATATCCTGAACATTTTTTTTTTCAAGTCACTCTCCCAATAGTGTATAATATAGGACCTTTAAGTTTTTCTTGTGTTTGTTCCTGGCAGATTACTAGTACACAAATGCTCCAATCCATGATGACCTAACGGAAATTAAGGAAATTAAAATGAATATACTGAAAACCAAAACTACAAATACTAATAACTTACTTCATTCTTCTCTCCCCACCCCACCCCACCCCTTCTTTTTGGTTTCTTGATATACTCGTAGATCTAGCTGACTTTGATAATTGTCATTATGTAACATCATCTTCAATTGACAAGGCGATAAAACTTAACAATCATTTCATTATGCTGCTCGACTAATGGGGTTAGTTGAACTATATTGTTTTTAATGTACTATACTTTTTCCTCCTATCAATCACATGTATTTTGGGTGGAATGTATTTTGACATAAAGCATCATAGAATCAACCGCCTTTGGGGTCGGGAATTTTGTCATATCATATTGTGATTTAGATTCTGCTCTATGCCGATTTTGTTTTATTTCTATCAACTTTTTAAACTTCCCCATAGACTTTGTTCACCAGCCAACTACATCCCACCCTCTTTGGATAATGTGAACCAATCAAACATTGCTTTTACTTTTTAATAACATGTCTATACATAGCTATCAGACCAAAAATATTCAAACCGCTTTAAGTCTTTATGAGTGAAATTACAAATATCAATATATTTTTAAAAATATTCAAATTGTCTAAATTCAACTTCATCTATGAAAATAGACTTTTAACCTTTTTAAACATTTGAATAACCCCCACAAGAAATAAGAAACATATAAAGAGGGGAGGTGCGGACTATAAAAATTGCTTACGGGAACCAGGTAATCCCTGCGCTAAACCTATGGAATTCACACAATCTTGGAGGAAACGGGTTAAATTTGTTAGGAAATATGTAGGTCAATACCCAAAACCTTAAGTTCTCAATGGAATATGCAGCTCTTCTACTGGTAAACTAGTAGTTCTGGGAGAAAAAATGAACTGTGACATAGTCCTACACCTGGCTCAGTCATTGCCCAAGATTTAAAGTATCTGAGCCAGAGTCACATGTCACTCTTTGCCATTTCTCTACAGGAGGTAGACAGTACTAAAAAAATCCTTTACCAGAAATTATAGGAAATTATTTAATGAAAAGGTGCTTAAGAAAACTGGACTATTCCAACACACCTCCCTCAGGTCTGCAACACAGACTAACCACCTGTTACCATAGGAAAACCAGTAAAAATGGTGTATTACTGTAAACATGCACACAATATGTCGTATTATGGGTCTGAATTTTAAGACTAGCAACCATGTACATTGCATTGCATTGTACAGAAACCTGGCGAATGCCCTGTGTATAGTCTTTGAATTCAGACACTATTGTTATGTACAAATTAAGGGCATTTTCTCATCTTTTCTGTTAGCGGATTTCTTGGAGCACCCCCTAATTTTGATCCTCATATATATACAAATGTCTGAGGAAAAAATGACACTTTTGTCCGGCGTGTCACGATTATCAGTATATTTGTCACTAAGCCACCCCACTATTACAAGTAGAAGATTCATAGAAAACAGTCGTCATTCCAAGATCAACATGTGAGGTTTCTGTCAGAAGTATGCTTTAGTTACCTCACTGACTGCTTGGTAAGTGTACCAATCCCAATTTTGGGTCATTGCGTATAACTTAGCGGAAAATTAATATCTTGTCACTGACTAATAGCTGAAAGATGAACAAGCAGTAATGATTAACAAGGATTACAATTTATCACTGCCGTACCACAATGTAGTTTTGGCTGTGTCATAGATGTATGTGTATAGTATGCATCTATGAAATAATGTTCCTTCATTTTCCACATGATAGTCTATGCCTATGCCAATCCCCCCCCCAAAAAAAAAAAATGCATTAAATAAAAAGTCAAAATCACGACTTGCTAACTTCTCCATAGAAAAGGAAATGAACAGCGTACGGTACAAGAGATATTAAAGTGAAAAGACCACAGAATCTACTCTGTGATGCCACATATTGGAGTTTTCTGGCATTCACTCATACTTTCTCTTACACCTGTCAAAAAAAAAAATGACTTTCTGCATAGGGTAATTTCATTTTCATTTTCCTTAGCATGTCATGATACTGAAACTGAATAGCAATAATTTTTTTTTTCTTTCTTCTTTGGAGCAATATACAAAGATATGGTTGCTACACTTGAAGATACTTAGCAATTGGTCAGGAAAACTGTGAGAGGCTGATTTTAAGTTTAAGAACAAATGACATGCAAAATTACACAATTTTTCCTCATAAAGACCCTTAAAAAACAATTAGTATTCAGGATTCGGTAGTTAATCTTATTAAACCATGGGCTTAAAAGAAGCTGATCTGAATCATTATATGTTAGAAAGAGTACAAGCAGTAATTTGCAGTTAGGTTGAAAAAGATCATACATGTATGATATTCTAAGATGCTGGCTAGTAGAAAAGGCATTATCATGAAATATTTTTACACAAAAAAAGTGAAGTATCACTTTCATACCATGTCACGCCTACAGTTGTTGAAATGGGATGTAATTACCACAGTCAATATAGAATAAAAACTCTGAAGATGGGACATGTTGGAATATATAAAAAAAAAAACAGAACAAACAAAAACAAAATAAAAACAAAGCCAACACATGTCATGTCAATATGTTATGGTAAGTTTTAAAAATGAACTAGAAAAGCACTCTCAAAGCGCAGACCTCCGCCAAGCATGAAGCTTATTTCCACCACTACACTGATCTTGTTCTTCCATAGAGATATCATACGTACACACAACATCGGTGCTAAAAGTCGCCAGATTTCCAAATATAGAAGCCTTTGTTACGTCATAAGCCTTCAGCTGCACGGCGCGCCTCGCCCAAGCAGAAACTAGAGCACGCACTTTAGTGCGCGCAGGCAAACCTCAAATACGCGCAGCCTGAACTCCTAAGTTCATTGACCCTACCTGCCAAAACATCAAAAAAACCTTCATAAATTCCCCCAAAATTCTCGGATCATTACCAAAAGTTGTTACTTGTGTCAATCTCAACCTTTCCTGCAAGTTTCATCCCAATCCGTTAACTACTTTTTGAGTTATTTTGCACACGGACAAACGAACTACCTAACGAACAAACCAACGGTAACGAAAACATAACCTCCTCCCTTGGCGGAGGTAATTACTTTCTCTATCATGACGAAAACTATGCATCCCCCATCAAAAATGTCTCTGAGTGCTGTAGTCATTTGATTACAAACTTAAGCCATTTCTGTTTGTGTGACTCCCAAAACATATGTCATCAAATTTGAAAAGTTTGGAGAACACTTTGACAGTTTACTCGTAATACAAAATATATATTCTGTCAGATGTACATGGCTGGAAATAAATTATATACATTCTCTAAATATTATTGACAGCAATTATTTACAAAACCATGATGTTGAAAGATAATTGGATGATCATGAAGAAGAAATTCTAAAGCAAGAGTTGATAGAAAACTAGAAATCTTTTGCAAGGTGGCATTGCCTTACATACCCTTACATATCGTTTTGTAGCTAACCTATATATTTGAATTGAATTGAATAAGTATATATGTTGAGATGTATGTGATACAGACTTTCATTATTGAAAAGTGATGAAATAAGACAACTGTCCCACAATATGGTATCAATGTACCAAATAGACCGATATTGCGATGCATTACAATTGATGGATATCTCTTTTCTTACAGCCTAGTAAAGAAGTATTTCATTCACCTGCTCCCTCCCATTAAAGGGGCATTCAAGACAACTTTTATAATTTCACATCATGTAGTGTAGTACATAAATCAATAGTGCCATGTATAGATTTGTGGAATTTATTGTAGTCCTAACGCAGATAAACCAATACTCTGAAAAACCCAAAACATATTACACTGAGCAAGGATGATGACATTAGGAGGCTCATATATTCCAGTAATGTAGCAATGTAATTCCACTACGATACCACTTGCTTAACAACTTCACCTATGTAGAATACATGCATCTGCTTCCTTGAGCACCCAATCATGCATGTTCATGTGAGGATGATTCCCCATCATCCTCGTTCACTGTGATTTGTAATGAATCTTGAAAACATTCTTGTTCCTCATTTCCAATCACTATAAATTCTGAAACTTCTATTAAAGGTACAATGAACTTTATAGCATGACCTTTGACAACAGATCTGCAATGCATTTCCCCAAAACTACCCTGTCATACTTCATCCTTAGCCAATTTAGAAGAAATTATGAAGACACTTATCACCCTATCACAGAATAAAAGTTATGATGGACAGACAGTTTTTATAAAAACATGCCTCCTGAAACATAAGACATTATTTCCATATTCTGTGCAACAAATATTGTTCTCTCTACAGAAGCTATGCAAGAGCTATCTTTCTTGTTTTTATAGAAAGTTCTATCAGGATTGCTCTGCTCCGCTTTGCTTCAGTTATCTGCAATCCAAGCTTTTTAGGGATTAATGTTTTTTTGGGTTTTTTTTCAAAATGTAATTCATAACACTGAAATACAAGTGAATGATGGAGTTAGCATGCTTCTGTCTTAAAAATAAATTCATTAGGGTTATCAATGCCCCCTCATACTAATATATAGGAGGGAAAATAGCACCAAATTTATCTCTGAAATCTCTACTTATTACATTTGAATAACCAATAAAATGACAAAATTGGCTGATTTTGTCTTTACCTTGCAATAGTAGAATAAAATCCATTGCACAAAGTCACTTCCTAGAGAGGTAAGTGATTCTCTAAAGAATATAACTTTATTGCACCATACACCTCATGCTAATAATAATTCTCTGCAAAATCAATTTGCTCAAAACCGTCGTCAGTTGTAATTGGGAGTTTGCCACTTTACAAAATATCGTAAATAATGTACTTCACACAATGGCATGTAAAAGTCATTTTCAATAATTGTATAGGTCACATATTTACATTTTACAACTTGAGAAAAAAAAAACATCTGCCTTCTGTCATTATCAGTCATATGTACCTCCCCTCCTCATCTTTTGCCAAAAAGAAAGAAGTAGAAGAAGAAAGTTTCACATGAAGTGTCCATGAATGCTCTACGAAAAGTATGAGAAATAATGACGAACATTACCTTCAAGTTTGAATAGTTTGCAAAAAGGATGGAGTTTTCAAAAAGGTTGTACTTTGTCACCCATCTCATATCTAGACACTGATGCATACATAAAGCATGCTGAACGTGGTAAACAGCTTCTGCAAATCTTACATAGACTGATGATGTGGAGTCACAGTTAGCAAGCCCATTCATGAATGAAAGTCGGTAATGTTCTCGTATTGTGGAGATGTGAAACAGTGAAGGTCCATGCTGCTAAAAGAAAATGGCTACAAACAGCGAGTCCTCAGGACTTGTGTGCAGATAAGGAGGGGAGGACAGTTATCTCATCTCCTACATAATTCAGGAAAATGGTACCTAAACAGCGGAAGGTGATGCTGGTTGACTGCCAAAAGCTAAGGAAATGTAATGTAAATCTTGAGCAGAGCAGTATGGCAGTTACTGACTATGTCTCCCTTTCACTATGGTTTATCTTTTTCTCCCTCCTCACTAGCTTGAGCACAAAGGGAACAATGACTCCTGTCTTTACCAAACAGAATGTATGATTTAAAAAACAAAAATGACTGCAAATACCACGGCAAGAGTTAAGTAAGAATAGATACGCATATACTCCATAATTTCTGATCAAACAGGTACATCAACTGCCAGCTAATATTTTGTGAATCAGGCTATGCAGAGACAGTGCACACCATCTCTCACAAGTGCTGCCGACTCTGATATCAGCATTATGGTACATGATCCAATGAAAGGCTACCTGGCAGGTTAAATTCACATTTAACTGCACCTTTGAGTTGAAGTTGTCAATAGACATATTGCTTGCTAAGAATGCAACAGGAAAAGAGCATGATTTGGCCTATAACTCTATTTGCATTCACATGAAGCTGCTCTTGATACTTTATGAAATAGAAAGATTTTATCATCTTGAGAAAGTTTCTCAACTACAGAATTTCTTCAACACGATTTTGAAGTTTCAACTGTCTCAGTTGATGTGAGGTAAGATTTTCTGAAGCATTTACACTTGCTGGGAATATTTCCTTCAAAAAGCATGATTTTTTATATTTCTTTATTTGGCAGAGTGCTGCTGCAATAGTTCGAAGTGAATTAGTGTCACATAATTATGAGATTAACTTGGCAGACCTTGAATCCTACTATCACAGCAATCTGTGCATAGCTCCTAAAGGCAGCTAGTCTTATGAGGATGCGGTTGGCAAGTTTATTGATTATCTGTGGATGCTCTCCAAAACAAGGCCTGTTCTCATCACAGCTTCTATGTGGGATTCCTCTCTCACAGCAAGCTCTCCATAGGAAAGCGCCGAGAGTTTCAGCTAATAAGTCTACATCGCTGCACCAGCAAGGCCATGGTATCAAGTGAGACATGCATCAAGTTTTACGCAGCCTTTGGGCCAAGAGCTGATGGTCTTACGTGATGTATTTCTGGAGAGAACAAGAAAACCCAGTGACTCCCATCCTGGCTTCTCTTTCACTTCAAATTTCTGGACCAGGTGCGAGTGCATCCACCACGCATAGGGACCACGTGCTCCTTGACCGCATCAAAGATCCCCAGAAACTCAGGTGGGCTTGTAGTAACCCAGTCCCCTGTTCTTGGGCCTCAGGTACGCCTGGACTGGTTCCTGTATGCCGGTCCTGTCAGCCCCAAGCCCTGTTCCAGGGGTCCAGCCCATACTCTGTAGCATACGGCTGCCAACGCTGGTTGAAGAGATGGGCAGAGCATCGCCGCCTACTGCACCTGGTGATTGAACGCAATGACGGTACCGTTCAATATAGTGGCTTCTTATTTTAACAGACTCAACAAATGCAAGATTATCAATGGCTGACAGATTTTTGGATCAGGATCATCAGAATGTAGGGCTTAGGCTTAAATTGAAACTACCGCAAGGTTTAACAAAAAAAGATCCAAGTAATACTAAGTACCCCAAATTAAACAAAAGACCCCTTTGTCTAGTGCTTAAATGAACAGCAAACTTTGCCTTCACGGCACTCCAACTAACGTAAACTATTTCAATTTTCTATTTCAATTGCTGCAGGCCCCTTGGGCAACACCCTCTGAAGTTGGAGTATTTGGACCCTGGCCTAGGGGCCCCCCGGGGGACACCACCACCATTTGTACAAACTATATTCCCATCCCCTACTGATGATTCCTGACAAGTGCAGTCAAAATCCAGCCACTTGCTTTGAAGAAAAGGTAGAGGTAAACAGATTTTTTTTCCTTTTTTTTTAATGAGCTAATTTGGGATATTTGGGCCCCATCCCAAGGGTCCGCTTGGGGGCACCACCCCCATATCTTCTCCCCAATGATGATTCCTACCAAGCTCGGTCGATATCTAGTCCCCTCCCCCTTTTTTTTTTTCAAGAAGAAGATGACAATGTGCAAAAGTCTGCACATGAGGCATGACACATGTCTACCAGCGAACAATCGCCAAAAGCTCACTTGAGTCATTCAGCTCAGGTGAGCTCAGGTAAAGAGTGTGTACCTCACGCTTGGACCAAATTTTATACAATACAAGTACAGTTGAACCTCTCGTATCCGGACAAGTCGGGACCGGGGCTCATCCGGATAAGGGATTTGGCCGGTAACGGCAGACTCAATGCTTTATACATGTACATATACATACACATGTACTGATGTAGCCCATTGTAGAACCACATGTAGTAATGTGTATACTGCAACCTTTTCATTGTTACACTCAGTAACAGACCCCAAAATAGAGGTTCGTGTGTGCAAGAATGAAATCATTTTCTTTTATAAATTCTTGGGATGATTTACCTAAATAACTATTAAGAAATGTATCAAGTATATGTAATTCATGTGTGTTTGTGTAGGAGTTCTCAAGGAGTTGGGAATCCCCCTTTCCTACCGTAATTATTTTTAAAAAAAATCACGGTGAGATTGCGTCCGTATAATAGAGAGATCCGGATAAAGGGAGGCCGGATAAGGGAGGTTCAACTGTAGTTCTATTTTATGAACATATCACATTGTAGCATACAATTTTAAAGTCAAACTGCTGTACTCTGGCAAGTTTGTATTCAGTATCTCTGAATTCCTCCAGTATTACTCAGTTTAATAGCAGGCATCTAAATGTAGAAGAGAGTCATGATATCGACAGTAAATCTCATGTCAACTGAATAAGAAAGTCATTTATTCAAACAAAGAGTCTATTCTTTGTGAAAGTCTTTGCATAAGATAACAAAAGAAGTGATTGAAAAACAAGAATAGGACAATCTTATATGAGGCGTATGTTTGTATATGAGTACATTCTTCAGAGTCCGTATGAAGGTCTCTGCCTACCTTCAAGTGGAGTCCCAGGCGGCGGTGACTTTCTTCTGCGTTTGGCAAATTGTGGGGAAAAGGACTGGCGACCTTTCAGAACCATCTCCGCCCCACCCCCTCCTCCTTCATAATTGATGGTGTGTCTGGTGAACATATAAAAATATTTGACTGTTAATGCATTATTATCAGTAGGCTATATGTAATCAATCTTGCCACTATCCACAGGGCACTAGACTGACCCCCCCCCCCCCCCCAGCATCTTTATGACTAACTTTATATCTGCACGTCTGAAATGGATATCACCTTCAAGTTTCAACACGCTTGTATCAGCAACATTTCTAAACATTTACACATGATATGGTGTTATAGTAAACTAAGGTAGAGTGAAATTTGCGTTGTGATTGGTTGGATAGCCTCACGTGATTGTGCAAAAATTCCGGTATAGTGGCACGACCGTGCCACTATACCAAACGCTTACAGCGCGTGCCTGAGCTTTATGTACGCAGAGATTCGCACAGGGAGGGATGTACTGAGTAGTAAGACAAGGCCAGACTTTCAACGTATGCGCGCGTAGAGCACTGGACGCAGAATGTAGGAGTTTACACGCGAGTCTGCTCTGTGATGTACAATACGCATACGCGGCTGTACTAGCGTCGCGCGCTGTGTACGTAAACTACACTACAGTACAGTACGTAGGTTGTGGTTAACTCTGCGTGCAAGAAATCAGTGCCGGTATGGTGAGTCTAAAGTTAGATCTATTTAGGGCCTAGACCTACAGAAAAGACTACTATAACAATTAGTGCATGTTCTATTGATGCACCAGTATTGGACTATAGAACTCGACAAACAAATACTAAATTATCCCTAGTGCAGTTCTATTCACCTAAGCCTGCGGCCTCGGTGAAACAAAACAGCACTCGGGATAATTTAGTATTTGTCGTTCTCTAATCCAGTACAGTGTATCATAGAGCATGTACTATTTGTATAATATTGTACCTCTCTCAGATTCTAATGAAAGACATTAAAGCAACAAAGAGTACCTGCTTGACATTTTGTGATTATAAAACCAAACACACGTTAGATGTAAGCTTCATTTTTTTTTCATGAAAACAAATGTGGGTTAAATTCATTATGCTGATCTGTACCCAATAAATGGAAGCCACAAAGAGAATACATGCTCTGCATTTGTGCATGAAATGAAGTACAGCTGTACACCTCAGCTGTAAGTTTTATAAGGACAGACGACACATTGCAACGCAAGATTTTGTTTCAAGAAAACAAACATGAGTGTAATATGACAGGCTATATATGCTCTGCAGCAATGTACTGGTATGTAAACCCAAATCTGATAGAATAGAAAAAAAAAAACAGACAGACACAGAGAAAACAGAAAGAGAACAACAACAACAACAAACTTTGTAAACCTCCTGCTAGGTGAAGCATCAAGTTTTCGGTTAAATAATCACACATGCCACAGTCTTTTAAAGTCAGTGTGAATCTCACAAATGCCAGGGTATGAAGTTTTGTTTTGTGTTATTTTATTGTTTTGTTCTATTCTGTTCTGTGTATTCACAAGCGTGACCTCACAGACTGCTGTACCTTGTTTTGGTCAGCACCGACTTGCTCTTCTGACCCCCTCCTTCAGTTCGGACATCCAGTGAATACATGGAGGCCAGATGGAAGACCTGGTTTCTTTCTCCTGTCTTGGACGAATGCAGCTTCAACCTATGTCAAGTTGAGAGGCAGTGACATCAAGGTTCAAGAGAAATGTCATCGAAGTAGTCATACGGATCGTACTTCATTTTATCAAAATTATGTCCTCAAAATTTAACCTGCACCGCAATTGAAAAATAGAATAACAAATTTGTGTTGAGACTCAGAGCCATTGTATATCTCTTATTCCTTCACTTCAATAACAAAAGAAGAGACATATGTAGAGGTTGGATGCTCAATGTCCTTTAACAAAGAAAATGGTCATGTGTTGTTATAACTATGGTATTCAAGAGATAGTCATGCAATTAAAAATTCGAATTTCATGCAGAAATATCATATCATGCAGATGATAAAAACTTTGATTCTCCACAGAATATTGAAGTTTTATGACATGTTGTATTTGGAAAGATAAAATTTTGTGTCTGACCATGTTTGTGTTTATGCAGGTATGAACCGAAGAAGTATTGGCCAAAGATAGTAGGACAATTCTTCTGATGTCTCAAATTATATCACATTACGTGTATGAAACCCATTTCCGCATGCACCCTTCACACAGCATTTAGATGCTAACAGTCCGTTATCACAGGATCTCAGAAAGTTTAGAGGTTTCAGTGGCCATGTTCCTCATTATTTTTCAAATCCACTTCAAATCAAACATGACTTGCAGACTCATTAGAGTGTTATGAAAGGTGCATCGTAAGAATCTAAAGAGAAGTACCTTGGTAAGTTGGAAACACTGACTTACTCTTTCTCAAATGGATTATGCAGAAATCTGACGATCTTCTCATTAAAAGTGGCTAGACTGGATTTCTTCAGTCGCTGTGGGATGAAAAAAAAAGATGAAATGTTAGCAACACATAAAAGCCTGACTATTTTTGTATATTCCATCAGAAACTTTGGTTTGCACTGTTCAGAAAAACAAAACAAAACTAGAGAGGGGCCGTCAAAGGCGGCAGACCCACGCCTAAGTACAAAGTCGGGGTAAACATAATGTGCATTCGGTCATCTACCAGAATTCGGCCACTTAATTGCCAGTGTGCTTTATCACCAGCCAGTGAGTTCTACCAAAGATCGTACACTGAAGTGTACGATCTTTGGTTCTACAGTCACATCACACGCAAATCACATAATTACACATACGGTATTAACACTCATTCACGTACAGGAAAGTCCTTAAGTCTCCTCCAAAAATCCATCGAAAATCCCAAATTCCACCGTCAAAAGTGCAGAATCGGAACTTTTCCAAGCGCGCGCGAATTAAGTCCAGTTTTAAGAGTATTGTCTACGCGACGGGTCGCGGAAAAAGCGCTAAAAATCGAGAAATACGCCGTTTTCTTGCGGGATATTTTGATTATAGCAAGCCGAGAGTGTGATGATATCAAAGGTCGTATGAGTGTACGATCTTTGATGGTATCCACAAAAGCAAAAAAGAAAAACAAAATTTACGTACCCCCTAGGCAATTACCCCTATGATTAGTGTCTACGGGAATTATTCAATGCAAGGGTTGAATGCAAATGTCTACTGCACCAGTATTCGGCCACCAACGAGCGCCGCAACGTCCCCGGTGCAATTTTGCACCAACAGTGTAGAGCGCGATGCATTTTCAGCGGCCTTGCACACGCATTGACATTGAGCACGCATATCGTGCAGTGTGACTGCGACCGAGCAAAATGCTCCTCCAACGAAAAAAACAATCAATGTTAATTTGAAAAATCATCAAATATCAAAGGTCGTATGAGTGTACGATCTTTGATGGTATCCACAAAAGCAAAAAAGAAAAACAAAATTTACGTACCCCCTAGGCAATTACCCCTATGATTAGTGTCTACGGGAATTATTCAATGCAAGGGTTGAATGCAAATGTCTACTGCACCAGTATTAGCCCACCAACGAGCGCCGCAACGTCCCCGGTGCAATTTTGCACCAACAGTGTAGAGCGCGATGCATTTTCAGCGGCCTTGCACACGCATTGACATTGAGCGCGCATATCGTGCAGTGTGACTGCGACCGAGCAAAATGCTCCTCCAACGAAAAAAACAATCAATGTTGATTTGAAAAATCATCAAAATACGGGCCAGTTTGTGATGACGGAGAACGAACTTTCATAAATCTAGAAGGACATAGTCCCTCAAATAGGCCTAAACGTAAATTTCGGAATTCTTACGAACATTTGAGCAGCGAAGTCGGATCGTTGGGGAGTTTATGTCTTCGTATGGTAGCGGAAAATCGCAAAGTGAGAAACGGGAAATTTTCGGAATGGTCACTATACCATGGGGTCAAAACTTCAAGGTCACACAGAATTTGCAAGGGTCAACCGATTATCACCAAAATCTAATCGATTCTTTCCTGTCATTATCCAAACATTCCCTGAACATTTCGTGCAAATCCGTTTTCCCGTTCTCTTGTTATCTTGTACACAAACAAACAAACAAACAAACAAACAAACAAACATACAAACAAACAAACAAACAAACAAACAAACAAACAAAAAAAAACAAAAAAACAAACAAACAAACAAACAAACAAACAAACATACGGAACCCTTTACATAACCCCCTGCCGATTTTCATCGGCGTGGGTAACAAAACTCCAAAGTATTGACATATTTGTAGGACTTATCATTTTTGTCCACTAAATGGACGTGTGGGGGGGGGGTGGGCTGGGAGAGATACCCATTGATCACATTGATTGAGCTACCGTTTGTGATTAACGGTCCCATTGCCCAATTTGGCCTTCAGAAGAAAAATAGAATGTTGGTCATAAAGCAACTGCTAGGGAGTTCAAACACCCACGTGAGCTCTTATACTGAGATGCTACATAAGTACCTTTCTCAGGTAGCTAAGTGCAGTGGCATGTGACTGGCAAGCTTTCATACATGACACTGTATATGGACTAGCTTCATATTAAGTTTATTCCTGAAGAAGCAGAAAATATAAGGTTCTATTTATTACTTTTCATCAGTGATCTGCAGTCAGGCTCAATCATTGCAAGACATCTAGGTTTGTTTACAGGATTATGGTGTTTTACTCTATTGCTACTGAGGAATAATTCCAATATGTAAGTGGATTGAACGAATGCAGATAGTCGAATGCATCAGTGAAGTTTGAGGAAAATTGGTCAATCCATTCAAAGGTTATGAACTTTTAAAGTTTAGGTACCACCATCATTGCAAAGGAGGACATCAATACCATGATTGAGAATTCCACCATTTAGTTTTCTTTTTCTCTTTTATTTTCCTTTTTTTGTGTGGAAAGTACACATCTCTTTCACTTGTTACTAACATATGTTGAGAGTAATATTATGCCCCAGCATTCTGAAAGAGGCAAGCCAAGTGCTCTTTCATTATGCTTGAGAAAATGAAAATACATTGAATTCTCTTTACATTTTTTTCTATATCTTTGATCAACTGTGACATCATGAATTGTTGCAGTCTCCTTATCCAGCAATGGCAATACCAAAACTTTTAAAGGGAGCATCCAATTTTCTTCAATATTCACTGATGTTTTCTTCACTTAGTCCACTTGTATATTTGGGTTTCATTGCCATTCAATCCCAGAGACTTACATGTAGGGAGTATGTGTACAACGCATTTTCCAAGAGTGAGACTGGACACATACCGTAAATAGCGGTGCATTAACCACACCCACGTATTAACCGCACTCCTTTCTTTCAACTGTTGGGGGAAAAAGATATTGGCCTGGGCATATTTCTTTGTATTTTCCTTTGTAAACTAAATATCTAATTTGATTTTCCCTATGAGGAGATAAAGCAATCTTTTTGCAGGGTTGAACGAAAGTCTCAGATACCTTAAAATAACTATTGCCGTCTTTTATTTGAGACCAATTAAATGAAAGAAATATAGAATGAAAACATTTGAAATCATGAAGGTGGTCTTCAACTTCATCTAGCTTTGAAACATCCTTTTCCTGTTCATTCCCCAAGGCCCCAGACTGTTTATGTTTGAACAAAGAGAAGAGTACCTGGTAGTGACGCATAAGCGATATACGGTCGATATATGAGATCACTACTATCTAGGCTCTAGTTAGGGTAGGGAGTAAGGAAGAACATCAATACCAACGGCACAACGTTTCTTCTGTCAGCTCTACGTAGACAGAATGGCTTGCCATTGATGTTCCAAGCAGTATTGCTGATGTAAATCCATGATGAGCCATTCAATTTCAAATGATTAAAATGTCTCCAATGCATCTCTTTATGAACATTCAACTATCCAAACCATCCACAGGCGAGCTGAGAATGGTAGAGTGTACACATTCATCATTGTCTGCACACTATATGCTGACATGCAGTATTGGCTGTAACAGTGTACAAACCACATCCTGAATATTTACCCGTTTCAGCGGGCAAAAAGGCGCAGTTAATTAACCATTATTTATGGTATTCAAAAGGACAGAACACCTGTGTGACTGATTTTACCTTGGGTTTTAGTCTTCCTCTACAGCTCCTTATGATCTGGGGATCCTCCAGACCTTGGCAGCCACGTAGTTTAGACTGAAATGCTGCAGACAAGAAGATAAGAGTGATGACTTACTAAGTAGGGCATCATCGTGAAAAAAAAAAGATGTGCTACCAGTATCATTTTAAACACACAACCAATTTCTCTCAAAATGTATTCCTACAAATGTTAGGCCAACGTGATTAAAAGGGAAGTTATTATTATTTTTTTTTTTTTGTGTACATCTAATTCATGCAGGAAGAGAAGAAGATAAACATAACCACATCGGCGCTGGTGTGGAGATGAGTAGGTGTTGAAAATATGAAGGCTAGGGTACTGTATTTACACCATATATTTTGCAGGGTTTTTTATTCTTGGGTGTTTATTCTTTTATTTCTTATTTTGGTTTTTGGTTTTTTTTAGTCCAGAAATACGTGTTGCTTGAAGGTTTGCATGGTGGAGTAAATAAGGGAGAAAGGTTTGCAGTAACACCTTGTAGGGATCACTGCTTGGCAAAAGAAGAGCCTAGAAAGAGGAGAGTTGAGGATGGAAGTGACATAGGGGGATTGTCGAGAAGGTAAATAGTGACAAGTGGGGGGTACCAGTGAGCTGGAAGTTTAAGTTTTAAAAGTGTAAGTTGAAGTTGATGTGAAAATATCAGTTCTAATCCTGACATGACTGCAATGTGCTTGCATACTTTCCTCCATCCATTGCTGCACTCCTCGATTGCGAATTTCATCATGCACGGAATTGTCGGAAAGTCCGGATTCACAAGAATTAGACTAGCCAAATACATGGAGCATACAGTGTTTGGAAGGGAGGGAGATCTTAAAGTGGCTTAAGCCAAAGGTTATGGATGCTTGAAATTTGGTACAAGTATGGATCAACAAATGTGATATAATGTTGTACACTGTAATATGTTCATGTAATATTACATTTTGTTCACTTATAAATTCATTGTGTACAGTGTAGTTTTAATTTCTGACATCATCAACTAAACATTTTTTTTTAACCTTTACTGTTCAAAATAATATGAAGATTAGACATCACTAGACAAATGGTGATCATAAATGCGCATGTACATAAATGACAATCATTTAAATAGGCCATCATGACGTATAAAATACTGTGTTGCATAATGAAAATGCAAATAATTGATGCTAATAACATATAAGTTTATACAAATTATCAGTACATGCACACTTATAAATGAACCTTAAAAAAACCTGCTGGATGGTGGAAATGAAAGCTTGACATGTAAAATAGAATTAGGGTATACATTTGTCCAAATCATGTGATTCATGATATTTACTCTAAAAAAAAAAAAATCTGCATGACACAGGAAAACATTCCATTCCAATGTCATAATGAAAGGCACATAAGGAGCCAAGAGCAACAGACAAGTTGTAGAGGGTTGAATGTACATCTCATTTGTTGTTCCCACACCAGATAACAGTTTGAACTGAACATGATACTCTGTAGATGTCTGCAAACAACTGCAAATCTAATCAACTTCAAATTAAAAGGGTTTGAGCGTGACTGCTACTTAAAATGCTAGGGGCCAACACAACAATTTGTTCTTAAGACAGTCTAATATTTAAGGCGTGCTGAAGCATACAGTCTACAGGATTGATCAAAGAGGAACATGGATGGGTAGGTATGGATTGTATATGTACTGTTATGAAACTACTTTATTTGGCCATCTCTTCACAACAGTCTCAAGTATTAGTAAAATTATCATGTGTCCTGGTGAAGAGCAATGTAACAAATGGTCCGCTATCACAATAAACATCTTGGCAACAGAAACACTTGATTTGAATATCACGATTAAGTATGGTGCTAGAGGCCACTGGTGTTCTTGAGACATTCTACTATTCAATGTGCGCTAAAGTGCATACATTCAACAAGCTCAGACAAACAAGTAACTTCAGTGGGTACATGTTGTTGTAAGGCAACCCCCTTGTTCATCTCCCTCTCGACAAAAGTCTCAAGTATCAGCAAAACAATCAATTGTATTGATGAAAAGTCAATGTATCTTTCCTGCCTACCATTCCAATAAGCGTCTCGACAAGTGGGACACTTGATTTAGATAACAAGACTAATGTGGTGCCCCAGGCATTATGACATCATCAATTACTGCTGTTTCCATGACAACCATATCTACATTATAAAAGCTAAAGAAAAACAGTCAGGCACTGTTACTACAAAATTCTTTGGCACGTAGAACCAATTTGTGCAAAGCAACATGTGGAGGCTTCATGCTAGCACCTGATAAACTAAAGCTTCTTTCAAAACATGAAGAAAATACTTATGCAGCCATTTTTGTTTCTATCATTTCGCATCTCAATTTCTATTTTCCCAATCAAAAATTGATATTTCAAAAGGAGCAAGATGGGGGCAAAGAGAGAGGGAAATGAGAGCAGAGTTGTTTGTCTGCATACATTACAGTCATTTGGGTTGACTAGACTTCTGCACAGTTTTGTGGTAACAGCACAGCAACTACTATAAAAGTCAATATATTTTAGCACAATGAATTTTTCATGCCGAGTGGTTCAAAAACACCTTCGTGGGTTCTTGAATTTGTGACCACTGCACAATCGCTTTGCACTCATATCATATGTTTCCATCCAATTCACAGAAGGGTAAGACAGAATTTGATTTAAACCATTTAATTCTGACTTTTTATCAGGGCAATTGTGTTATAAATTAAGACAAGAAGTTATACTGAATACGCATTTTTATTATATAAAAAAAATATAAAGGGAATTCCACACACAAAAAAAATCATTTTTCATAAAAACTAGAACTATCACTCAATGTGATTAATACCCCCACCTAACACTGAGGGAGTTAGCTCAACTAGCAATGATTACTGTGTATGCTTTTTGTTGAAAAAAAAACCCACACAAAACAATTACCATGACAATGTACTGTTCAACATTGAAGAAATTTATATTTTGCTCACTGATACTCATGTGCCATATCTCAAGCCAAGTGCTCAAAGCCTGAATGAGCAAAGTAAATAAATCAGCAATTTCTATGATTTTCATTAAAAAATGTTGTTACCATGGCAGCAAAATGTTTAACATTGGAAAAAATGAAGTTTGCACAACTATGTATCACAGCTGTCACATGTGCCAAATTTCAAGTCAAATGCTCATAAGCATAGGGAGTTAGGTGAATTCACAATACCTTGTATCATTGTATGATTTTCATTCAAAATATGCTGTTACCATGGCAACACATTTTCCAACAATGATGAAAGATCAATTTCTCGCAGCTAGGTAATATAGTGGTAACATGTGCCAAATTTGAAAGCAAGTAAAAAAAAAAAATGATTAAAAAAACTGAGACTCACTGAATTCCAAATATTTATGATTTCCACTCAAAATATACTAGTACCATGGCAATGCATTGTTCAAGAATGACGAAAGATGAAGTTTGCACATCTTTGTACTATAGCAGTCGCATGTGCCAAATTTCAAGCAAAATGCTCAAAGACTGAGAGAGTAAGCTAAATCCACGATGTTTCTGTATGCTTTTCAGTGAAAAAATGCTGTTACCATGGCAACGCATTGTTCAACAATAACGAAAAATTAAGTTTGCACATCTATGCACCAAAGTGGCCACATGTGCCAAAATTCAAGCTAAATGCTAAAAGACTGAGGGTGTACGCCGAGTCCACAATATTTTGTATGCTTTTTAGTGAACAATGCTGTTACCATGGCAACGCATTGTTTAATATTGACGAAAGATTAAGTTTGCACATCTACGTACTATAGCGGTCACATGTGCCAAATTTCAAGCCAAATGCTCCAAGACTGAGGGAGATATCTGAATCCACAGTATATTTGTATGATTTTCATTCAGAATATGCCGTTACCATGGCAACGCATTGTTTAACAATGACGAAAGATTAAGTTTGCACATCTACGCACCATAGAGGTCACATGTGCTAAATTTCAAGGCATATGCTCAAAGACTGAGGGAGTTAGCTGAATCCACATTTTTTTTGTATTCTTTTTAGTGAAAAAAGGCTGTTACTGTGGAAACGCATTGTTCAAGATCAACAGAAGATGTGTTCTGCACACATACTGTAGTGGCTACATGTGCCAAAATTCAAGTCAAATTTGCCAAAAATCAGGGAGTTAGGTCAATCCACATATTTTTGTATGATTAGTATTTTAAAAAAACTGCTGTTGCCATGGCAACAGATTTATTCACAAGCAAAAAAGGCGTCCTGCACAATTACACATTATATTGATCGTATATCCCAAATTTCAATTGAATTGCCTTTGAGAGAGAAGTTCAATCCACAACATTTTGTTAAGATTTTTTTATAAATTTGCTGTTGCCATCGCAACGCATTATTCATTACTAATGTAAAAGGTGTTTTGTACATCTCCCTTTGATAGCTGTCAGATTTGCCAAAGTTGGGGTCAATTGCTCAAAAAATGAGAGTAGTTTGATCCATAAGTTTTTAAATGAAAATTTGCCATTGCCATGGCAATGCATTATGCAATACTAACGAAAAAGGTGTCTTGCACATCTACCTTTGATAGCTGTCACATATGCCAAATTTGGGGTCAATTGCTCAAAAAATGAGAGAGTAGTTTGATCCACAAGTTTTTTAATGAAAATATGCCGTTGTTATGGCAACACTTTATGCAATACTAACGAAAAAGGTGTCTTGCACATCTACCTTTGATAGTGGTCACATATGCCAAATTTGGGGTCAATTGCTCAAAAAATGAGAGAGTAGTTCAATCCACAACATTTTGTAAGATTTTTTTTTTAAATTTGCCGTTGCCATGGCAAGGCATTATGCAATACTAACGAAAAAGGTGTCTTGCACATCTACTTTTGATAGCTGTCACACATGCCATATTTGGGGTCAATTGCTCAAAAAATGAGAGAGTAGTTCGTTACACAACATTTTGTAAGATTTTTTAAAAATTTGCCATTGCCATGGCAACGCATTATGCAATACTAACGAAAAATGTGTCTTGCACATCTACCTTTGATAGTGGTCACACATGCCAAATTTGGGGTCAATTGCTCAAAAAATGAGAGAGTAGTTCGTTACACAACATTTTGTAAGATTTTTTAAAAATTTGCCATTGCCATGGCAACGCATTATGCAATACTAACGAAAAATGTGTCTTGCACATCTACCTTTGATAGTGGTCACACATGCCAAATTTGGGGTTAATTGCTCAAAAACTGAGAGAGTAGTTTGATCCACAACATTTTGCAAGATTTTTTTAAAATTTGCCATTGCCATGGCAACTCATTATGCAATACTAACGAAAAAGGTGTCTCGCACATCTTACTTTGATAGCGGAGACACATGCCAAATTTGGGGTTAATTGCTCAAAAAGTGATAGAGTAGTTCGATCCACAAGTTTTTATGAAAATATGCTGTTGCCATGGCAACGCATTATGCGATACTAACGAAAAAGGTGTCTTGCACATCTACCTTTGATAGCGGTCACACATGCCAAATTTGGGGTCAATTGCTTAAAAAATGAGAGAGGAGTTCGATCCACAAGACCTCAGAGTGATTCCTATATGTGGGTGTGGGTGGGGGTATAATTACACATTCCATCAACTTGATACTGACATATGTTAAGGGTACCAATTATTCCCCCTGCTTTCTGCAAGCGGTTAGTCAAGTGCTCTTTCATTATGCTAGAAAAGTGAATTTTTGTGGAATTCCTTTATACTTGCTTTATATCGTTGTCCACACATACGTCATAATCTCTAGTAGTCTCCTCATCCAGTGGTTCCACCACCAAAACTTCAAAAATTCATAACTTTTGCATCGATTGTTGCTGCTTTCTCTAAATCCACATTTCCCTTTGGGTTTGGGTTTCCTTTAATTGCCCTTGATATAACTTTTTGTTCTTTATTCCTACCTTTTTGACCAGGTTTGGAGAGGTGCTGGAAGCTACCGGTGAGGATGCTCTGAAAGGTTTGCTCGTCTTCGTACTCCTCCAGCGTTTTGGTCTCCCACCACGGTGCCACCGTTGGGATGCCCGACACGCTCCCTGGCTCGTGATAGAAGTCACTCTGCTCATCATCACCTGACTCACAGAAAGTGAAAGGAAAAGAGGGTGTGTGTGTGGGGTGGGGGGTGGTTGGAGAGAAGATGTGAATATGAAATAATGGGTAACAGAACAAAGATGCTTTAATAGAGGATCCCACTCCTTAGATTTTTGCTGTGCAACCTTTCATTATGCTGATTATGATCTCATGATACTGTATACCCCATATACAATGTATATTTAGAGAGTGTGTGAGTTGGGGTCTTCCCGACAATTTCGCCAGTGATCAAATTCATGATTGTAGCAGGGAATAATTTTCCTGGTATCGCATCGCAATTTGCTATGCATTTTTACACCACTGCTACACAAACTAACTTTTGTGTAGCAGTTTTCTTACATAGAAGTGTACAGGATATCATTGAAGATATTTTTCATCAGCTGAAATTGCTAATCAAATTTGATTAAATTTGAGTTTGAAAATTATTCCCTGTTGTAGAGTACAGTACTGAATGAAGAAATGTATGCATGCATGTCACATTCATGTCAGGATGAGAGTTAACATTTTTGCATGTTTTTAAATTCTCGAATAGCATCTGACTCGTGAAATTCATGAAAATAAAAACCTTGGCGTTTAAATAAAAAAATGTATTTGGCATATACAGTAAACTATTCAAAGCTGAAACTTTGAATAACATAGAGAAAAAGTAGAGATAGTTTTCAAACATGCTCATGGTTGCACTATAAAAGGAGGGTAGCTGAATTGTATGTGTCAGCTGTGTCAATTCAACTCACACTCCCTTACAATGTATCAGTCCCTGACTCAACAATGGATTACAGATGTACATACTTGTAGTTGTACAATAATTGATCCATTTAAACATTATAAAAGACAAAAGTCAATAAAAAGACACATTTGTAACACTCTTGACATTGACAAGTTTACTGAGCATCACATCCACACACAAAAAATATAACTTCTTGGTGTGTTGTGTGTGTGTGTGTAAGTGTGTGTGTATGTACAGGTGTGTAGAATTTAACACAAATTGCCTCTCATGAATGATTTTGTACTTTTACAACTCTTTATTGACAAACAGAGTGTATCCATTGCCAACAGGAATCTGGTTACCTAGATATATTAAATAAAGCCAGGTTTCAATGGTTTATGTACAAAGGGAACAAGAGAAATATGTACACAACAGATCAGTAAACATAATAGTACAAAGTACACAGTACCTACATTTGTACATACAATTTTGTAAGATATTCCCGTATCAGCTTTCACTCTGTAATATCTTCACTATTTCTTTCTGGGGCCAGCTGCTAGAACTTCATGTGTCTGAATTACAAATGTACCTCTAAATCTATGAAACTTCCATAAAACTGCACATGTATGTTACGCCATATATTTTGCAGGAATTTTGCTTTCACAAATTTTGCTACGTGTAGTTGGGTTCAATTTGCAAATTACAGTGCTCACAGAAACATACAGTATCAACTCTGATCCCAACATAAATGTGACATACACAATATCTCAGTTGATTGCTGTACTCCATGATTGTGAATTTAAACACTAACGAAATTGTCCAGAAGTCCCGTATCATGAAAAAATAGACTTGTTAAATATGGTATATAGAGTATACGGTACACATATTTTGGTGGTGTTTTTTTTTTTTTTTTTTGGGGGGGGGTCATGAATACCAAGGTACGATGACAAAGCAACAGCATTTGATGTTCAGAGGCCAGATAAAGTGTGCTGATTATCACGCATCACTTTTCATCAATTTGTTTATACAACTTACAAGCACTTGAAAATTGTGAAATACAATCTGTGAAAATTGTGAAATACAATCTGAGCAAATATTGATGGTACTTTACATCTTGGAGATTCATAAATTGGTTCTACATGTAAGAATTGGCATAGTCTCTTCAATTTACAACAGACCTTGTTGGACTGAAGATTAAATTGATATCAATGTACAATGTAGGCAATACAAATGAAAGCAATCACTCATCATTCTGTTGCTGTGGGTAAACAAATTACAAAAAGCAACACATCTGCATTCATTCGCTATCACTACATTGTGTCCTCTATGACTGAAACCTTCATGTCTTTCTGTACATGTAATGAGTAATGAAAACCCACTCATTTTTCTTTGGTGCAACGTCAACTGAATGTAAAAATCCAGAGTCTGAGTTGGCAATTTACACTGAGGCCTCATCAGAAATGCTCTTGAACAAAGACACAACAAACCTGAGACTGCTACAAGCAGAAACCCCCGAGCATCCCTACCGTTGTATAAGTCAATAACCAGACTATTGATTTCAGAACCAAAAAGATTTGAACTTTATTATGACGCAGAATAACTTCACCCACGTTTTATGTCTTTACCTGTAAATCTAATCTGGGTAAGTTGCAAGAGAAACCGAGTGCTTTTTCATCTCCTCTTTTTCCCCCACACACTTCTTGAATTATGATGAAGTAACAGATTTTTTTCCCCCATAATTCCATTCCATTCTATTTGGATTGGAGATTAATGCAGATTGGCTTAATATGCTATCTATCAAATTGATGTTTAGTGATAGATGAATTATTTTATTAGTACAAATGTGCAAAGTGGGTTCAGATGATGGTAATAGGTATGTGTACACTGATACATACAAAATTAGGCCCTACCATTGCACAATAATTACTCACCATTATCATCACTTATTCATTCTTTCAATCATTCTAATCATAAGTTCACTAAATTAGCTTAATGTCAAATCTTGAATTTATTGGGCTGTTAAAGTCTCAATGCACATTCAACAGATTACTTATGAACCAAATGCCCCTTAAAAATGATGCCAAACTCATCTGATATGGCAGTCATTAGTTCTACCATGTTTGTAACTAATACTGTAGTCACAATGCAGTAACTCTCTCTTGTTCTCCACTTTTTAATTCATTTAACACTTTATTTATTTCTTTTCCAAAAACGCCACTTGAACTTTCTCGTAAAAATAAAAACAAACCATTATAATACCAATCCCTAACATCACATACATGTACTAACACCTTATCCAGCATCATCTTAAAAATCATCTATTCACAAGAAACTGAACCCCAAATTCCCTTTGTTTTCTTTATGTAAACATAAAATCTTAACACCTCCCCCACCCCTCAAAAAAAAAAAAGCTTTGCAGATGTTATAATCAACTTAATATCACATCTAAAATCATCAAACACCATACATCATATCGTCACTGGGGTGACAAGACCTTGTATCTCAAATTTTGGAAAAAATGACTTTTTAGATTAATGGTCAGATAATCAGTTGTGAAGTGATGTCCTGTCCAAATCCTAGCTGATTTACCTAAGAAATGAAGCCAACACGGCATGTCAAAGTAGAGGCTATCCCATTTGATAAAGTGCGTTGGCTGCCGTGTTTTTGTTTTTTGTTTGTTTGGTTGTTTTTTTTTTTTGCTCTCCTGAACATTAAACATTTGGCAGATATGAGGTCTTGTTGCCCCAGTGACGCTATATACTCATAATGAATCAAACCCCAAATGCTGTAAGTAAAGCTTTAACATTCCCAAAGGTTCTTTCCGTGCATTATAAGCATATGATGAGATAAGTGATATTCTAGACAGGGCCTGAATGTGGGCTTTCATGTTCTGTTTATCTACGGACCCTAGCATGGAACAGATTTTCTTTTTGTTTTCTTTTCGAACTAGGTTCTTGTGAGACATTGCAAAGCAAATGACATCACGTCTGCAACCAAGTGATTCAATGTCTGCTTGAAGGGGTGCATATTTTTCTTCTTTTCTTTTGTTTGTATCTGTGATATTGTGACTAAATCTTTCATTTAGTCTAAAGGAACCCATTTTCCATGACTCACACAACTTTATCATGGAAGGATAGTACTGTTCACATACATCTGTACTATGGTCTCCAGGTGTTGTAACATTTTCATTTACGAATTTGGCATCCCTGGCATTATTTAACTATCTGTGAGATTTCATAGATCAGTAATATTCAAAATCATGAAATTCTGCATCTATAAACATTGTTAAACGTGCCAAAATGGAGCAGAACAAGTTAATGCAATGGGGTTCTTACCCTCTCTGCCCTCATCATTTGTATAGCCGTCATCTTCTTCATCCTCGTCACTTGATGACATGTAGCTGCTGCTTGTCTCACTGAAGTTGGAAATGTACATCAGACAAATTGACGTACAGCACACATGTATACTTGTCAGTATAATGACAAAAGATATTGCCATACAGTTTATACAGCCACTGCTCATCTCACAGAAGTTGGAAATGTACATCATACAAGTGTAAACTTACCTATCAGTACAATGTAAAAAGATATTTCAATACAGTTGAGTTTGCTCAACAGACAACAGAACAGTTACACAGGAGACTATGCAGGTTTAGGTTTGGCTTGGGTCAAAGAACATGTAATGTGTCTATACTACATGTAGAGCAAGAATGCATGTTTGATGCTAATGGGTGCTATTTAAACAAGATGAAGCTATATTTTATGGGCCAATTATAACATGAAAGAGAAGACCCCCTGGTCTAGCACTCACATGAGCAGCACTTTTTGCCTTCGTGGCACACCACCTGATGCAAAACGTTTTTAAAAAACTTGAGATTCGGGGCTTGCTGCAGGCCCCTTGTGCAATGCCCTCTTAAATTTGGGTACATACATTTAGGCCCCCATCTTAGAAATCCTCCAGGGGGCACCACCACTTTTTATACAAACTTTGATCCCCTACCTGACTGATGATTCCTGTCATGTGTGGTCAAAATCCAGCCACAAGTTTTTAAGAAGAAGATCAAAATGTCCACAAAAAAAAAGGGGGAAAAAATGAATATTAGTTGGGCACCAGGGCTCCACCCCAAAGGCATTATTGTAGGGACACCACCAATATTTGTAATAACGATTCTCTCATTCCCACTGATACTCTCAAAAAGTTTGGTCAAATTCAGCTCTTCATTTTCAGGAACGATGATGGACCCTTGTATGCAAAAAATGTATTACATCTAATGTACACCACATACCGGAAAACGGGTGGTGAACGGTTGGATAGTGAACAATCGCAGTAGATCAGGTGAAATATTCTGGATCCCACTCATTTAAATCCAAATTACTATTTTAACAAAAAAGTTTTTGCTCCTTTTACCACAAGGGACCTACATTATATCCTGAATATCTCGTCAAAACCCAGGCAAAAATTAGATAAGAAACTGGTAATGCTCTCTTGAAAAAGGAAGGATTAACTTTCTAAAGAAATTTAGTTAGTAGTACAAAATAATTCAATTTTCCATATTCACATAAACGTATTAATCTGAGACTGTGAATATGTGAAACTCTTCTTGGCAAACTGGCATGATGATAAAATGTGATATCCTCTGAAAAGAAGTACTCACTCATTCTTCGGGGTTAATGGTTGAGCCATAGTAACATCACTGTCATTACTTGAACAGTCCATATTCTTAGCCTCTGGCACCTCAGTGGAAGTTGCTCCATCCGAGCTGGATGATCGAGTTCTCTCCTTTGACAATGTGGTGTCGGTGGATTGAGACTCCACCGAGCCTCCACTCTCTGGCAAAGATTTGCTTGGTTGCCTGCTGGGCAAGTCCTTGCTCACTTCCACTTCACCTACATTTGACTCGCGTTCAGGTTGGTCAAGTGGATTTTGCGGCTTGATTCTTGGCTTTAAGCTTGTCTTTTTTGATTTGGCAGAAATAATGTCAAATCCAAACTCTCCTCTGGCTCTGGGACCTGCTTTGCCCTTGCCTTTAAATTCTTCCTTTTGTCTTGGCTGCATCTTCTTGACATGTGGTCGCTTGTGCAAGAGTTCTGGGACAAAATCCGGCATTGATGAGCTGCGCACCATGCAAGAGGAAGCAGCTGGAATGGACTCTACGGCCATTCGTTTGAAGCGCTTCTTTCGCTTGTTGCCTGTCTTTTTAAGTTTTGTGTGATTTTCTGTGACAGAGTCGGACTCACCATACAGATTGCTAGATGATGTGACATTGAGAGACGAAAGCCTCTTCATCATGGCAGTGTCATCCGAGCCGGAGTCACTCTGCCCCTGCTGCTGCTGGGATGTAACATTGTCCATGTAGTCCTTGAGCGCCTCATCAAGGCTGGAATCGGAGCCCTCACTGTACTTGATGGCATACTCCCAGATTGGGTTGGGGTCGAGCCGCCTCTTCCGTCCCCTCCTCTTGCGAGACTGCCGGCGCACCGACTTTGGGCTGTTGAAGTCCGAAGTGGGACAGTCCTTGCCAGACTCGGCCTTGGAGGCCATGTCTGACAACATACTTGTGCAAGTCACTCGATTAATCCTTCATTTACGAGCAACAGTGTCTTGATTACAGGGCCACTGCAGTCAAGTTCCAACTCCAAGGAATACATCACATCACCCGACCTGGAGTTGGAGAGAAAAAAATTATTTAGTACAAAACATGCAAATTCTGGAACCTATCGTATACATATACCAGCATCTTTAAATGCAAGAAGAATACCAAACATATTCATCATTGCTTTCACAGACTTGTTTGACATTTTTCATAATCTTTTACAAATGTCAGTTGTAAGAAAAATTGAAGTGGCATACCTACATAACATCAATTATACCCTGTGTGGGATGACACTCTCTCATTCTTCAATGGTTGAACTCTGCTAATGCTGTAAAACTACTGGCAGGAAAACACACACACACACACACACACACACACACAACATCCACGTTCTTTGCCTCAAGAATTTGATTTAGCATAGCAATTTCCCGTTTCCAAGTCTTACAACAGATTCTGGTAAGTACGAAGAGTACTGGATAGATCTCCATTTATGTTTAGTGCACATCCTGTCTGCAGACATCATATGTTAGAAAGATTTCATTATGGTCTTCCTCCCTCCCCCCACAACTTGTATTTTGCCATACCACTCTACCCTACCTTACACAAGCCCGGCGATATGGTGCAATTAACTCCATGAAAAGGGGCGTTTTGAATTCATAATGGTCATCGAAGCACTGTGCGGAGCGAAGAACAACAAATCTTGAAAGTTCACCTCATCGTATCTCCCTTATTTTACCACCAAATCCCTTGAAACTTCCATAATATGTATCTACGTGTATAATATGAATATGTCATCCTTCATCTGAATTTTGGGCAAAAATGCTGATGTATCTTTCGAGGTATTTGTATTTTTGAGTCGATCGTGGGAAAGGGTTAGGATTATTTCCCGACACAAGTCTGCGAAGTACTGCATGAATATGCATTTGATTAACATACATTGTACATGCGTATTGCTGGTCTGTATACCCCAGACTCACTTCCTGCAAAGTTTTGTGTTTGCGTAATCAGTAGTTAGGTTAAAGTCGGACGATCGTCACCCCTAATGGTGTACATTATTTCGTAAACTCCCGAACGACCGAAGTTTGTGCATGCAATTCAGAGACTCCAACCCAAAGCACCTTCTGATCTGGAGATTCTCCCGCCCGAAAGCCCTTGCAAACGGGAGACTCCAAGTTGATGTGTGCGAAGCACGAAGCTCCCAGGGTTCTGATGTTCTCTGGTGCTATCTAAGGCTTATTCTTTCAACATACGATAGCAATAAGTAAGAAATCCTTTCCACCGGGAGACACAGAGCCAGGGCGGGAGAAATCAAATCTCAAGCGGGAGAACGGAGATTTTGCAAAAATGGGCTTTCGGCGGGAGATCTCCCGTCGAAAACGGGGGAGGTTGGAGTCTCTGGCAATTGTGCAATGCCAGACTCGGTGCTATATCCATAAACTTGACGGACAATGCTGCCATTGAGACACGGGTGTGTGTGTGTGTGTGTACGCATCATACATTGTGACCGTGAGCTGCGGTGATTGGAGGAGCAGAGGCCAGAAGATGCGTGGCTCTTTTGGCCTCTCTGCATGCGCTATGGCGCACTGAGAGTGTGCTTCCATTCGGAAGCTCTCGTGGCTCGGACAGCCATTTTGGTCAGGAGATTTCTAGTCTATTAAAGTGTTGTTCGCTGACCCATTGAGCCAGCGCTATTCTCATTCCGTGTCACTACATTTGATACAGAATGGGGGAGGCAGCGTGTTGCGTTCATCTCCGTGCCACACAAACCACTCGCCACGATTGTAAGGCTTTAAAAGCAGAGCAAATAGACAACCAAATTTAAGAGATAATACTGGACATGTACAACTACAACTGTAGATCAGCCTCCTGCACAAATGTTTGCTACTGGTCAGTACATACTTAGCCAATCAGCGGCGACAGGGTTCAGTTTCGGTCCATAAGGTGGTGAGTGGGTGAGAGACGAACCCTGCAATGTGCGGTCAACTGTTTTCAGGCAGCACGAAAACCAATATATGGGACTGTGTAAATCTTACGCTGTAGATTTTACGTGGATCACAAATGACAGTGATCTCTGTCTTTTTCTCCGACATAACCATGCAACAAATATCCATAGAAAAGACTTATGGAACACGGTATACTATCACAAGTCATATACCAAGTTTCATTTTGGGGCAATGAAGAAAAATGTGAGAAAATATCATTTTTTAAAGAACAAATTTTCTGTTTAGGGAGCTAAGTTCAACGTTAATTTCACAGGTTTATCCTCAATCAAACTCAAAATACAATTGTAACTATTAACATTATTGCAAGCTTAGAGAATAGTTTCTCCTTCAATTGCTGTATACCGGTAGATATAATCATTGATGGCTTCTGAGGCAAGATATTGTAATTGTCCCTGCAACACTTCCCAAGCGTTTTATGTTTAGCACGTTGTTTACTTTATGCAAATCAGGCAGAAAGGTCAACTGTTTTTGGCGAGCTAATTGCACCGTATCACCGACCGAGCCTGTATCCTTGTTAGCCATGCACAGATGCGTGCACAGTTGGCAAATGGTGGGGACAACATGAATTCCTGTCTACAGCTAACAAAGATAGGGTACGTGTACAGTAGGCCCTAAAGCAAATTGTCCCGGGTTTGGGACAGCGATAAGCTCGACTTATGGGCGGCTTGCTTGTGTTGAGTGGTACAGGAAGTGGAGGGCATATTTCAAACAAGTCTTTCCCATTCGATAAACATTTTTATTGATCATGTACAATGTAGAGCAGGCACAGGTGACTTTTGCAGCATGTAGGAGTAAAGAATGAAGCATCCTATTTAACAACAGTTTGTTTGATTTTGGGAAAATGCAAATATAACTGAGTGACCCGCACCTCGTCACACTTAATGTTTATGCATGTTTAAATGCTGAAGATTCCGACAGAACCACAAGTTCACTGATCCATGCCAGAAATTTGCAGCTATCGTCGTCAAATGCGAACAATGTGGAATAGTTGTGCGCTAAAGGAAGGGGCCCACATCTCGTCACCCCGCGCTCCATAGCATAGGCAGAGCATGTAAAAGACATGTGCGGGTGACTCTGATTCAGAGCTACCAAGTCTCACGCATTCTGAGTGAGACTCAAGCATTTAGGGGTCGTCTCACGATCTCACGCATGGCACCCATTTTTCTCACGCATCGGGCAAGTCTGCAATTTGGGCTCATAATAAGGAGCAAAGCTCAAAGGATTAAAGTGATAGTTACAATTAAAGGTATATTTTCCTTTTGTCTTTCAAAATAAGTAAAAAATAGTCACTTAAGTATGCACCTGATCACATCATTAGGAGCTAAAAAAGTGAAAAAGCTCCCTACCTTGGGAGGCCACGGGGGGGGGGGGGGGGGGGGGGGGGGGGAGGGTTGGAACCCCTCCCACACCCTCGCTTGCGCGCATATTCGCTTGCCAAGATGTCGAGTCATGAAAATCTCACTCATAAAAATGTTTTGAACTTGGCATCCCTGCTGATGCTCCCATAGACAAAGCACAAAAAAGATGCGTGTGGGTGACCATGATGACACTTATCAGTTATAACACGTAGGCCTATTCCTGTTAATGGGAAATAAATCTAGGTATTTTCACGAAAAATTGTTCCGTTTTCAATTCAATTCAATTTGCTTGGTTGTGGTGTGGTTAACCCTGCAAAGTTTCAAGCATGCTGAACACAGTAGACCGGGCCTGGGCGTACATTTTTGTTCAGTGCGCGTGCGCTTGTTGCAATTTTACGCAGGGTGATGGTATTCATTCTGGCCCCTGACACTGGCCCTGACGAGGTGCGGCACACGCACACCAAATAGACCTAGAATCTAATTTGATATTTGATAGCACCATTGGTCAGCCCCTGCTTTCTCACATAGAATACTGGAATGGTCTGGTGCCATACAACATTTGTGGAGTGTGAATTTACCACCGAAATACCACGCTCGTCATTCAAATCAAACAATCCAAAAATAAACATTGCAACAATATCATCAATCACCACTGATCACCGATCATATGCATGGAATAATAATGCAGCGCAGTGCCAGTGGCAGTGGTGCCAACTCACTGCTAAGTGTTAGATGCTCCAAATCCGGGCTTGTAGAATAACATTTGTGATGGTGATTCGATCTGCTGAGAGCTCCCAATACTGCTCTTGATATCATCTAACGTGTTGCTTTGAAGGAGAAATAAACATAGGTCTAGCCATATTACTTAGACAGGGTCCACCACCAGTGAGCCTCTGCGTGTTTATCCGTCCTCGATCCTACCTCTGCATTGTACACAGCACTGTGTTTACAGCAGTGTAGCTCACTATGCGACTTGCTCGCCAAGTGTGAACTGTGCGTTAGCATGCATGCATCATCACATCTCACATCACACACATCACTGCACTGATTATGTAGAAAAAGGAGTTACACAATATTAGGCCTACACCACCGAGTTTACACCACAGAACTCTTACACGAGTTCTGTGGTTTACACAGAGATCAGAGAGAAGAATTCGCTTAAACTATGGTGTCTTTGAACATAAGACAAGTATAGAGAAATTATTGCATTCCTGTGGAGTCACGAGTGTTAGTTTTGCGGTACGTACGATCTTTGGTGAAAGGATATGTACAGGCGTAAGTGGTTACTGGTAAAAAGTTGAGGAGAACTGGTAACGTAGTATTCTTTTGATGAAAAATGTAGAGAAGAAAGTGCAAAATTTCCCCCGTATTGGAGGGATATCCCCTACCAGTAAACCTCCCCTGGCTCTTTCACCTCCCGGGGTTCATCACCTCCATAGATTTTGTACATTGTTTTTTTGGACAATTTGATTTTCCAATAATCCGTCAAAATATGTATGCGTCTATATTTCTATTTCAGTTCAGATCAATCCGCTGCAGAAAGGGCTGTCCATCCATAGAGATTAGTATACATCTCTATGTGTCCATCACCCCGCCTCGTGCATGGTTGTCTAGGATAACTGGATATGCGCCCTGGCCTTGATCATCACTCTCTCGCAAGCTGAACTAAGATATATGGGGATTGCGCTTTTCCAAAATATTCCATGCACCAAACGCGTGCACCATACAGTCAAATTGCGATCATAAAATGCAAAAGCTCCCTCTCGTTGAGGGGGGGTGGGGGGTATATACCCCCTCCCACATACAACATCCCTCAGCCTCTTATTCTCCCTCCACAGCTTACTACACTTCTCTCACTGACTAATTTCTATAGATAGGTGCCTATATATTCCCCCAATAGTGTGCACCAAATCTTTGAACTTCAATACTAACAAATGTAAAAGAATGGTATAACAGGTGAATATCTCCCACAGACGCCCTTGTGTTAATTCAACAATGATACTGCCTCGGGAGCAGATCCAATTCTGTAAAGGGGAGGCGCCTTTACAAAATTAAAGGGTGTGGCACGTGCCTCCAATTTTTTTCTTTTTATTTCTTTCGTTTTGATAAAGATAAAGAGGGGGTGTGCGCCCGGTGCACCCCCTCTAGATCTGCCACTGCACATGGTGTTGATTTCATATTGCTGATGTTAATGAATGTCAATGGTATAACACCCGCCAAGTGTTTAGGACACCACATCAACTTGGTGTTACTGTGGTGTAAATGCGTTCACACCTTTTTTTCTTCAAAAATCAAGAGAAGTACTTATACGGAAAGTTCTGGTTGAAGTTCAAAATCAAAAGAAACAGTATGAGTAACCAAGTGACTGAGTCAAAAGACAATCTTATACTTTGAAGCAACGGCGTAAATCCGTGCTGAGGAGTGGGGGGGGGGGGGATGATCGGCGATAGTCACCATCACCACGATTACAAGCCCATAACCGGACCGGCGCAGCCTGTGGGGGGGGGGGGGGGGGGGGGGGAGCGGAGCGAGCGAGGGGGGGGGGGGTGTGGGAAGGGGGTGTTCCCCCTTCCACGGTGAGAACTGTTTGCATTTTGATGTCGTATAAAATGGTGCAATTTGATGCATGTTTTTGCGTGTTTTTTCTACTTGACAGAGTCCCACTTGTTAAAGGTAGCAGTATATTTTGATGTAGATTATCATTAAACAATTTGTCTATAGAATTGTATCTTGAATAAACTTCTTTTATTGATTATTACACTGAATGTCGTGAACGCGACCGAACCCGAACCAGCGGAGCGAGCGAGGGGGGTGGGGGGGGGGGGGGAGTGTGGGAGGGGCGTGTCTCCCTCCCACGGTAAGAACTTTTTGCATTTATGGTGCAATTTGATGCATATTTTTGCGTGTTTTATCGACTTGAAACAGTCCCACTTGTTTAAGGTGGCAGTATAATTATATTTTGATGTAGATTATCATTGAACAATTTGCCTAAAATGGTATTATTTAAATAAACTTCTTGTATTAATTCTTACACTGAATGTCATGAACGCGACCGAGCCCGAGCGAGAGGAGCGAGCGGGGGGTGGGGGGGGGGGGTGCGGGAGGGGTATCACCCCTCCCACGGTGAGAACTTTTTGCATTTTGATGTTGTAAATGGTGCAATTTTATGCATGTTTGCGTGTTTTATCGATTTGAAACAGTCCCACTTGTTTAACTTAAGGTAGCAGTATATTTTGATGTAGATTACGTTGAACAATAATTGTCTGTAAAATGGTATCATTTAAATAAACTTATTGAATTAATTCTTACAATGAATATCATGAACGCTGTCTGTTAAGCAATCAAACAGAAAAGCAAGCACACGAGGGTGTTTATAGATAAGGGGCATTTCTCCTCCCCACACGAAAGTGATTTTGCATTTTCAGACCTGAAATTCAGCGATCTGGTGCAAACTTCTTGTGCAAAAAAAAAAGTAATGGAATAAACAGGTTTTTTACAGGAAAGTGTTAAAATCACGGAATTTAGCTCTTATTCCGAACGTGCATCATTTGTGTGTATGTACAAAGTCTAGTGAGGTAGAGCTTGGGGGTGGGGGTGGGACGGAGCTTTTGCGTTATTAGAATTGAAATAAAGCGATCTGAAGCACACTTTTTGTGAAAAATTTGGAAATTGTAATTCCCCATTTTAGAGGGGACCAAACACTGGGAGGGTGGCAAGATACCTCTCCCATATTCGAGGGAGTTTTTTTTCAGTTTTAGACAATGATATGTTTGCCTATACAAATGAAAAGTTTTGATGGAATTCGGAAAGCTGTCAATCCCCAAAGTGTACTAAAGTTTTTAATGGGAAAGCAAGAGGGGAAAGGGTTGATCGAAAGAAGATTATCCCCTCCCATCCGCGGTGGATCTTTTGTGTTCCTTTTTTTTGTAACTGAAGTGACAGACCTGGTGCACACTTAAGATGAAACATTTGGAAATCTGTCAATCTAAAAGAAAAAAGGAAAAGGACCGAAAAGGGGAGGGGTGGGAGGGGAATCCCCCTCCCACGCGAGAGAGATTTTTTTTCCATTTTCAGAATTGAAATTCTGCAATCTGGTGCACACTTTGGATAAGATATTTTGACAGTTTTCTATTAAAAAAACGCAATTTTTTTTCTCCTCATTTCGGGAATCATTGGGGATCAAAATGATATGTTTGCCCCTCCCTCCCCCCCCCCCCGTCCGCTCCCCCCGTCCCCCAGGATCGACGCCCCTGCATACGAGGGTGCTTTTGCATTTTTAGAATTCAGATGAAAATATCTCGTAAAGACATTTATTATGTAATCTGATCATCCCTGTGTATGCCCATAGATATATCCTGACTGAGTCATCAGTCATCATCGTTTCAGGAATTATTCAGGAAATGGAGGGGGTTCAATTATGGCGGTATAGTTTTTTGATATTGTTTGTTTGTTTGTATTCGTATATAATTTGCAGATGGTCCCGAGTTGCTCGCCGTCATAGCATGTTTACATGTAGGCCTATACTTTTTGATGTTGTCAACGTCTGGACCATATACCATATGTCGATATTACTTTCTTCGCGAGCGAGCGAGCGCTTGAGAAAATTATGTATTTATCCTACAAGATAGAATACTGTTCAGCTCTGTTACCTCTCTGAAGGCGGGCGTACGAACTTCATGCCTTCCTCCATTTTTTCTCAAATTTCAGGGGATGATTGTACAGGCCATCCCCCTCCTCCATTTCAGGGGGGATGCATCCCCCATCCCCCCCCCCCCCCCGGATTTACGCCCATGCTTTGAAGTGACACCCGCAGGTGTTCATCTAACACCACAATGAGCACCTTGAGCAGTGTTTCATATTTAACACCGGACTTTTTGCGTTGATGTTTATCTTAAACATAATTTTCATTATTTTGTTATTTAGGTTTGTTTTTAACTGAAAATGATATAAAGTGAATGACTTTATGATGTGAAGCCTCTCTTCAGAGGTTTTTGATATCAAAGTCAGGCAGCGAAGCCAAAATGCTGTTTATGTAGGCGTAACTGTCTTTTGTGTTTCAAATGGTATTCACAGTGACTGGTTATGTGGAGACAAAAGAATGACGGGCGTAAATAATCATATATCCATTAATCAAATTTTTCAAATTTACCTTATTTAAGTAAATTGCTTGAAAAGGTTGTTTTCTCACAACTGACAACGTATCTGCAAGATAATGAATTGCTTGATTCATTTCAATCTGCGTACAAGCCTGGTCATAGTGTAGAAACACTGTTAGTCAACTATATTAGATATTGTGTTCAGAGAATTAGATAGTGGTAACATCACTGCTCTTATCATGCTTGATATGAGCTCAGCTTTTGACACAGTCGATCATGCTATTCTGATTCAACGATTGAGATATTTGGGCATCAAAGGAACTGTTCTTGATTGGTTTATATCCTACTTATGTGATCGATCTCATTATGTCAGAATTGGTGATTGTACCTCTTGTAAAACTACAACAAAGTTTGGTGTACCTCAAGGTTCTCAGTTGGAGGCCCGCTGCTAGGCTGTATATGCAACCAATTAGTGAAGTATTTCGCAAGCATTGTATTAGTTATCATTGTTATGCGGACGATATACAACTTTATTTGTCTTTTAAACCCACTGTGTCTTCATTGTCATCCGCCATTGCAAAACTCGAAGCATGTTTGCAAGACCTGAAAATCTGGCTTACATCCAATGGCCTTAAACTAAATGATGATAAATCTGAGTTTCTGTTATTGGGATCAAAGCATATGTTAAGCAAAGTTGATTATCAGTCATGTCATGTCAACATCGGTAGCACTTGCATTACTCCGTCGAAAACAGCCCGTAATTTAGGTGTCATATTTGATCAGGAAATGTCATTTCGAAGTCATGTAACTCATATTCAGCGGAATGTTCGATATCAGTTGCGTAATTTAAGTTTCATAAGGAAATATTTGTCTAAATCTGCAGCTGAGATACTTATTCATGCTTTGATTTCTTCTCGGTTGGATTTTTCGAATTCATTATTGTGTAATCTTCCAAAAAAAGATGTCACAAAACTTCAACGGTTGCAAAATTCTGCTGCCCGATTGTTAACTTTTACTAATAAGTTTGATTCCATGTCACCAGTTCTCCGTTCCTTACATTGGTTACCTGTAGAAAAAAGGATTATTTTCAAGATTCTGTTATTAGTACATCATTCAGTTCATTCTTTTTCCCCAATATACATAAGTAATTCTGTTCAAAAATACAATCCGACACGAAGGCTACGTTCATCATCAGATACATTCTTACTCCAAACACCCAGAGTAAAACATGGGTATGGTGATCGTGCTTTTTCCGTTATGGGACCAAAATTGTGGAATCAGTTACCTCTTCAGTTAAGGGAACTGTCATCTACAGAGTCATTCAAATCCAAACTTAAAACTTATCTGTTCCTTTCATACTGAGGACTGTAATTGCTGTATGCCATTAATATTGGATCAATATTGTATTTTTAATTGGTATTTGTTGTATTCTTCATTTGGTATATATTTGTTTTTGTTTACCATTTTCTTCTTTGTTGAAATGTTTGAATATGTATATGCATGTAAATATATGATATCTTTTCATTTTTGAAGCGCCATGAGCACTGAAAAGTGGACCTGTGCGCTATACAAGTAGCCACTATTATTATTATTATTATTATTAATCCATATTTCGGATACAATAAATACTATGTATAGCATAATTAATATACTGTACACGTTTATGCAGAGAAAGAGAGGGAGATGGAAAAATAATACTATGAAAGGTGCTGATTAGTAGGATAGAGATATATTCATGGATTACTCGTACGTTCTAGGAGACATACAATAATTGAGGTAACTCCCTATCTTTGTTAGATTTTGTCACTGCTGTTTTGTTCATAATATTGTTTTGATATTTTTGTTCTTGGTTTTTTTTCAAGAAAGCATCAGCGCGCGCATGCACGTCTTACGTGCGCGCGGGCGGCAGGCTGCTAGCTAGATGAGCATGAAAATGTGCACAGCGAGTCTAGAGCACATGCATGCCATGCATGCCGGTGCACGTATGCGCACAGCGTAAAAAGTATAGTAGCGCATGGGTGGTAAATATGACTCTGTGAAATGCATGCATGCATGCTGTCTGAAGTGATCGCAGTAAATTTAAATGCAGTTTGCAAGTTTGAATAATGGATTTCTAGTTCTACGAGAAGTTTCGGAAACTACCGGTATACGTCCCAAGTATACGTGCAAATACAGTGTAAGGGGAATTCGTTTATTGACCAATATCTGTTCACATTCTCAGAACTATCGTGATCGGCTCAAGATACTTCTGGTAGCTAGACCGTAGTGCATGCTTCTGTCTCGCCCTTGAGTCACGGGGCGGCGCTGGCCACGATCCGGTAAGTTTACTCGGCAGCCGCAGTGCAAGTGAAGTGTACTACTATAGTAGGGCTACTAGCTACTGGGCGTAGGGGGAATATGAAGACTGATCAGTACCTGTTGGTGGGGTGTGTGATAATAGATTTAGAACTCGGTTATGTTAGTTAAAAGGCAGCCTAGTTAAAAGAATAGTGGAGGTCGTCGTTAGTTGATCCGATGAGCAGGATCAGGAGCGTGAGCGAGCGGGAACTTAAAAAAAAAGAGAACAAAATTCAAATGACCAGCAAAAAAGTGTGGCTATTCATTTTTATCATGAGAGTAAATTACCCAAAAGTTGAAAATCATGACGTCGGCGTGGCAGTGAGTTGACACTCGCGATCTATCTTAGCTATAATGCCAGAATAGACTGAAAAATATGTCTGTCTGGACTGAGGAGTTTTTTAATCATTTTTTTACTTTTGCGGCTCTCCTACGTAGAGGAGGTTCCGTGACGCCAGACATAGTCTCCGCAGAACATATCCCTGACGACAAGATTAAAGACCGTAAACCGATCTTTCGTTTCGGTCATATGTCGGAAATGACCATTTTGACATTTATGTTAGATATAGATCCTAGTAGTTATAGATGATAGATAGCAACTATGGTCAATGTCTTTAACTGCTATACTAGTGTTAATATATAGCAGTGCCAGTGACGTTTTAAGCTCTTCCTTGTGGTACGTCACTACGTGTCCTTAATGATACTATTAAATGCATAGTTGCTGCTGAAGCAATTTTTAGCAAATTAAATACATACAAATAGTATAGTATATTTACAATAGTACTACTATTGTAAGTTTATATACTATACTATTAGTAGATAATATGGTAGACAGTAGCCCGACCAGACACTGTGCGGAGTATTATGCCTGTAATTAGGTAGACACAAACTATAGACAGCCCTGTCACTGTAAAGAAGTCACGAAAGGCTTCCCACAGCGTCTGTTTGGGCTAGGTGACAGTAACTTGAATTGTTAGACAATGGCAGATTATCATTTTACATACCAGATACAATACTACACAAAGATAAACCTTACATAAGTGAAAATTGTGTTATGGCAGTTGGGTTTTAACGTCTTTGTGGGATGCAGTTTTACAGTGCTGTATTCCTCCCTGTGCCAGCTGTGGTTCCAAGCTAATTAATTTATTTGATGAGTGAACCCCTTTCTTGTTTTAAATGGACATTCTATTATTTGATTTTTGTGGCCATGAAAATGTTGATGAGAAATTAGAATTTTTTTTTGATAGTATGTTGACAATTCTGTAATCTCGCTCTTTCGTTTCTCAGAGAGCAAGAGGAAAAATGGACATCCTAAGTGATGAACGCTTTGCAGTTATTGCAAAAGATCCCAGGTTTCGGGAAGTTCCGAAGCAGGAACGCAAAGTCAAGATTGATAAGCGCTTTCAAGGGATGTTTACAGACAAGCGTTTCAAGCTCAAGTATTCTGTGGACAAGCGAGGACGTCCCGACAATAAGACAGCAGGAGAAAACCTCCGAAAATTTTATGACCTCGGGCATTCTGATGATGATAGTGATGAGGATGATAATGTGAAGATTGAAAAAGTTCATGAAGCAACAGGCCAAAGTTCTCACTCTCCCGAAAGAGAGAATTCAACGTTAGGATTAGGTGAAGACACAAAGAATCGAAAGAGAAGGCGTCAGAGTGGACGAGAGGTACTGTTGGCATTCAAAATGAGGAAGAATGCATCCCCCAGGAACGCATCGAAAAATTCAAATTTCTCTACGCAAGCAAACATTAGGCGCAAATCTGGAATCAACCTGGCAGATCCTCGTGGACAGGGACAAGACAATAGAAGACAAAGTCACAGCAACACTTTCTCCTCAGATGATGAGGATGATACTTCAGATGGAGAGGGTGAAAGTAGTCTTGGGAGTGATGACAATTCAGATGACAACTTGCAACTGATGGGTAAGAAGAGCTAACTCTATGTGATTCAGCTATCAAATGTATCAATGTCCTTTACTGTCAGTTCTTGGAGTGCATTGTTAAAGCTGCACTAGATATTGAAAATTAGACATAGTATGTTTGTATTGATTTGTAAATACTTCTCCAGATGTTTGTTTTTATTGTATACTCAAGCTGATGGTGTGAAATTGTACCAGCTTTCATAATTCAAAATTGTGTTGTTTCTGTTACTTATGTATCAAAAGATGTTTGCTATGAATCAACACTGAAAGACAGGGATATTCTTTCTGAAAAATTACATGTGCAGTAATCAACACTAGGAATGAGGGACTAAAGCTGAATTTGATGAAAAACAAATTCATCCTTTGTGACATAACTACATATAAAAATGAATGTTTATTATTCGGAGTGTCTTGTAATATGTGCATACTGAAAAAAAAAAAAACGCTAAAATCATGAATCTCCCCTTTCTGATGATTTTCTCAGATTCCAACAGAAAGTCAGATGTGCAAGGTAGTCTATCCTGGCAGAAACAACATGGTATCGATCTTGCTCGTGGTGAAGGAAATGTTGAGACCAGCTCCTCTGAATCAGACAGCGACGATGATGATCATCCTGTTACATCCTCCTCAAGTACCAAGTTGGACGTGGCAAGTGATGGTGTAGATATCAGCCACAGCTGGGGAGAGCTTGATGCAGATGCTCCTAGGGAGGAGGCTACAAGTTGTCGACTGGCAGTTTGCAACATTGACTGGGACTCTGTCTCTACGAGTGACCTCTTTGTAATGCTGAACTCTTTCAAGCCTGCAGGGGGTGTCCTCCATTCTGTGACAGTATGTGTCTGTTTGAGTTGGCTTTTCACCATGTCCTTGTGAAACATCTTTTACCAGACCATGTACCGTATCATTTTTAGGAACTTATAAAAAGGAATCGACATGCTTTTGTCTCTGGGATACATGTGATGAAGTGATATCATTTGTACATGTTTTCAGGAGAGAGATAAGGGAATTGTTTCATCAAGAACATTAAAACAATCTAATGTTGATTTGAAGCAGCATTTATTAGGAAGAATTTTGCAATTTTGCAAGGACACACTGCTGTAACCAAGTTTACAGTGGGTACTTGTTCAAGAAGTAAAAGGTATTGATAGAGTATTTGCTGCTTGTCAAATGACCATGAAAACATCCCTCATAGTTCTTTAATTCACTCTATGGTTTCCACAAATATCTCTTTCACATTTCAGTGAATCCTTGCCATCTTACACGATGAACATTTTCTTTAAAAATTGGTACTCTAATTATGAATATGACTACTTGCACAACATCATCCTGTAACTAATTACCTCCGCCAAGGGGGGAGGTTATGTTTTCGTTACTGTTGTTTTGCTTGTTAGTTATTTAGTTATTTAGTTAGTTAGTTTGTTTGTTTGTTCGTTCGTTTGTCCGTGTTCAAAATAAGTAGATAAGTAGATAATGGATTGAGATGAAACTTGCAGGAAAGGTTTAGAATGACACGAGTAACAAACAATTAACTTTTCGTATTGATCCGGTAATTTTGGGGGAATTTATGAAGGATTTTTGATAATTTGGCGGGTAGGGTCAATGAACTTGGGAGTTCAGGCTGCGCGTATTTAGGGTTTGCATGCGCGCACTAAAGTGCGTGCTCTAGTTTCTGCTGCAGGTCGAGGCGCGCGGTGCAGCTGAGGGTTTATGACGTAACAAAGGCTTCTACAGTATATTGGGAAATCGGTCGGCTTTCAGCACACAATGCAGTACGTATGAGTGGAAATCACTGATCTCTGTGGAAGAACAAGATCAGTGCGGGTGGAAATGGGCTGCATGCTTGGCGCAGGTCTGCGCTCTCAGAGTGCTTCTCTAGTTTCTTATTTTTTCTTTCTTATCAAAATTCCTCGGGACCAGTCCTTTCACATGATTTACACCCGTTCATGTCAGTTTGAGCCTTCTCACTTGTTCATCCTTCAAAAGTTTATCTGCTCGTGATGTAAACTCCACATTCTGCTCTGTGTAGATATATCCATCAGAGTTTGGTCTACAGCGTATGAAAGAAGAGGATGCCAAGGGACCACAGGAACTGGTGGAAAGGGACGAGAAGACAAGCAAGCTGGAGGGACTCGACAAAGAGCACTACCACAGAGAGAAGCTTAGAAAGTATCAGATGCAGAGGTATGATGTAATTAAAGCTGCTTCCACTGCTTGTGCTTCAAGGGAAAGTCCACTTTATTCAAGTTGACTTTAAGAAATCAAAAGATTTTACCAAGTGAGACGTTGGTTGTGGCAACCAATTAAGAACAGTGAAATTTGGTAAGAATGGGGAAAGCAAGAGCATGAACCTTGTCATCAGGAAAGCAATGATATCTGTCACAATTACTTTTGCACATTGAAACAAGGTGATGTCACTGGCTCAGACCTCTCCCACCAGTGTGTCATGAAATTCTTTTTGTCAGTAAGTCCACAGCTTTTGTCAGTGAGGTACATGAATACTATTTCTTTTATACAGTGCACTCCCGTTATAACGAAATGCTCGGGACCGGCAGTTTTCTTTCGTTATAACGAAATTTCGTTATAACCGAACAAAAAAATACATAACAAAAAAAAAAGAAGGAAACCACGCATATGTCATATTCTGTTTGTTGAATACTCGTCATACACTGGAAAGCTATGTGAAATGGGATGGTGCCTTCCTAATTCCGTTTGAATATTACATTTAAAAGAGAGCATAAAGTTGTTTGTATTGTCACACATGTACCACAGAATATGATGGTTTAGGATTCGGATACAGTTCGCTATTCCAAAGGTTCGTTTCTTGCTAAAGTTTGTCACTCCACAGGATCCTTATCCCAAAGTTCCGCCACTCCCGGGATTCCAAAGGTTTGTTGTAATAAGAACCGTATTTCATTGTCGGATTAACGAACCTTATTAATAAGGAACCTTGGAAATGTTAAAACTCCAAAATGTTGATAATAACAAACCTTATTGCATTTCCGAACTAACGGACATTTTATTTGTATCAGAATAGGTGTGTTTTGTAATAAAGGACCATCGGAACAATAAAACGAACCTCATTTAACTTGGTCTTCAGATTAATGTATAACAGTAACTCAAGTAAAGTTCCCCTCGGAAACTGTGCGTGACACACGGAACGAACGCACAGTGATCTGAAGCGTTCGCCCATGCAGATACGCTTATCATGATGCTTTTTCCGCTACGTATTTTCGAAAGCGATCCTCATTTCGTTATAATGGAGCACATTTCTTTTGTTTTTCTTTGTCAGTGGTGTTTGGAAAAGACTTCGTTATAACGGAAATTTCGCTATAACCGTGTTCGTTATAAGCGAATTTTGTACCATAGAGTTTAATGGCGATAATTTTGGGACCAGAAGTTTAACTTCGTTATAACGAAATTTCGTTATAACCGTGTTCGTTGTAACGGGAGTACACTGTATCATCTTTTAGGCTAAAGTCATGCTGTACATTTATGTATTGAGCACAAGAAACAGGTTTTCAAATACCATGGAACAACAGATGAAATCATATATGAGCAATATTTGAATTACCGTCTAATGTCTTTGCTGCAGACTAAAATACTACTACGCTGTGGTAGAGTGTGACTCGGCTGATACAGCAAATGGCATCTACGAGCAGTGTGATGGCATGGAGTATGAAACTAGCTCATCCCGACTTGATCTCAGGTAAAGCATACAGAATTTCCAAGGCTCTTCTGAATGGATGTGTGCTCCTTAGATTCCATGTTTCATATTTCGCTATGATGGGAGTTGACACTGCGTGTACATATAACCCAGATTCTGGGCAAAACACGTACAATTATGTCTGAAAATTATGTCTGAAAATTGGTTTAGCTGATATAAACTAGGTCCTTGATATCTAAAAGTCTCTTTAAATAAGTGATTCGGCCTTTTATGACTATAGCGGAGGTAAAGTATGTAAATAGATTGTAAATGCAAATTGAATGGTTTAGTGTTTGCTTGTTTTTTTGCTTTAAAGTTGAAAGTGAGTATAACTCCTTTGCAAATCAGCGTCCTGTGTCATAATGCAATGTGCAATAATTCCACTTTGCAGTAACAATTCCTTCTTCCAGTAGCAATTTGAACTTGCAGTAATGATTCTGACTTGTAGTAACACTTTGATAACTTGCAGTGACAATACCAACTTGCAGTACAGTTCCAACCTAGAGGGAACATTTCCAACTTGCAGCAACAATATTAACTTGCAGTACAGTTCCAACTTTCACTAACAATTCCAACATGCAGAAATAACTCCAGCCTGCAGTACTTCAATTCCAACTTGCATTAACAATTCTAACTTGTAGTAACAATTTCAACTTGCAGCCATGAATTCAACTTGCAGTGATGATTCCAATTTGCAGTAATATTTTCCACTTTATACAATATTAATTCAAGCCATATTAACAATTTTGAATTATGATAAAAATTTCAACTTGTAGTAATAATGCCAACTTGCTGTCCTGTGGGAGCAGCGTAGCAAAATCTGTCATCTCCAAGAATTTTATCCTGTCTTGGTGCGAGTGATTATTCTTGTGAAATTGGCCTCCAAACTTTTCTGTTTGGTACCGTGGCAGGTTTGTACCAGATGACACTGTGTTTGACCAGGAGCCCAAGGAGGTGGCTACGGAGGCACCAGACGTGGCCGGATACCAGCCCATGGTCTTTCAGACCACCGCCCTTCACCAGTCCAAGGTGGAGCTGACGTGGGATGAAGACGACAAGAAGAGAACGCTGCAGACGATGCAGGCCTTCGGCAGCAAGAAGAGCATGGAGGAGATGGAGTCACACATTAAGTCCTACCTTGCCTCATCCAGCGAGGAGGATGATAGTAGCGAGGAAGAAGAAATCAAAGAGGAGGATGGTAAGGCCTAGGATAGTGTGCCAGAAAACAAAAATGTTGGTAACTGCCACTTCTTAATTAGTGCTAAATTTAAATCTTATATCAGTAAACAATAATCTCATTAGATTTAACAAGTTTTTTTCTGGCACACATTTGATGTCATTTCTTTAATTGTTTGTCATCAGTCATAATGAAACAAAGTTCTAATATCACAACAGTTCAGATGTGCATGAACATATTTTAGCATTGTGTGGCAAGTCTTTTGGCAGTGATTATCACAATTTCAGTATCGGGCAAGGAGAATCCAGCTGAATATATGATCTACTTGCCGTAAAAGTTAGCAACATCGTCACTGTTATGAATCACAATTCACTACACCAGATCAATCAACATATGAAATAGAATTAAGCATTACCCTATAGGGATTCAAGACAAGAAAATTTAGTCCCTGTTAGTAAAAAAAAAGAGAGAGACAAATAAAAAAAGAAGAAGATATGTGTCATTCTATAAGTACGAATATGGTGTTTAAGCAATGCGTATATTTTACACATGCCTTCATTTTCCTCGCAGCTCAAGATTCAGGTGATGAAGATGAGTGTGAGGATGGCAAGAAGAAGAAGAAGAGGAAGAAGAACCAGGCAAGTGAGAAGGCCAAGATAGACATGTACCGGAGCCTCCTGAAAGGGATTGAGGACAAGGAGAAGCAGACTCAGGAGGACAAGGAGATGGAGATGGAGATTTCCTGGGAGCCAGGTATGGTGGATTTGTGCCTGCTTGAGGGCGTCTTACGCTTTGCTCCTCTGCAATACTGTATGAGCTGTTATTTTCGTGAGGGTTTAATCTTCGCGAATTTCGCAAATCTCAGTAGGACCGCGAATTTAACAACACGCGAAAACATCGCAGTGCGCTAGGGTAACAGCGCATTTACATTAGTCTGTGTGTCAATTCACAAAAACAACATCTCGCGAAAATGTCTGTGACCTCCCCATTCGCAAAAATATCTGTGCGCAAAAATCAGACACATAGAGTGATGCATCAGTGAGTACTTGCAATAGGTATTTCTGCAATGATGGTAACAATCAAATTCATTCACTGATGCATTTGTGAGTGCTTGCAAGTAGTATTTCAGCTGCACCAGCTTGCTTTTTTTTTTTTTTTTTTTGCTGTCTGCATGACAGTATCAGAAGTATGGGAAGGCAGACATGGGTTGTCAGATGGCAGGAGAAAAATTTGATGAACTCTGAAGCATAGATATGGTCCAGTAAACCAACTTTTTTTCAAGTTTAAGGTATACAGAAGGAGTAAGGAGATCCAGATCTAGTAATAGAAAGGGATACACACTGAATAGCTAACTTTTCAGAATGTCAAGAAACTCTTTTATTCATTCATTTGTTTAATTTTTTCCCCTCTCATATGAGACTTGGTACAAGAGTAGCATTCTCAAGGATCCTATTCAAGAATTTACTTTTGCAAAAGAGGTAGTGTGAAAAGATGTAATACCAATTATGTAAAATGATTACTAATACTTGTCAGCTTGGTTTACGTACACCAAAGATAAGGCTATAAGATATTTTTATTAGAAATTGATTTCATTCTTTGATTTGTTAAATCTCTCCTATCTCGTCATGTTACCTCTCTGTTCCTGTCAGGATTGAAAGAAGCAACTCAAGAAATTGTGATCAAGAAAGCAGAATCTGCTGGCTCAACACCATGGGAGAAGTATCTAGAAAAGAAGAAGGAGAAAAAGAAAGAGAGGAAGGAGCAGAAGAAAAAGGAGGCTCCAAATGCGGTAAGATGAGATGATTTAGGCTGTGTTTATCAAGTTTCCCCTTTTTAAACGGCTTTCCAAAGCCCTTTTGAAAGCCCATTTTCACAGCCCTGTACTATTAATGTGCCACTTGTTTTCTAAGAAGGGACAGCGAAAAGCAATTACCATCATAAAGACTTATCTTCCTTTGAGAGTGACGAGTCATGATGCAATGCCACATGAATCAATTGTCTTCCTATCTGTGAGGCAGCTCCAGTTTAGCACATACTTCAAATATTTCTGAGTGGCGGCATGAGACTTTGGTTGCGTTTATCAACTTTCCCCTGTTTAAACGGCTTTCAACAGCCGTTTCCAAAGCCCTTTCCAAAGCCCTTTCCAAAGCCCTTTAGAAGCGGCTTCCAAAATAGTTGCGTTTATCAACTCTCTTCGCGAACACGATAACTGGCCTGTCACTGCACAGCTGCATTGCGCAATTCGATCCGAGGAGAAGAGGTCATATAAGGCATGCATTGTTCGTAACTGCAGTACAATACTACAAAGCCGTTTCAAAACAGCTTTGCGTTTATCAACTTCAAAAGGCTTTTACAAACAGGTTTCTGAAAACCTGTTTAGGAAACCTGTTTGGAAAGCCACAAATTTGCGGCTTTCGAAAAGGCTTTCCGAAAGGGCTTTCAAAACAGCTTTGCGTTTATCAACTCGTAAAAATTCCTTGAAAGCTGTTTGGAAAATCTGTTTCTGCCGAGAAAAGGAGAGTTGATAAACACAACCTTTCGAAAAGGCTTTCCAAAAGGGCTTTCAAAACAGCTTTGCATTTGCATTTATCAACTCGTAAAAAGTCCTTGAAAGCTGTTTGGAAAACCTGTTTCTGCCAAGAAAAGGAGTTGATAAACACACCCCGAGTTAATTCAAAGACTTGTTAGATTTATACCGCTCTGCCCAAAGGAAAAAAAAAAAACTCAGCAATTCCAACTGAATGTACTGCTCAGAGAACACATTGAAAGCAATGTAATTTTAAAAAGTTAATCATCATTCAAATAAATGTAATTTACTTAGTACCATTAGAGGCAGTATTATATGAAGGTGACCGAGATTTCATTATGCGCTGGGTAAATGTACTGCCTGTATTATTGTTGTGCAGAGGAGTCAAATACATTTGGTAATTTAGAGGGTACTTTGGTAAGCTACACATATATATTGCCCATTTGGTCTGGAAAATTTGTTCAGCTTTTATTTACAACTGAGACTGCTGTCAAACAGGAGGCTATTCAAATATTCCAAATTGTGCTAGCATGAATTGATTTCATTCTTGATGCTTGCTCATAGGTTGAACAGTCATTGATATTGTTCCTTCTACCACAATTTACGGCTTTGGCTGTGATGTTAAAGGGATCGTATAGTTTTGGTTGAGACCTAACCTTGGGTTTCTAACATTTTGGGTGGAGATAATGAGAAGTGTCTCATGAAATATGAAAGAGCATGTAATTCCAAAAGGAATTCAACGTTTATTTGATGAAAATTGGTTTTGAAATGGCTGAGATACCCAAAACAGAGCAATTGGACCCACCTTTTATTACTATCGCTTTGTTTTACTTTATTTTTGGATGTCTCAGCCATTCCAAAACCCATTTTCATCAAATAAACTTTGAATTCCTCATAGAAAGGTACGTGTACGCTCTGTACTATTTTACAAACGGTTTCTTGATATCTCACAAAAAGTTAAAAGCCCAATTCTCACCTCTACCAATACTGTACCATCCCTTTAATGATGATGACCCTTCCATTGCTGCTGTTATCAACATCACTGCTGTTGTTATTGTCTGCAATGTTGTATTATTTGTCCTTCCTATATTCTGCTGTTACATTTTTCTTCCGATTCTCTGACACAGCGATCTTTCTCATTATATTGTTCATCCAACAAATTGTACCTTCACCTCTGTTGCTTATTGCCTGTTCTAGCCTCTCTCACACACAACAGTCTGGCATGCATCCCAATAGCCACACAAGCAGTAGTAGGGAATCTGAACTTGTTTCTTTTCATTTTTGCTACGATATTTTAGGACCAGGAGGGGGTGGATGCTGCAGAGAGCTATCAGGCATTCAGTGATGATGAGCTTCCGGAGGGCGTTGACCTGAACGATTCTTACTTCAGGGACTCTTTGAAGAGTACAGGAAAGGAGGGTACGGATTATTTCACATCCATCATTGATTTTAGAAACAGAAGTCTGCCTTTCAGCAGTGCATTTCAGTCTAGTGCGTAATTCAATGTGTTCAATGTCACTTGTTCATATGACTTTGTATTTGTTTGCTACTGTGATGCCAGTTGTAAAGTATAAAGAGAAGCAATATGCATTTATAACTGCACATGCAAGAGATTACCGTTTTCTTTCCTTTATTAACTGTGTAAATGTCTCCCAGGATCAAGAAGCTCACTTTTCTTAATGATATTATATCCTCAATTCATCACCTGTGATGGAAATGGCACTCTGTGCCAAAATTGAGTGAATTGTATCAATTCCTGTGCAATGGGATACAATTATGAACATGGCTTCATGTGCAGTATTTCACAACTATCTAGTCCTGTCCTGCATCAAAGGTGCATTATTGTTTGTATTTCTTGTTGAATTTTTAAAGTCAAGAACTGTGAATAAATTTCAAACAGTATTTTAATGGCATAGTGGTCCTAATAACTGATACGGTAAAAGTGGATATTTTCGTGCGAGTAATTGTCACAGTCGGCAGGGTGAGAGAAGTTTCACATGTTTTTAATTCCACGGAATCAAGACATCAACTACTGGAAAATAAGGCAAGCAAAAATATTTGCGTGCTTTTATTTTCGCGCTCGTCTCTGGTTGTGCGAAATGCGCGTAAATTTCCGCTTTTACAGTAGTGATACGAGTTTTGGTGTATTTTTCTATTGAACAGGTTTAAATTTGCAGTGTCTGCTTGACATATGCATTTGAAGTCATGTGATTTGTTGATATGTTTTACTTTCATTTTCAAGGTGGGAGCAGCAAAAAGAGGAGGAAGGACGTAAGCACTGAAATGTCGCAGGAAGAAAGAGACAAAGAAAAACAGCAAAAGGTTAGACCAAGTTCCTCACCTGCTACTATGTCCTGACTGGACTTTAGTCCTTTTATTTTCCCCATTGCAAGCCGAGCAGTAGCAAAACAATTTGTGTGTGTGTGTGTGTGTGTGTGTGTGTGTTTTAAGACCAACTGTTAGTATAAGTGATGACTTTTCCCCTTGGTTTATCTCTGCATTTTCCGAAGTAAAATTCATACACCTGTAAGTGTAACTAACTGTAAAGAAAACAGGTACTAAAATTGCAGTAATTAATCAAAGTTGGAAGCATGATAGTTATGTGTGATTATTGAAATGCTTATAGTGTACATTGCATGAGGTCTTTGTAACAGGATATAGAACAAACAAGACTTAATCTTGGTATTACTGTGATATCTGTGGTATTTGTTTGAAAAAATAAATGCTGAAAACTGCTGAAAACTGATTATCCAATAGAGGCAAGCCAGTGGAGTTAAATGGAGTCAAAAGGGGCCTGAGCTTTCGATCCTTAGCAGAATCTTCGTCAGAGGCAAAATGACAAACATGCAGGGAAAGCAATCACATATAAGGGAGTACACACGACAAGAACAGTCAAGGGAGGGCTAGGGACACACAACAAAGAAAACAAAAGGGATGGTTGGAAGTTATGGGCAAGGAGCCCAACAAGTAAGGGAGGGGGATTAAAGCAGGAGGGTAGACAGACGAAAGGCAGATCAGAGGAGGGTCAGTGATGATCCAAATGATTGTCATCATCTACAAATAGCTTAAGGTTACTTTCCTTTATTGACCTTTGCTTTCACTTCCAGGCTGCACTTGAACTTCTCATGCTTGATGAAGAAGATGATGGCAAACAACACTTCAATCTGAAGAGCATCATCGAAAGCGAGAACATGACGAAGAGCAAACGTAAGCGACAGCTCAAACAGCAGCGCAAACTGGGTGTGACCGAGGACAACCTCACCCAGGACAGCTTTGAGATTGACGCGTCGGATCCTCGATTTGAAGCCCTTTTCACTTCCCATGAGTACGCTATTGATCCATCTGACACCCAGTTTAAGAAGACCAAGGCGATGTCAGCATTGATTGAGGAGAAACAGAAGAGGAGGCGGAGAAAAGAGCGTGAGGAAGAAAAGACTGATGAAGGATGCCATGGTGGAAAGTCAGAAGATGTGCAGGAAAAGAGGAAAAAGGACACAGACATTTCACAACTGGTGCGATCTATCAAGAGCAAAACTGAGCAGCATCATTCCAGGAAGAAACTGAAAGTTTCCTCATGATTCTAGGAAAAGATCTCTATGTGTGCTTGCAAATCTTTGAAACCGAGCTTTTATCTGTGCTCTGAGCATAACCAAATTAAATTGTTCAGATTTTTTTTTTTTTGCCAGACAGACTATCAAATTTATTAAAAGTTCTTCCATCATTAAATACCACAGGGATGGTGACATTTTGGTGAAACAATAGTCAAAGCGAAAGGGTATATTTTGTGTTTGTGTGTAATAATATTTTCAAGTGATTATCAATGATTGGTAGTCTTGCATGTTAAAACAGACTGCAACCATGATAATGATTGTGTCTGGTTCTCTTACCTCCCCCTCCCCCCTTTTTTTTTTGGGGGGGGGGGGGAGGGGTTCACATGAGAACATCTTCTTTTAACATGTTTGAAGAGTAAGGTATCCTAGGGCATTCACTGATTTCATTTTGTCCAATGTCTTTCATATGTCAAGCATAGGCCAAAATCAAACTGTAGGATTTCACTTGGTTACCAACAGTTTAAGATTAAGCACATGTAAATAATTCCTGCTTCCATACATGAACAAGTCATTAACAATGCCAAAGCTGCAATTGCAGTTGTGTAGGCCGTATGCATGAAGCACTTCATTAAATAAATTATGTTTGATGTTATTCCTCCTTATACTACCTGTACAATGGAAAAGAGTTGAGCTCTGAGCTTATTATGGAACATTAGAACAGCTTCTTCATCTTTTCATCTTTTTTTTTTGCCAAATTAATTGATGCTGAGAAAATCATAAATAAAATTTGCATCACTTCATCAAGAAGAAATTGTTGAAAATCTATTTACATGTATTTTTGCATGATTATTCCTCACCCTACATGTAACATTTTCCTTTTCATTTATCATTTTGAATAATGATATACAAGTTTTCTAACCTGGAAGAAATTTAAGTGAAGCGCAAGCCTTTTGTGAAGCAGAAGCAAGACTTCATTGTGTGGCTGTAACAAAATTTTGGTACAATGTATTGAAAGAAAAATACTGGTCCTGAGGACTTGATTATAATTGGAATCACCTGTATAAGAAAGAGCAGTGTGTGTGAGACAGCAGTGAGTTGAGGTAATGAGAAAAAGTGACAGGGAAGAGGTTGTAGGGCACAAAAGACTTGCAGGATTTTTAAGTGGAAGTAAGAGATGATGGAAGGTGTGAGAGAACGGGGGGGGGGGGGGGGGGGGGGGGGGGGGGGTGGGAGCAGAGCATAAAAGCTTTAAGGAGATCTCCAGATGATTTTGAGACTTTTACATTTGAACAACTATAAATTGGTTATACTGAGTACAGAGTTTCAGAATTTATAATGATTGGAATGAGGAATAAGAAAGTTTTCAAAATTTACAACAAATTGCAATGAACAAGGATGATGACATGGCAGCCTCACCGTAAGAATGCATGAGTTGGGGCTCAAGGGAGCGGAACAAAAGAAGGCACGCATAGATTCTACATGGGTGAACTTTTAAGCAAGCTGTACTGTAATGAAATGGCACTGCTACAGTTCTGAAATGTGTGAGCCTCCTATGTCATCACTGTTGTTCAATATAATTTGTTCAAGTTTTTTCAGAGCATTGGTTTCTCTGCTCAAGGACCACAATAAATTCTTCAAATCTATACATGGAGCTGTTGATTTATGTACTACATGATGTGAAATTATGAAAATCATCTGGAATGCCCCTTTTAACATCTAGCTGATCACAGCACTTTGGTTTGCACACGTGTATTGTTTTAACTTTACCAAATTGTTGGTTTCCCATTTACTTCTTTATACAGTCTGCGATGTTATGAGACATTGCTTCATTGGAATTGGTGGTAATGGATTATCTCATTGACATACAAACACAGCTTTACTTGTTCACCATTTGAAGTGAGGTACAGTTGAACCTCTCGTATCCGGACAAGTCGGGACCGGGGCTCATCCGGATAAGGGATTTGGCCGGATACGGGAGACTCAATGCTTTATACATGTACATATACATACACATGTACTGATGTAGCCCGTTGTAGTACCACATGTAGTAATGTGTATACTGCAACCTTTTCATTGTTACACTCAGTAACAGACCCCAAAATAGAGGGTCGTGTTTGCAAGAATGAAATCATTTGCTTCTATGAATTCTTGGGATGATTTACCTAAATAATTATTAAGAAATGTATCAAGTATATGTAATTCATGTGTGATTGTGTAGGAGTTCTCAAAGAGTTGGGAATCCCCCTTTCCTCCCGTAATTATTGGAAAAAAAATCATGGCGAGATTGCGTCCGTATAATAGAGAGATCCGGATAAAGGGAGGCCGGATAAGAGAGGTTCAACTGTATTGTTAAAATTACTCTTCCTCAATTTATTATAACAATCTTGCTCAATATGTCATCATGCATAACAATTATGAATCAAAATGGAAGGTCTGTATACCAATACAATGTGTATCTTTACAGTGTCACATTCACAAAGTGCATCTCTTCACACAATTACCGTACTTGATAGGATTTGAAAGTTCAGGCATCTCAAGAGGCTGATCCAACTGATGGTGGAGGAGCATTCTCATACACACAGGGTCTACAATTCACCTCGGTGGAATAAAATTTATTAAGCTGGTCACACAGCATAGTCCATGACCATCATGAAAACATCTATGGTTATGATACATGTATTGGTAAATTTGCAGCATGTTTCTACCAATACAGTAATGTCATAATATATCCAAGTATATTTTTTGTAATACAACTTTGTATTACCCAAGTACAGTCCAGCACTTACAAGTCAAATCGTGCTTTCACAGAATTATTATTTTTTTTAATAACAGAATTCAGATGTAAAAATAACTGAACGACACATATTCTGTACTCTTTGTACATCACACTGTACTTGTTTACCTGAAATCAATGACAAGAGTACCACCCTCTATTTATCACAATTTCCCCCCTTGCCCATATACTCCCTGAGCATTTAATAATTTGAAACCGCAGCTAAGCAAGAAGACAGAAAAGCAAGTTATCAAATTCTTTGGGAATTAAACCTATGATTGTACATACAATGTAATTGTATCCAATGTAATTGGATGTTTCAAAGCATGCATACCGGTTACAGTGTTTTTCAATGTACAATGAGTCATGACATTACATCTTTAGGATTCCAATCGCTGAATGTCTTGTCACATGACTGTACTTTTGAACCAAAACAACAACAACAACAACAACAACAACAAAACCCAACGCTTCACTGCAAAGGCAACATGTACAACATATGATGAAATACTTTATGCTAAGGCAAATAATGGAGAGACTCGTAGTGAGGTAGAATATGAGAATTGGTTTCTAACAAGGTAAAGCATCACATCGCAACTATGACCTTTACACATGTACCCATGGGAATTTGTCCATAGAAACATCAGGTGTATCATTGTATCAGAAATGCTGAAAAGTGATGCATTATTCATGATCATACATATCCTGGTGTCAATGGCAGGAAGACAAAGTACAGGGAATAATTTTCAAACTCAAATTTGATTAGCAATTTCAGCTGATGAAAAATATCTTCAATGATATCCTGTACACTTCTATGTAAGAAAACTGCTACACAAAAGATAGTTTGTTTAGCAGTGGTGTAAAAATGCATAGCAAATTGCTATGCGATACCAGGAAAATTATTCACTGAAGTATGCAAGTTTATAACTGTCCAAGATGATGTTCAGTGAAGGCTCCTGTAATGATATGACGCGATTCTGTTTATTTATGAAAGTTACATGGTGCCACCTTGTGGCAGAGGCATAAAGCAGATTGCATATATGGAGATCATCATGTAAGATCACGATGTCAAGTTCCTGTCTAATATCACCAATCCTGATTGCATACACATGAAGTATGATCATCATTACAGTTTCCGAGAATAATGGATGGTATCAGCAGTGAAAGTGACTGTTGATTGTCTAAATTGGGATGTCTAATATGAATTTTTAGTACCATCTCTTAGGTGAACAGCTCCATGATCGTCGATTGACCGGAAATACCCATCAAAAAAGTTTGCATTCGTTTAGTGCAGTACAATGTATATTGACTCGAAATAGCAGCTGCAGAGCAAAAAACCTCCATCGCCATTGGATTTGGAGGCGAGAAATCTTCCACAAGCATGGAAACTCTGGAGAGAAGAATTTGAGCTCTATACAGAACTTCGGTTACTGGTGACAAAGGGAAGAATGTGAAAACGTTTTCTCTATTTGATGATGGGATCAAAAGGTAGAGAGCTCGGCAAGACCCTGAAGCTGGAGCCTACTGTATCCCACCTCCTTCACGTGACTCAACTACACCGGCTGCACCTGTAGTGGCCTTGAAGGCAGCGCTAGAAGCATTGCAACCCCCCAAAGAATGAAACTGTTGAGAGGTATAAATTTTTCACCAACCAGCAGCAGGCAGCCGGAGAAACACTGGAGCAGAGGGCCCTACATGACTGATCTGAAGCTACTGGCGAGCAATAGCAATTTCAGATACCATGCATGATTCCCTGCTGAGAGGCAGAATTATTAATGGCATCCAGGATGATGCCATACGAGCAAGATTTCTTCGTGAGTCAGATCTGGTGCTAGAAAAGTCTATCCAGATATGCAGGGCTGCTGAGCTGTCAAAAGAAAGGATGACAGTTTTTGACAAGACACACACTCGCAGGATGTCCATGCAGTGCAGAAAGCCAAGGCTAAGAGTGGTGCTAGACCAAAGCAGAAGTACAAGTTCTGTGGAAAACCGCATGTACTGGTCAAAACTAAGTGCCCTGCATTTTGAAAAAATGCAACAAATGTTGAAGAAAGAGAACTACTTTGCCAGCATATATACATGTAATGCTGTGAAAGATAAATCAGCAGGAAATGCCAGAAGTGACAGAAAGTCTGTCCATACGACAGATGAAGAAGAAGCTGAGGATGTTGAGGAATTCTTCCTAGATGTCATTAAGTCAGCAGATGATTCTGATGAATGGTTCATTGACTTGAAAGTGAACTCGAGAAAGGTGCGGATCAAGTTAGACACTGGCTCGCAATGAACCGTCATTCCAGAGGTTGTACAAAAGAAATTGCAGTACCCGATGCAGAAGTCAAACTCTAGACCAGTGGTCTATTTGGAACACAGGATGCAGCCTCTAGGCAAGACTCTACTTGTCTTTGAGCACAAGGAGAGGTTCTTTGATTTAGAGTGCCAGGTTGTGGAGCAGATGGTGCAACCGATACTTGGTCTGCCATCCTGTAAACAGCTTGGATTAGTGAAAAGATCTTCTGCTGTGCGTGAGGAGCCTTGTGCAGTCAAGAACAAATACGCCCACCTCTTCCAGGGACTTGGGTGTATGCCAGGAATGCATCAAATTAAGCTACGGGATGCAGTGTGGCAAAGTCCATGCTCCTCGCAGACTTTCGGTAGCTCTGAGAGAGAAGGTCAGAGAGGAACTCAAGAGAATGGAGGACCTGAGTGTCATTGAGAAGGTGACAAAACCAACAGCTTGGGTGAACAGCATGGTCACAGTAGCCAAAAAGAACAGTGACAGAGCAAGGATTTGCCTTGACCCAAAGGAATTGCACCAAGCTAAAGAGAGGGAATATTATCCCATGCGAACTATTGAGGAGGTTATAGCGTGTATTCCCAATGCTATGATGTGTTCAGCACTCTCATCGCGAACTGTGGGTACTGGCAGCTTCATCTGGATAAGGCAAGCTCAGATCTATGTACCTTCAATACTAATTTTGGCAGATACACGTACATCGGAATGCCTTTTGGCATCAACTCAGCATGAGAGTTCTTCCAAAGAACAATGTCACAGATGTTGGAAGACCTAGAAGGCATTGATGTAGTGATGGATGATATCCTTGTCTGGGGAACTACCAAGGAAGAACACGATGAATGCCTTGAAGCAGTGTTCAGGAGACTGCAAGAGAACAATACATATATTAGGCTGAATGACAGCAAGTGCAGGATCCCCGTAAATGAAGTTATTGTTGACCATACACTTGATTGTAATGCTTTTTTATGAAAAGGGTGGTGTACTAATATTATGACTCGATTCGGTTTATTTATGAGTTACATAGCGCCACCTTGTGGTAGAGGCATACAGCAGATAGCATATGGAGATTATCACGTGAGATCACAATGGTGAGTTTCTGTATAATAAACACCGATCCTGATTGCATACACATGAAGCATGATTGTCACTACAGCTTCTGAGAATAATAGAGCTCCCCTTGCACAGGAGACACTCGATGCAAGTCATTGATAGACTGCATTCTTTTAACGTCAATCTTTCTCGAGGCCGCAATATGACTCATTGTAAGCCAGGTTGACCTTATGTCCAGCAATACACAGAGCCAAATATACACAGAGTCGATGATGTCATCATACTGACAGGTGTTTGGCTTACATCAATCTCTTTTCTTTGTCCAAGTGGGGGATATCATCACAGGACAATTTGAGCTTCATGCCAAGGTCCAGCAGCAAGTTAAGCCAAGGATGCACACAGCTTGTGATGGCTGTGACATTTCACAGATTGGTGTTTATGGGTGCTGCATGTGACTCATCACCTGAAGCCGGCAGGTGTGTATTGATGAGGCAGGCTGGGCAGAATTGAGAAGAACTTGAACCTCTCTCCCATCTGCGCGGGGTCAGTCAGCATCCTGTAGCCACTCATGAGGTCCTTGTGGTCGCTGGGTGGAGCACTCTTCAGCAACGCCTTGAGAAATATCACAGGGTACATAGCATAATGAGCTGCATTGTATTTTCACTACACACATCTGTCAGGGACGGTCAATTTATAGCTTCTTTAATAAGTTCATGAATCTGAAAGAAACTGACTATAAAGCTCAGCTTTACATTCCTCTGTTCAGATGACAACTGATGATTTTTTTTTTTTTATTTACCACAACCATCCAAAACAATATGAATGATTCATGTCATTACAAAAGAAACCCTTGCTGAGGCTCGTGCTCATTTAATTAGTGGGTACAGAAACTGATTTCATCAGTGGTAAAAGCAAAATCATGGATGAGATTTAACTTGTCCCACAAATAACAAAATGTTTTACCCTTGATATAATTCAAAGGATGAGTAATAATGGGATGTATAACTGAATTGAAATTTCAACACATGTAATGAACATAATTTGCATTAATTATCAAAGGAAACAAATGCAGTGACAGACTGCAGTGCTAATATCCTATCTTCAAGCCTAAGCCATAAGGAACAGGCTCACACATTGTGAATATGTCGGTGAATAGTCTCATCAAATTCTCCTCACCTTCAGTCGAGTATCAATACCCATCATTTGAAGGAAGAGTCCTTGATGGACGGGTCCATAGGTAGTAGCTAGTTTTAAAGTACAAATGAGAAAAAAGACAAATATATCTTTGCATTGAACAGTGCCAAAGTAATCAATGTGGCGCACAGGTGAGACACCAGACCATTGAGCAAGTGTCAAGGGGTTGATTCTGATGAGGTTTCAAAAGAAATCAAGATAAATGACATCTGCATGTGTAACAAATACTTATCCTTCTCAAAGTGGTCGAATCACTGGATTTATGTTTACATGGAAACAAAAATTAATAAAGCATATCTACCATTAATTTGTTTAAGAAATGAAATCTCTGGACACTATTAATCACTATTGGGCAAGTACAGGTGTAGACAAATTTCAACAGTAATTGGCTCAACAGTAACACAGATAAAACAACACATTGAATTTTCGTCATTTGATTATATGTATTAATTATCATTTTTATTCAAAGAATTTGTTTCTAGCTTACCTCTATCGCCAACCATTTGTCTGAGGTATGAGAAGTCAACATCAGCTGTCAAGTCTGCCGTTCCTGGCTCACTCAGCACATCATGAAGCTTATGTTGTCTAAATCCCTGTAAAACAAATGTGCACAATACAGCTTTCATTCTCATTTTGAAATCTAGATGCCTTCAAGCTTCTTGATAACTCATAGACTCATGATAGAACTCCAGGTGTTCACTTTAGTGTCAGATTCAGCTCTGGACCACAGGTACATAAAGGAATGAGGTTAATGGTTCTCTTATCATGAAGTTCAACACAAAAGCAAACTTTTTTTCCTTTGTGTTATCATTACGTTTAAGAAATATCTTCTGTTGTTTTTTTTTTTTTATTCCAAACAGAAAGATCTTGCTGCATTTGAACATTGCCAAAGAGAAAAGATAATTGAGCAAATAATGCATAGGATACTTATCAAGTGACAGAAAAGAAAGAATAAATGCGCATGAAACTATAAAGTGAAAATTACTCAAACTCCTCACTCTGAATGTGTCTGTTTTCGTGCCGTCATGTCCATAGTCCACAATTAGAGCCAGGCCTCCATCACTGTAGATTCTATTGGCCATCTCCTGGGCAATGACCCCAGCCTGTGGACAGACTTCTATATGGTCTCTTGTTTCTGACTTCTACATGGGAGAAGATATCAGTGACCACACACAAGTCTTTCAAAATAAGTTCTGATTTTTTTTTTTAATCTCAAAATTTACTACAGCAGAAGAGAACAGCTCCCTTTGAAAATCACCAGGTGTGAACAATCAGTACCCTGGTATATCAACAGTCATTGACACATCAAAGAAATGTTATTTCTGGGCTTCTTTTTTGTCAGTCCTGGAAAACAATTTTATGAAGGTAATTATTGTGACTACTTCTGATCAGTGCTTTATATTCAGAAGAAAATAGTGAGGGTATTTTCATGGCTGAAACATGTAAGCTGACGGTGATAGATACAAATCATCAGAAAATACACAAAAGCTTCAAGATACCAGTCCCAAAAGTCTTGTCACTTTTACATTTTGAGAGGAAATACTAACTGTAGAGACTAAAGATGCATTATTTGTTTCAACTGCATGTACCAATCTCTAAAAACTTACTCTATAACCATTTCAAATCTCTGTCTTAATATTCAAATTCCACATTTTAATACCTGAATGAATGCATTGGAGGCCGGTGTGGGAGCTGGAGAAAGAACAAATCTCAGATCTGCGGAGTCCGCCTTGTCTGTAACATCAATCAGTACCTCCCTCCATCCTGACTGGGTTTTCTGTAGAAGCAGACCAAGGTGAAATGAAAACTTAACATTATTTAATGAATATGAGATACAGATGTAGGATCAGCATTGTCCGTCTTGTGCTTCCATTCTATTGACTCTTTTAAAAGCGATCAATTTCTAACATTGGCAAAATGTTCGATACTGGGTTTGAACTACAGCTCAACTTCATGCATAGTTGGTTGGACATACTATATTAAAGTGCAGAAAGTACTTTTCTTCAGTCTCCACCATCTTCTCATGAATATCAAGCAAACTTCTGTAACAAGACAACCTCACCAAACAGAAGCTAGGACATTGCACTATACACACATTTATATTAACATGTGAATACTGGTAATGGGTTTTCCCCATTGAAATAAATTATCTACCATGAGATTACCCATTTAAATAAAGGCATATTGTAATACAAACCTGAAACTTATGAATGGGCAGTGCATCAAAGAATTCATGTGCCAGAAAGCAGCTAAAGCCTGTGGGAAAGACAATGAAAAGCATCAAGAGAATTCAGATCTCTTCTGTCAACCATCTTTTCTGTCCTCTTAATAAAAAAAGAAAAAGAAAAAAAAAGTCAAGGCAAAGTATGAATGTTCTCAGAATGATAAGAAGAGACACAGAAAGAGGAACACAAGGATATGAAGATGTACTAAATTCCGTTTGAAAAGAATCATGCAAAATCATAAGCATTAACCCATTGAGGACAAACTCATTTTGCTATAACACGCATTTCCCATAAACACCTGTTGAAGTATACTCGGGAGTGTCGGGACTAGTCTTCAATGGATTAAGCAATACTAATAGTACTACTAAATGGAACAGTTGAATCATGATGAGCTAGAGAAAAACAAACACACAAAGAAACTAACAAACATGTCATTGTTTTTCATTTCAAAAGGACTAAGAAATTTCGCACACATATTAAAGGGTGTATGTACAGCTCTGGTCGAGACGAGGATTTAGCTTTATACGTTTTGCGAGATATTCAGAAACCACTCTATGAGATGTCAAAGAGCATGCAATTCTAAGGGGTATCAAAAGTTTATTTGATGAAAATCGGTTTTGAAATGGCTGAGATATCCAAAATCAAGGTGAAACAAAGAGATCCTAATAAAGTTGTGGCCTGTCGCCTTTTATTATTATCACTTTTTTGGATATCTCAGCCATTTGAAAACCAATTTTCATCAAATAAACGTTGAATCCTTCTTAAAATTACATGCTCTTTCATATTTCATAAGAGGTTTCTCATTATCTCACTTAGGAATGTTCAAAACATGAATCCCTCACCTCAACCAGTACTGTACAGTCCCTTTAACAAACTTCATTTCTGTGAATACTTGTCCAGCAGTGATTCCCTGACAACTTCTACCATAATAATAGAACATAATTTCATCTTGATATATATTCTGCCTTGGTATAGATTGAGAGATGATATTCCCATATATAATCTCTGCTAGTTCTTTCAAACACAAATAGCAATTTGCAGAAATAAAGGTACTGTAATGGCATGCAAGACACGAGTATGACACAACTTGTAGCAATCAGAATTAATTTGCAAATTTGCACTTGTCAGACAATTTTGCGAGTGGTTGAATAAGTGATCAAGAATAACTGTGATGAAATGAGGATATAGAATTGTTCCTTTTTAGGAGAAAAGTTGGTGATTTCCAACCTTGGAAATAGTATACTGCACATGTATTTATGATAAGGGAGACAATATTTTACAGAGTTGTATATTTCATGAACATTAGCTGACTCATGAAATCCAAGAAAATAAAAACACTGCCAAATATATGACGTATACCGTACGGTAGACTTGTTGGATACTCACCCTGAGGTACCTGTGAGAGGTCAGTATACCAGAAGATGGGGATGCCATCCTCACTAGTTGCTGACCTATATGGTATAGTGTCTACCAGCCTCGAGCTGTCATATTTCTCCACCTCCTGTTGACCGGTCAGTCGGGCATGCTGGAGGTCGCTCATCTCCGGGCTGACCTCCACAAGGTGAAGGGTCAAGGTGTCAAGAGGTAGCTGAGGGAACTGTTTGAGAACCTAGTTCAAGATATGAAATATACGATTCTTGCATAAAGTGTTCTTGCAGAATGGTTACAGGAACAACAGCATCATTCAAATCAATGGTGCCACCTCCTACTCTGTAGACTCTGTAAGCTGTAGCAGAGAATGCACTTGTACCCATAATGCACTTGTAAATAAATGGACCACCATTTCACACATCACCATGGCACTGCACAAGTCTCTCTTTATAGCAACAGAAGGAGCTTTAAGAGAAATATTGAGAACAAAATATGCACAATTTTGAAAGCATAATAAAACATATCTAGCATGTCAATACTAGAGTCTTTTTAGATTCACAGACAAGACGTACCTGGTATTTCTATGCTGTAGCACATTGTGTGTTTTCGCTCTACATGATTTAGTGCAGTCATGTCTATCAAAACAGTTATCTGTTTTAAAGTCCTACAGTCTTTTGTATAATACCTAAAATTAACATTTCTGTTATACACTGCTGTTCTGTCAAGATACATACCTATGATCTTTTGATTGCAGCTGATTTAAACACTGAGCTTGTCCTGACCCCTTGGAAAAAAAGCTCACAAAGCTAAAAAAAAAAACCAACAACAACAAACAAATGAATGTGTTCAAGCATAAGAGTGGATAAAAGACCGGACATCTTACTCTTAGAACATCTTCCACAAGTGTTCCCCTTCCTGGTCCAAGTTCAACCAGCTGCAATGGTCTGGGACAGCCAAGCATGGTCCATTCATGGATGATCCATAGGGCTATGAGCTGAAATGAAAATATGAATAAAACAGACTACATGCGAGGGTGGGGGAAGGGCACTAAGTTTCACAATACAAGCCATTTACCATTGTGTGTTGCCCTCTTTGCTTGTTTTCCATATTTGCTTTTGTTTTCTTTTTTTAATTTCCAAGTGGGCATGTTTGCATGTGTACAAGCACAGTATATAAAAGTAGAGAAGCTTGAAATATATTGAATATAGTCAGACAGCATATTTGTAAATCAATTCATCTCTTATGATTATTCATAATAGTACTTCCGTCATCTATATGGTACCCACCCCCAGTACCCACCACAGGTTCAGTGAAATCACATCAAACCAGCTAATGAGTCAACTCCAACCTCTACACTATTTGGAAATAAAAATATAAATAAATATAGGTGAAACAGAAACACGAAAATATAATATTGTAAGAACTTTACCTCTCCAAACATTTGGCTGATCTCGGGCGATGTAATGAAGTCACCTCTTTGACCAAAAACATCTCCCTGCATATAATAGCCCTGTACAGATTAATGGGTAAACAGAAAAACAACATCATATGATCATACTTGCAGGTCTGGGCAGATGGCATCACATAAGGCTATCAAGTGGAATTGTAAGGCTAATCAAATGCACAGCACCATAGAGATTTACTGATTAAAGTCATATTAAATGAATGGATACTTAGTGGAGATGAAATGAAGACATCATCACTGTACTCACTCCAACTGGACTGGTGAGAACCTCTTTCATGTATTCAGCCACAGTGATGGGTCCAAGTGTCCGGATGCGCTGCTTCAGTCTGCGAGAGACCGGATTCATTGCTCTTTCCTCACTCTTTTCATGAGTATATCTCACAAGTAGAGTGTTTGGGTGACTGGTGCCCCTCCACACAGTTGGACGGACACATCCTTTTGTGAGAGGTGATGGGTAAATAATTAGTTTCTTTGCAATAACTATAAACAAATTCAAGGAGTCATATCTATTCATTGATTTGACCCCAGACATTTTCCTGTTAAAAGATTTCATACATTGTAAACAACAACTTTTTGATGTAATTAAGATCACAAATTAAGTAATAGTCCAATGCAGAGTTTTTTTTTAAATTCTTTGTCTTCTATCATGAATTCAATGTTTATTGCACATTGTATTGCATAAATCTGTTTGTTTCAACTTAAATACAAGTTCACCATCAAAACATATCATAAATATGTTTATGTTTAATAGCAGATTTGTCAAGAAAACATTTTCAGTAGGCACATCTTTTGTGCTTCTCATAATTCTGCTATCATACTTGATACCATGTATTTTTAAGCAAATTTTGTATATTTTGTAAGCATAAATTTAATTATGTTTTTACTTTTAATTTTAGAGTGGAAAATAAATGAATTTGATTGAATTGAATAAGGGAGCCCTGGCTGGGAGGTTTACTGTACTAATTTTTCACACGTGCATCATGTGCATACAGCATGCAGCAGACACTGTGTAAATTTACTCACCTTACATCAATTCAATTCAATTCAATTTCCAATTCAATTCAATTCAATTCGTTTATTCATCTCAATCATCATAAAACAAATACATTGTGAGATCAATATAGCAAAAAAAAAAGAAAAAAGTATTGATGAGGAGAACAGGGACTACAAAAAGCGATAGCTTGAAAAGGCGTAAAGCCCCCAGATTACAATGGTAAATAGAATGCATGTACATGTACATGACGAAGTGAACAGAATTTTTAAATGAAGTAAAATAATAAACTGTTTGAAATTGTACATAAAACACAGGAAAATACTATACATTGAAATGGAAAAAATAAATAAGGTCTTAGCCCAGTGAAGTTCAACGCCTCCTCCCCCGCCCCCCCCTCCATAAATCAAATTGTATGTGAGCTGAATTTACCGTGTCAATATCTAATGTAATATGAATACATGAAGGAGACTTATCTCTACTAGAATGTACTAACACTACTATTGTTAATTACCCTCCTTCATATATGGTACCTGCTTCACACACAATGCAATGCACCCCACTGGCACTTGATCTACTTTTTAGGCCCCTGCCCCGCATGCCATACATGAAATTCACCTCGATAGCTCGACTTACTCATTCTAAGAAGTTGATTTCCAACTACTCTTGAAACACCTTGATGAGTCAGAACTTTCCGCAACATTATGGGACTGGGTATTTGGTTTGTTAAGAATGGAAATGCTCCTAGCAGCTCTGAGACCCTGCACACACAACTCCAGCAATGTCTACACAGGAGACGGACATAAGCTACTGTTGATCAAATCTAAAGTCGCCAAGCATTGACTAGTTTTTTGCAAGGAGATATTACGGAAATACTATTTTTTTTTAAAAAACGTAATATGATATCACAGTACTTAGAGAAGAAAATATGTATAATAACATATACTATTAGAGGCATTATCTTGGTTTCTAATTCCAAAATATCAAGAAAACCATGAAATGACATTGGCATAAGTTATTTCTTGTTCAAAATGTCATTATCAAGACTACATTTTCAAGATGGCAGCGCCCTTGGACATGTGGAACCAGAAAATATCCATTCCGCCACCTACCAACTTTCTGACTGTTGCACCCTGCCAAGCTGTAGGTGACATATCAGGTGAGTACAAAAATGTCTCTTATATGCTTAGTTTGTTGTGACTCGACTTGATACTGAAGATTATGAGCGATTGTCGCCATACATTCTTGAGGGAATAGGATTCTTTCATATGCGTAGTCCCGTCCGCTCATTTTTGTGTAATATTCAACATTTTAGCTTGCATGTATCGAATACATTGTAGAATTGAATGCTGTAAAATTTACTGCTAACTCTAGTCGTCTAAGCAAGGCTATTCTAGTCTATATCCAACGTAGGTAGTCAAATGTACCATGCTGCCGAAAAGACACGTAAAATATTTTATGCCTAGAATCTATGCGGGTATAGACAAGCTGAACAGACAGGACCAAATAATTGATAAAGTTTAAATGCCAATCTTCCATAAAGGAAGTGTAAAAATTATACAACCACACGCGTGTAGTCGTGTGTGTACATGTTGCACACACGGGGGGCTTTATTGCGTAGCGGGGAAGGTAGGCTCATCGCGTGTTGAAGTGGCCACACACAACGTGTTCCCCGCTACGCAATGGAGCTTCTCCGTGTGTGTGGTATGTACACATCAGTCCGGGAAACCCACTCACAAGGGGGGCCCCTCCTTATAAGTAACCCGTCCCCCTTATAAGTAACCCCCGGGGCACCCCTTATAAGGAGTCTCCACGCTTTTTTGCAATGCAACGCGAAAATGAAAGGACTGCGGCAATTCGCTTGATTATGTCCATAAAGCTTCACAAGTTTCCTAGTTACTCACGAAATTTGAGCAAAATCGGTTTGAGGCATCATATCTAAAATCATGGATTTAAATGCGATGTCAAACGACCCATGCGAATGCTGAAATGCGAGCGATTACTGGCGTGAGTGTCGCCAGGCGCGGCGGCGCGGCAATGCTTGAGTGCAGACGTGGCGACTGAGTACGTACTCAGTCGCCACGTCTGCACTCAAGCATTGCCGCCCCAGTACGACAACATACTGTAAAAGTGAAAATTTTTGCGCATTTCGGGCAACCAGAAACTAGTGCGAAAATAAAAGCACGCGAATATTTTTGCCTGCCGTACGTTCCTGTGCGTGATGTCTTGATTCCGCGGATTTAGAAACACACGAAACTCTTCTTACCCGGCCAAGCGCGAAAAATTAGTAACACGATAATATACACTTTTACAGTACCAGTAGTATGAATTGAATACTGCAGATCAGCAGTGCTCATTTGTGTCTGAGTGATGAGGAACAGTTAGAGTGGAAGGAATGATACTCCTTGTTAATATGGATCTAAAAGACTTAAAGGACAAGTTCACCTTCACAGACATTTGGGTTGAGTGAATGCAGCAATATTAGTAGAACACATCAATGAGAGTTTGAGCAAAATCGGACAATCCGTTAAAAAGTTACGAACTTTTGAAGTTTCTACTCAGTCACGGCTGGATGAAAAGACTACTATAGCTTGTGATGTCACATGAGTACAACAATATAAAGAAAGAATAAACAAAATTCAACATATTTCCATTTTTCGGGCATAACAAAAGAACACTCGACTTCTCTCTTTCAGAAGACAGGGGGAATAGTATTACCCTTAACATGCGTCAATAGCAAGTCGAAGAATTGCGCACTTTATTCAAAAAGTAAAGTTTTGTGAAATTCTCGTTTTATTTTCCTTATATACATGTAGTAGTACGCATGTGACATCATACACTGTAGTAGTCTTCTCTTCCAGCAGTGACTGCGCAGATACTTAAAATATTCGTAACTTTTGAACGGATTGTCCAATTTTCCTGAAACATTCACTGATGTGTTATACTAATATTGCTGCATTCTCTCAATCCGTAGGTATATGAAGGTGGACTTGTCCTTTAAGGTAAAGAAATTTGTCATGCTAAGCCTGTATTTTTCTTTGATACTTCAGTAGCTACCTTTGAGTAGCTGCCAAATCAAAAGAAAGCCCAATACTAGTGTTTGTGGAAAAAAAAATACTGCATTGCCAGTGGGCCATCTTGACCCTAACTTGACAGATGTTTCAGAATTAAGATGATACCGTATAATCTGTTCACTTTAGATAAACGAAACCTAAGAATAGTTATCTGACAAAGTTGAATGCATGATACCTTTTTAGTTTTATGTCATGATTCATTTTCAGGTAAGATTTCAGCTTTTAAATATGCACTGGAGAGGATCTGTGAAGGTGAAACACTTAATGGCACCTACCTACAAGGAGACCAGATCACACTAAGCCGTTTGCTCTACAAAAGCAAGAACTCCAAGAGAAGATGGAAGCTGTATCAACTGCTAGCTGGGGTAAGATAGAATCCAAATAATTTGACATGAATGTATGAATTAGTTTTAAAACAGTTTTTTGCTGCCTAGATGAGACAAACATAGAAAATTATCAAGGCTGACTCTCGAGTATGAACTCATTCAGTATTAACACGTATATCTGTAGTCTCGTTCTATACCTCGTTTTGTTTTGTTTGCTTTGCTTCATGTGGTGTTATTTGTTTTGTCCTCTGTCTTAGTATGTTTTATTCTCTCCATGTTCCCTTGATGTTATCGGTAACTTTTGTCAATTTTAATTTTGTGCTTGTGTTAATGTGTGTTATTCTCTCTGTGCTCCTTATATAATTGTTGATAGCCTTTTTCATTAGGTATTTCAATGTGTAAATTGCAATATGTGTATGATTTGTTTTCAAGGATACATTCTTTTTTAGCAAGCCTCTGGCTTTCTCAGAATTGTACCTGATACATTTTGTAAACATTTTATATCCAAACGATTTTTATTACTGAATAAATGTATGAATTGAATTGAATTAAATTGAATTCACCTTCCCTTCTGTGTTTGTAGCTTTTGCTGTAGCGGCGGGAAAATTGATGAAATGAAATTATTATCATCATGATGATACAAAGTTACAGAGTGTTATTTCATACAATGTTCATGTTGAGTGTCATAGAAAGCGTACCAGTAAAGTCAAACCACCTGAATGGAAGACGTTTCATCAAAACCTAACCTGAAAAAAGTCATGGAATTTTTACAGTTACCCATGTTTTTTTTTTTTTTTTTAATCATTTGTATTGATTGCATCCACATGTTGAAACTGGCAGAGGTGATGACTTCTTTACCTCACCGATATCTTTTGATCTGTGCACAAATCTTCACTAATTTTCCTTTCTGGTTTATGTTTTAAGAATAAGTTGAATTGTTGGCATCAATTTGTAAAATAAATTTTGAAAAATCCATCAATAACCTTTGGGGAAAGAGTGTGCAGTTGAAAAATCATTATCAAAAGCATGATTTTGACAATATTTTGTTGTGAGGGGATAACATTTATCACCTCTTCCAGTTAGCATCCATGTATACAATAATATATGTGGTTGTGATCAGTGTCACTGTTCAGTGAAAATGTGATGCTTCTTCCATATTTTGTTTATTGTTTGTCCAATTTTGATGAAACTCATGCCACTCTGTTCATCATTTTTTTAAAAATACTTTTAAAGGTTATTGATGTCAACTTCAAAATGGAATAGTGTCTTGCACTTGAGCGGTGGAAATCTTACAATCTTGAGTTACCTAAGAAGTCACTTGAGATAGAATAACACAGCCATTGTTGATATGGATGTGGCAAGCTTGTAAATATTTGGAAGAATTTGTCGAGCACTTCAAAGATTATTTCATGCCAGTAGATTTCCCACAGAAATCCTCAATATAATGTGTGTTAGGCCCTGTGTGGGTCAGTGTTTGCTACTACAACATAATATGTTTCATGACATTTGTTTGTATTCATGTGTAAACACATGATAATTTTTTGTTGAAAAGTGATATGGTGAAGTTTACACTGCATTTAACAATGGCTTTTATTTTCTGTTCCAGTAATGGCCTCAAAATGGCACATACACCAATAAGTTTCACACAGTGTTTGATCTGACCCAAGCTGTAAGAAGGTCAACCTCGATGCAAGTTGTGAATATGTACTGATAAGTCGGGCAGTAATTAAAGTTCATCTTCTTGACTATAATCTTATTATAACTTGATGTTGGTTGTTTCTCTTTTTTTAGCTGAAGAAATGTCTGGATCGATTAGCAGAAGCTGGCATCTTCTCTTATGCTAAATTAATGCTGTCATGCTGGGAAAGGTAACTTTTTCTACTCATTGTGTTCATTTATGCCTTTAATCTGAGCTGCACAAATTGTAGTGTGGGGCAGTCAGCATTGTAACATTTGTAACATGGTCTCTCGATTTTGTATAATCTTTATACTGGTGATGAAAAAAACTTGCACACAGAAACAGTGAAAGATTAAGAAGATTCTAATTTGTCTTTCTATGCCTTTGTGTTGATGTGTATCTTTGCTCCCTGTCACTCTGAAGTGAAAACATGAATTTGAATTCATATAGACAGTTTACATCTATCCTCTTTGAAAATCTGTATTGATGAAACAGACACAACCACATACCATCAGTTGAGGACTCAAGATAATTGTTAACTCCATGTTCTTTGTACATAACCTTGACTTCATTCTTTTTTTTTAATATCACAAGTATTTTAAAAAGAGATTAAGCAAGCTCCCCTAAAAATTAATAGTGTGTACTTACGTAATGCAGAAATTTATGTCTGGTTTCACAGATATTAAGTGTACACCATACATTTTTCCTAAATTTGACTACATGTTTTTTCATATACATTATATGATGTTTATTCTGCTTTATGGCTTGATCCTTAGTTTCATATTTCCAGAATAATAGCATTTTAATCCCGTAGTTTTAATTATGACTTATGGTCAAAATGATGATGTTTCAAGAATCGTTTTATCAGATATGCTGTTTACACTTTGCCTTTAAATCTGTGCCATTTCCTTCTCACATCATCTTATCAATCCCTCCATCCAACTCTATAGAGAACTTCCACCAGAGGAGGAAGAGGAGTCACTTTCTGTAGACTGTCTCCCCAGCAGGCAGATGTTGGAATACCTACTAGTCTCCCTTCAAGGCTGTGCCAAGCTGATTATTCGCATCTCATCATTCTGCGAACAGTCTGGCCTGTATCCTTCCATGTTTACCATTTCCATATCATAAGATTACAATGATTGCAAATCCAAGAGTTGAAGTTGAGTATATTCAAGGAAGTACTTGGCACTTAGGTTGAAATATGAGTTTAAAAATCATTTTAGAAGGTTTTGGCATTTCACTCCTTCTTCCACATCATTTGCCTAAGACAATATGAACCTAAAGTACCACAATCACTTTTTCATCTAGCACAAACACTTTGATCCTGGGAATATTACAGGGGTGTTAAGATAACACTAGAGTTAGGGATGAAAAGTTTTGCTTGGTGTTGCTTGCATTAATCTGACCATTACTGCCAGAGCTCCATTTAACATGATGATTTGGTAGGCAACACCACCACCATCACTAGCACCAAACTTAATATCACCCATTCTCTTCCTGAAGTAGTGATGATAAGAACTTGCCTTTCCTTAACAGTGCTTGATATACATAGCCTCATGCTGCAGGATCTGCACCTTGGGAAGTTTCTTGGTAACAACCTGGTTCTCTTTGCCATTGTCAGCAGGACACGGTAGGAAAGCTTTTGGTGTTTTGAGAATTTTAAGCAATCTTAAATCCCCTGCTTGTATTATGTAGGTTTTTCATGGACTTGTGAACTAATTTTGAGCTATTAGTCCAGTCAAAATAGGGTTTCACCCACCACTAATTGCAACAGTACGAATTCCACTGCAGTGCAACTTGTTATGGGCTCCTAAACACCATACTAAAAGTCCCAAGAAATCCAATGGGGTAAAGTGGCTAAATTTGCATAATATGCAAATTAGCTCCCATAATGATAAAAATACAGTGTTTCCATGAAAACTATGCTTCTAGGTTTCAGATTGGAAAACCGAAAGTGTTTTAACCTATGTTTACAATGTCAGCTAGTGCGATGCAAACATTTCCATGGACATGATCTGGGCCTCATTTGCATAATATGCAAATTAGCTCCCCATAATGATAAAAATACAGTGTTTCCATGAAAACTATACTTCTAGGTTTCAGATTGAAACACCGGAAGTGTTGAAACTTATGTTTCCAATGTCAGTTAGTGCGATGCAAACATGTCCATGTACATATTCTGGGCCTCATTTGCATAATATGCAAATTAGCTCCAATAATGATAAAAATACAGTGTTTCCATGAAAACTATGCTTCTAGGTTTCAGATTGGAACACCCAAAGTGTTGAAACATATGTTTGCAATGTAAGTTAGTGCGATGCAAACATTTCCATGTACATATTCTGGGCCTCATTTGCATAATATGCAAATTAGCTCCAATAATGATAAAAATACAGTGTTTCCATGAAAACTATGCTTCTAGGTTTCAGATTGGAACAACGAAAGTGTTGAAACATATGTTGCAATGTCACTTAGTGCGATGCAAACAATTCCATGTACATAATCTGGGCCTCATTTGCATAATATGCAAAGGTTACCGAGCCAACGGAATATTCAAATGCACCAAAGTGCCAGATATGAGCATATCAAGAGTGTTCAAATGTGATATTTCAGTTTCTCTTCACCAAAAACAAACTTTTCAGCAATAGAAACCTGGCATGAATAAGTTTAAGCGAATAATAGTTTGTTATCAGAAAGATAATGATAGCTTATCCATTAATTACGTAGAATCAAAGTACGAATTTAAGCAACTGTCAACATCTATAACTTGTCCAATTTTGTAATTAATGAACTCTATTTGGAGAGTTGCTTATTCGAATCTGGATGATTCAGCTCTTGCAGCCTTGAGGGTTTTGAGATTTTGAAGATAGCACAGTCAAAGGAAACTCTGTGGGTAGTGACCAAAGTTACCAATATCGATCATATCCCCACGGCCATTTGCAAAACATGCATCAACCAACGCGATTTCCGTTGTTCTAAGCGTACAAGATTTTTTTTTAAAGTCGTTTGGCCGTCTAGCAAAGACTATTTCCATGAAAGTATATCTTTAAAAAGTGGTGCACATGAGTCAAAGCGACTCGGAGGGAGGTACCCGAATTTATCCCTATACCCTCACAGCCCGGTACAAAACACAGTATATACACGTGAATACAGCTGTTTGAAGCGAAAAAAAAAAAAAAAAACAACCCTCTATAACGTTCTTTTCGTTTTATTTCCATTAAATTTCAGTGGAAGTTATAGAAGAATTATTGTTCTACAATATCTATAAGATGAAAAGGTGAAATCCTAAAGGCAATGAAAAACATGCAGTATATACAACAGCGAAAAAAAATGTTTCATGGGTACATGCCTCTGAAAAGTTCTTCCGCCTGTCTAGCACATACTCTTTTATTTTCGTAAAATGCAATTCAGGTAATACAGGAGACGTTGCTTTACAATATCTATATTGTCAAAAAGTTGGACATTCAAACGCAAGCCCTTGGGAAGTGCCCAAATCACCCATACCTTGACCTTCGTGGTCCCAAAACAGGTTAACAAAACATGCATTATATGCCAAAGCAAATTCAGTTGCACATGCACGTAGAAAGTCGTTTTGCCGGGTTGTAAATAAAAACACTTTACTTTTCATGATTTTTAAATGGTAGAGACACTGCTTTACAATATTCATATAGTCAAAGGGGTGCACAATCAAAGGCCACCGAGTGGGATGTGTTCAAATCATCCAACCCCCAGGGCAATATAGGAAACATGCACTATCATTTAGCACGAATATGTTCCAATTTTCCAACGGTTGTACAGCAAGTGCCCTATTGTTTTCAAGAAATGCAATATAATTAAAAGAAGAAAAAATTGCTCTACCTTAACTTTATTGTCAAAAGGGTGAACATTTCAAAGCGATCCCTTGGGAAGTGTCCAAAATTACACCTCCGCTCAAGCACCGTAATTACAACACACGGATACTATGAACGCAAATACTGACGTTCTTTGGTGCATGGTCTTAGAAGTAGTTACGGCAATACAGCTACACACTTTTATATCGATGAATGTCGTGGAAATGATAGAATAAGCATTGCTTCACAATATCTTTTCAGTGAGAGGATGCACATTAAATTCCAATCCTGTGGGATGTGCCCCAAAGTACCCCACCCTCACGGTAATATAGAAAACATTGAATATCATTAACGCGAATATGTTCCAAACGTACATGTTTCAAACTTCGATCATGCCATGCAGCATGGTCACTTTTGTTTTCAAAAATACATTGTAGTTAATAGAGGAGACATCCCTTAACGATATCCATATTGTCAAAAGGGTGAACATTAAAGGACAATCCCTTCGGAATGGTCCAAAATTACACCTACGCTCACGCACCCTTAAGACAAAACACAGATATTAGCAACGCAAACACCGTTGTTCTAGCGTGGATGGTTTTAGAAGTAGTCCCGGCAATACAGCAAATACACTATTTATCAATGAAAAGTCATGGAAATGATGTTCAGAAGAGGCTGAACTTTGTAAGATCTATACAGTGAAGAGGATGCACATTAAATGGCAACCCTGTGGGATGTGCCAAAAATATTCAACCCTCACGGCAACTTAGAAAACATATAATATCATACAACGCGAATATATATATGTTCCAAACGTACATGTTTTCAAAATTCCATCGTGCTGAATAGCAAAGGCACTTTTGTTTCCAAGAAATGCAACTGATTAATAGAGGAGACATTGCTCTACAATAACTATATCGTCAAAAGGGTGAACATTCAAAAGTAATCCCTTGGGAAGTGTCCAAATTCACATCTACGCTCACGTCCCCTTATTACAAAACACAGATATTAGCAACGCAAATACCGTTGTTCTAGCGTGAATGGTTGTAAAAGTAGTTCCCGCAATACATCAAATACAATTTTCATCAATGACATGTTATGAAAATGATAGAAGAAACTTAACTTTACAAGATCTATACACTTAAGAGGGTGCGCATCAAACGGCAACCCTGTGGGATGTGCCAAAAATACTCCACCCTCACGGCAATATAGAAAACATATAATATCATATAACACGAATATATATATGTTCCAAACGTACATGTTTTCGAAATTCCATCGTGCCGTATAGCAAAGGCACTTTTGTTTCCCCCCCCCCCCCAAAATGAAACTAATTAGTAGAGGAAACATTGCTCTACAATAACTACATTGTCAAAAAGGTGGACATGCAAAGGTAATCCCTGGGGAGGTGTCTAAATTTACACCTACGCTCACGCCCTTTATGACAAGATACGGATATTAGCAACGCAAATGTAGTTGTTCTAGCGTGAATGGTTTTAAATGTAGGTCCAGGAATACAGCAAATACACTCTTATATAAATGAAAAGTCATGAATATGATAGAAGAAGATTTGCTTTACAAGATCTACACAATAAAGAGGGTGCTTATTGAAGGGCGACCCTGTGGCGTGTGCCCCCGAAATGCCCTTTATCCTCTTGGCAATATAGAAAACATATAATATCATATAACACGAATATATATGTTCCAAAAGTACATACTGTCAAAATTCGATCGTGCCTTATAGCACGGGTATTTTTGTTTTCAAGAAATGCAATGTAATCAATGCAGGAGACATTGCTTTACAATACTTATATAGTAAAAAGTGGTGCACATTTAAAGCGGCCCCTTGGGAGGCGCCCAAAGTTACCCCCTCAACCCCGCGTCCCGATATGCAAAACTTGCATTATGCCAACGTGAGTACTGTTGTTATGAATGTACTCTTACAGTTACCGCTAATTTGCATTTTATGTAAATTATTTTTGTACGACCAATTCGAAAAGGCATCTATCGTGTTCATTGACCTACAAAATATAAGTTTATACATTTAAATCTTTAAAATTGGATGACGGGAAGCTGAGATCTGTCAATTTCCTCTCATTTCAGGTGCTAATTTGCATATTATGCAAATTTTACTATTTTACCCCGCTGGATTTTTTGGGACTTTTAGTATGGTGTTCAGGAGGCCTCAACGACTTGCTCTGCAGTGAAATTCCTACTGTTGCAATTAGTGGTGGGTTACCCCCTAAAAATCGCTAGATTGACTGGACTATATTGAAAACATTGTGATCCTGTCTTCTATGTGAGTGTATGTATGTGTAATTGAGCTGTGTGTGTGTGTGTGTGTGTTCATGGTATATGTGTGAATTATCCAGGCAGTACAAAGTTTCTGAGGGGATAAAAGGTCTGTAAATGTACTTCTCTTCTATAATGTAGCACACATTACCTTAAGTCACATTGAGTTCTCACTTTAATCCATGAAAAGCTTTCCTGAACATTCAGTTTTAAGGAGTTTTTAAAATCCATTCGACAAACCTACACTTCTGGCATAATTTGGCAAATTTACTGTATTTCTGCAGGGGCAGCTTCAAATGAACATTGCCAATAGAATTCAGTATGAATCTTTGGAGTAGCTCAAAGGGATTTGGAAAAAAAAATCATCTTTTCTAAAGGAATGTATTCTTTTATATCAATTCACATGAAAATTGACTTGGACCAAACTTTGCTCACATTTAGATTTCAGGGTTTTGAATTCATGATTTGAAATTCAAAATTTGAATACATTATTCACAGATAAGCAGTAGTGAATGTAGAAGTACACATGAACAAGAACATTGAACAAGGTAGGCAGTAGAAATGTGGATTCATTTGGTATGACTTACCAACTGATTATCTGACAAATTGTTCGAAAGATCATTTCCTTTATCAGTGTGACAAATTTCACGCTGAACAATTTTTCAGTCTCCCTTCTGTTTTAAGTTTTGTTTATTTTTCCTGATTTCATCAAGACGTGAAAGGCAAGATGCACACCTTATTATCCTGACATACTAATGACATATTTTTGTCGCACACATGACTCCAAGATCCATTCCACTACCAACTGGATGTCAGGTATATCTGTCAAATCTAATATGCACGCTTCTAGCTTGTCAAAACTGAGAGGATCTTTTGTCCATTTAGTTTAAGGAACCTATGAGATGACAACTCTGTGGTGTCAATGAGACATTTTGTACTGCAAGTGCATTTTTAATGAACATGACATCTACATTGACATGAGTACAATGACCTATGTACCACAGTAGTCGTATTTCAAACCATGACGTGCCTTTGTATGTTTAATATACCTATGGTGTTTTAGAGATTAGAGACATAACCACTGAGCTTTAGTTATCTCTTTTTTCATTTTCGATACTTCCAGTGTACTGATCTCTAGGCTCCTCAAGTCTGTCATAAGCTGGTATGATGACCTGTTTCCATGCGTACCACTTCTGTCAGCTACAAATGCACCATGGGTAAGCCAGTTTTTTAACTCAGACCATAACTCTATTCATTAAAATGGGTATTTTTTTTTTTTTTTGTAATATAAAGATATGTTTACATTGGTGTTATTTAAATTGTGTAAGTGTTTTGGTTGTGCATCGTATTGTGGAGAGCATGTGCATTGACAGTGAATTATAATCTAATCTCCTTGCTCTCTTTCCATTTCTTCAGCTGAGAACAGGAACTGAGTTACCTTCACATCTTGAAGAGTGGCTGGGAGATGAAGCGAAGCGACTCACAACCAACATGTCGTGGTATGTTCACTTCTTCCCTCTTTCACAGAAACAAACAAATAAATGAACAAACAAACAAATAATCAAAGTAGATAGTCAGCTTAGGTTTATGGTGATATTTTTTGTTGGTGTTATTCAAGTCACTCTATCAATACTCCTGCAACCTGGATCGTCCCATAGTATGTAGTTTATGACGTGTCAGTAAAAGCTATGGAGATAGAATTTCTAGGTCTTTCCATGCTCATATCTAGAAACTTCATTGGGCACAGTATTACTGATATTCCTTCATCTAAACTAAGAGTCAGTGTGTGTGTACTCAGCCTTACAGAACACTGATTATGACCTTATGACCAAAATACTGTAAAAGTGGATATTTTCGCGTGACTAATTTTTCGCGCTTGGCCGGGTCGGAAGAGTTTCGCGTGTTTTTAATTCCGGGGAATCAAGACATCACGCACAGGCACATATGGCAAGCAAAAATATTCGCGTGCTTTTATTTTCGCGCTAGTATCTGGTTACGCGAAATGCGCGAAAATTCGAACACCGCGAAAATTTCCACTTTTACAGTAGTACATTCCATCCAAATTATTGTAAGTAATTTTGATCAACAGCCATTCTCATTATATTCACCCTGTGAAAGGATATACTGTACATCTCCCTATATGTGTGATGATTGTATGTAGAGCATGTCACTAAAAGTCCATTTGTCTTTGAATGATCAGTCAACCAATAGGTCAATGTAAGCTCATAGTATTAGATATAATGATGATTTCATTACTTGTCCATGTCTGACTGAAAAAATTGGACTGATTATTTCCCAAACTTTCTAGGAAATCAAAAGCTCTGAAGATGAAGCGAGATGTGCTGCTGGAACTTTTTAATGGCGCTGAAGACGTTAATGGCAGTCAAATCCAAGATGATGTGCAGGCTGGGGTAGTCCACTCTCTTCTACATCAACCAGTGACAGATTTGGGAGGTAATATTCATGCGAGAATAATCAACGGTATACCATTACTATGATGTGAGGTCATTATTCCAGGTGTTTCAGACGAATATGTTATATAATACATACAAATATAGTCATGTTTTACTCTGTACACTGTGAAAAAAATGTAAAATTGAATTGGAAAAAAAAAATCAAATCATTAAATCAGACAAATTTTGCAAAGGTATGCTTCTGTTTCAGTCTCATGTCAATAAAGGCATCATATGCTTGTGCAGATAGATTTGAATCTTCAGAAAATGCCCTAAGATTAGACAGCTTGACCAAAATACTACTAAATGATCAGAAATTCATATTGGTGCTAGTATGTTCTGTTGGAGATTATTCATGCCATGAGATACCAGTATGAATGCATGTACTTACTGTATATACAGTGTGTTGGTCTGTGTGATCTACATACAGTAGTATTCAAAAATATTTGGTAGTTTGTTCCATCAATTTTCACTGTAGAAAACTGGACTTGATCCTGTGTGATACTAGAATACACATATGGTATTATAAAAAGTTTCTGTGGGAGCTGCTGTCATATTGTGGCTTGTGATGTTGTTTAGGCCCCTGGGGTTTTAGACTCGCCTGTTTACATCTGTTTTTGTTGTATGACTTTTGTTTTTACTGAAAACCAGTAGGAAATTGAAAAGGAAGTGTCCTAACTTTGATGATATTGCAAATCACAATGCCAGTTGTCACAGGTAGTTCTGTACACCAGTGGGTGGTGAAATGCAAGACTTACATTTTTAGGCACTTGATAGATAATATGCTTTAAAAGTGTAAATACAGCCAGTTACTTAAAAATAAGGCACTTCTGCTTTCTGTGATTGCCTGCTTAGGTATCAGCCATTATAAAGTTTCAATTTCTAGAGCTTAATTTCTGTATTTAACTTGTATATTACACCTACGGATATAATTTCTTTTATGACAAATACCATTACTCCTAGAGTATCGCTGAAAGCAGGCTATGATTTAGACTTCTGTCAAGTCTTGCAATGCTTTTGAAATGGACGAAAGAAAATTAGGTTGTGAATATGTTTAAATGTGTATTTTCCACTTGTCATTTCTATTCATTTCACAGAGAAACTTAATGCAGAAGATTTGAAGGCAGTGTTAATGGGGACAAACTCACCCACATTAAGTGGACCTGGTAGTACACAAAAGATGAAAAGTGCAAAGCCCAACAGGAAACGAAAGAGAGCAGAATCTGTGGAACAGTGTCATGACAACATTAAGACCAAAACGAGCCGTTCCCCATATGGTAGCCAAATCAAACACCAAGCCCACAGGTCAGATACCAAAACGAGGTCACAAACAAGCAATGACATCATACGCAGAGTCAGAAAGAATCTAAAGTCGGGCAACATTGCGGTTAGTTTCGGCAATCCATGGGAAGAGACTAGAGATAGGAGCATCAGCAGTAAAGGTGCCAGACTACCCAGTGTGTGTAGGATGTCGTTGAGTAAACGGAGGAGAAGCAGCACCTCACTGCAGCGAAGTCTATCTTGGGAGAATGCAAAAACAGGTCTGTCAGTCAGCAATGGGAAGGGGATGCCCAGGAAGAAGAGAAAGCATGAGCACCACCTGGTGAAACTAAAGAGGAGAGGGAAGATGCGAGGGAGGAGCAAGGCTGCAGTACCTGATTCCAGTGGTTCCACTAGTCTTGTCATTGCCAATAGCACTGCTGAGAAAGACTCTCATGTGCATAGGGAGTTCTTGAGTAAACAAAGGAAAGGAGGAACCCCACAACAGCAGAGTTTGTCCGGCGAGAATGCAAAAAGATGTCCATCAGTCCGCAAGGGTGAGAGAAATTCCAGGAAGAAGAAAAATCTTGGAGACCAGCAGTTGAAACTAAAGAGAAGGAATCTGAGGAGAAAGAAGAATAGTGCATTACCTGACTCCAGTGGTTCCAATTGTCTGGTCATTCCTAACAGTGCCGTTGAAACTAACTCTGATGCACTGGGCTCTCCTGTGAGTTCCAGGAAAAGTAAAAGGCAGAAAAGTGTGGAGAGATCCAATCCAAGCAAAGGTCAGTTACTGGGGCATAGAAGTTCCTTGCAACCTGGCACATCAGATTTTGGTAGCATCCCTCCTCAGACTCCTCAAACCCAGTCCTTTCCCAAGCCTCCTCTCCCTCCTCAGAAACCAATGAGGCGGGCTAAGATGGTCAAGCGACTGCACAAGATGAGGCAGAAACTTCTTGCAAAATTGCGATTCAAGAGGAGGGCTTCTCATAAGTTCAATACTGATTCCTTGACTATCGCCAACCAAGGAGGTCATCAGCAGGACAAGGAGAAGCAGCATTATCCAAGCCCTCAACAACTGCGACACCAGGACCATCAAGGACGTCGTTATCCACTTCTGGGGCAACAACTTCCTCAGCAACCCTGGATCAAGCAGCAACATTCTCATCACCATGACCACAGTGTGGGACAACTTCTACCAATCCCTTATCAGCAACAAACTCTTACTCAGCATCAGCGACATTACCAGCAGCCACAGCCGCAATTTCAGCAGCATCAACAGCAATATCAACAGCTACAAGCACAGCAACATCAACGGTATCATCCACAACGTCATCACCAGCAAACTCAGCAGCAACATCATCATCATCAGCTTAAGCAGCTGCAACCTCACATGCCTTCACACAGGACTGCAAAGACAGGCAAGAAAGGACGCTCGTCCACAGAAAGGCAAAGGCATGCCACAAAAACTGAACTTGTGGGTAGTGACATTGATTCAATATTTGACAAACTGTTGTAAAAAAAAGATTGTTATGTGAGATCTGTATGCCGTAGCTCACCTTTATGCCATGCCACTACCTCAGTAGGAGTAAATTTGACTGATTGTCTGCACCCATTGGCTTTTACCCCTAGTGGAACCTACCTTTTCTTAGCACAGGGTAGAGGACTATTTTAGGGTAGGGCCTAGTGGGCCAAGGGTCTATGTGCCCCCTCCCCCCCTGAGATGGGAAGTTATAGATGTTGCAATATTTTTCTGATTTCGTTATTTTCTTTTTGAAGGCACCAAAATGGGAGGGGGGGATGAGGCTGCACCATTCAGTCCTCCTCCTGGTTCCACAGCCCCTATAATATACCACGCTTTAATTCTCTCCACTGGATGATAAATCCTATACTGCTAATTCATCTTTGACCATCGGGTTCTCTAGCTCTTACTTGCAGAGTACAGGAATCCTGCTATTCCTTGTGCAGATTTCATTCAGTGGTGTAGCTATTTCATTCAAGTACAAGAGCACCTTAAAATGAATGATACATGGTCTCTTGTGGTGTCATGACCGGGTACATCATCCTGCTGGTTTAAGCAATATCTCAAGGTCTTGGTCATTCTCAACTATGGTGGTTAATTGTAGCTAATGATGTCTTCTTTCACAATGGAGATAACAGGTCTAGGGCAATTACCCCCTGGACAATTACCCAGGACCCTTCCTTTTCCCCTAACCGTAATCCTGAACCTAATCCTAACCCTAACCCAAACTCTATACCCTAATCCTAATCCTAACCCTAATCTTTACTCTAACCTTATCACTAACCAGTATTTAGCTGGGTTGGGGGGGGGGGGGGGGGGGGGGGGGGGGGGTAATTGCCCTGATAGCGAGATAACAACTCAAACTTTTAGCTTTATTGATTGTCTTTTAATTGCCAAGAGGTGGTGCTATATGTCTACCTCTCCTTCATTATGGTAAGCCTAAGGTGAGAAAATCTATGTACACTGTACTAGTACATTGTGTTCTATCGAAGTAAAACAACAGCAGTGCCAATTAGTACATGTACTACACATGTACAGTGATAGGTAAACATGTGTAGGGGATGTATGCGTGTTTGTAGTAGTGCAGCTTATTATACAGGAGAGAGGAAGAGAAGAGAAGAGAGACGGAGGGTGGAATAAGAGTTTGATTGGTATTCATCTTGTTGATAAATAACAATGACATGGTTAGGAATCTGTTAAAGGATGATTGTTAATTCTCAAATACATGTACAGAATGTATAAACATGAAGGTGCAGTTATTACACACTTCATTTGTCCCCGCCGAACGAGTTCGAGCAGGGGACTATGAAACGGGCTCCGTACGTGTGTGTGTCCGTGTGTCCGTCCGTCCGTGTGTCCGTCCGTCCGTGTGTCCGTGTGTGCGTCCGTGTGTGATCAAAATCTTCAATTTGCTACTTCTCTGTCATTTATGAGCCAATTTTGATTCTGTTTGCTTTATATGATAGCACTACATGGGAGCTTTGAAACTTCTACACAGAATTTCAGTCGTGACCTTTGACCTTGACCTTTGACCTATATTGTACATTTTGCTACAAAATGCTACTCCTTCGCCATTTCTAACCCGATTTCGATTCCGTTTGCTTTATGTGATGGCACTAGGTGAGGGCTTCAAAACTTCTACACAGAATTTTGACCTTTGACTTCTTTGACCTTTGACCTTGATTTTTTACCTGTATTGTACATTTTGCTACAAAATGCTACTCCTTCGCCATTTCTAACCCGATTTCGATTCCGTTTGCTTTATGTGATGGCACTAGGTGAGGGCTTCAAAACTTCTACACAGAATTTTGACCTTTGACTTCTTTGACCTTTGACCTTGATTTTTTGACCTATATTGTACATTTTGCTACAAAATGCTACTCCTTCGCCATTTCTAACCCGATTTCGATTCCGTTTGCTTTATGTGATGGCACTAGGTGAGGGCTTCAAAACTTCTACACAGAATTTTGACCTTTGACTTCTTTGACCTTTGACCTTGATTTTTGACCTATATTGTACATTTTGCTACGAAATGCTACTCCTTCGCCATTTTTAACCCAATTTCGATTCCGTTTGCTTTATATGATGGCACTAGTTGAGGGCTTCAAAACTTCTACACAGAATTTTGACCTTTGACTTTTTTGACCTTTGACCTTGATTTTTGACCTATATTGTGCATTTTGCTACAGAATGCTACTCCTTCGCCATTTCTAACCCGATTTCGATTCCGTTTGCTTTATGTGATGGCACTAGGTGAGGGCTTCAAAACTTCTACACAGAATTTTGACCTTTGACTTCTTTGACCTTTGACCTTGATTTTTGACCTATATTGTACATTTTGCTACGAAATGCTACTCCTTCGCCATTTTTAACCCGATTTCGATTCCGTTTGCTTTATATGATGGCACTAGTTGAGGGCTTCAAAACTTCTACACAGAATTTTGACCTTTGACTTCTTTGACCTTTGACCTTGATTTTTGACCTATATTGTGCATTTTGCTACAGAATGCTACTCCTTCGCCATTTCTAACCCGATTTCGATTCCGTTTGCTTTATGTGATAGCACTAGGTGAGGGCTTCAAAACTTCTACACAGAATTTTGACCTTTGTCTTCTTTGACCTTGGCCTTGATTTTTGACCTATATTGTACATTGGCTACAAAATGCTACTCCTTCGCCATTTCTAACCCAATTTCGATTCCATTTGCTTTATGTGATTGCACTAGGTGAGGGCTTCAAAACTTCTACACAGAATTTTGACCTTTGACTTCTTTGACCTTTGACCTTAGTTTTTTACCTATATTGCACATTTTGTTACAAAATGCTACTTCCGGCGGGGACATATGTTACGCACCGCGTAATTTCTACTTTTCCTTGTTGTTTTTATTTTGTGTATGACAGCTTACTACACATTGATCTACTGCACTCCAAAAGGAACAAGGAAAAGTAGAAATTACGCGGTGCGTAACATATGTCCCCGCCGGAAGTAGCATTTTGTAGCAAAATGTGCAATACAGGTCAACAATCAAGGTCAAAGGTCAAAGAAGTCAAAGGTCAAAATTCTGTGAAGAAGTTTTGAAGCCCTCACCTAGTGCCATCACATAAAGCAAAGAGAATCAAAATCGGGTTAGAAATGGCAAAGGAGTAGGATTTTGTAGCCAATGTACAATATAGGTAAAAATCAAGGTCAAAGGTCAAAGAAGTCAAAGGTCAAAATTCTGTGTAGAAGTTTTGAAGCCCTCACCTAGTGCCATCACATAAAGCAAACGGAATCGAAATCGGGTTAGAAATGGCGAAGGAGTAGCATTTTGTAACCAAAGTACAATATAGGTCAAAAATGAAGGTCAAAGGTCAAAGGTCAAAATTCTGTGTATAAGTTTTGAAGCCGTCACCTAGTGCCATCACATAAAGCAAACGGAATCGAAATCGGGTTAGAAATGGCAAAGGAGTAGCATATTGTAGCCAATGTACAATATAGGTAAAAAATCAAGGTCAAAGGTCAAAGAAGTCAAAGGTCAAAATTCTGTGTAGAAGTTTTGAAGCCCTCACCTAGTGCCTTCACATAAAGCAAACAGAATCGAAATCGGGTTAGAAATGGCGAAGGAGTAGCATTTTGTAGCAAAATGTACAATATAGGTAAAAAATCAAGGTCAAAGGTCAAAGAAGTCAAAGGTCAAAATTCTGTGTAGAAGTTTTGAAGCCCTCACCTAGTGCCATCACATAAAACAAACAGAATCGAAATCGGGTTAGAAATGGCGAAGGAGTAGCATTTTGTAGCAAAATGTAAAATATAGGTCAAAGGTCAAGGTCAAAGGTCACAACTGAAATTCTGTGAAGAAGTTTCAAAGCCCCCATGTAGTGTTATCATATAAAGCAAACAGAATCAAAATTGGCTCATAAATGACAGAGAAGTAGCAAATTGAAGATTTTGATCACACACGGACGCACACACGGACGCACGGACGGACGGACGGACGGACGCACGGACGGACACACGGACACACACACGTACGGAGCCCGTTTCATAGTCCCCTGCTCGAACTCGTTCGGCGGGGACAATTATATGTGTGTCAGAAAAAATGAATTTTGAGATGGAAGTGGTTTTTTTTTTGTGTGTGTGTATCCTGTGGTAACAAGGAATGCTTTGCAACCACAAGACTTAACTTCTCGAAACTCTGCTTACTTTTGAAAAAGCAATTAAAGAGAAGTATACTGTACATATCATAAAAGAATGGATAAGCTGGAAGACTGTTCTTGAAGACTTTTTGAACAAACTGAACCAACAGTATCAGCAGCGGTGACAAACAGTTGCATCACACAAACTGAAAGAGTGCAAATTGTACCATGGTTCAATGTTTAGCTTGTTGATACCTCCTTGGTTGGTTCTATCACTTATATCATGGTTCTTAAGGATATTATACTGCACTGTTATTTCGTGCAGGATCAATGCAAGCAAGTCAAGTGCACCAGCCGCCTTGTGTGGTGTGTGGGAGAATGGGGGTGGAGGTAGTTAATAAGTGCCTTCTTAGCTCTAATCTCTATACAGTAGTAAAGAGATCATTAGTGCCGAGTCATCGTAACAGAACTACAAACCATTTATAGGCTCAGTGCAATGTAATTATAACTTAAGTTTCGTAACAATAAGCGTTACATTTTCATTCACAATGATTAAGATTGCTAGAATACATGATATAAAATGAAGGTCTTGAAATCCTTTTAAAAATCGATGATGTCGCCAGTCGTGTACGAGAGTCAATTATTTATTGTGTTCCATCCCGTCTGCCGACATTTAGATTTAGATGATAACCAACCCAGTCTTCTGCGGTTGTCCAAAAATGTTAGTCGCATGTGGGTACGCGCCAACATTGAGAAAGTCGTATCAAAATCATGGTTTTGTAATTGGTGTAGGTAGGCCTACATGTACAATTAGGTAAACTCATAACAACAACAAACAAAAACAATAACAACAACCCCAAAGAAAAATAACATTGAAATACCTTCTCAAATCTCCAAATGCAGCAGAAGAATTCTTGTTTCAGTTTTTCCTCCAGAGTTCAAACGTTAAAAAATAACAAATCCATACAAATAACATTGACAGGTTGAACCCCACTCCTGCTTCGTCGGCATTTATGGTTGAGGGTCTGACTCCGAATGAACGGCTGTAATTCTGATGCTGGAGTTCGTTATTCCGAAACGCACAGATTCCAAATGCTTAGATGTTCGCCAGTCCGAAAATGAAATACTGTACGTTTCATTAATCCTAACATTTATTGCTTTACTCCGAAGGTTTGTTAATCGGAAAATGAAATAAGGTGTGTTATTCCACAGGTTCGTTAATCCAAAAATGAAAGCTAGGTTCGTAATAATAAGTAGAATCAAACGTTCGGAATAACGATTCTTATTTCGTTTTTGGATTAATGAACCTTCGGGATAACGAACTGTAACCTGAGCGAGATTATCTTCAGGGCCAGTATGACGAAGGAGACTCGACTATGGCCGTATGCAGCTGAGAGAAATTGTTCATTTTCATTTTTTTTTTAAGAGTCGAGTGGATGTTTGATTTTCAAATAATTTTGATGAGTAAATGAGAAAATTACAAAACAATTACATAATTCTTTTTTTTTTCTTTGCTCATATTTCTCGTTATCCTATGTGAGAATACACAACGGGTCATGGCATTGGTTTGTGTGTGTGTGTGTATGTGTGTGTGTGTGTGTGTGTGTGTGTGTGTGTGTGTGAATACACAACGGGTTATGACATCTGTCGCCACTCCATACCCATCCTTTTACAGTGTACGTTGTCATTGAAAATTAACGATATCCGCCTCCATAGACTGAGTACATAGTGAAGACTCACACGCTTACAAGAAGTGACAGATATACGATTAATATATTCATATTTTCCCTACATATTTATTGTTCTCACTTTTTTGATTGAAAATTTTCCGAATATTCCACATAAATGTGCACCAGATCGTCGAATTTCAATTCTAAACATGAAAAAATTTTCCCCAATTTTAATTACAATGTATTTAAAAAGCATGGGAAAATCATGCCAAGTTGGTTTGGTGGTTTTTGCTTGCAACATAAATACAGTGTAAATAACCATCCTTTTTATTGAAAATTTGTAAAATATGCCACCAAAAGCGTGTACCAGATCGTAGATTTGCCAGTCTAAAATTGCAATAGCTTCCTCGTGCGGGAGTGGCTATCTCCCTCTTCATGATATCGTATTATCGTATCATCCCTCATTTACTCGCAGCTTCAGTACCTAGGAATATCCAAGGTATCGTCTTACCTTTTTGATTGAAAATTTCCCTAATATGCCACAAAAGGGTGCACTGAGTCGTTAAATTTCAATTCTAAAAATACAACAGCTCTCTATGATTTTTATGAATATTCAAATGAGCGAGTTAATGATGCCATGCCCTCACAAATTTTCATGTATATTATATACGAAATTAGGGGGAAAATATTTTTAGCTAATACAGGTAAAGGCACATTCCCATACCAAAATATATCAGAGTTCACATTTGTTTTTGTTTTTGTTTTATTTTAGGTGGTTTTAAGGAAAGTTTTATATTTGTAAAACTGACATGAGATTTTTGTCATTTGTGTAAAACGAAATTAATAAGAAATGTTTTCCGAAAAATTTTGATATTTCAAAATGTCATAAATTCATTATTTCTTATCCGATTTTGATCATTTTTACACTGCTCTGCAGGGATTTTTCTCTTTCTTACGGAATTGATAAAATTTTTGATTGGATTTTTTCTTTAATTGTTGCACATTTTCCGAGCTGACCAACATGAGTAAAACTATACTTCTAAATAACTAAACTGAAGGAAACACAGAGAGACAATATTAGTTCGAGAGAGAGATGAACGATTAAATGAAAGATGATACATAGAATGAGAGAAAAGAGAGTTGGATAGAAGGAAGGAGAGAAAGCAATATACAGTAGATCGGATCGAGTAAATGAGAAGCATTGGATGTGGGAGATGTAGAAGGGGGGGGGGGGGCAGAGGGCCGCGAGAGGGAGGGAATCAAATTCAAAGCTGATAGACCATCATAAAATCTGGTCAATGCTCATTAAACTCTGACTTGCAAATCACGTGACAAAACAAGAACACCGATGACAAATAAAGCAGTGTTTGGCAACGCGAACTGGTTAAACATGACTGTTGAAACTATTGTCTTATCGCAGGAATCCACGAGACCGCGTTTTCCACGATTTCTTTCGGTCTTGAACCGTCGGCAATAATCCGGTCAGGCAGCTTGTTTATATAGGATTATACTCAAGATTACTTAAACTTCACATCAACAGGTTTCTACAAGTACTGCATGTGCATTTTGTAGAAATTTCTCGTTAATTTCGTAGCGGTATTTTCATCTCCATTTCAGAATTGCTATTCTGAAGCTAATCGCCTGAAATGATATCGAAATTGGGAAGCCGGCGAGGTAAAAAGGAGGTCGCGACCTTTAATTAATCGAATGGAAAACAAAGATGAAATAGAGGTCCAGACCGTGAACTCGGGAGTGGTAAAATAATTTCCTCATTATATCGTCCTTCGTTGGCGTCCTTGTGCTTTTGGCCCGACACTGTCATACGGTCAGGTTAAAGGGACATCTAACTCAATAGAAAACATAGTAAGTGTGAACTCGGTGAATGGAGACTATAAAGATATTCATTGCAGAACGCATCAGTGCAGTTTAAACAATCTTATTGGACAAGGCTTTCCAAACTTTAGACTTTCTGAATCTTTTGTGTAATTTCATGCGCTACCCTACGTAGGTTATAGTTGATGCTACTGTTACAGCAATAATTACTCCACTAGCAGCACCCGTGGAAATCCACGGGTCTGAGGGGTTTTATTTTTTTTCTCATAATACGATTTTGCACATTTTTATTGAAGAAATAAAAAGAAAAGTCTTCTCATTCTTTCGTTATTGTGCTGTCTTCTAAATGACCACCCTTCCCAGAAATTTTATAATACATTTTTGTAGTATTCTCTGCCAGGCGATCCGGTCCATTGGTAGGGATCATTCCCGCCAAGGGCTACTTGCTTTTATTATAGAACTTGAGTTTCGAGGGGTTATTTGCACCCGTTGAAGTCCAACAGTTGTCTTGTTGCCCCTCACCCCTCCCCCCCCCCCCCTCACGCACACACACATTTCCACCTCCGCAGGGCAAAAAACAAAAACATTCAGGGAAAAATTACCAAAAACGCAAATGAGATTTCCCGAAAGTTCTGCCCACAGGTTGTTCCCGTCGAAACGGGAAGATATTAACACTATGACTTTGATTACCCCCTGCTCTTGCATCCACGCGGGCACCCGCGGGAATCCACGGCTGGTCTCAAGGCCTCGGTTTGTTTTGTGGTTTTTTTGTCATGTTTCTTTTCCCCACGTTATGAGAGAAAAATAAGATATTTTCGTCTTCATAATTTTGCTCCCTCCTTTTTGTTTTTAATCACCAAAACTTGGCTTGATGTATCATATTAATATAGAACTACATCTGCTTCAGATTGTACATTATCATAATTAATATTAGGCCTACAATTATTGCTCCTATTATTGTTATTATTATATCATTATTATCATTATCCTTATCATTATTATTATTATTATTATTATTATTATTATTATTATCATCATTGTTGTTATTTGGGGAGGGGGAGATCATAGTCATCAGGTTTAATAGGCACCCGTGTGAGTTGGTTCTCACGACCTCGTATTTTTTTCTTTAATATTTTTCCCATGTTATGGAAGAAAGAAGAATATATACATCACTGCATTCGTCTTCATTTGCTCCCTCTTTTTTGTCACCAAAACTTGGTTTGATATACCATAGAACCACACATTCTATTTCCACTTGCAATTTTAAAAATAGGCGGTCGGCAAAGCGAGGTTTTCCTCTACGTCCGCTCATCTTATGAATATGTATGATTACAGCAGCTCTGCAGTAAACGAATAGACACAGCTGCGCGTGTAATCTGATATGTAAGGGTACGATCGGCAAATATATTTAGCCGCGTCCTAAACAGTCTGCGTACAATGACACCGGACTTGAGAACAAACGGCGAGCAAACTAAATGACGTACCCGAACTGCATTTATAGTATTCTGCAGTTGTGCAAAATACAATTACATAACCAACGTTTGTTGTTTTCATTATACGAATAATTTATGAGTTGTGAGTGCATAGGGCACGAATATCGCACGAGGCGCGAGATGAGCCACTGGTCTATTCAACAAGGCGCGTAGCGCCGCGTTGAATAGACCAGTGGCGAATCTCGCGCCGAGTGCGGTATTACGTGCCCCAATGCACGAACAAAATCATAAATTATTCGTTTTATACAACACCTTGTCCACAATCACAATACAAAATCAGTGACCGCCAACTCAGGAAGGCCCAAAAATAAATGTAACAATTAGGCAGAGAATTGTAAACCACCCTGTGTACTGCTTTCAAACACTCGTCATGATTCGACCACACAGTCACAGGAATCACGAACTCCGCAGGGTCTATACCCATTCCACGCTAACGTTAGATCGAGTTAGGCCTGACTGTTAGGTCGATCTGAGATGTCGGTAGATCTAGTAGTAGGTCTAGACTTTGTCTATTTCCGAAAATGATTTTGTATAAAAACACAGAAAAATAATCAAATTACGGTTTCTCAATTTGAAATGAAGTCTTGATGTTGGGATCACTGTGGTCCACGTAGCAGATCAGAGTCAAAAGTAAAAACACAGCAGTACCGCTAGGTGTTACAGGCCGCGATACATACTAGCTAGGTAAAGTAACTGCGCGTACACGTTAACGTTGCCTTTGCAGTACTCCGCCGCGCCTGGTCTGTGAGACTTACCGGCAGCGCAGCGCAGCCGGCCAGCACGTACACTGTACAATGTAGTTTGCTGGCGCTTTGCTATGTTTTAGTTCGGTGGTGTGAGCCACAGAACTCTGTATGAGCGGCCATGCATTAGTAGCCCCCCGCGAAGCCGTGCTATAGTACCTTCGAGCCGTGCTATAGGCCCATGCCAGGGGCCTATTGTATGGCTGTCACTCTCAATGAGTTTGATAGGTATTTTCTATTGAATGTCATGTGACATGTTCTTGGCCAATCACAATTCGACATCATTCTGAGGTGTTGTATAATCAATAATGGCGAACTGTACGTAAATGCCCTTGTAGTACATATCACGCACACACAGATTCGTGTAACCATCGTCAATACATTCAGTACACGTAACAGGCGGAGGCAAAGGTACATCACAGAACTATATACACACAGTGTAGAGTGTGTATAGAGTTCTGCGAGGTACATTGTGTGTGTGCGCGCGCGTCCGCCGGAAGATGTCAGAGATTTCGCTGCACCATCATCTTTAGTATCCCCCAGTGTCTCTGCAAGCTAAAAGATGGAAGATCGAGAAAGCAGGAGGCCAGCGCAGGTTCGGTGAATATTGAAACGCTCGGCTCTTTCGTCACGCACAAAAATGCATTATGCATGTAGCTAATTAATTTTTCTTTTTCGTCCTCGACGTCGACACGGAGGCGGAGAGGGGACGAAACCCGCGCCATTCGATGTAGGATACTCTCCTGCGGCCGACGGCACCGGTCGCAGCTGCCCGGAGCCGACGGCTCGGGAGGAGATAGAGAAACCAGCAACGCCGAAATAAAACAGGAAATACATAAGGCCGCGACAACAACAACAACTTCGAGTATTATAGTATAGGATGTCACAATGGTGCAACGATATGTAAATGAAATAAAAAACTGCATCGCAAAAAAAAAAAAACAAAAAAAAAAAAAACCCTCCACATTTTGGTAAATGAAAAGTACACATTCGTTATTTTGAGAATAATTTCCAGGCCTTCTGAAGGCCGTAAGTCAAATGCTCTTTTATATTGCTGTGGTAAAAAAAAGAAGAAGAAGAAGGAAATACACAATCATATAATATGGGGAATTCCCTTAATATTTTCTTTACATCGTTTCATTCCTATTATGACATCACCGACTGTATGGCCTCCTCGAATTTCATGCAGTTATGGTGGGACAAGGATATAACCATAAAATTCACAAGTTTGTAACTTTCGAACGGAATCGGAAGTCACAATGTGACTTTCCATGTCAGGCATATAGTTCTTAGAAAAGTACAGACGACCCGTCCCGATTTGAGAGTGCTGCGGCGAAGAGGTAACTTCCCTTCTCGTGTTGTCGACGTCATTTCCGTTAACAACCAAATCATTCTCATGAACCTCCATATGCAACCTAGAACAAATGACATTGGTCAGAATAAGTTAACCAGTAAAGGCAAGTTATCCAGGTCAATCAAACGTTGATAGTCGAAGTACACAATCCATGTATATATGTTTAGTGATCGATATCTGCTCAGGTAAACGGTGGTATATCTACTTCGCCCTCTAGAGATACTAGGCGATAGATGGGCTTCTCTCGTATCTGCTGTGTTCGACTCCGCTTACTATTAGTTATCGCAGACCCCCTCACTGCAAAGGGACACTATTGAAGAAGACGAAAAAGTGAAACTCTTAGAGCATTATAGACGACATAACAATGGATGATACCTTGAAGCTGAGCGTGTGGGATTACGTGCTCTTCGGAGCCATGCTTGTCATCTCGGCCGGTATCGGCGTCTACTCGGCGTTCTCCGGGGACCGACAACGGACGGCCGACGAGTACCTGTTGGGCAACCGAAACATGCACGTGGTGCCCGTAGCGCTCTCAATGATGGTGAGCTTTGTGTCCGCCATCTCGGTTCTCGGGACGCCAGCCGAGATGTACGTCTTTAACACCATGTTCTGGTGGAACATTGTGGGCTACGCCCTGGGTGCATTCATCGCTACCCAGATGTTTGTGCCCATGTTCATGAAACTTCGGGTCACCAGTATATTTGAGGTAAAGATGGTCTCTCTTGCATATTTCTGTACACATAAGCAAACATCGGAAAGTACATGTAAAATGATTAAGAATACGAATATAAGGACAGCCCAAGTCTAAATTTAGCTATCATCTTTTGAGACCCCTTGCGAAGTATTGTAAAATAAAGATTATCATTTAAATGACTGTTTCATATTTCAATATGTATATACACAACGTAATATTCCCATAACTGAAAAATAAAAGATATTAGGATGTGTGTGTTAGGGTTTGTGTGTGTTTACTTTCACAAAAATTTCTCTTATAGTCAAGTATATATAATAGACTTTGACATAAGCATGTATCAATTATTGTGTGCAAGTAGATTTGTGATCGGCCCTATTGTTTATATGCACACATCATACTACGCTTCATGCGAAACAACCACTAACAGACGTTCAAACCAACAAGAGGTATTTCATGCATTATTTACATTACATGACATATTGTATTGCTTTTATGTATTACAATCAATGACCCTTTGATTTCAAAATGAAACTGTCTTATGTAAGCCACACATTAAGGCAAAATGCCTATAATGGATGTGTTTTAAACACAGTATATACAGACAAATTAGATGTTTCGTATAAAAGACAGAATCCGCAAGATCAAGAACAAATGAAAGTTAACGATTTCCCACAAAATAATACGAGTACATGCCAGATAATGGATCCAATCACTTACAAGATCTTCGAGGTCCACTGTTATCGCAATTGATCACTTTGGTATGATACTTTTGATATGGTCTAAGCTATAGTTGCCGTGAAAATTGTCTTCCATCGGCAGGACATCGGTAGTAATGATTATTATCATAATACCATCGTTTCCGACGTCAATATCGGCTCATATAGAGGAACTTTGTGAGCGTTTGCATATTATGTGTGTTTGTGTTGTGTGCGTTTGTGTGAGTGTGAGTGTGTGAATACAGCCATACACGTGTATTTTATAGGTATAAAACAGTCTGTCAGCACATGCAGGTCATTTGAAGGTTTACGAATGCAACATCATGAAACTGTTACAATGTTTAGTGTGTTGGTTCATAAACCTTTTTTGTCTTTTTTTAAAATCTAGAACGTCACAAAATTAGGATACGACGGATACGATTTACAAAGTACGAGACAAAAACTGCTGAAACTTAATAATACTCGTGTCTCAGTTTGCGCAGTATAGTGTTTCTTCGAGTGTACTGAAGGCGTAGGGCCAAATTATTTATAATCATTATCTATTCTATGCGTACAATTTTCTGTTCAAAGCTGAGTTGTTGTTGTTTTTTTAACTGATTCATTTTCAGTATTTGGAACTCCGCTTCAACAGGACTGTCCGCTTATTTAATATGTTTGTATTTTTCTTCCAAATGGTGAGTTTTTGAGACAAATTACCTTCATAGTTTCAAATAGTAAATGTGTAATTCAGTTGACGTTCAAATAAGCTACATATGTATATCGTAAAATGGTGATAACGATGGTGATACGAACATTGAATCTAAGAATATCAAAAGATAAAAATAGTGTAATTCCTGCGGTTTTATTATAATTCAATTCTATTGACCAGAGGCCATGTATAATATCCAAGACGTGGTAACATCAACGTCAATCTGTTGTTGTACTGCACTCGATCACGCCGTAGGGATGGAATGAAATATACTTGGTATTTGTTTATAAGATCAATGTTCATTTTGTTACTTGTCCAAAACTCCTGTATAGTCGAATCCATGCACATTCACTGATTAAGCCACAATCGACCCATACTATTGGATTCGCGGAGGGCTGCATTAATCACTGGTGTCAAAATGTTCACCTTATTACATGTCTGAAGATCCGTATGTTGGTTGCTATCTAAAACATAAAGAAAACCAGTGATGAATAATGATCTCTGGGCATACCAAAGTGATCATGTGTAATGACACTAATGATATTTTGCTTTTAGCAACTAATAATCCCGAAATACAGTCTTATTTGTTTTGCTCGATTTCTATTTCAGAATTTTTACATGGGAATAGTGATCTACACGCCAGCACTAGCTCTCAATGCAGGTAACAAAAGCTGATTCATATATTTAATTAAAACTCTCGATCAATTCAAGAAAACTAAAAAGGAAGGTATATTGGTTGTGTACTTTTATGCCAATGTCTGAACTCAGTACTTCTGAATCTTTTGTCGACATCAGCCATCGGTCTTCGGTTTGGTGAAGAAAATGGAACAAGCTGGGACCATCTTGCTGTTACTATACAACACAGGAGTGAATGAAAGTGTTTGCGTTTCCTTGTTATTTGTGTTTCCGTCAAGGATTCTTCTTTTTCATTTGATTTCGATAATGTTCTACAAATTATACTTCATATAGAAATCTAAATGTGACATGCGTTCAGTTGTTCAGTTGTCTGTGAGATCGATGTGTAATGACCTATTCAAAACGTCTGTTCGAACAGAACAGGAAACAAATAGGGCCTATAAATTTTGCCATTTTCATTTTAATTTCACGCAAAGATATAATTCATTTCTACAAATATATTCACTTAGACAAATATTATGATGCTAAATTATAAACACAGAGAGATGGACCAATTTAAACAGTCTCAAAACAGAACAAAACAAAATATTCAAGTTTAAGGGTACAAAATGATTCATAATAATTATGATGTAGTTTACATGTGCATTAGACTTTATCGTTTTCCTTGAAAATAACCGCGCATGTTTTAACGTGGTTTTATCTATCGTGTGTTCATTCCCTCACGGCAATGCATCATTTGCAGCTACTGGAATGAGCCTTTCAGCAAGTATCTTATCAACAGGAGCGGTGTGCATCTTTTATACAACCATCGTAAGTGCAGACAGTAGTTTCCTCAAAATTTGATATAACTTCAATAGCAAGCTCATTATCCACAATAACAGTACACGACTTTTATCTGCATGTCCTTTTTTCTTACGAATACATTTGTGATTTTACAAAAAACAGCAACAACAAAACAATATGATTAGCATAAAAAAGCAAACCTTCTACCATGTTTCAGAGCACTTTGTTTGACCTTTATTTTTTCGATGGCCCAAATCAGAAGTCCAAGGTTCTGATGGGGTTATGTTTACTCTCACATTAAGTGAACTGTTGTGAATACATACGATAAGACAAGTACCACTCAAGAGGCGAAAGATTAAAAAGATAAGAATTTGGATTTACAGCGTCTATAGTACAGTAAAGTTACAGGCTATCTATTGACTTATAATTCTCCTTGTGATCAGCTTCTGTGTGCATAAGGCCTGTCATTGAGTGGTGGAGATAGGGATATTGGCATAGACGCATGCACACGTCAGCCTTTGAACGTATAATTATATTGCACACACGCGCACAGAACCCGGGGGCACAGGAGCATGATCAATGATCAATGATGTATATATGTACACTGTATTACAAAGCAAATGCTTGTCTTCAAATTTTTCATGATTGAATTGTTGCGTCATTTCTCAGTTTGTTTATTTTTTTTTTTTTACTATGATTGTGTCAACACATGGTCTGAAACAATTCAAAGGAATAAAATGTCGTCAATCAACGTTGTTTTTTTTTTCGTTTTTTTTTTCAATTCTTGGTTATTATTTTTTGTAAGTGAAATTCATTTAAGAGAGGTCGCGGCATGCTTGTGCCAGTTTGATTTGAGACATGCCACTTTCTGCTGCCATTTCTCATAGTCGTGCTTTTAGAAAAAAAAAAACCCTTCTGTCAAATAGCGTGTCTGGCCTATATATGAAGAGCTTGCTTCCAAAAGGCGCTAAATCCATTGAAAAATGATGGATTTATCAGTCGCCTTTTGGAAGCACGCTCTTCATATTTATACTGCAAGGTTTTCTTAGCAGTCGGAAAGCGGTTCATGATTATCATTGCATTTGGATGTTATTTGTAGGTTATGAAATCCTATTTCGGAAAACGCAACAATAACAATTATTGTTTACCAGCCCGAAGTGGTATCGGTTTCCACTGTGATTGTATAGTCTCAGAATAAATAAACGAATAAATGAAATGAAAAATAAAACATAATAACTACGCACATGCTTAGAAGGCTGAATGTGTAGGCATAATTCTGTCATAGCTAGATTCATTTTGCATTCTATATATTATATAAACTCGCATACATTCCATCTCGTGGAGCTGTGTTATGTGTCGTCATATTATATCAGAAGAACCAAAAAAAAAAAAAAAACAAGAAAGAAAGAAAGAAAGAATAGGAAACATAGCCGAATCATTTAAATAATGATAATGATTATACGTCGCTGTCTGTCTCTGCAAGTCTTCGGAAATATTATTGTCCTCGGTTTTATAATTTCGTCCTTTTATTTTTGCTTTCCCTCATTAACGTGTTTGTTTTCTTCTGCTTGTCCTTCCTTTTTCCTGTGAGTCCTTGATTTCCTCATTTACATGAATTAACTAACATTCTTAGAAAGAAAACAAATGCATTTTCCCTACAAAAGAAAACAAATGCATTTTCCTTACAAGGGGATGTATTATTAGCGTCCTGTGCTTCATTCTTGGTTTCCTCTGTACGGTCATATTTGTGATACTTGTAAATTCTAAGATCAATTCTCATTCGGAAATTGATCATGCTTCTTGTGCTTTTCCCCTCAATTATCTTTAAACTTATTTGCTTCATCGTTTGTGTAAATATATATTCTTTTTAATGTATATATGCATGTTCTTTAAGGAATTGTATTGTTATGTATAAATATGTATGTTTTGTACCTGAATGAAATATATGAATATGAATCAAAACAATAAGCAAGCAACCAATAAATGTTTCTGTTTGGACCTCCGTCACAGGGTGGTATGAAAGCCGTCCTGTGGACAGACGCCTTCCAAACCTTTGTGATGGCAGCCGGGGTCATCGCCGTCATCATTGTCGGCTGCATCGAGGTCGGTGGCCTCGATGAGGTGTGGAGGATCGCCTCAGAAGGGGGACGAATCGTCTTTTTCGAGTGAGCCCTAGACGAATTTTATATGATTTTTTATACCCCCGCCAAACGAAGTTTGAAGGGGGTATATAGGAATCAGCGGACGGTCGGGCGGTCGGGCGGTCGGGCGGTCGGGCGGTCGGTCGGGCGGTCGGTCGGGCGGTCGGTCCGTTGCAAATCTTGCGTCGCGAACTACTTCCTCAGTTTTCAACCGATTCCCATAAAACTTGGCACAGATGTGTGCCTTGGGTTGTAGATGTGCAAGACGTATTTTTTGACAGTACCCAAAAGTACGTTGCCATGGTAACGGCATATTATGGGCAAGAATTTATATTGTTACGAATTTAGTACGTCCTTATCTTTTCCTCGGGCCGGCCATCTTTTCAAGCAATGCTTATAATGGCGGCCCTCTGCATAATCGTTTCTTAACTATAAATGTTATTCTTATCACTGCTGCATAGACATGCATACTGTATATTAAATTTCTTTCATATCGTTGTTTATGCAAGTCAAAAGACTGTGTTAAATTTACTTTACATATGTCCTACGTGTTCATGATTATGTACTTAGTATGTATCTTGGTTTATGCAAGTCAAACGACTTTGCGTTTAATTTACTTTGTATATTTCCTGCATTTTCATGATTATGTAACTTATGTATATTGATTTGCAGAAAATAAAGTATCTATCAAACATCAAAAAAAAAAATGGGTACAAATCTTGCGTCGCGAACTCCTCCCACAGTTTTTGATCAATTTTTATGAAATTAGGTACAGATGTTCATCTGAATATGTTAATGTGCAAGACACATATTTCCGCAGTGGCAAAAAGTGCGTTGCCATGGTAACGGCATGTTATTGGTAAAATATAGGGCAAAATGCTTCATGGCAAAACTGCTTCATCAGTGTTCTTCCAATTCTCATGGAATTCATATTGAATGTTTGTCTTAGGATATAGGTCAGCATGACACATTTCTTGACAGTGACAAAAAGTATGTTGCCATGGTAACAGCTCACATATTATGAGCCAAAATGATGGAAAATTTTGTGTTGCAAACTACTTCCTCAGTTTTTGCCCAATTTCCATGAAACTTGGTACAGATGTGTGCCTTTGGTTGTAGATGTGCAAGACGCATTTTTTGACAGTACCCGAAAGTACGTTGCCATGGTAACGGCATATTAATGGCAGAAGATCAAGGAAAGATCTTGCGGATTTAACTACTTCCTCAGTTTTTTGACCAAAGCTTATGAAATGTGGCACACACCTTGATCTTGGTGGGAAGATGTGGAAGACATATTTTTCGGACGTGTCGGAAGCTGCGTTGCCATGGTAACGGCATAGAAATGGCAGAAGATCAAGGAAAGATCTTGCGGATTGAACTACTTCCTCTGTATTCGACTGCAGCTCATGAAATGTGGCACACACATTGGTCTTGGTGGGAAGATGTGCAAGACATATTTTTTGGACGTGTCGGAAGCTGCGTTGCCATGGTAACGGCATATTAATGGCGGAAGATCAAGGAAAGATCTTGTGGATTGAACTACTTCCTCAGTTTTTGACAAAAGCTTATGAAATGTGGCACACACAATAGCCTTGGTGGGAAGATGTGCAAGACATATTTTTCGGACGTGTCGGAAGCTGCGTTGCCATGGTAACGGCATTTAAATGGCAGAAGATCAAGGAAAGATCATTCCTTGGGTAAGACTGTCGTCACGGGGCGGGGGTATTAATCACCTTAAGTGATATTTCTAGTTTTTGTCCACATTTAAATTAATATTCATCTAGACATGACCACATTTCGAAGTGATTACAGATATTCACAAATATCAGGTTGTATGTGTGTCTAACTGTAGACGGTAAGAACTTATGTGTCAGTAGGCCTATGTGTCAGAAACGTTGCTGATCGATAGTTTTTGCCCTATGATAATGTTTAGATTTACTCTGTTTAGAAACGACGTCGTCGCTACATGGTAGGGAGCAGACTCTTATGATTTGTTTATAGGGAATGATAAGATTTATATGCTATACGTGTTGGTATAAGGTCATTAAAAAAATTACAATTGCCGGCTTTGATTTGAATGCACGGCCTCTCGATCCAGTTGTGCACAACGTACGCGATGACTCAAAAGAGGCACATGATCTAGGATGAGAAGTGTGACCGAGTGATGATAATGAAACGTTAATGATTATCGTTCAAAATGTTAGCAGCACTTTGATTTAATTTGATTTGATTCTCATAATTCATATGGTATACAGTACCTTCATTATTTTTCTTTATTTCTTATTTACCACTAGCATGCGTGCTGACCTGACGATTCGGAATTCATTCTGGACGGTAAACATCGGTTCTAGCATGATAACAGTCTGTACGTTCGGCATGAATCAAGCCATAGTGCAGCGTTGTCTAAGTCTTGGTTCACTGAAGAAAGCCAGATGGTAATCAAGACAAAATTTTGTAATAAATATTCTACCAATATTCATCCTTGGTAATCAACCCCACCCCCACACACAAACCCTATGCTTTGAAAATGTCTTCCTTGAGTGCAGGTTTTTACTTATAGCTGTTTGTAACTAATGGATCATGTACATGATTGTTGATTCGCTGATTAGATCGACCCCTGGCATCATTCCGTAATGTGTATATTAAAAAGGGATTAAAGAATTTTACAGGCAAAGTTATGGATTCATTGTTCCTTAACCACTTTTCATCCTTTATAACCATCGTATCGCATTTTCATTTATCTTCCCATCTGTGTATATCTATTTGTAATTTTGTTCCTCTTTTTTTGGTCTGATAATGGCACTGCCCGATACACATTGCAAGTTTCAAGTATACATTAGATTTTGTATCAAGATAAGATGAGAATGACCGCGTTACGAAATTTCATTATAGTAATGAGGTCTTGTATATAGGGTTTATTCCTACATGTACATTGTATACATGTACGTTGTTGATATAGTCACTCAGTCTTGCATGAAAACTCTTGTCTCCCGTCAGAACTTGAAAAAAGCAACCAACCCCTCCATGAGTTGGTAGATAAACTGTGATACATCGTCACAGGACGTCAACCCTGCTAAAGTTTAGATGCCTTCCTTTTGTGGAGTTGGAAGGAGTTGAGGTTTCGAGATGAAAAATAAAAAGAAGAAGTTGTGATATATGTTACTAAGATGTGGATCTGTCATGTAAACAAGGTTATTGCCTGGCGGTATACCCTTCGAGTGTTTACCATGTAATAACACAAGGGTTCCACAGCCTTGTACAAGGTAAGCACTCATTTTTTGAACAAACGGGGGGAGGACAGCAACCAACATGACGTCATGGCCTTGCTCATGGCTGTATTAGGTCGAGGGCGCCCTATATTTTCCATACATCTGGAATGTCATACGTAAAAAGATTTTAAAATGTGCATTTTATGGACTCTGCATCTTTTGTTCTCAGGGCTATCTTCTTGGCGGTCATGTCTCAGTGGGTAGTCGTATCGCTGATGTGTCTGTCCGGAGTCGTCATGTACGCTTACTACAAAGACTGTGACCCCTTTACTTCCGGCAAGGTGCACAGTCCAGACCAGGTACAGGGCCAGTGAGTCAGCGTTTTTTAGCATGCAGACACGAGACGTCCTTAGAAATATTGGTTAGAGCGTGTCCTGAAAAACTGCAGGAGTTTTGATTTTTATGGTTTCACGATGAGTTTATTTCCTGAGTTAGCAGCCATAACTCGAAGCAATGTAAAACAGAGACAGCAAAGAAACATAACAGACAAATCGCAGGTCTTCTTGTTTAAATATTTGTTTTCTTATGTTTGAAGAAGAACTGTAAAAACATGGATGTACAAGTACTCTTGTTCAAAGGTTGTGTCGGGCAAACGAGCAAGAATTGAAGTCTGATGAAACACTTAAGGCATCATGATAAACAGTCGAATTGTGCTTTGACGTATTATAATGAATCTTGACGCGATGGTGCGATTGCGCATGTGCGTTCAATAACATGAAAGTTGATGAAAGATGATAGAATTTGCAATGACACACTTCAAAAACAAACTGCTCGCATGATGCTTGCTTAGTCAGTATGCTTGCATACTGACTAATGGACATGAAGCAATAGCCAACTGCGCCTTGTATGCTAATAATTCGTTTTTGTCTTCTTGTTTTTACTCCCAGCTGATGCCATACATGGTGATGGAAGTTTTCTCTGATATGCCGGGGATCCCTGGGATATTTCTCGCTTCAGTGCTCAGTGCATCTCTCAGGTGTGGTGACTTATGGTATCCGTGACAAACCATCTTGTGAGAATATGTGTGTGTGTGTGTGTGTGTGTGTGTGTGTGTGTGTGTGTGTGTGTGTGTGTGTGTGTGTTGTGTGTGCGTGCGTGAGTGTGTGTGAGTGAAATTGTGTGCAAGTAAGTGACGATGTGGGTAGTTTGTTATTTTGTGTGTGCGTGTGTGTGTCTGTGTGTCTGTGAGTGAGCAGGTGAGGGTGTGTATAGTTTCTTAGTTTGTTGCGTTATCACATTTCCACTCATGACATTCATATAAGGTGTATAATGATTATGAAGATAGCTTTCAGCTACAGTATACGCAACAATAATCAGAACTGGAACTTCCTGGATTCACATCGAATTGTTTGATAACTCATGCACCAGATTAAATTCCCATCTACTAGTATATATTATGAATGGCATTTTCAAAATTAGCTACTAATTCTTTTTTTTTTTTAATGAACGGCTGAAATTCTGATGAAGCGATTGTTCATCATTATCATAGTATATAGAATTATTCACCGCAATATGAATAAAATACATTAAAAAAAATTGCACTTTTTTAGTTTGTTAGCGTTTATCAGTGTATCAGGGCAATTACCCCCGAGGGCAATTACCCCCCGGCTAAATACTGGTCAGTGATAAGGTTAGAGGAAAGATTAGGGTTAGGGTTAGGGTTAGGGTTAGGGTTAGGGCTTGGGTTAGGATTAGGGTTAGGGTCAGGGGAATAAAGGTCCGGGGTAATTGCCCAGGGGGGTAGGCCTGATTGACCTAGACCCTTAATCAAGCCGTATAGCTGCCACACTTCTCTTGCAGCGTTTTAATGTCCTACAATTTGGATCGTATGAGCCAAAAGATATCTGAAATTTGGTGGCCAGATAGCAATCTTTGGTGGTCTCGCGCGATCGCTAATGTCAAGTCCTGTGTATAATGATAATGAATATCATGTATACATACACTGTATATTTCTCAATCTACAGCACCTTATCTTCGGGAGTGAACGCACTTGCAGCAGTGACGGGTGAAGATGCGTGTAAAATGATATGGCCTGACTTGGGCGGGAAAAAGTACGCTGCTGTGACAAAGCTCTTGTGTAAGTCAACACGTTGAGGAATTCCGTTTCGGCCCAACAGTAATATTGACACGTGATAAAAGTTTGAAAACACATGTTGCCAGCACGTCATTATACAATGACCATAGAAACTACATTGGGACACCTTGGTAACTATTTTGTGGACTACTAATAATACTACGTAAATGAGAGAACTATAGGATGTGAATCCTGCTCGATAAGAACGTAATAAGTGGACAAGATGTTTTACCCACTCACTAATTAAAGCAGGTGTGAAATGGGCACCAGGTGACGGGTGATATTCGTTGTTCGGAAGGTTCGATAATCCGAAAATGAAATATTTATTTTTTTGTTTATTTATTCAGTCTTCTTTAAAAGCAGGGTAGTCTTTTTCAGAGCCAAAAGGCCTGCTTTTAGAAAGAATCCTGTTAACATAAATATACAATTACATATCGGAACATATATTAACATAGTGTACAAACAAAAAGTTATCACGACAAAACCAAAATATACCAAGTCAAACACAATGACAACTAAACAGGAAAAAACAGACAAACAGACAAACAAACAAACAGAAACAATGAAACTAAGCTCATAACAGAACAAGATACTACATAACAAGACAGGGTAACCAACGTGCCACATAACAGTTGTGGCTTCAGTTGGTGCGCAAAACTATAGAAGAATAAACCAGAATTTGCGTTAAAATAACAAAATCAGCACTTAGAAGTTAATTGATTGTATTTGGGTCGTAAAAGAGACTAGTGTTGTTGCCGTTTGAATATGGGTTGGGAGTTTGTTGTAAATACTGTTCGGTTAATGTTCATTATTCCAAAGGTTCGTTATTCCGCAACACACAAATTCTGTATACATGATAGGGGTTTGTTAATCCGAAAATGGAAAACGGTTCGTTTATCCCAACATTTTGCGGCATTATTCCGAAGGTTCGTGATTCCGAAAATGAAATAAGATTTGTTATTCGGAAGGTTAGTTAATCAGATGTTGAAATCCGATTCGTTATTCAGAAGGTTCGTTAATTCGAAATTGATATAGTTCATTATAATGAAACCGTTCGTTAATCAGAAAATGAAATCATTTTCGTTCATCCGAAAATGTGAAGACTGTATTACTACTGACGAACTTTCGGAATTGCGAACCTCTTTCTCTGCAAAGAGAACTCGCCTGTTGAATGCTCAAATTATGTATGATATCATGCATGTATTATTGATATATATTATATATCATAAGTCTTATATTGATCTTACTTATTGCCCTTTAATTTCTCCAGTACACGTAATCAATCATAATTTTGTAATCTCCAAATTCTATGTGTTATTGCTATAATATCCATGAAAATATGTAATTTTCATCTGTGTGTGTGTGTGTTTCACCCAACAACAGCTCTGTTCTATGGTCTCCTCGCAATTGCAGTCGCATTCCTCGCAAAATTGATGGGAGATCATGTCCTCTCGGTAAGCCAGTAGACAGTTTTTGTATTTTGATTGATTGTACTACATGCACATGACTCATTGTGTCACAATGGTTCTCTTATCTTTACTTGAGTTTCGTCCGACTGAACATAACGTTCCACGAAGCCTCGATGATCCTCTAGGCAAATGGCTCAACATTTTCAATTCTGGCGATGCAAATATTTGAAGTTCCTCGTTGGAGTTCATCAAAATGTGTATATGGCCCTTTTTTTTAACAAATTCAAGTCTAGCATGACGAGAATTTGTAAAACATTAAGTACAATTTTTTTTTTCAATTCAATTTTATTTCCATTTCCATTGAATAAACAGAAAAAATATATACAATACATTTACAGAACAAATTTATAACAATTTCAAAGAAAACGTACAAGTGGTCACGAGTAACAACAGAATTTCGTTTCTAAGGTATATACCTAATACAAAGATTAGAATGGAAATGGAGGGTCCCACTTAAAAAGCAAAGCTTGTAGGGTATGGGACCCTCAAAAAATACGTACACAAGGTCAAAGAAACCAATGTCAACTGACATGAAATTAACTTAGGAAGGGGAAAAAAAGAAGAAGAAAAAAAAAAGAAAAAAAAGGGGGAAATAAGACTATGGTACAACACGCGCCATCGTGGACACAAGCATACTGTACTTCATGATTAAAATGCAATAACAAAACAATACAACGCTCCCTGGTTTGAAATTGCGATTGATTGGGTGCATATGCATGAATGCATAGGAACGGATATAAGAAAAAAGAGAAAGAGAATAGACTCACTGTTACTGGTACAATAAAATAAATATCTGAGGTAAACTTATGTTAGACAGATTGTTTTCCTTAAAAGATGATTTCTGTGTGATATCTTAATACTTGTAAAAACAAACAAACAAACAAACAAACGACTTGATTGAGAGAATGAAACCGAAACTAATTTGGTTGTATATCATAAGATTTCAACAGAAAGAATTTTAATTTATTCTTAAAAGAATTCAAAGTTTGTGCTGTTATTATGTCGTTGGGAAGTGAGTTCCAATACTTAGGCCCCTCGTAGATGAAGGTTTGCTGAGCCAGCAAAGTCCTAAAAAATGGTAAATGAAATTCGTTGGATTGCCTTGTAGGATAATTATGAACAGATTGATTTTTTGAAAACATTGATTCAAATATATATGGAAGATTATTTTTATTGTAATTATACATAAATTGTCCTAAATTAAACAAATACAAATCTTTAATTTTAAATATTTTATTTTCAAAAAATAACGGATCAGTATGAGACACAATTAATGGTAGCCTGACTACATAATTGTTAGTGATATAGTATCTTATAGCCAGTAAAGGCCTAACGCATCGTAAAATAAATTTTCCGCCAGGGACTGGGTGGGGGCTGATGTCCTGTATTTATGTCCTGAATTTTCAAATAGATAAGGATATATCCTTCGCGTAGAGACAACACAGTCTTTCAGCTATGAGTCTGCATGACTTCTTATGAGAGAAGAGGCAGGCAGTTGCTAGACAGAAGTATTGACCAAAATGTATTTATTGTAATATTTTATGCGCTAAGAAATAACAACAAAATAGTTTCAGAGAGTCGTAAGGCGATGCACCATGGCCTCTTCTAATTTGTGTGCAGTCCGTGACTGCATTTATGTTTCTTCGTTCGAATAGGATTGCCCTTTCGAGTATACCGCTTGTTAAAACTGGGTGGAGATCTCGAGTCAACAAGTTATCGACTACATCCTCGTGCTAGCTATATCTACCCTAAACATACAGTAAAACCTTACTCTATCCTATAGCTTACTATCACTCATTTACTGGGTCCAATTTCACGAAAGAAAGCAACTGCTTGTAGCAACAGCCAATCAAGAAGCCGGATTCTTGCCGTCACCATGACACTTGCCATTCCAGCAAGAGTTGCTATATCATAGTATAAGCTTTGATGAAAAATTAATGGAACCCCTCTTATGTCTTGTGTCTGAGAGGCCGCAGTGACTGGTGGAACATTACGTTCTCATACTTTGATTGACTTCACCAGATGGGACTGTCTATCTTCGGCATAACGTACGGGTCTGTTGTGGCAACATTCGTCCTGGGCGTTTGCTTTCCTCGCGTCAATTCAAAGGTAAGTTTTATTCTCGGTCGTACATGTTTCTGAGATAAGTTTTTGTGGACACCTCCTTTTGTTCCACTCAGGACCTCAACTATACTGGACTTGTTTTGATGTATTTGAAGACAACAACATTGAGAATTGTGGACATGGCTGCATACATGATGAATTGATGGGTGATGCTGGGTACTTTATCAATTTACATCTTGTTGCCAGGAGGAAAAATGATTGATAATACATGATTTCTGACACTTTCATTGGTTGTTTTATATAAATTTGTGAGGAGAATGTCCAAAACATACAGAATACAGTCCTGTGCAATGAGAGCATTTCCACAAAAATCAAAAGAATATGACGTTTGGTATTTGAAAACAGCATATTGAAGTTGAGCTGATGAACATAGATCTATATAAAGAGCATAATGGAAATTGACCTCATCGTAGAATTGACGTTAATTTTCATGATTTTCACCCTGTTTAGGGTATTGTGCGGTTGTTATTGTCTCAACCTTTCTACCATTTACTTTGTTTTCTTCGCCTTATCTCATTTTCATCCTTAGTGATATTTTCTTTCGATTGTATTGAATCGTCAATTATTGTAATCTTCGTCAGCCTTATAAAACGTCCTGGCACATTTTCGTTCACAGAACCCTCTCCTTCTCAAGCAGTATTAGCAGAATGTTTAGTCAATTGGATCTATCATTATCATCCTGTTGTTTCAAAGGGTGTGTTGATTGGAACATTCGTGAGTATCGGCATCATGTTGTGGCTCAAACTGGGCAACTTGCTGATGGAAAACCCGCCATCTAGCCGCCTCCCGCTTTCCACTGACGGGTGTCCAGCAGACGGTGTGGAGAATAGTACGTATGTCGATTACTACACGACCCAAATCATACAGACAGAGATTGGCTACACAGAGTTCGGATCGCATCAGTCGGAAGAGCACGTTACAAGGTTTGTTACTTTGATTTATTTATTTTTTTTGTTAGCGTGGAGGTGTGTCGTATGACTGCGAGACATGAATATCTCAATGAAATACCATTTATTTATATATCTACATTTAACTATCTATCTATCTATCTATAGTTATATTTTAGAAAATCCCAATGTTTTGCTTCCAATATCGCATTACGTGATATCAAATGAGGAGTGTGGCAGAACCGAAACAGCAAGTAGCCTCAGCAAAATGACAACACAACAGAACTTCTACATTTTATCGCTGTGCTAGTGGCGATGAAAGGTACATAAGTATAAATTGTGACAATGGCGTTCGCGTTAAGAATATTACTAGACAGTAGTATTATGTCCACTCTGCTCTTCAATATCTGACAATGGGCCTACATTCTATAACAATTTTGGCCTTTTATCGTCGCATAACGCCACCGCAATAAACTTACGTTTTATTGCATTACATTAGACTCTCAGATTCTTGCTGTAAACGATAAAATATAATTGTCCCATTTTAGCCTATTATAGACTGAACCTTCACCAGCATTCAATGTTTTAATTTGTAATATGCTTTGTTGTTCCTCAGATCACCATTGGACAACTTCTACTCTTTGTCATACCTGATGTACGGCCCGTTCGGTTTTCTCATCACCATGGTGGCTGCCGTGTTCTTCAGCGGCGTGACAGGTGAATTCTTGATCACTTGGGGGATGTTTCACGAAGAATTCAAGTCGAACTTAAAATTTAGGATTGACTAAAAATTTTGGTATGCCACTGGTTTTCCTGTTCAACTTTATTAGCCTAATCATTACCCAATTCAAATTATCATTACTGTTTACAGAATAATTCCTTGTTATTTATTTTATCTTGTACTGTATCAATGGCTACATGAACAAAGTTTCCAAAATTTTCATTTTCATTTGGAAGTTGAGCAACATTAGAGACGCACACAGCAAACCATAATTTTTAGTCAATCTTGAATTTTAAGACCAACTTGGCTTCTTTGTGAAACAGGCCCGTGGAGGGCCATTCTCACTGGGCTTGAAAATTTGCGAAGTTATTGTGAAGGTTGCCCATACAGCACCTTCACCAAATTCCACGTGAAAATCGCACGAAAACTCGCAAGTTAGGGTGCGAAGTTTGTATTGTAAACACGTGAAGTGAAGACTTCACGTTTTCATGTCGCGATTTTTTAGTAGTGAGAAAGGTCCTACTGATGAAGGCGCCAGGAGAACTATCCCATCGAGCCATGGGTGAATTGTGCTGCCGGAAATATCCTGTAGTCATCATCAATTGGCAGCTCCAATTTTCGCTATACAATATACGTGTCTTGTATTGGACAAAGATTACGAGTTCGAATCGCGACAAGTTTGTGCCTATGTCCCGGGGCAAGATGTTTTCACCAACTATGTCCCTTTGTACCCAGGTGTACAATTTTATAGGTGCCAGGCCAGTGTTGGGATAATAAGGATAGCAGGACCCTCTGGTGGAGCAATGGCAACACCAAAGCGGCTACCAGTGGATAAAAGAGACAAAACTGTCATTATGATGATGATGATGATAATTATAACCTACAATGCTGTTGAAATAGACATCTTTTCCAGTGGACTAAATGAGTTTGAGCTTTGGTAAGCATGGACAAAATAGTATGACAAACACGCGACAAACAGTAGAGTCGTTCCCTATCTACTTAAGATATACGTCAGGTTTGCTTATGAGCAATAAAACAAGTAGCCCCCCCCCCCCCCCCAAAAAAAAAAATAAAATAAAAATAAAGAAAATAAAAAAAATGATAATAATAATAATTCCAAACTTCCATCTTACATTAGTGTTGTTTTCCATCCAATGACATAAAAAAAAAAGAGAGAAGAAATCAGAACGCAGTCAGTAGTGCATTCAGCAATATTATGGGTGGCATATATATCATTTTCAAATTATCGCAACAGAAACACATAGTTTGACAGAATAATATCCAACCCCACCGAACCAAAATTACAAACTTGGGATATTTTTTTTTCGCCGTATTTTTTCTGAGTGTGAATTTCCTCAGCATATCTACATTGTATGTTGCCGTTGTTCTCTTCCCTTCTTACCTATAATGTATGATATCATACAGCGTACTCACATTGTGCCTTTGACACCAACATAAAGTATATAGGTGGGTACTTGATTATAATGTCATCACAATTCACACGTTATTATAACCATCCATACCTACAGGTTTTCAGGACCCGAATAGCGTGGATAAACGACTGTTGATAAACTTCGGGGACATGCTCTGTTGTTTCCTGCCGCCAGGTTGGCGAAAGAAGTGTAACTGTGGTGAAGGCGATGACGTGTTGGATGACGACATACCGTGGGCTGGAAGTCGTTACCAAGAAAAGGTGAGTCCATGAAGTGTGCAATCTTTGATACCTCCCTCCCCTATCCTACCAACAACACAAGATATTTTCGTTACTCATTGACAAATAGATAGCTAATACTGTCCAATAGCTGGGATTTCAGGGTAAATCTTAACTAGTAGGCCTACTCAGAATTGATATTCGAATCGCCATGGAGCGTACCCGTCCTTCGAATCGACAACAAAAGTTACCTGCTTGAGTTGGAACAAAAAGTAAATGAAGACCTCAAATATCTGATAGTTTTGTGAAATTACATGTACTGTCCTGTAAACATCAAAGATGAACTCATATACTATCATGACATGATGTACAAGGATTGATTGTGACAAAGATAGTGACAGTATGAGACTCTCATCTAAATGATTGATTCTGAACGAAGACTCGTATGATCGTTATCAGTCAGAAAAAAAGAGCGAAATAATTGTATTTTGCTTACCTACAAATGAGAACAGAATGCAGAGAAACAGGGCTTGAAACCTCTCGGAAAAAAGCTAATTTCACTGTTCTGACATCATCCCATCGCCATGAGATAACATTCCTGCGCCATTCTTTTTTCCCCTCACTTTCAGCTTGACAGCATCGGACATCGGCTGCACCTCCAAGAAAAGAACGGAATTTCGGAGGAAAAAGATTTATTTCTACCTCCTGACTACAATGCCGGCGACTACCCTTCGAAGACAACGACCATGACTAAAGTCTGGACGACAGTTTGATGACAACCAAGATGATGACTATTTGTCATCAAAATCTCGAACACTTGACTGCATGGATAAGCCTACTACTTCCATTGTATCTGTCTCTGATTGCGTAACGTGGAATAGTAATGGGGGGGGGGGAGCTTCAGATGTTCGCGACGGGGACGTTCAGAAAGAAGAAAAATGCTCTGAGCATGCGCAAAATGGTTTATCAAAAGCGAACTATTCATAGCTAGTGTCGTCTGAGTTTTCACAACCATGACTACGCGTTCTGGGCTATTGTTTACTTCCGATCAATTCACGACGCAGAGAGCTACTTGATGGACTGACCATGATTATGGGGGGCGCCATTCTATTTTTTTCATAGGTTGCGTCCCCGCGTAATCTAAAGCTATTACTTTGCAACACGACGCATGGAGAATGGCCAACGCTATCGTCGTCTCATACGTCCGCGTCGCAAACACAGAACTCTAGTTCTGTGGTCGCAAATCTAAAGCTCCCTATAATGTTGATAATGAGAGAAGCGCAAGAAGAGGCGACTTTATATAACGATTTTTCCCCCACGGGAAGAGAGCTGGTGTAAGACATGTAATCGTCTCACCGATGTGCTACTACGCTCACCTTTATAGTACCTTCTGTTTGGACAGTGTGCTTGTATGATCACTATCAACCGGTAATTTCCCATTCTCGGAAACGAACTTATGTTATGCTTCAATTTTAATCTTTATAGCATTTACACAATATGCCGGATACATTTCACACACAGGACTGAATAGATTAAAAAGATAATGTTGGGAAGAAGAAATGGTGAAAATAGAAAGAACTAATTTTGTCAAGCATGTGTCCTTGAAAACATTTTAGTATAAACTGTAAGTATTTGTAATGGGTAATATCCCTGTTACGCATGCGAGGTTTTGTTTGTAAAGTAAAGAATTGTGTTCATATATTAAGATTGTTTAGGGCGGGATGCGGAGTCAGACGCAACTTAATTTCATTTGGAATCTTACTTATTTATTGTTATTATTATTACCATTATTGCCGCCATGTGACGGAAGTTGCTCTTACGAATTATCTCAGCGATGAATTATTGGTAGAAAACTGTATAGAGAAGGATATAACTAGTATTTTGGGAGAATCTGAACGAAACGCATGAAGTATTCGCACCCTATTTTTCACATGCTCTTAAATTGCGACGACTTGGATGAAGGCAAACCACCAATTTAGTGACTGATCAGTCGTACATGAAATTATTCAGAAAATGAAAAGTGCCTTAAACCACTGATCTCTGGAGATCAATGGCACAATAATTATTAGTTACAATTATTATAACTGCTAATTCCAATGCAGTGCTGCGTGCTCGCCCTGAATGTAATACTGCGTTTGTGTGTTTGTGCGAGCGAGAGTTGTTACGTAGGTTTTGCTTGTGCTTCTGTTGTTGAACATACGCGAATGATAATGATGATTACTAGTATGATAATAATCATAGTGATGATATGGCCTTGCCTATACTCTCAAGTGGTAGGGCGTAGCACTGCTCTTTCAGACCTCACTGCCATCAATACTTAAAAACCATTATATCATCACAAGGGACTTACAGCCTTTTCCCTCTTACTGTGGTTCTTGAACGAGAAGTGAGAAAATTGAGGGTCATCATGTGAGACAGCTACTATTAAGTCGCCAGCTAGAGGCTAGCACGAGCGAGAGGGCCTTTGAAAACCCGTCTGAATTTCTAAACTCAAGCCTCCGAGTTACACGAGTGTCTTTGCGTGTAAAGGCTAGATGATTTTAATATATAAATATAGGCCTACAAGAGGCTTTTATTAGTGACATGAATCCGCACTGGTTGAAAAGCGCCCGGCCCAAGCATCATTATATTTTTCTCCTCTACTAAACTGTTCATTTTCGTTTTGTATCTTTCCTTCTACTAATTTTCACAATCAAAACAATTACAGTGATGAACGCCAAGTGTCCTTGTGTAATGATTGATATCGCTATCCCATAATGCCACATATTTGTTCTCTTTACATACTCTCCTCTCCTTATTTTCCCCTTTGTCTTCCGTCTTCCGTGCTCTAAATTTTGTCGTTACTTTTTTTTCTCTTCCATTTTCCATCCTTTTTTTTTCTTCCTCATGTGTCTTGAGTCAACCACATGGTGTATATTTTGTTAACTTTGTACATTGTTAATTGATCCGTTCACTTATCCAGGACATGCAGGCACGGTTGTTCTATTTGTTTAAGGTATTCCTGAATAAACAAGTATTATTGGAGAAAGATGTTGTTTGTACACCTTGTGTTCATGAATTATATCATCTCTGTGTAAAAGTTCAGACGTGGCAATGCAAATCGGTCACTGAGCTCCAATGCATTTATAGATGTGTAATGAACTTATGTAATCACGTTGATAATGATAACAATAGTGGTATTAATAATGACAATGATGTTGATGATAATGATAATAATGATGATGATGATAATAATAATAATGATAATGATAATAATGATAATAATGATAATAATAATAATAATGATAACAATAACAGTGATAATGATAGTTGCACTTAATGTTGCACCAAGGCGCATTCAGAAATTAAGTGAGAAAGATATGATAAACAAACAGGAAAGTGAAATAGATGGTAAATGAATAAATGGATGAATAAATAGATAGATAAATAAATAAATAAATAGATAAATAAATAAATAAACAAATAAATAAATAACAGTGCAAATCAATGAAGTATCTTCCAGGATTACAAAGGAGACCAACTGGAAGATTGCCAGGCATAATGCCCGAATGAATGATGGGGATGAGAGGAAATGGGCGATAATTATGTATTCCTTACTTATCGAAGACACTGGTAGAATATGGAACTCTATCTTGAAGAACAGAGAGTGTTAACATGAGATATGAATAGGACAGTGGCAGACCATTCCGTGAAAATTGATGAAGATGTGGATGCACATACTGTACGAGCTGAAATTTTCGCGTACAGTTATTTTCACGAGTTGCTACTTCGAGGACATTTTCGTGTGTTGTTAATTTCGCGGTTGCAAGGGTCAACCTGAACTTAGTTATTCCCGCGTTGTTATTTTTGTGTGTTGTTATTTTCGCGGTTCAAAGGCGATTCGCGAAATGCGCGAAAATAAAACCACCGCGAAAATTTCAGCTCGAACAGTACACTGTAATATGAGAACGAAAAAACAAATTAACGAAATGTCATTCTTATGATAGTATCATAATCTCAAAGCCACACCAATTTTTCTGTTATCTTGATTTACTTTCACTCAATCCATGATAATCATATACATTCACTTGGATGTATATACAACATGAAAAATGTAAATTTCAATGATTCATTCAAAAAACAAGAGACCCGCGGGTCTAGCGCTCACCTGAGTATCGCAAGTTCACCTTTCACGCAGTCACTAATCTAAATTATTCACAGCTCTACCAAAATTTGACCAGGCATTCTCAAGTAGAAGATGAAACTGTACAATAAGGGCCCATATTTTTTAAGATTCCTTAATTTGGGGGGGGGGGGGATTGGGGCCCCCTGGGGCCCTCTGGGTGGGGCATGGTGCCCATTTTTATAAATTGAGATCCTGACCCCCTAGGGATGCTACCTGCCAAGTTTGATGAAAATACATCATGAGGTTTTCAGGAAGAAGATGAAAATGTACAATTCAGGTCCCCATTTGGACCTTCCCAACCAACCCCCCCCCCCCCCCCCTGCCCCCAAGAGGGGCACCCGTTGATCTCCTATGAACAAACTTGAAAATACAGTCATTAATGTACTCACTCATAGTATTATCTTACCTCTATAACTTCTGATTCTAGAGAAGATTTTTAAAGATTCCTTCATTTTGGGGGTTTGGGGCCCCCCTGGGGGCCCCCTGGGTGGGGAATGGTGCCCATTTTAAGAAATTGAAATCCTAACTCCCTAGGGATGCTACCTGCCAAGTTTGGTGAAAATGGGTCATGGGGTTCTCAAGAAGAAGATAAAAATGTACAATTTAGGCCCCATTAGGACCCCTCCTCACCCCCCTCCCCTGGGTCCCAAGGGGGGCACCCCTGATTCTGCCATGAACAAACTTGAAACTACAGTTATCAATGTACAAACTCATAGTATTAACTTAGCTCTATCACTTCTGGTTCTGGAGAAGAAGATTTTTACAGATTCCTTAAGTTTGGGGCGTTTGGGCCCCCTGGGGGCCCCCTGGGTGGGGCATGGTGCCCATTTTAACAAATTGAGTTCCTAACCCCCTAGGGATGCTACCTGCCAAGTTTGGTGAAAATGGGTAATGGGGTTCTCAAGAAGAAGATGAAAATGTACAATTTAGGCCCCATTAGAACCCCTCCCCACCCCCCTCCCCTGGGTCCCGAGGGGGGCACCCCTAATTTTGCCATGAACAAACTTGAAACTACAGTCATCAATGTACTAACTCATAGTATTAACTTAGCTCTATCACTTCTGGTTCTAGAGAAGAAGATTTTTACAGATTCCTTAATTTTGGGGGGTTTGGGCCCCCCTGGGGGCCCCCTGGGTGGGGCATGGTGCCCATTTTAACAAATTGAGTTCCTAACCCCCTAGGGATGCTACCTGCCAAGTTTGATGAAAATCGGTCTTGGGGTTTTCAAGAAGAAGATGAAAATGTAAAAAGTTTACGCACGACGCACGACGGACGACGGACGACGGACGACGCACGACGCACGACGCACGACGCACGACGGACGCCGGACGAAGGGCGATCGCAATAGCTCACTTGAGCCTTTGGCTCAGGTGAGCTAAAAATGCACAGCTTTATTCCCACATCATTCCCACCCCACACCGACATATTACACACACACACACACGCACACCACAAAATAATGAATTTCCAAAGCCTAACAGTGGCCTGTACGAATTAAGTAAAATATTTCAAACATGAGATTAAGGACATAAACAATGCTATCTCAAAAGGGCCATATTCTTTATTCTCCTAGGCTACATCATGTAATTTTGATTCCGAAAGAAAACAAAAGCATATGCAATGCATTCTATTCGATAGATTCAATTCATTCTCTAACTTTATACTTCTGCGCAAGTCAATTTTTGCACTCTCACAAACTGTGTCTTGTGCTGATCCATTCATGAACACATAAACCACACAAAAATGATACCAAATGATTAGGGATAAAACTCTTTTTTTTTTTTTTCAAAGCATGGCTGGTATTAAATGGTCCATAGGGCAAATATACGTTTGAAAATGAGAAATTTGTTTGAAAAGGGAAATTTTTTATTCCCCTTAAGGTTTTGACAATGTTGCTCAATGCCTTATCAGTGATCTGGGGCCTAAGGACCACTCCACTGTAGGACACAGATGGTGTAGTGTGTGTAGATTGAGGACTGTACCATCAATACAATTGAGGGGAGATTGTCAGCGATTAAAAAATAAAAAATAAATAAAAATGGGTGTATATATTTTACGTGCATAGAAAATGGGTCAGGGGGGAATGTAGGTATATCTGCTTTTTCTCAAAAAAAAAAAGTTGTATTTTCTCATTAACATACAGAATTTAATGGTATAAGATGCATTTTGTGCTCTTGTCAATGCAATGCTTCATTGAGCCCATATCAATGCATAAAATTTTTGTAAAAGGTAGTATTTCCATTTTTATGAATATTATTATGCTTTTTATCAAAATTCCCCCAAACTATCATTTATTCTGCATTCCCCTTTATGGCTGGAAATAGCGATATATAATATATAATAAAAAATGATAGTAATAATTTTACTATCTTGTTAGAAATGCAAAATTTGTTTAATCATACATATATATACCTAAATTTATCTAATACACACACAGATCACATGAAAGTTATATTCTACAACGGATACAACAAGAAATGAATATCACACTTTCGGATCAGTTTGCAATTTTATAATTTTAATATCTTGTTAGAAATGCAAAATTTGATTAATCAGTAAAACAGGTGAGCAAGACATGAGCAGATGACTACATCATATTATGGCCATCCTCAACAGACAGGAGCTCAAAGCACAGAACTTTGACAAGAAATGCAGTTTCACTCCGTAAATACGGAAGTCTCTTCAGTCTACCCATACCGGTCAGGAAACAGTACAACCAGGGTTTGTTGGCGATTTGAGTAAATACCTGCATGCTTGGAACACATGTTCATGTCAGCAGCCCCCCTGCTCTGTACACAGAGCAGAACCTTATTTCATGAGATATTTTCTATTACAGTTTAACTGTAATATTTCAATGCTTTTTCAGAGAAAAAAAAATGCTCTGGTTTAAGTGATATCCAACCACATTTCTGAAGAAATTAGTTAATAGGAGTTGTGTGATTCCAGACAGCTTACATAGTTTACGGTTTACCATGAAGAAAAAAAAGCCTGTTCTTTGGTACCAGCCTCTTAATGTCAGAACAGCTCATGACGTAAACATATCCTTCTAACATAACACATTCACAACCAAACTGCATACAAAAGAATAATGATATATCGTTCCATTCATGGACAAATATTGTATAAACCTGATGGCCAGCATCATAAAATTTTAATCGACCTAGAAAAAAATGTATAAAGATGGATATAATATAGAGATAGATAGATAGATAGATAGACAGTCAGATAGGCAGCGGGATAGCTAGATAGATAAATGAAAGAAGATAGAGAAGAAGAAAATGCCTCTGGATTGTTTTTATATTCATTCCAAATCTACTTTTTAAAGTATTATGCACTGCACACTTCTGTAAAAGTCTCTATAGTGGATTTTACACAACATATTCATTTATGAACTGAATATATCCAGAATATCTTTTCCCCCTTAAAATCTCTGTTCTGAGATGTACAATCACCATGTGATATCGGCAGAATAGATGATTTGGCATATCACAGCTCTTCATTACTGGTGAGTGGAATCATAGAAATTGTCTCCCTCTGTTCCAATCATATCTGATTTAAGCTACAAGTTAGTATAAGAAACTTCTCTGGTCCCCTTTAAATTCTTACACCGACTGGACTAACAAAATTCTCTGGGGTGACACACGTTCGGTACAGAACAGAAAGCTTGTTAATCACATACATGTTTTTATGGAGAGAATAAACTACTGGACCTTCAACACACTGCCTTGAACACCAGTCGTATTTCCTCTGCCAGTTCTTTTGAATACACAAACTACACATAAAGCGATATATGAGGGGCAAGGGTAGCGGAAAGTGCCCCCCTTTTTTTCTTGGTATGAATACAACGACTACCTCATAAAATTGTTCATAGCATATTTCACATTTAAACCAACCAAACAAAAAATGCATGAAAAAAAGGAAACATGCTAAAAACATAACAATCACCAAACACTGACAGCTGGAAACTTATCTTTCCAAGCTAAGAATAAAATGTCAAAAACAAAGCAAAGAAAGTGATTTGTGGCTGATCTTCTTCATATCTTTCTAATCCCTAAACTACAGCAATTTGATTTTCTCCTTGATGTTCAAACCGTCGCTTAAATTAGACTCGGTGACATGAATATGATCAATCAGTTCCTCTTTTTTTTTTTTTTGACACAGCATGATTCATTCATGACTTAATGTCAATACAAAAATGTCAGAAATCACAATAAACAATAAGATCCAAGCCCTTTAACTTGGCCCAGTGATTTTGAGTTCAAGCATTGTCTGTCGATTTGATGGTCATTGTACATTCTAAGCATTTTCATCTGATTGGACAAATGCAAAGAAAAACAATTGAGACAAAAAGATGTTGGACCTCTTAACAGGGACTGCCAATACCTGAAATAACCTACGAAGCTCTGAGAACTCAACCTTTGAGCAAGGAACACAATCACAGAGCATGTCCATAAAAAAAATTACAGCAATGTCATGAATTTTGGCTTGACCTGGGGTGGCCTCTTCTCGACCAATTTGGATGTACATTTTGGACCAGGATGACTTGCAAAATCTAGTCACTTGTTCCTTGACATGTTTCTGACAACTCCGGAATATTTTAATCAAAGTTCATGACACAATTCTGCGAACAGATAAACACACAAACAGACGTTCACAGGCAGTGAACATAACCTCCTTGGCCAAAGCAATTGTAGGGACAAGACTGGAATGCATAGAATTCAGTCTCCAAAGGGACCACATAGAGATCAGAGTCTTGTTGTTGTTAACCCTCTGAGACTTCAGAGGATGGCTACAACACATTCCCTGGTGGACAAAGATTTAAGGTGAGTACATTTTTAGGCATGGAGAAACTTACAATCCATTACATTTTGCACCATCAGAGCTTTTCCTTTAACAAAAAAAAAATAATAATAATAAAAATAAAATAAAAAAATAAAATAAAATAACCCAACCCTGTCTTTTGCATACAAATTTCTTCCCCCGTGCCTCCTTTTAACAAGCCAAGCAACAAAGACAATGAAATAAGTATTCTGCTGTCAAATCCAAGCCTAAGATTACAAAGAAGAAAACACATTACACAGGATATATATGGGAAGACTATCACTTGGTCGCTGGTTCGTTTTACTCTTCAGACTTGGTATTTGCAGATTTAAAAAAAAAAATGCTTCATCTAAGTTTTCACATGCACAGCAAGCTCTCTCGTGTAAATACGAGCTTGCTGCCTCATTTTTTTCGCTCTCTCTGTGGGTATGAACAGACAGTTTAGAACTCTGAATTTCATTTCTGGAAGTTGATAGTTTATGAAATCAATTCTAAGACACACAATCCGCTTTGTTGGTGTTATCTGTTGTGTGGCAAATACCGCGGTTGTGAGCTTAATCAACATGAACAACAACAACAACAAATTGCAAAATATACTTGGGTATATCAGCCACTGACAACACTTACCAGACTGGTGATAAATTATGATTAAACAAAAAATATATGTTTGCTATGTACACTTTGATCAATTAATATATACTTTAACTTCACTGCATGATACACATAATATGTACAGTGATAACTGATTTACTGTGCTCACTTTACAGTGTGAATTACTGTTTAAATGCGTGTTACCACCTCTCTCTCAATAAACAACATATTTTTAATATATCCGACATACAATAACATCCTATGAATAATTTCAAAAACTTGTCATCAGGTATATACATGTTGATCTAGTGATCGTCAATTCAGAGAGAATATAACCATTTCAAACCTTGCTAAATACATATCATGAGTGTTAAACACATCAGTAACACATGTTATCATTCACAGAACACACAAATAAATAAATAGAAGCATCTATTAAAGCAAAGATTACATGCATACAAATCATTTGCATAGCACTCACAGATACCACAACGACAAAGTGTTGTAACATACAAGTTTCATCCCACAATGCCAGAAATCATCCAATTGACTTTGTAGGAGGAGGCCTAGCTAGAAACTACCACTGCACTGGAGGTGTTCCCACAAATGTATGTTCAAACTAATAAACGGGCCAGGCCCCGTTGCACGTGATGGAAGCCTGATTTCACTCAGAGCCACACCCAAGTTGCATGGGTGGGCCAGAACCACCGGCATGGATTCAACAGGTGGAATATAATCCTGGCGGTAGTCAAGTCAAATCTCATGGTCTGAATGTACACAGGTAGGGTGTTGATGTCATTTTCTGGTCTGGATTTGTACAAATACTGTAACAGAGTAATGCAGTAGGCGGTGGGCATCACCAGCTTAATAACAGTTTGATTTAATCACATGTCATTTAGATGTTTAACCTTTTCACAGCTATGATGTATGATCACTTAAGAGGTTCAATAAGGAATCAGGTATGAATTGGAATGCTATGATAAGAACAGGCTTAGGATTCAATCATCTCAAACGAGAAGCTTGATCTGATTCAAATTTTTTGCACAAACCTAATCATTTTTAAAGACAGATTAGGGGCATTGGGGAGAAAGAGAAAGAACAGGAGAGAGTTATACAGAGATTTTGGGATGTAGCCTACCCCTCTCCCCCCCCCCCCCAAAAAAAAAAAAACACCAAACAAACAAATAGATAAGAAACGAAATGACAATAACTTTAATGATTGAAACTACATGAACGAAAGATTGCCAAATTACAACAAAACCAGTGAAATGCTCAATCTGAGTTGCAAAAAAGTAAAAGTAAATCTTCAAAGATGATTGTCAAATGGCAATGAGTTTCCTTCATGACCAGAATAAAGAGTTAGAGCACCTCACTCCCCCCCCCCCCCCCCCGTACATGTATACTGTATATATCAGAACATGGCTTACCATTACATACTTGAGATGCACACAACTACGTTGGCCAACAATCTGTAATTGTGTTTCGGTAACCTCATGCTAAATGCACTTTGCCAATTACTGCAAGTTACACTAATCAATATGACCTCAAATTGTGAAACTTTAACCGTGCCTTGTGGAAATAAAAGGAAATAAGAAGTCCACAAATGAGTTCAGTCAACACTGACTTGTATAATGGCTGGCTTATTTTCAAGCAAGAGCAGGAGGCAAATATAAAAACAGAATTGTTTTCACTGCCTGGAACTCTTTATTCTCTTTTCAGGTCTTGCTTTGTTTTGATTTGTGCGTAAGCGTGTGTGTGTCTACAAACAAATCAGAATACAATAGAAATCAAACACATTAACAGAAAAAAAAAGTATCCATCCCGCTCTCCTATTCCTGCTATCTTTTGAACATTTCACTTTTAAATGCATGATTATCCCTGCAATGATTGGAACTATCAGTACACAGTCACCAGATATTAGATGCATCGACTCTCTGTGACAAAAGAGTGAGGCTGAACAGCCAAGGATCCACCACTACAGTAGCAGCAAGTCACCTCTTGGGCTCATTCTGTCCTCTTACTGTTACTATTTACACTCTCATAATGGCAAGTTCATTGACAGATTCTCGGAAAACACACACACACAGAAGGAATCAGAGAACATACTGTTTCCTTAGCTTTGAAAAACAAGCACACAAGATCAAGATTTTATAACATTTTTTTTTCATTTTTTTAGTCATCATAACAGATTTGCTGGCAATTTTTTGCTTGCTCCTCCTCATATTTGTATCAGCCTTTTTTGAATGTTGATTTGACTCTCTTTGAGACAAAGAAAAAGAGAAGAGAAGCTGACAATGTCTGAGTGAGAACATTCACCTTCACCATGTACATATCAGCTACTTCCTCACACTCCACTCATTGCATCTAGCTTTCTACGACATAACAAAACGGGCTGTGACAAGCATGCTGAACTCACGAAAACTACACCAATGCAGTGAGAGAAAGTCATTCTGATCAAACTTTTAAGAAACAGTAAACTATAAACGTGACAAGGACTTCTGAGAAAGGAGCTCGTGCATGACATAATTTCCCTGCACTACATAAGGTCCACACAGTTCAAACTCTTCACACAAATACTCTATCTCTGAGTTGTACATGTGTCAAATTTACAGATGTTTAATAATTACTCATTCCATCCTATCTATCTTAATGTCACTCCAAACCTCTATTTTTGAATCTTCACAATATAATGTATTTCTGCCAATATTTCTGCTCCATGGCTTTTTATGTTATGGTCAGTCATACTGAATGTTATCTTCTTTCTCCTACCATATTTGCTTTTTTATTCAACAGTATGACTGTACGCCACATTGCCACCTTGTTTCCTCTGGGTGAACTTGTGCTTCGATTACATCTGGCTGATGAAGTTGAATCACAAACCATAGCCATTGGCACAAAATTGATTACTCAGAACTTTCCATCAGGAGTTCATGAAAAAAGAACAGACTCCACAACTGAAATAATGGATTGTATCTTTATGGGACAGCTGTAAAGCCACTACATGTAAATTCTCTCACTTATGTTGGCAAATTGTTTTACTCCTGAAAACAGCTGAGAATTTTCACGTATTGTTTTCTGCCACATATTGCACAAACCTTTGGCAGTACACACTTTACTGATTTTTTTTCATAGTTTTGCTGTTACCATTGGAAACAATCCCTTCAAGAGCATCGATGCCGGGAACATGAAAAATCATGCCAGGGGAGCCTTCGCCCTTCAGGATGGTCTCCAGATGTCCTAGTGGTCAATGCACGTACAGAGTTGTGTAATTCATCACATATATATGCTAATTTTGGCACTGTCAACTATCATCCTACACTGAATATCCACTATGCCGAGTGGCAACTTCAGTCTGTCTGGAAGATTTTACTGTTAAGTTAACATCTGGCTTCACTGCAACATTCGCTACAAAACTAAATTTTAGCATTAAAAAGAGGAAGAAGAAAACCAAGAGAAAACTAGTATGAGATGACCCTTACTGTCAAGTGTCAAATTTGTATTAACAATTGCTACACTGCGTAATTATTCTCCACTGCAAAAGTTACCCACTCCCCTCCCCCCCCCCAAAAAAAAAAGAATCCCAACAAAACAAGATTATCATTCTGTGTCCATATTTGTGATATAGCATTTAACAACACAATCACAACACAAAACAAGACAGCATATGTCAAATGTTCCTTTGTGCTTTGCTTTTTTTTTCTCCTTCTCGTGCAAGGAGAGGCCATCACCTCCACCGATAATGCTATGGGGGGAAGCTATCATCAGACACTAGACATGATGCATTGTTTTCATTGGTACACAAATCCACTGCCCATCCAGCCTCTTGGAAAACAACACTAACGACACGCTATATCAATGTGGCTAACAGCCTTTTACTATATCCACACAGCAGTATTCAAAAATTACATCACATTCAAGCTGAGAAAAATAAAAGACAAACACCTTTAATTCTTGTTGTAACAACGATGCGGATTAATTCTCTTTCCTCTCTCTTATCTGGCAAGCTTCTGCTTTCATTTACACTTGTCACTGCTGAGTTGAAGCTAGTTGAAAACATATACATGATTTCCATTTTTTTTTCCTTTCTTTTTTTTTTGAGGGAAAATTGAATCACAGCATTTTGGCTTTAGCTGATGAGCAGCTTTGCACTTACATAGCTCTGTTGTTTCTGTCTTTATTGCATTGTGTTGGTCTCATGCTGCACAGGCTATACTAGCACCAAAAGCAGAGCAAAAACAGAAACATGCACCTTTCATACAAAAAGAAATTTACAACAAAATGTGGATTTGCATGGAAAACATTATCTTTTCTTACACATAAGAACTGAAAAATAAATTAATACTGATTCATAAGTTTGAAATTCCAGGTTTCAGAATTTTCTTTAAAATTTAACAACAACCCCCTCCCCCCTCACAAAAAAAAAAAAAAACAACAACCACCCAGCAACAGAGAAAAAACAAAAACAAAAGCAAGAACCCAAGGACAAGGTTCAGGTGAAAGAGAGGGTTTGGAGGGGACAATGGCAAGCATGATGACATCAAATCTAATTGCATTTTTCCTTCTCAGTTTCTCCATCTCTCAAGATAGTCTTACCTCAGAAGAGTCACGTACAAACAAAGATCAACAGAAGGGAGTATCCCTTGGACACGACGCTCAGCTACCTATCACTCGGCAGCTGATACCAAAGCCTCTTGAATGACCAGACTCATCTCAACCAACATCGTTGTCATGGTTACACCAAATACTGATAAGAAACACACTTCACAAAAAAAAATCTGGCTGGTCGCTTTATGATAAATCTCACTGAATAAATTCACACATTTAATAAGTTACAGTCAACAGTCTTTGCAAATTTTTTCCCCCTTTTTCTTCCCTGTTAACCAGACCATCATGCGTTGCCATGGCACCTGAAATGATGTAATGGTGAACTGGGCGACAACACAATTGGCTCACGAATATTCTGCTGGACCAAGGCCTCAGGACATGTTGGGCCCTAGCAGGGGGCCTCCACATGGCCAAAGAGGGCCACAGGGAACTGCTTGATGTGGGTCTGCCATTGGGCTGAGAGCTGGAAAAACTTGACTCTTGACAACTCGTTGCCATCAATAGTAACTGTAAAGAGACAACAATCACATACAGATATATTTCAGACCATATGCATTTATTGTACAGATCTCACTTTCATTTTCTCTGATTAACTGAAAAATATCAATAAAAACAAGAGACCCGCGGGTCTAGCGCTCACCTGAGTATCGCAAGTTCACCTTTCACGCAGTCACTAATCTAAATTATTCACAGCTCTACCAAAATTTGACGAGGCATTCTCAAGTGGAAGATGAAAATGTACAATAAGGGCCCAATTTTTTCAAGATTCCTTAATTTGGGGGAATTGGGGCCCCCTGGGGCCCTCTGGGTGGGGCATGGTGCCCAGTTTGATAAATTGAGATCCTGACCACCTAGGGATGCTACCTGCCAAGTTTGACAAAAATCCATCATGAGGTTTTCAGGAAGAAGATGAAAATGTACAATTCAGGCCCCCATTTGGACCCTTCCAACCACCCCCCCCCCCCCCTACCCCCAAGAGGGGCACCCCTGGATCTCCTATGAACAAACTTGAAACTACAGTCATTAATGTACTCACTCATAGTATTATCTCAGCTCTATAACTTCTGATTCTAGAGAAGATTTTTAAAGATTCCTTCATTTGGGGGGTTTGGGCCCCCTGGGGGCCCCCTGGGCGGGGCATGGTGCCCATTTTAACAAATTGAGATCCTAACCCCCTAGGGATGCTACCTGCCAAGTTTGGTGAAAATGGGTCATGGGGTTCTCAAGAAGAAGATAAAAATGTACAATTTAGGCCCCATTAGGACCCCTCCTCACCCCCCCCCCCCCCCTGGGTCCCAAGGGGGGCACCCCTGATTCTGCCATGAACAAACTTGAAACTACAGTCATCAATGTGCTAACTCATAGTATTAACCTAGCTCTATCACTTCTGGTTCTAGAGAAGAAGATTTTTGCGGATTCCTTAATTTTGGGGGGTTTGGGCCCCCTGGGGGCCCCCTGGGTGGGTCATGGTGCCCATTTTAACAAATGGAGTTCCTAACCCCCTAGGGATGCTACCTGCCAAGTTTGGTGAAAATGGGTCATGGAGTTCTCAAGAAGAAGATGAAAATGTACAATTTAGGCCCCATTAGAACCCTTCCCCACCCCCTCCCCTGGGTCCCAAGGGGGGCACCCCTGATTCTGCCATGAACAAACTTGAAACTACAGTCATCAATGTACTAACTCATAATATTAACTTAGCTCTATCACTTCTGGTTCTAGAGAAGAAGATTTTTACAGATTCCTTAATTTTGGGGGGTTTGGGCCCCCCTGGGGGCCCCCTGGGTGGGGCATGGTGCCCATTTTAACAAATTGAGTTCCTAACCCCCTAGGGATGCTACCTGCCAAGTTTGATGAAAATCGGTCATGGGGTTTTCAAGAAGAAGATGAAAATGTAAAAAGTTTACGCACGACGCACGACGGACGACGCACGACGGACGACGGACGACGGACGACGGACGACGGACGACGCACGACGCACGACGCACGACGGACGCCGGACGAAGGGCGATCGCAATAGCTCACTTGAGCCTTTGGCTCAGGTGAGCTAAAAACAAAAACAAAAACAAAAATAAAAACAAAAACTGGTAATTTAAATCCTCCATCAATTATGAATGATATTGTTTTGCCCATTTGGAATTTGCTCTGCAAACTGTGCTGTCCTGAAAAGACTTTGATAGCAACCATAGTCTCTTATCATAGTGCTTTCACCCTACCTTGTTCTAAAGTAACTTTCACCTTCTGTTTGTAATCATGTATCAACAAACTAGAGTATGGGACATTGTTGGGCATTGAAGATGCTCCTCACTTTTCTTCAAATATATTCTCTGACCTCTATTGCATCCTATATACACAAGGATAACAAAAAGATAAAAATCAAATGCCACCTCAGATGTAACCCAAATCCAAAGCACTACCTTTTCTACTGGCACTCATGTGTGCCAATCCTAATCAGTTTTTGCTAAGGATGCATTCCTTTCCTTCATTAATTTCATTTCATGATTAGTATGGATGCCTGATTTGTATGGACTACATAAATGATGGTATAGACAAACAAAGAAAGTTTCCACAAGTTGCAAACAGTGCAATCCTTCTCTAAATGGCCCACAACATACATGTCATAAAGCATCGTCAAGCCTTGACCTAAGAATCAACACGGCAAAATAATAATGAATATTTATTAGGAATGCGAGGGTTCAGAGTTTAATCTGTTTTCCGACTTTTTTTTACTCTGCCCTAAACCCAGTTTTTAGAGTTTTTTGGCAGTTCAAATGCACTGAAATATTCACAGTGGGGTTAATGCACTTCAAACTTTTTTTTTCATGAGTTTCAGATTTTGTCGGACTTTTTTCTGCAAGCATTCTCACTCTTCTGAATTTATGAGCAGCATTCATTCACAGTTGATCTCACGAATGCAGAGTGTCTGATGGAGAGCAAAGAGGAGTGAAATGACCAACCCACCTGTGAGAGAATAGTCCTGGGAGCGGGAGGTGCACACCAATCTGTGGATACCATCCACCGTCTGACTCTTCAGCTCCGGTACAGGGGGCTTCTTTCCAATTCTCATCACTGCTGGAGGGATTCATGTGTGGTAAGGCAAATAAAAACTCATCACAAGTCTGAATGAGGGTGAAGAATGACTGATGACCAAGCAGAAGAATTCCAACTGCAATTCAGATTAAAGTCTGTCTACATTTTCCTCCCTGCTCATAATAATTTACTTACATGTCTGTGCATGTTGTATTATCCAATATTCCTCATATAAAACAGAGATTGACTTTTCTTTACAACGCTGTCATTACTGCCAGCTCATGAATGAATCTACGGTCTGATCTACTGTCAAACATACCAGGGCCCTGTTTTATGAAGAGTTATAACTGATTATATACAGTAGTTGATTTCTATCATAAGTCTATGGAAGCCTGTGTGGTAAGGAAATTTAACTGATTACATCTTTTGGTAAACGGGGCCCAGATCAGGTATTAATTGAGTATTAATGTTAGGAACAGAGAATGGGCATAGTCAGTGATGGTAAAAGATTGTTAATATTGCATTGCTTAATTAGTAGCTATATCCTGTCATCATCATCATATTTTATTCCTTCATTCATCTACTGTAAAAGTGGATATTTTCGCACGAATAATTTTTTCGCGCTCGGCAGGGTAAGAGGAGTTTCGCGTTTTTTTTATTCCGCGGAATCAAGTCATCAACTGCTGGAACATACAGACATATGGCAAACAAAAATATTTGCATGCCTTTATTTTCTCACTTGTTTCAGGTTGCGCGAAATGCGCGAAAATTTCAACCCCGTGAAAATGTCCACTTTTACAGTATTCATTTACATATTTCTTCATTTATACATTCATTTACATATACAGTAATCAAAAATTTCTTCATTCATATACTTATTTGTATATTTATTTATTTGTAAATTCAATCATTCACTTATCTTAGTTTATTTCAAGGGTTACATGTAATAACTCACTTTTCTTGTTCTTCTCCTTGGTGACAACCACCATGGACAGAGCAGATGACCCTGATGGGGTCTCACTGGTGGACGGCAGGCGGTAGACGGTCAGTGAGCGGAAGGCTGTCTTGAGGGAGGACTTGTCCTTCTTACTGCCAGACATGGGCCAGTACTCAACTTGCAGGTCCAGCAGCTCCCCACCGCTGGACGTCGGCGGGCTGGTGGAGGGTGCGGCACCGCTGCCAGTGCTGCTGCTGCTGGTGACACACATCCAAGACACACTCTTATCTCTTCCTACACCATAATTATTGCTCACTTACTATTGTACTTGGTATGAAAGTCTGTCATGCATATTGTGAGATTAGCAAGTTGCTATTTAACCCTTGGCATGCCTGGAGTGCTAATTGGCATAGAAATTTCAACAGCATTATACACATTGTCCACAGTCCCTGGCACAGAAAGGGTTATCTCTGTTATTACCAAAGGGTGACCTCACTGTACACACTGACAATGGCATTTTGAGCTTGTGGGCTACAGAGGGTTTTTAGTACAAAGATATGGACTGCTTTTTGGGGCATTGCTGGTACCACCATCCCACTTGTACACAGAATAAAAAGAAATTTTAAACTCTTTGTTCCCATGCCTAAGAGAGATGCCTCATCACACACAAGTGACGTCTATCAAAAGTTGCCTTTGATTAACATGACAGCAATACGTCAAATACATTGTATTTTTACCTAAAGATAGCTGCCTATGATTTGTGGACTGCGATAAGACTCTTCACAAGCTACATATTATATTCTTACATACTGTTGGTCCCTGTTACCATATGTAGTCTTCGCCAAGTCTTTTTTTTTCTTTTTCTTTTTTTGGTATGCTTTACCTACTTACGGCCTATACAGTACATCAAATCCCATACTGTCCCTTTATACTCGAACCATAAAGTCCTAATTGGTCGGCAATGTCTGTAATACTGCATTTTATTTGGTTCATCGAGACTCACCCCTGGGGGACTGTAGTAGTACTGACAGCTGGGCTTGGGGGCGGGGTGCCACCGTCAACCTTCTCCTTCGTGGCTGCAGGTGCAGGAGGACTGGACGATAGGACGGAGGCACCTGACACTGTATCCTCATTTTCTGCTTCCATCGAATGAGAAAATGATATGAGAGATGATACCCTCATTAGTCATCATGCTCACGTACTGAAATATTTACTTTGCCTTCAGTCCTTGCACTCTGAAATGACTCAAAGTGGACCATGCACTCTAATATTCATGCACGGACTTCCTACGATCTATCAACAATTACTAAAAACTGACTGATAACTACTCATAACTGTCAATTTTCTGACATCTCGCTGATCAAAGTTTAATCTATTCCACCTTTAAAGATAGGACTTTATCGTCTATGAATTGACAATAAAAACCAGTGCACCTAGGCACACTGTGCTTATTATCTAATCTAGAATATTCTACGGTGATTTCTGTTTAGGACTTTGTTGTGGTATCTGAAGCAGGTATAACTAAGTAGTTTTTGTTGCATCACGTGCATTAATTCATGAAAATATGTACTTTTGTTTGATTAGGACATTGCATGTAAATACAATGCAGCTCTGCATATTCAATGACCAATAAAAAGTAAAGACCACAATACATTTTGAGTACCATAGCATAATGATAGCAGACATTCTGAATCTAAAATAGCAGGCTCAAAACATTAATGGGAGTGGAATTAGCCAAAATGACAAGATCTAGTTCGGTGCATGTGTCCCCTATGAATGACAAATGCCAGGAAAGATCTTACGCAGCTGATTAATTCTCATCCTCCTCAGTAATAATGAAAGGAAAACACAGATCAACAAATGTGACCGTGCACCTCAAAACGAACATAAAATCGCACACACTGATTTTGCGTGAGGACTGAAAATAAGTGAAATGGGTCAACCTAGCCGAACTTGACTTTTTCATATTTTCCGAAAGAGCAGGTCTTCTTTTACATTGTGCTAAAATTTGGTATCGTAAAACGGGCAGGAAAGTGCGCTTTTTTAGCAGTTTATCTCGAACATTTTTGGTAGAATAGTGTGATTAGGTGTGTCTTTAGAATCCCTTTTTCTTTCCTGAAAAACCTTGTCCACACTCTTCACTTTCAACTCTAATAACTTTTGAAAGGATAGTGCTACTGCTTTGAAAGTTGGCATTGATTATGGACAGAATGTGTTAATGAGGCATGCTTAATTTCAGTTTAATCTGATAATCCCTTCATTGTTGTTACTCTGGTGGTTTACTTCCTGTTTTTTGTCCCATTCATCACACAGCCAGCACGGTTTGGTAAAGATTAAGCGCTTGAATAGACACTGTACTTCAGAGCCTCTTTTCTCAGTTCACACTTTTCCTGAGTTGTGCTTTCTTTCCAATATTTAGATAGGTTAGGAGAGTCCATTTGATTTGATACATTATTTTAAAGCTTAAAGTCTGCTCTTTCAGAATATGGTCTTAACTAAAAATCCATGTCTGGCGACTTTTTGTTTGTTTTGAGGTGCAGGGTCACAAATAGTCATGGCCATGAAGATTTACACAGTGAATTTCAAAGAGTGTGTATTAATATTAAGACAGAAACTCTCATGCACTATGTTAATAATTGAATTCAGATGCATTTCCAAAATTTAATTTCACAATTCATTTTTCTAGCCTAACCAAAAAGGGAGATATATCAGATGATTACATTAACGGTTCATCTAATTTGTATCTTTGGTTGAAACCAATATTATTGTTCCATGATACAGTGTAGAGCTTTGAAAATCTGTAAAATTCCATAAATCTATCATTATGCATCTGATCTTCATGAAACTTCTAGCATTATGTGGCTTTTGTTTGATTCTACTACCATGGCATATCCAAGTCAACTTGATCATCAGAAGTGGAATTGCACCTGCAGTGAAGGGAACAGGTGGGTGTGAATGCATCACACCACATTAACACTTTCACACTATCGGCATTCGCTGTAATCTTGTTTTCTTTTCACCCCCCTCTTCTGTCCCCTTTCCTTTCCCCCGAGTCAATGTGCTTTGCCAAGGGTCAGTCCATTTTAAGGTTAAAGGAGACTTGCGATGCTACGAGACCTACAGTGAATCACACCCACCTACATCCTTTGCTCTGACAGCTTATCAATGCCAATTCAATTTACAGCTGTTTGTGGGCTTCGTTACTGCCTAGCAACGGGAGCAGCACTGGAGAAGGGGGGGGGGGGGGTTAGACAATGGACTCAAAGTGCGTAGGAAGAGAGGGTCACTCCCGCTGTGTGAGTAAGCCCCCTCAGCTGCTGCTGCTGCTCCGGCCAGGACAGACAGGCAGTCCCGGGAAATCTCGTGGAAGTCAAGGAATGGCCAACACCCACGAAGCTGATCACTCTCGCACGTAAACATGTGTTGCAATATGCCCAATTGCATGCATGAGGGGAAGACATCCTTCACAAACATTTCCTCTATTTATTACTCTATTGGCGGTGAGGGATATGACATTGCCTCTACGGAGAATTCTCCCTACAGCCACAGCATCAGCTGTCATTCATTCATTCATTGCCATGGAAACTCAAGGGAATGACAAAGTTCCTGTTTTTTTCCAACATTGAGTGGACTGCCAAAAAATATCTATGCACACAGAGAAAGTACGCAAGCAAGCATGCAGAAGACTTGCATTTTTAAGGCCAAACTGTCTAATTAATGAGTAATAGAGCCTACTGTAAGAGTGAGTGTTTAGGGAGAAAGGGGCTTGGGAGGGGGATGAATGGCTGAGCCATTGTATGGTCTCACCTGCAATGGCTACAGCTCCTAGTGCTGAATTTGGAGGACCAATCAGTACATTCTGCGGAAACAAACAGACAAAGATGAGAAAAAAATACAAAACAAATGAAAAGACCAAACAATATGACCCCATCTCACGCACGTCATTTCATTTCCTGGAAAGACCTCTGACAAAGAAACAGAAGACAACGCAAGCTCGTTAAGAGATGTCATGAATGAATTGTACAAGTTAGACAGTGACAGGAAGAGATAGGATATGTACAAACAGGTTCTAAACAACAAATGACAGCCACATCTATGTTACATTCTAAACAGTTTAAAGTGATGGTATAGTTTTGGTTGAGATGGGGAATTTAGATTTTAACTTTTCGAAAGATAATTAGAAGCCACTAATGAGATGTGAAAGAGTATACAATTCTAAGAGGAATTCAAAATTTATTTGATGAAAATCAGTTTTGAAATGGCTGAGAAGTCCAAGAAGAAAGTAAAACAATGTGGTCATAATAAAAGTGAGTCCCACCTTTTATTAGGACCTCTTTTTTGTGGATATCTCAGTCATTTTAAAACCAATTTTCATTCAAATAAACTTTAAATCCCTCTTAGAATTGTACGCTCTTTAATATTTTGTAAAATATTTCTCATTATCTCACAAAAAAGAGTTGGAAACCTGAAACCCAATCTCAACCAAATCTTTACCATCCCCTTAAGGGCACAATGCTTGAAGCAATTATACTCTCACTTCCTCAAGACATACTACTTTTTAGAAATCCTGATGAGGCATTACCACACATTCATCATTAATTCATCCCAATTATTTTACTCAAAGAATGAGATGTGGTTTTTGCAGGACTTATTTACTCTATTCAATACATGTTAGTGCAGTACCAGACACACTTACGTTCATAAATGGTACAAATTTCTGGCAAGATTCGTCGTGTGATCCCCTCAGCTTGCACGTCAGCATGACCTCCCCGATTGGCAGGCCCAGACTCGTGGTGGCGCCAGACAGATACTTCTCCACCCGGTTCGCCACCTCTCTCTTGTCAGCTGGGGCATTGGAATGAAATTCAGATTGCAGCATGTGAGAAGTTGGGTGCGTTAAAAGAGCTTGCCACTAACTTCATAAATGATTTCTGACACACCCTGTACCATGCATCAAAACAAGGTACTTGAAAGCAACCAGTTAAAGTTAATAGCAACTCATTAAATTGACCTCTAGTAAAAGTGAAAGTCTCTTAAAATAGGCTTTCTCTTTCCTCTCAGGATGTGAAACGTGAGCAACTTCAGACTTGGCAGCGTGGCACAATGGATTGCATATGCAGATGTTGCATAACAACCCTGGGTCAAACAGCTGAACTGTTTACATAGAAAACACTCTTGGAAAACACACACCTCCAAAAAAACATTGGTCTTTAGTCCTAGGGAAAACTTCCCAAACTCACAAAGTACTACGCATAATATGATCTTTACATTGTATGAGAGAGAGAGGTGAAAGACAGAGGGGATATGTGTTTGCTGGAAAGAGTTAGGGGCCCTCTTAAAAATGTTTCCAGTTTGTAAAATCTGAGCTGTATGGTCCTACAATGATACCAGCATCTCTGACGCTGCTACAACACAAATCTATGAAAAGCCTGCGCTGAAAAATCATCATTAAATGTCTAAACAAAGCAAAACTTCGTGTCCAGATTTACCGCGATCAAAACTGTTCCTGTAGCCAGCAGTGTTAGAATAAACCATTTTGGAAATAGTTTACTGGCATGGAGATATTTGTTCAACTACATCTAGATAGAGATTGCAGAATTTTTAAAACTTTTGTAGCTTGAGTACCTCTCAATCATTACAAACATTATATAGCTTAATAGTCAGCAAAGCTTGGCAATTTTTAAAATTGCCCTACCACAATGTTGAAAACAGAATCTTCACACGTGAATATGCAATGTCTCACATACATTGACAAGGGTAAGAAAATATCTTGGTAAAAACAAACAAACAAGACAAAAGCAGCTATTGAAGAGCTGGTAATCTCCTTCTGTCCAGCAACATTAACCTCTTGAAGACTGGTCCTGAGTATTCTTGGGCTGGGGTAAATGGGAAATGTACATTATAGGAGAGTCAGTTGGTCTTCAGAGGGTTAATTTTCTCTCATCTCACCTGCAGCCTCTTTGTCTGTCTTGTCCCACACTTCCTTCCACAGTGAGTCCTGAAAGAGTGAGTTGTACCTTGTATCCAGAGAGCCCAGGTATTTGGCTACAGAGTTGTTTCCTAGCATTAACAGAGAGAAAACAGTGTGAGAATCTTCCCTGTTTGATATCCTCAGACATCTTGATACCCACTGAACACTACTGTTGAGCAGCAGAAGCCCACATATGACAGTAATATTTGTAGAATATGTTCAGGGCCCTGTGTTATGAAGAGTTAAAACTGATTATAAAGTTGATTTCTATCAAAAGTCTATGGCAGCCTGTGTGTTAAGGAAATTTAAAATCGATTATATCTTTTGATAAAACCACAGGGCCAAGGTTTTCTAAATTAAACATCACAGCCCTCTTTTGCAAACCCTGCCCCCTCTCTTGCAAGCCACCCTTCCTTTCATCACAATTACCTTTTGTCTGAATAGTGGATGTCATGTTTGGGTTAAAAAACTACATTGTATAAAGCAATGAAAAACAAGAGTTCCCCATCTCAATAATACATTACCTTGTTCCAGCAACAGTGAGACAAATGGTTTTGTCACATTATCATGCCATCACACTATGAATGTGAACTAGCACTGTACTGCACTGGTTACATATGAGTTGGTTTATGCTACAATAAGACCATTTATTTTGCAGCTTCCCATCATAAGTAGCTGAATAGATTTCATACAACCTAGAGTTTTCATGGCAGGTATTTGAGTGACACAAAATGAGAAAAAAAAAATCTTGGGCCGTACAAATTTTATTGATTAATTTATTAATTCTGGTGAAAAGACAGCAGTATATTCCTTGGCAGACAAAAAAAAATCAAATACAAGGCAATGTGAAAAAGTAATAGTCTATTTGTGCTGAACAAAATTGAAAAAAAAAAAAGGACAAACTGCTGATTCCATTTCTAGATACATGGTACTTATTTGATTGCAATACATACTTGTATCTGAGCATTATTCTTTGTAAATTGATATTTACAAGCCTAGTAGGAATATTGAAATGCTTTTTACTGCCACAGGTCATCAAGGTCTATAAAATCATAAGAGCCCTTGAACGCTGACCTAACAGCTTACCAGCGGGTACGATGTAGAACTTGACGTAGTTGAGCCACTCTGATGATTTCGCAGAGAACTGCTCAACGTAGGACTTGAGAACGGTGCCCATGTAACCGTCACTCCCGCACACCCCAATCTTAATGGGAGACAAGACTTTGGCATTCTGATTGCAACTGAAAGACAAAACACACACAGTGGATTCGAGAGGATATTGATTTGATTTTCAACTGATATTATTTTCTATTGATTGGATTAGATTTCTGATCTGATTTCTGCACTTTTCAAAAAATAAATATGACATCACAAAGAAATCTTCCAAGGATAACTATAAACTGAGAGATATTACATATGTGACTGCCCAGCTAGAAATCCACATAAAGTAGGCTGTAATGAATTTCTTTTCATGATAGTTCAAAACAGTAAGCTCTGAGCTTAAATGATATACAACTTGTTAAAATTGGACCATCCTAACCCACTTAAAAGGTGATTGAAATCAGAAAGAGTTAGGAGGTGCAGTTTCATAGAAAGGGGAGAATTTAAGAGGATTTAAAGATTAGTGTCACTCACGTGTGCTGTGCAGAAGTATCAATGAAAATGTATTCTATTTCCCAGTGAATGCAACGCTTGTCTAAAAAAATGTGGCCCAGAAAAAACTGCTAATACCTCAATTTTGGTTTTGTTTTAAGCTGCCAAATTTTTACACTAGGTAGATAAAAAGCTTACTCTCCCAGGTAAGAAAAAATTTAGAAAAGTCAGTCAATCCAAAGTGACAAATTTGGTCCATTACAGAGAATCCTAATCTGTGACTTTTTGTGGGGCTTGAGCCGGGCAGTCACATCTACAAATCATCCAATATGCATAAATGTAATAATAAACTTACGCAATAAGATCTAGTAATTACAAAGAAATGCAAGAGACTGCCAATTTAAGTGAAAGCTTAACTTTGGTGGTCGTCTCATGGATTTTCAGCCTTGACATATCACGCGTAACATAAACACTGGTGATAGTGATAGGTCTACAGTGTAGCAAAGTCATCTTTCTTTACAAAAATCACATATGCTCACACACCCACACCCTGCTAACACCAACACACAACACTCATATGACTTAATCTCACTTACTAGTGCATGTTCTACATGGATTTTGATGTACCTGTCCATTGCATTCATAGTTACGCTTAATGGCAGCATTATATGCTGTACCTTTCAATGAACTCTTACTTCTTTCAAATACAGAGATGTGAAGCTCTATTTTGTTTCTTGTGACTTGGCTGTCAATTCATTTCCCTTAAATATAAGCAACTACAAACAACTCAACAACATCTATACACACTACTTTGAAATCTGTATACACGTTCTAAATCTACAAAAAGATTTTCTTTATCCAAAACCAAGAATTAACACAGGGTATGTATGTATTCAACATTCATACATGTACTTTACTCATGCTTTTAAAAAGATGTGATCTTTCTAATTAGATTGAGATCAACACAACATCTCTCTGGCTGAAAGAGATATTCAGAGAAGGGAAAGTCATTTTGACAGAGTAAATTGCCCATCGATGATCATCCATGCAGCCACAAAGTGACCATGGAGTGTCACAGCTGGGGATCAGCCATTCCTGTTTACTAATCAACACAGACAGGCTCATCATAAACTGTTCAGGGCGCAATCGGCTGTCCTCGCCAGTGACACAGTTAATCAGTCTAAGACGACTTTTAGCCCATCACAAAAAAAAAGGGGGGGGGGGAGAGAAAGAAAAGGGGCATTGTCATCTAAGCCCCCTGCATGCAGGCAAGTGTGCAATTTGTGCCATGTGCCTGCTAGTGTCCAAGCATGCAGAGATGGTTGTCACAAAGAATGACCTCTGATGGTAAGACCTCAGTCATTACTCTAGTGCCCAAACAGTCATTGTATCCTGCTAGATCTAATTAGACTCAATTACATTCATCACTGGCATGACCTTCCCCTCTGGCTAGACTGGATTAAGGCGCAAGAAGCTGTACAAAGTCAATTACCTCAAATACACATCTCTACGGGACTATGCATGGTCCTTTGTTTTTGCTTTTGGTGCTGCTGATGGGCTACTGCCATGACAACCTACAGGACATTGTGATACCATGTCGTTAATCCTTTGCATGTCACACTAATTACCTGTCCATGGGTATATGTATGTAATTTGTACACATTTGACTCAATGGCACAGAGAGGGTTAAAGAAGGCCTAAGGTTAATGCCAACCTCTCCCCGTGGCTCATCGCTTTGGCATTGACTTCTGATCTCAATTTGTAGTATTCAAACAATCAGTGTTGGCTCTATAAACACTCACTCTTGGCTACCTCGTATCGTGTCATGAACTGGCCGGGATCAAAGGATTACGGTGCTACCGAGCACCAGATGTGACGGATCATCGTCGTATGAAAACATCCGCTTCATGTGGTATTCAAAATATTGCTTTTAGAAGTCTGATAATCAGACTCAACTGTAATATTCAGCATTATATAGTGCCTACAATGAAAATTCTGAAAAATATATCACAAACTGTATCATTTCATGAAATAAAAAATGCTTTATTAATACAAACTCTGCAATAATCACATCAAGACCTCAAACCCACCATTCTGATAACCATACATTTCTGTAATAAACTTTTGCCAAAATAGACATGTTGGATGTTCCTATACTTCCCCTTTATGAAATAAAATATCTTTTTCATCTAACATGCTTAACTCTGGAATACTGACTAAAGAATTTACTAGATAAGACAAGTGCTATATATGTTTTACTTCCCTGTCTAGGTAGACACTAATTTGAAGAATATCATGACAGACTTTTTGCAAATAGTGCAAGTTGAACAGAAGGGCAGTACTGCTTGTCACTCAACATGCTACTGTCAAAGGGGGAGCTGCAGCACTCCAGAAACTTTTCAGGCAGTTGATTAGCGATATCCTGTCGTCGTGGAAGAAGATCAGCATGTTTGGTGTCTAACACACGCTACTACAACATGAAATACCTGTCAAACGATTTCTTTCCCTTTTCACGATCTCATTTTCTCCTTAACGAGGAAAGACAGGCAAGTATTGATGATGATGCATGCATGCACCCTAACTAGTTTTGCTTGGGCCTACTGGTACACTTACAACTTCTGTATTTTTTGGACGATGAAATGTATAGTTGCTTCCACATCGGTCGCTGACTGCGTGGTAACCATGCTCAGCCGCGTCCCATGTAAGCACTGTGCAATGAACTGTAAAACAAGCAAAGCAATGCATGATATGAGTTCAGAAATGTAGCATATTTGTTGTTTTTTTTTTCTACCATTGTGTTAACTCTCTATCTGTCTCAGTTTATTTCCCTTGGGCTGTGTACAATTCAAACTTTAATAAAATTGGCAAATCACACATTCTCACAATAATTATTATCACTATCATTATCTTTAATCATTACTGTTATCAGCATCATATTCATTACTACATGAACTACTGTCACTCAGTTACTGAAACCCATTTATTCATTATCTTGTGCATGTTCAAATGTTGTTTTTTATATCTAGCAGAAATTACAAAATGACACTGTGGAGCGTCATGATGTACATATACCTAAAATCTATTCACAATTTTAGAATCGTTCATCTTAAAATTGTTTGTTTATAAACTCACATGCAATGTCTTTTTAGAATAGTCACGCTTCATCATAAGCCTTTAAACTACTTGATTCATGAAATTGTAATTGGAACAGATATATTGAATGTGGTATAATACCTTCAATTGATCCTAATCACGAAAAGAATTTAATATCTATCTTTTCTTCCTCCCTCTCTTTTTAATTCAGGGGATTGAAAAAAGAAAAAAGATAACAAGTTAAGCTAAGAATAAACATGTAACTGACTTATATCAGGGGCTAAAAAGAACTTCTTCATTTATATAGTAAAGAGACCATACTAGGGATAATATATTCATTGAACCAACCCTACTAGATTCTAAAGTAACTGCAGTCTCTGTAAAACACCCATCAGGTTGCCATGAGCACTCTGTTTAAATGCATCAATGATCACCCTCCCCCCACCCGACCAAAAACAAAAGAAAGAAAGAAAGAAAAAGACACAAACTGCAAATAATCAGGGGATCTTTTGGGGCCATCTTTAATGTTGATTAATGTTTTCACTCAGTGACAAATGCCTCTCAAATGATCTTGACAATGTTCTGCATGATGAGTGAAAAGAAACTCTCTTACGATGTTTATGCTACATGTTGTAATACATATGCAACATGGTGATAGACGATCCCCTTTAAGAATGTGTGTCCAACAAGTCTTGCTTTTGGGCACAAACAGGAAGATTCCCCCTGAATAATGCATTGCATTGATTGTGAACTTTGGAGAACGGCGCATGAATAATCACCATGCCCACACTCCGCCGCTCTCCCGTCCCTTTGGTTCTCACTCGATTACATCCACATTCGCAACGTGAGGTCGAGAATATGTTAGCGGCAAAGGCCACATATAATCAGATCAACAGATAATGTCCTCGCGCGTGAGATTACTTGGCAAAGGTAAGTGGCCACAGGGGAGCATGGGTAGATGGAAGCTACCCTTCTGAGACAGACCAGAGGACGTCTGCTCTCATGCACATTGATTTCATAGACACCACGGCCATGAGTGGCAAGGACTGTAATATCATTATACGAATACACTTTGAGGGACCAAAGATAATGATTTCTTGAGGGAAAATTTAATTTTCATAACTGATATCAAGATTTTGAATTGTGGATTACGCATTCATGAAAAAGCCTTATCCACATCTAATCTTCAGAAATATTGCCGTCACAAATTGCTAGTATCATGATTCTGAGTTCATCACATGATACAAAAAAAAAAAAGAATATATAACTTAGAATTGTAGAATTCATTTTCCACCTATACATACCAATCAATTGAATAGACAACATACTTGAAACATTAATAACATTTTTTGTTACAGCAATACAGTCAGATATTCATATTTCCACAAAGGAACTATAATTCTGGCAGGAAAAAAAAAATCAAGAATGTATACAAGGGAAGACAGCTGTATCTTTAGTGCTTGCATGCTGGTATGCTTCTATTACATTAATCACATTTTTTTTAAAGTCCACTTTGAGTTGCTGACATCTCTACAAGCTTGTCTTTTACATGGACCTTTCTTTTCCCATATACATATTGATTCTGAATAAAGAGTTTCATATGGATTATGCACTTGCTCATCTTTTTATTTTTTTTCCACTTTCAAATGTATATTCATAAATTTTGAATAACATTGATTTGTTGTTAATGTTGTATCTGAAAGAATTTATGATAATGAAAATAAATTTTGATTTGAATTGAACATCTGAATCACACACCAGGTTCTTGGTGGGAGTCTCCCATAATAATCTTGTGTTTTATATCTCTAAACAGAAGAGCGACATTTTCCTAAACAATGAAATATAATTAGTATGTGACCAACTTTCAAACAAACAGGAAGGACGAAATTCCTCTTCGCTGAATAGCATTCATGAGTTTCCCTTTTGTTGTTAGCATATACATTGTACATCTGTCTTAAACATCATGGATTACAAATTTGTTGTGCACAAGGACTAGGATATGAAATATAGTGTCAAGTTCAAATTTGGAGAGCAGCACATCAGTGTGGTTTCATATTTTTTGTCAAGAATAAGGTGAAAATAGTTATGGTAATAGCCCGTCCAGGTTAGTCAGCCCCTTTGGTTTACCAGCTTTATGTCCTTTAATGTATCACTTTGCTGGATGTACACATTGCAATCAAGATTCTATGTGGTGAATTATAGTGACATTATTTTTTTTTCTAATTCTTTATTCAAATCTTATTATTATTATTTTTTTAATTCTTTATCTAAATTTTATTCAATACCACAAAATTCACATTCACAAGAACAAAACATAATACAAAGATATAACACACACATGCACACACACACACAGACACACACAGACAGACAGACAGACACACACACACACAAACACACTCACACAAAATAAGAAGACAATATCAACAATTGATTTCCACATCAAATTTTATCTGAATGAATTAAAGAGATAGCTCATGAAAAGTGAGGTCATCATATTCCAGTATAAATCACAGCCACATATTAAACCAATGTGACCACAAATCATTGCTGTGAATCCTCTCCTTTGTGGACTTCACACCAAGTAATATTGCCTGGATAGCTTTTAATAAATGGCAGATGATCAGTGATATGATACAAATGTCAGAACTGGAAATAACCACGCTGCCAATATTCGAGATACTCCCCCCCCCCCCCCCCTCAATCCAACAAAGAGACAGGTTTGCTCGTATCTTCTGTTTTCAAATAGAAGCCCAACTAATATTTAATCCAATCACATCACTGACTCCCTTCAGTATGGCATGGACAGAAAGGGTTACCTTGAGCTAGACTGATTGAATTATTGTCATCAAAATACTGCTGGTATAACTGCCCCTGAGAACTAATAAGAGATGGAGGCATATTAAAATCCCTTGCTGCTTTGCCATTCTCTAGGCTTTATTCGTATCCCTCGACTGCAGCAACACTGATATTTTTAGAACTGAATATCCTTTGTTTTGTTCAAGAGTAACCTTTACTTATCTATGAGATTTATCGTATCTAATGCAATTCATATTACACCATGATACCAATATCACACAGTTTGTGGTATGAGCAGCATGTCAAGACCACATCCAAACAAAAGCCTAAACCAGTATGTATAATGGCACATCTGTGCCATCTTGCTAATTGCTTTTCAACAATGCAGAACAAGTTTGATTTTCATGAATAGAAACACTCACAAGTCATGTACATGTCACTATGCAATTCATGACATGCATGAAACATGACACACATATCGCTTGCAATATAATACCTTTTTGAAGGCCATATTCATCTTTGTTGAGGCAAGCTAATTGCTTGTGAATAATGATGATTCTGCTGTAGTCTCACTTTTCATATGCACTTTGTTTCATATGCTTGTACATGCCGTGTGCAATGGCAAAACAACATCTTGCTGCTTTATCAGTAGATTAACTGGCAATCAATGATTAATCTGTGATAGAAACATATATTACTTGGGTAAAGCACATGTCAGTCTTAATCTACTTCTTTGATTGTTACACCAACTTTAATTAGAACTGGAATTGTGATTTGCTTGCTGTGATTTTGACACCTTTGAACTTTAAATGTCTACATTCTGCATGCTTTAGAATTGTTTCTTCTCATATTCAACATGAAATTACAATGAATACAGAATTACAGTGATTAGCAGAGTATATATGCACAAGGAACTAGCTCAACAGACACTGGTGAGGTAAGAGAAGCGACTGAGTGTTGGGGGAAGAGGAGGGAAGGTGGGCAACTACCTCTATGTCCAACACTAAACCTCTCACAACTACCATCCAAAAATCATATTGGCAGTGCATATAAACATGTTGCAATGGGATTGAAATACTTATAGAAGAATGAAACTCAAGTATATGCATAGATTGAGTGAAGGCAGTAATATCAGTAGAACACATCAGCGAAGTTTGAGGGAAATCGGACAATCAATTCAAAAGTTATGAATTTTTAAAATTTCGGTGCCACCACCACTGGATGAGGAAGACTACTACAGTTCATGATGTTATGCATGGACAATGATTTAATCTTTTATGCAAAGTACACATTCCCTCCACTTGTTACTGACAACAATATTGTTCTCCCTGCTTTCTGACAGAGCTAAGTCAAGTGCTCTTTTATCATGTCAGAAAAGTGAAAAATATGCTCACTTTTCATCTGATTTCCTTTACCAGATATACCAATGCCCTATCTGAGATGTGACATCACAAACTGTTGTAGTCTTCTCATCAAGCAGTGGCAGCACTGAAACTCTAAAAATGCATTTATAACTTTTCAACCAATTGTCAGATTTTCCTCAAACTCTACTAATATTGCTGTATTCCCTAAATCCCCATATCAATTTGGGTTTCATTCTCCTTTAAGAGGGTCAAAAGGCTGGTGGGACTTAACATCAAGTCTGATGAACATTGCAACAACAACAAAAAATGTTTGTGGCTATTAAAATGGCAGCAAACTGCTTTTGCTGCTAGCTTGTGTATCAATCATGTCATAACTTGTGGAAATGTGGTAGAAGCTAGCACACTCATCTGATAACCCTATCTGTGCCCAAGGCATTTCATGGCCAATGCCAAGGTGCCTCTAGTGTCAGCTCATTATGAACTAAACGAAAAGTAATTCTTTACATTATCATACTCCACTTTTTTAGGCTTCCTGCCATGGTTAATGATTAAAACTGATCAAAATGGGGAAAGACACTAAACAATAGGCCTATTCATAAAAGTACACAATATCATTCACACCATATGATAGAGGTATTAAAACAACAGTAACAGTGGCATGTGGATAAGTAATTTGCAGTGTATTTGAGCATACACAAAACAGGTGTTCCATTGTATGCAAGCAAATATGGATGGAGTGCTTGATGGATGAAATAAAACTGGAACAGGATGCCTCTGAGGCCTTGATGCCTGATTCTGCTTTGCATCCATTGCTCCCATTGCATTAAAGGACAAGTCCACCTTCATATACATAAGGATTGAGAGAATGCAGCTATATTAGTAGAACACATCAGTGAAAGTTTGAGGAAAATTGGACAATCCGTTCAAAAGTTACGAATATTTTAAGTATCTGCGCAGTCACTGCTGGAAGAGAAGACTACTACAGTGTACGATGTCACATGTATACAACTATATAAAGAAAATAAAAAGAGAATTTCACAAAACTTTACTTTTTGAATAAAGCGCACAGTTCTTCGACTTGCTACTGACGTATGGGAAGGGAAATATCATTCCCCCTGCCTACAGAAAGAGAGAGGTCGGGTGTTCTTTTGTTATGCGAGAAAAATGGAAATATGTTGAATTTTCTTTATTCTTTCTTTTTATCGTATGTGACATCACAAGCTATAGTAGTCTTTGATCCAGCCGTGACTGAGCAGAAACTTCAAAATTCATAACTCTTTAACGGATTGTCCGATTTTGCTCAAACTCTCACTGATGTGTTCTACTAATATTGCTGCATTCACTCAGCCCACATGTCTATGAAGGTGAACTTGTCCTTTAAAGATGACGTTCACACTATCCGCTAGAGTCAACAGATGATCTCATCATCAAGTCCTCAGCTTTCTGCCGACAGAAAATTGATGTCAAAGCGGCATAATGTCTGCAGAAAATCTATTGTGTGTTCCATCTTGATTCCCTGAATGCTACATATTTCTGATCATACGTCAAGAAAGTAAAATTCTTACCTGACCCTGCTTTTCGGAGATGTTGACGAGGAGGATTTTTTCCGGAGCCGTTTCGTCTGTCAGCCAGAGTTCTGACAGCTGCTCGGCAACGGACAGTTTGGGTTTCTGGAAAACAACACATGGAGATATCATGTAAATCTACCACAAATCTTCTACGGTCTTTTATGAAAACTGACAGAATCTCAATCTAAAGTCCATGGAAGATAAAGTAGTATGATGTTGATGTAAAACGCCCAGCTCTGGTTCGTTTTTCTTTTCAACATACTCATACATTTTCATTGGCAAAACAGAGCCATTAAAAAAGACATTTGCTCAAGATCATCTTGAACACAAAGTGAAATATACACAAAACAAAAGCATCAGAAAATCCTCATAGAGGACTAGTCAGTATCAAAACATTCATATCATGAAAGCCTATAGCCATGAAGAAGATGAATTACAAGGTGAAAACGTGCAAACTTCAATGAGACAAAAGCACAGCAGTTTTATGCTATTACAATCAAAGGTGTGAAATATTTGGAGAGAAGCAAAGTTAGGGATGAACATGGTGAGCATGTTAGCTTTCTAATGACAATGATCTGCAAATGAAATGTTATTTTTTTTTTTTAAGCATCTGCGGAGCATCTCTTTTTTTTTTTTTAGTTCAATACCACTAGCTAACTTAAACTTAAATGGGCAAATGCTAGCTTCATTTCAGCCACTGCAACTTTAGGTGGAGCTGCTGATCATGCATTTATATTGAGTGTTTTATAGGGAAATCAGTGCAACATACTTTCTTCTCATTTTTTTTTTTTTTTGTGCTCACTTTCTTGTCACCGACGCCAATGCTGTTAGACCTCTCAGCTGACCGATTCCGCCGATGCTCGCTGTGCTGGCCCTCCTTGCTGGACCCCTTGCGGTCCCGCCCCGTGCTGCTGCTCCTCTTGTAGCTCTCCCTGGCAGCCCCCGTCAGGAGGGCCCCACCCGTCCCAGTCAGGGCCCCTCTGTCTCCGTTGGCCGTGGGCACGGGGTTCCGGTTGGCATCGGTGCTTTGGGAGCTGGCGGTGCTCCCCTGGCGCCGGTGGTCGCTCACCTTGCTGGAGCTGTTGTCCTCCTCCTCATCCATGATGGTAGGCTCCTCGGCGTGTACATCAGAAGAAAAGATCTCCTGGGAGATGTCAAAAGAAGCAAAATAATACATTTGATACTTTACCTAGACTAATGTAATAGGCTAGCCTCCTTTCATCAGTACCTGATAAGTTCCATAGTTACAAATTCAAATATTTGGAGGGAAAACACAGACCGCAACATGTATTATATTATTTCTCTGTTCATCATCATGAAAGCAATTTGCCTTTTTCTAATATATTGATAAAGGTTATCATAGTATGCTGTGTTTTTGCATTTATTAACATCTGGTCCTATGCGGAAATATTACAAACATCAGTGATCACATGGCAATGAAAACTTTTCTATCCTGTTAAAAAGCCATTGATTCATTTAGTGCTGTTAGACAAGGAACTCTTTCACCCAGCAGTCATGGGCACAAACTACTGACCATCCCCCCCCCCAAAAAAAAAGTAACACAAGACGTATCATTCAGGATTCATGATCTAGATGAGTTGGAAGAGGGACTGCATGGGGTCTGCTAACATTATGTACATGGCTAATGGCTCTTATATGTGTCTTTATGACTCAGATGGTGACAAAAGGCAGTTGAAACTGTCTGATTCAATGACCGGTGCCACTCATCACTACCAATGTGCTGGTCATACCTGTGAGTGCTTGACCGTGTCCTGGCTGTTGTCAAGAGAGAGCTCAGACTGACCCACATGCTCCATGTCCTCGGCCATGGAGCTGGACGTCGGGATGCCTTGCGAAAAGAACGGCCTGTGACGCACAGAGTAATGAAAAGACGTCGGACTAAAACACTGCATTCATGAGCTGATATCACTAGTAATGTCATGTGATGAATGGAATGTGACCTCTTTGGTCAACAGAGATGTATGACTGATCTCATAAGTTTGGTTTAAAAGAAATATTATAATCACAACTCCATATCTCCTCTTATTCATACACTGCTGATTATTGTAAAAACTACAAAGTGTCAAGCAAAGGCCACTTAAAAAACCCCAAACAAACCAGAAACAAATTGTACAGAATCGTTCAGGTCATAGGTACGTTTGTATCAATGGCAAATTCATGCAGATTTTCAACCTGAAGCATATTGACCTATCCATATGTACTTCAGACACTGTCCTCAAAACCATGTAATGTTACTGGTAATTAGAGTGATAAAAATGAGAGCAAACTATCGGCACAAGGTGTGAGCGTGTGTGTGTGTGCGTTCTCCAATTAAATCACTTGTTTCGCCAGATAGAGCAAGGCGTCATCATCAGGAGGTGTCTCACCTTAGGACTGGTTTTGGTGTGGATCCGATGCTCATTTCATCGGGATCCATGTCCGGGCCGCTGTCACTGTAGTTGATGAGATCCAGGTCATCATAGAGGAAGTCCTCATCTATCGGCGTCTGGTCCTGGTCTTCAAATGGGTAGGGCTCGGTATCGCTCTCGTCGCTCGCTACCTTGAACTTCCGCAAGAGTGCAATGAACTTCTGCTTGAAGTTGCGTTGCTGTTGGTGGTGATAAGAGTTGGGAATCTCACTCCTTTTAATACTAAAAGATATTTGTGGGTCCATGCAGTACAATTTCATTCAGACTTACTGTGTATGATTGAGTGAAATAACTGCACATATACGTATAAAGAAAGTCATCCTTGGTTGAAAAACTGAACAATGCCATGTACATTAATAGACATCTTGTATTTCTGTGTGTGTGTGCATATATGCGTGTGTGTTTGTGTTTGTGAGTGTGTGTGTATAATACACATTTTCTCTTCGGAGACTTGACAGGATACAAAGGCTGAAGAACAGAAAAAAAGCCACGAAAAACAAAAGCAAGACAGTCATAACACTGTTGACCAAGTGGTTTCTGCAACATTTTCAGAAATTCCCAGTCCCCACTAATAGTGAATCGCCTGTTATAAACATACTATTCTGAAACTCAAATTGAAGGAAACAAGTCAGCAAACAGAGAATCTTGTATGAATAAGAGAGGATGTGTAACTTTAGATGGTTATTCTGCACCACAAGTGTTGCACGGCAAATTGGGAATAGAAACACTGTTTTTAAATGTGCTATTACATTTCTTCAAATACCACAGTATTTTGATTGATACTTAAGCTTGCCTAGTTTCCTGTTTATAGAAGTTATTTCCATAGCCCAGAATAGTAACTGAGAGTTTAAGACTTTGATATACTAACATAGTGAATGTTGGCATTAATGATGTAACAACTGTCATCCAAGTTTCACACTAACCACAGAAATTTATTCAGTGCAATTGAGCAATTTCACCAAGTACTAAATGTCTCAGCACATAGCCAATGTCACTCATTAATACTGTTTTGAATTCTTTCCAAACCGAATCATGTCTGCTATTGGTTGACTGATAATCAAAATATTTACTCCATGCTGTCTCGTTATTGTTTTGTTGTGCATATCTTTTTTATGAGATAAAGTAATAAGCAAAAGTGTCTAAAATTGTGTACAAATTATTCTTAAGGACTTGAAAAAAAAAAGACAGTCTAGGAGCAAATTATTTTGATCAGCGTGCCCTTTCAAATAACCTTCTGTGAACAAAACAATATCAGCCTTGGAATAGATTATGAGGCTAAACCACTTTATCTGGATCAAAGCAATCTGCACTCTAGTGAGAGCTTCAGGAGTCTGACCTGGCCATGGGGCATTTTGCATAATGCAGTATAGTATAACACCACAGTATGAAGTCGAGCTGCTTTTTATACCATAATGTAACTGCAACCACATACACATGCACATACAACGTCACTTGCACATACCACATCAACAATTTTTCTGAACTTCTAACAGGGAGGAGAATTAGCTACATATTAAAATTAGAGACGACTGTTTACATACAAAAGACACAAACAGCAAATGACATGCTTTTGACTGAATACAACAAACTGGGTGGTCACTTGGAATTATACTACATTCATCTGCAGAACGTAAAAACGACTGACGGCCATTCAAAAAATAACCCAAACCTGACGCCATGCACTTTTGCTAAAAATGGCAAATAGATTAATAGAATAACAAAAACATCTTCTGCGCTCTACAGTGATTCAACTTGCACTTGCTTATTTTCTGGGGGGAAAAAAAAATCATTCTGCTGTAAAGCATTTAATAATATACCAAACAAATATTGTTAGTGATACTACAGTGATCCAACTTGCACTTGCTTATTTACTGGGGGGGGGGGGGGGAATCATTCTGCTGTAAAGCATCTAATAACATACCTAACAAATATTGTTAGTAAAATGGGATTTTATTTGAAAAGACATGTTATGAACAGCTTTATGCATTACATTTTGTTGATTTTTTCTTCATGGCTTTTCATCCTTCTTTTATCTTTGCCACAAGCTTTATATCAGATTGCACTGTCTGAGTACACTGTGAGCTTCAATCTCATTCTCACTTCCATTTTCTGGGATTCGGCCCTCCTGTTAAGAATACACATACACAGAATCTCTGGATTTGACCTGCAGGAATAAATTACCTGCAGGATCTGGAGCTCGGTAAATTACGAAACCACAGAGAAAGTTACAGAGAGCTCTCTGGAAAACTGCCGATAAATTGTGAATGCCTTGTTTACACAAGTTTGTGTGAATTCAATGTAGATTAGCTTTGTCCATGTGTGTGTGTGTGAGTGTGTGCGTGTGTAAGAAATAATAGACTTGGAGAGGGGACACTGGAATGAACATTTTGATCATTTGTTGTTGTTTTTTTCAAATAGCACTGCAATTTCTTCAAATAAATACTGATTATGCTCCTTTCAACCCTATATAAGAGCTATCAAAAGCTTGGAATCATGGAGGCCTTTTCTGGAAGGTTGCTAAAACCAAAATAAACTAACAAATCTTTGATTATTTCTAAACTTGTTTTTAATAATAGTGCAATTTCTTCAAATAGATACTGAAGTAGCTCCTTTCAATACCATAACAGCTATCAAAAGCTTGGAATCATCAAGGCCTTTTCTGGAAGGTCAATAACACCCATGAAAATACTTTATCTGAGGACCATGTATCTACGAGAACACAATATTTTCAGAATATTTGCATGATCTAAAAGAAAGTACACTTCTCTGAACATGAAAAGCACATTCAAATAAGCCTTCTATATATATCACACACTCATAGGCAGTGAGACCACGCTCTGCTATTCATTATTATTTTACATTCTTGAAAAGACACACAAGTCTTCCTTTAATGAAATTCCAGGAAACATCCTTCTGCATCAAGGCAGTCTCTGCAATCGTCTCAATTCCATCGTCAACTGACTGTGAGCAAATCATTTCTGCACTTTTCACTCGTTATGATACAGTAAGATGACTCACATTGGCTTCCATGAACCTATTTTTCCAGTAAGAATACTTCATGCTTGCCTTGTCCCTTAAAATAAAACATCTGAATAGAAATCATAAGAATAGATTATAAAACTACAAGTATAGATACACTGTAATTGGCAAAAATATTGTATAAGAGTTGCAGGGTGAAATTCATGAATGCACAGTTGATAACTGAAACATAACATAATTCCCTAGTCATTGTTGGGATTGTTTAAACAAATATTAAGCATGCTATTTGCTCATTTTTCATCCTTGGTTTTAGTTCCCTTTAAAGGCATATATATATATATATTTGTTTTTTTTTTTAAATGTAGATAATGCATCACCTTGCACATTCATTGGATATTTTTGCACATGCATTCAGAGTAAACATATCAAGGAACGCAAGCAAAGAATTTCAATTTAATGTTGAGGTGGGTAGATACAACTAAAACATCCCCAGAGGAAAGACTGATACTCTGCGGGAAAAAAAAAAATCCTTTGGAGAATGCGTCAGAAAAAAAAACAAAACAAAAAAAATCACAAGGTGTCCTTGATATGAGATACCTGAGGGGAAAGTGAGATGTTGGCAAAGCATTTTTTCGAGGTCAGATCGCGGAAATGAGAGAAACACCACGACCACGATCACTGAAATTAGTATCGCCATGGTGTACCCCTCACTCTAGATTGTCGAGGGCGCTTTTTTTTGACGTCACACATAATTTACGGCCAGAGACGCAGTTAATAATTGACAAAACCGCAACAGGCTTCGATGCTGGATACAAATGATCCATGCCTGGTGAATTCCTTTCACTGTATCTGTATGCAAGCTTTCTATCAAAACAAAGCGACGCGATGGATAAAAACCCCTGGGGAATTGTAACTAGATGGCAAAGAGGTTGCTATGGAGTAAATATTCCATTAGCTACAAACAATACACGTGTAGTCTTCACTGCAATAGGGTATGTATGGAAATTCTATTAACTCTTCTAATTCTGACACACAAACAAAGACATGAAAACATCTACAATGTGAATGGTGAAGTCTGATGAAGAGAGCAATTCCACGGCAGAGTACAATCAACTGGGATGCCTCAATTTTCTCCCATAATCACTACATCAGCAAGAAGTACATGGCAAATTGATTTACATTCTCGAGATTATGAAATTCACTGGTCTTGACCGTTGACCAATGAAAGATCAATGAAAGACCAATGAAAGACCTTTACCCATCTCTGCAGAAAGGAAATATTTCTCAATATATTTATATCTTTCACAGTAATTTGCATTTCGTTGATTTATGATCGCGGGACTTTAATACCTAGTGCTTGTCATGACTAGAATATGATACTGCAGGAGCGGACATTTTCAGTGTGCAAATTTTTGTGCATTTTGCACAACATAAATTAACTAGTATGGAAATGAAAGTATGCAATTTTATTGCTTGTTGCTTTGCTTTTTTTTTCTTATTTGTACTTTTCCTCACATTAACTAGTTCTGTAACAGAATCACAGTAACTTTTGACCATAAACCTTGACCAATCACTGCTTAAATGTACAAGTAAATAGTTTCTACCGTATCCACCAACTCATATCACCAATGGACATTCTGGGTGAAAAAATGGCTTAAAATAATGTATATGATAATGCTAGCAGTGTATAGGTTGCATTTCCGACATTTCAGATGCAACTGAGCTAGATATTCTGTAGCTAGTTTTGGTATTCTGCACCTGAAATTAAAACTGCAAAGTATGAGCTGATACAACATCAAGACATATGTACAATGTACTAGTACTCGTCACAATGTGCACCCTTTGTGAGTTAGCAAACCACTAGGATTACAATGGAGTGATGCAGGACAATGCTGCTACACCTCCACACATCTCTGGCAGTATGTCATAATAGCAATTCCCAACCATCCTAAGATGTACGTACATATATGGCTTAACCCAATCGTAGCCAAACATGAGATCACCATGTGCAGCATCAATGACATTTTGCAACGAAGGCTGTGAGAGGATTAAATACCCAGAAATTGTTTAATTCTTATCAGGAAAGAACATCATTGAGTGTGTTTCTACTGAGCGATAAAAATTTGAGGTGATGCGAGGTGATGCACCTCAAAATTTTGCCTACAGTAGAATCACATCAAGTAGTGGGTGATGCGAGGTAATGTGATATGATCTGTTGCTCACCTTTTTAGGTGGTCGATGCAAGGTGATGTGAGGTATGAATTTCAGTAGAAACAGAGCCGGTAACGAAATTCAGTGCGCTGAAAGTCTCTAATTCTTATTTGGAGATTCCGAGCGTTATCTAATTGATCATATAAAGGCAGTGCACGTGTGACTTGACCTGCGACATTATAATACGAAACTTCCTGGTTCATCACATTTTGCAAGTTCTCTCAAATTACCCCGCATCACCACATATTTTATTTTATTGTTCAGTATAAACAGTTTGGGAAGTAGGAATACACGAGGTGATGCAGATGATAAAAATCCACAGTGATGTGAGGTAATATTAGGTGTCCAGTAGAAACACACACTTTGATTACCCGATGAATATAGATGGTAAAATGTATATATATATTTTTTTTGAAATTATTATTATTATCATTATTATTACTATTACTATTTTTTTGCCTCTTTCATCCTCCACTTGTGAAGTGCTGCTACATGTACATACAAGAGGGTAGTAGATACTAGGTAGGAGTAAAACAGAGCAGGGAATGTGTTTCAGCCTTACACCACTGAACATGATTAACAAATGAATTACTGGAAATATTCTCAAGGCAATTGTGTATGCTTACATCAGATAATCTCAATGACAACACGTAGATGATCACATTTTGTTGATAATGAGCTGTTGCATTGACATAATTTGCTTTCCCTTCAGGGTAAGTGCATCACACATCCAGTGAAACAAATGGTACAATGATGATATTGAAGCACTCACATGATACAAAATGTCTGCCACAATATTTGTGAGTTTCATCATATTCTATGATTAGTGATGCAGAGAACGTAACCGACCTAAAGATCCTCAAAAAAAGAAATACTCGGCAACTTCAAGATTTTCTGCCATGAATTTATACAAAGGTGAATGCAGCCTGATCTTGTGCTGATAAAGCATTATTGCGTGGGAGCCAAGCTTTGTGCAAAGTGTGGAGGCAAAAGGAAAGTGATGACTGGATATCAAACCACATACAAAAACAGAATACAGATGACCCAGCTTTTGATGTGAAATTATCATCATTTTGTTGAAGTTTACAAATTAAGAATGAGCCTTGCAAATGAATGGGGATGGAGCATCAGAGAACAAAGAAAAGTTCTGTGGATTAAAATCAATTCTTATCCTTACCCTTGTGACGTTGTGAAGCTTGTTTCCTTTCCTTGGCTCGTGCTCCTCCTCCACATCTCCTAGGAGATCCTGAAAGACATTTAAAAAAAAAGTAGAAAGATGGCTGCTCATCAAGAACTGGAGGTCATCTCAGTCACCAAATTTATCATCAAACTAGCCAAAAATACACAAGAAAGTAATGTTCGGATTTGTCTTTGTTTTCAGATGCAGTCTCCGTCACAGTGTAGCAACTACAAACTGATATTACATTTCAGTGTATACTCTGGCAACAGATCGTTGATATCATGGGAATAAGGCAACGCTGCACACTGGCACTGGTCGGATGGTCCCTGACCAGTAAAAAATCACTGTCTGATCAGTAGCTTTTTCAGGAATGGACCAGAAAAAAATGGAAAAAACGGGAACCTACTGGTCTGAAAGACAGGTTGGACCAGTAGAAAAAGTGGATTAGTGTGCAGCCCTGAATAAGGTGATCAAACTTTTATTTCCCTTTTCCATTTCCACTGTACAGGGGGTAAAAAAATCACATAATCAATCTCTCTCACCATACTCTCTCAATCAACAATTCATGAAACATTCATCTCTTACCGAGAGACCAATACAGACAAGACTCGGAATGATCTGAATTTCAGATGACACTTCTTGTGAATAAGAGGGACCAATCCTCCAGCAATGGCTTAAGTACAATTTGCAGCAATTCTGTTGTAAGTGGCTTACGGTTGCAAGTCAAATGACAAGTCATTAACACTAGATTGTGCTCTGAATGGCAATTGATCTTCACGACGCTTGTCGAGTAGTCACGTTCTTGGACAAGCCTCCTCCAGTGAAATTACTTTGCTGCATGTAATTCAGCAAACTTTCAGTAGGATGGGGATAAACAAGCTCATCCCTATACCAGCTATACATGTAGTGTGAGATGTTAATGGTATTGTACATTAGCAGTCTGCGGACAGTTAGATATATCGAAAACTATTGACCCTAAAACGAAATGAAACATCATTCATTGACTGGAATATGCAGCAGTAATCTGATATGACATTGTGTAAATATGACCTCACTTACTCCATTACTGGTCATTTTATAAGAAAAATTACAGAAATAAAAACAACAGCTATTCTGGATGAAGAATGCCATGGGCACTTAGAATATATTGAGTTCAAAGACATAAGTTTCAGGAAGTAAAAATTCATGGACTCGTGTATTCTTCAATAGAATTAGAAAGTCATCAATTGCATACTCATTTGAAATCCTCTTGCTGTAATGATTCTATATTCATAAAAAAATAGCATGATAACTGAAACTAGAACACATTCTTGTTTAACACTTCTTTGAAGTATGGTCTTGCTTATTGAATTTCAAAATGGACATAGCACCCTTCTCTGGTTATTAAGCAAATATTTTGAACGAAAGAAAAAACATAACAATGCCATTAATCGTGCCTGTACCTTCCTGGTACATCAATATTGCCATCATACGTAGTATACTTTCAAGTTTTGATGATATTTATATAAGTTCAAATCTCTAACAATGCTTTGCTATAGAAAACATGCTTGTTGACTGTTAAACTTAAAATGGGAATTTTGTGAAACTGAAAACTTGAAGCATTCATAACCAATCTAGATTCTGGGAAATATTTGCAGTTTCAACTTGCAAAACTTTCAACATGAAATGAAAGTTTTAGCTAAAATCACTTAAACCAATTGCACCCTTCATGACTGTCTACCACTCAATTTGTTTTGTTGTTGCTGTTTTTGCATTTTTACTCAGAATGTCCCTTGCCTATTTGTAATGCATCTGCACATAGAATGAAAATAAAATTGTTTGGAAAAACCATCTTGATGGATTGATGAAAGATCTGGTTTGTATTGCACAAATGAGCATGTTCTATGAGTGCTGATACTGATATTGAATGGAATTTATATTGTGAATTATCACAGGATAATATCATTGCTAGTGGATTTGATTACCCATTGATTAGAAAATTAATTCCTCCTGATCACCAAATTAATGTTGGCTTCTAGGCCTACTTTAGGATATTAGGAGGAATTTAGCTCTCTCCTGTATCCACAGGTGACCTACATATGTGATAACCTGAAAGAAAGATAAAACTGCAAAGGCAACACACACAATAGAGTAGCGACATGAAGAGAGAATATGACGCACCAACAGCAGTAGCACAGCACTTACCCACGAGATATCAATTACCCCCTTTTTGTTTGTTTTGGATCACTATTCACCCTATCTGCTGCCAAACGTCATATCAGAAAGCTGACCTTGGCACACTTTCTTCCTTAAAAGTTTCTGGATATACATTTTTTTTTTTTTAAACTACAGACTTTTCACTGTTTGGTAAACAATATGGGCACTTGGCAGTGCACAGTCCCTCTCTAAACACATTGTAATACAATAGTCTTGAATAAAGCAGGTTCATAATCCCTGACAATATGTCGTGCATGTCCAAGGAAGTGGTGCTACCTCAAGCCATCTTTTATCTAATTTATATACTGTCTGTTTTTTCCCCCTTTTGAACATAATGTATGTATGATTTCAATGAACTAATGTTCAACTGGTACTACATGTCTACAATGTTATTGCATTAGATTAACATGCAGTTGTTTCACACTTTACACATGCTTACAAAAAAACCCCCAGACTTTGTACTTGCACTTCACTTTATTTCAGTCTATGGAAGTTGAATTTGTAGATAATACATGATAAGTTGCTTTTCAATGAAACACTTGAAGAACTACAGATTACTATGAAGTAAAGAAAGCTGCTAATGTCTTGGGTATATAATTTCAGACAAGGCATTCATATTTACATTTTGCCATGCACTTACTGCACCTTGACCAAACTATCATTTGTTCAGTTTGAGTAGCCCATAAATAAGACCTACATACTAACTAATTAATGTATGTAAGTCTGAATAGCTGGGCATTAGGTCCTATTCACTTGATTCTGTCACTATGAAAATTTTCTGATAAAATATTTGCCATGATGAAGTTTCCCTTTTCTGTGCTTAGTCTTGTATTTTCCTCTAAAGATGATTCTAACACATGACTAAACATGAATGGCAAAGCCACTCAAGTGAGAAGAACAAATAATACCTTGTATGAACTTTATTTTACAACACATATGATAAAAATACCTGCAGTAATGGATCTAAGTACTGTAAACGTTGATATTTTTGCGTGACTTAATTTTTCGCGCTGAGCAGCTCAAAAACATATTTGCATATTGTTGAATTCGTGCTGTGCAATTGTCAACCTATTCACAATATGCAGAGAAAATTGTACAGATATTTTTGCGGGTTTGAGAATTTGCGCTACCCAGAAGTAGCGCGAAATACGCAAACATTAGTGTACCATGAAAATTTCTGCGTTTGCAGTAATCAAAAGCTCACTGAAGCGATATAGCTCATTTAAATATGGGGGCTACTGCATAGTCTACTTTTTCCCTCTTCCAGAAGTTCCACATATCACTTAAATGGAGTTGCGACATACCAGCACTTACATGTACAAGGGCCTAACTGTAAAACTATTATATTCAAAAACATGTGAATCATAGCTGTTTTATAACCAGTCTGGCTGTATTCTGTGAGTCATATCGGACAGAAATGTCCAGTCTCTAGTGCAGCGTTGTCGTCATAAGACCATGGAGCTACAACGTACGCAAGACCCAGTGCTCAGTAGCCAGGAAGTAATTATTCCTAAAGCCACTTGGAAGATAGCTGACAAGCTGGTTACAGGGATCTCGGCATTGGAGTGTCACATTTCATGGGCACGAAGCAGGGGCTGCCCAGGGAAAAGTCTGTCCCACTCACACACTCCACTCATTTTAAATGCAGCCACCGAAGACAACAGGAAGTTGTGAATGTTTTGAGGGTGTGAAGGGGGGATGCGTAAGTCTATCAAAAGTGGTAACTTACATATAAGTAGGCCTACCCTTTTGTGAACCTTCTATATATCAACCTTATTCACGCTGATCAGGATATAGAATACAGGACAAATGCAGGCTATTGGAAAGACTGGGTATCACAGAAATGAAAAAAAACAAACAAACAAAATCACAAACAAAAACCAATCCATTTACATACTTTTCTTGATTAATTCTCTCAATGCTTAAAGCAATCTCCTAACTTGCCTTTATATCAATAAGGCTGGATTGGAAGAGTATTTACAACAGTGCTACCAATATAAGTGTAGTCATGTCATACTATTTCTAACATAAGGTCCTTTGCTCATATCAGTCTGATGCTTCGTTTTAAAGAACCTTTCAAACTAGAGTTACTGTGACAACATCCGGAAGTATCCAGGTAATCTTTTTTTTACCCTGTCTGTTAAAAGAGTCTCCACAAAATATTGCTTGGGCGCTGTGGCAGTAACTTTTTTTACCACGACATTACTCTGACTTTATTGCAACATTCCCCCGAAAATCCTTCTATTACAATACAACCACGATAACATTCGTTTGATACACTCAACCCGCATGTGTAACATTGCAGACAGAGAATAATTGACAAGCCGCGCACCGATCATGTGCACAGATTGTAACCACTGATCTCTATGTAGTTGAGATCGGTGATTGTTACCATGATTTGCTTACTAACACGATTGCACGTGGTACCTAGATGTGCACAATCTAGAACAGGCGGCGCTGGCGGTAGGCAGGGTGGTCGATCAATGGACAGACCCCCTTCGTGGAAACCTACTCAAAGGTTTTCGGTGTGTGTCTGATATAACGGTACTCTTCGCTCTCTCTTGCTGTTTTATTGCCCAAGGCAATGAATTTTGTTCTCTGGATGTTGTCGCGACATTGTCAGGGTAAGTCTGTTAAAACAGGGCTTAATATATATATGACACATTGAAATAATGCTTGTGTCCAAAGCAAGAAAGTTGATTAGGCCAAAACTAACCATTGTGTAATGTCACCATGGTCCTACATGTAGGGATACTATTTTCTCATAACGCTGAGCTTTATTTTCTCCCCACTAAAGATAAACAAAAATAAAACGAAACACCTACTGAAGAGAAATCAATGAAATTAAACAAATAGAAATGAGCATCTGATGGTAAATTGATGATTTCATCCACGCTTGCAATATAGATAAAGAAAGGAACAAGAGATTTCAAAGAGAGAGAGTACGAATAGATGGATAAATAGGAGAATGGATAGAAAGATGTGTAGGCCTATAGATAGAAGGACAGGGAGAGAGAGAGGGGAGGATTGATAGAGAAATGGCATAAGGGAAGTAAGGAATGAGGAGGCTAAAAGATTATTCTGTATTCACAGAAGCTTGACTGGGTTTGCTCAGCTTATTACCTCAGCAAGGCATCATCCTTGTGCCTGGAAGGATTATAATTGTCACAAGCTCAAAAGGAGGATTATGATTATTCTGGCTTCTAGCACCAATCCTCTGTGGATTGTGTATTCCTCAAAATAAAACTTTGTTGTCAGCAACATCCATGCTCTCCATTATGCACAATCCGAAGCTGCAACATTTCATATAGCGCAAGAATGTACTGGTAACATTTCTTCAAAAAATCTGAACACATACCTAATCAGCTTAATATGCTAGTATCTATTTACCTTTTATACAGCATATAGATACCTACAAATACATGTCAAAGATAGGAAGAAATTCCCTTTTCTTATATTTTCCTACACTTAAAATATTTCCATTTAAATATCAAATATCGTCCATTTCACACAAAGTCTAGACTAAACATAGATCTCAACATAGATCACTTCACTAACCTTCACTGACCACGACACAAACCTTATAATCTACATACTAAGTAATGCTAGAAAATTTTTGTCGCAGCTCTCCAATAGTCATTGTCAGTTCGTCTTCAAACACTTGCTATAAATGCTTCACATTCTAAAAATGTCATGCTATCTATATTTCGTTTGTTCATTTCAAAATTGAATGGTCTCACTAAAACATCTACAATAAAAGCAGATTTAGAGGGGTTTTTCCCCACAGAATTCTTTTATCCCTCACAGCGACTTCAATAAACATGATGGAAGTTTTGGGTTGCAAGTGAGAAAGTGATACAAGACTCTTCGCAAGATATCATACTACACACACGTACGTACTCACTCTGGTCTGCTCTATACAGGCTGAGTTTTCTCAGAGAGTCTGTGCTGAATTTCTTCACAGCTGACTGTGTAAAAATAGTGCTAAACAGACTCATCATGTATGATGAATGTCATAAAATATTTTTGATGTTCATAACTAGTTTGCAGAGATGGTGTTGCATCCCAACAGTCATCTGAATGACTGGCAATTAGATGCTCATTGCAGATATTTTAAGCCTAATTAGATAACAAAGGTTATATTCCTGCATTTCAACTACCCAAAAATAAATGTAATGCAATGTCCAATTTACAAATGTAGTTTTTTTCTTCTCTCCCTTAGCCATGACCACTGATCATTGACTTTTCCTATAAACATGATTACCAAGACGATAGGGGTACAATTAATCGTTTGTCTTGCAAAGAAAATTGTAGTAACTACGATTTTATGATTTTCTTCACGAGACCAACGATTAAGTGTACCCTTATTGTCTTAGAACTCACTGCGATGGTCAACATATTCACAAATATGATTACCATTTGCATGTCAATACACGGCTGCAAGCTTCCAGTAGCCTGATACTAAAGAACCAATTATGGCTTCTTGTTTGGGGAATACAGTATGTATTATTCTCAACAAATAAAAAAGAAGCCACATGTGTACTCTTAAATTGGAATTCACAAAGGTGGTTAAAATTCAGTCCAAGGATCATACAAATGCCAATTATGTAAGCGCGCCTGACACATTGCATGCAGCGACATCCCATACTAAATGTATTCAGACAAGAGAATGTTCAAGGTGTACTTTTCAAACCATGGATTTAATCCAAACTATTGAATGGACCTACACTATCTTTGTGAAATGGGCTTTGAAGTTACAGTATTTCCAGAAGGTTAGTCTCTTGAGAGTGCCCAGAATGCTTTTTTTACATTTTCCTGAGACTAGTATTGCTTGCTCACAAAATGCAGCTAGCTAATACTAACCATTTTTTATGCAGTTCAACACAGCAAGATGCAGGGTAACTAGCTGTAACATACATTCTGATTTCCAGTCCTCCTCTCTTTGAATATTGCCCATTAATGACATACAGATTTGATGCCTCTCGAATATTGAGACTGCATGGCGAGTTCAGTTTGGGGCGGCACTTTTTCACAGCAGGTGTGTTCTTAATTCCATTAGTTTTTCACGCATGGGAGAGTGGCACGAATCCAGCTCTTCCTTAGACAAACAAGTCTATTTATTAGCTGTCTGTGGCGACCAGCCCTGCCACCCATTATGTGATGCACTGACAACTGCGGTCTCCACACTGACTCATGATGCCCCGCAATTGTTGAATGAACATTCCGCAATTCATGTCATCCCCTCACGTGAATCATCACTCTTTTCACTGAATACACAGTCCATTTCATTTTGTGGTTGCTTCTCTTTGCTTTAATATAGCCCCCCCCCCCCCCCCCCCCACCACCACAAAACAAGACAGAGAAAGGCAATCCCCAATCCCCCAATGTCCTTGTAAGTGAGTGCAGTGTTCGAGCTATTGTTAAGGATTCCCTTTTCAAGCTGGCATTCTGTGAAAACATTACCATTTTCTCTGCAAAATTTCAATGAATATCTTACTAGTTGTATTAGTAAACACAAATGAGCAATCCTTATAAATCTCAAGTTTTCTCGAGTATAAACAAAAAAGAAAGCAGTCCTTATAAACCTCAAGTTTTCTCTAGTAGAGCATATTCACGTTATGCACACCTACACTAAGATAAGCATTTCATGAACTCTATGAGCTATTGCTATCTGGATATGACAATTTCATGTACAGTATGTCTGGATGACAAAGCTTCCAGACAGCAAATGACAACATGATCCACGCACATATCCCACTATCCACACTCCAAGACATAAGTGCAGACATGGGATATATTTGGGCAATCTCACTTGGAATGGCTGTGCCTTCAAAACAACCACATCAACCCATTGAGTACAAGGTGATTTTGATATAACACACATTTCCCATAGACACCTGCCCAAATATACTCGGCATTAGTCTTCAACAGGCTAACTTGCAATAAAAAACAACAACAAAACAATACTGTTCACATGTATATCGCACATGTTGACACAGCATGTCAGTCATATATTGCCGACAAACACTTTGTGTTATGGACAAGCCACAACTGCGAAGAATAAATTTTCTCTTTACTTCACAAGGATTACGTCATGTTGAAGTATAATCAAAGAATGATTTCAAGAAATCATTTCACAACTTTTTTTTTTTTTGTATTCACAATCATTTTTATAAAAGGACTAAAATTTGAATATGATATATCCAACAGTCAATCAGAATGAAAAAATAAAAACAATTCCACTAGCTTACCTGACATCAATCTCTAATACTAGTACTGAATTGACAAATCTTGAATAATTGTTTCTATTAAAAAGAAGGCATTTGCTACTGTTTTGAATATCTGCATATTCATGATCAAGAATGTATGAAAATCAAATGACTGATGATTATGCTGGGACTTCAAAGAGGTCTGTATCAAGTGTTGCATCAATGTCTACAGCCACTATGCTGGTATAGCTCATTTAATTGCAAATGTATGTACAGTAGATGGGTATTTTCTTAGCAGGAGAATTCCCAAAACTTAACGTGTGGGAGAATTTCTTGTTTGGGGTCATTCCTTTCAGGTGCTGTTTGTAGAAATGCTACTCTGCTGAAAGCACAAGTCTAAAGTTTCGTATATATATTACTTAGTGGTAATAGTAGTAGTGATAGTAACAATCATAATAGCATTTATGATCAATCACTATTGTTGTAATCATTCCGATATCAAGCGTTGTTGCTTAATTTAATAAACATGTGATAAGTGTTTGAAATTATCTGTTAAATGCATGCTAAGTAGCAATTTTGTGTTGTAAATCACAAGCCAAAATTTGAAGCTGCAGTGCAGGTTGTGGCCTTTTAGGGTTCTTTTTTTTTTTTCCTGACTCTCACTTGATCAAATTCTGCTGGACCTTGTAGCACGTAAGCAACAACAATTAACATGTACTCAAAACAGACTACACCAGTAACTGGTCAACATGCGCAGGTAGGTTGTGAATTTTAGTCAATAGTCCCATTAGCAAGTTAATGCCATTATTGAGATTGATTATTGAAATTAATTCTGAAGGTGGACATCTGTTGTTTGTGGTTTATTTAACATAATGTTAACAAGCACTCTACCTTTGTGACACTTTTTACACCATTCTTTTCCCTGCATTGACTACAGAGTTAAACATTTATTGAAAAGTATGCTCATGAAATGAAACATCAATGGTTTTATCATTTATTTTCCTTATTCTCTACTTTTGTATCATAAGTTCATACACCCAAATGCTCTCACAAATATGTTTTATGTTGATGTTTCACATTGTTTTATTCCACCAAAAATACAACATTTTTTTTTTTTTAAGTCAGGGGAGCTTTTCATATTTGCCACCAAAATTTGAAAACCCTTTTGATTTTGAAGATGGGGACTATAGCCTAATGACTAGTAATTCAAGAAGGGCAGAGATGAAATACATGGAGATTGGTACAATTTGGTGTGTAGGCAGACCCATGACAGGGATTTTTATAACAAAACCAAATGCTGCTAAATCATTCAATTTTACTTCCTTTGAGGAAAAAAAGAAAACCAGAAAAAATCATGGTGGCCTTGAAAACTGGATGTTATAACCAGGGTAAGAATATTCCACAAAAAGAGGAGAGACCACTCTCTCTGTTTGACAAATTATACATTTCAAAGTACTACATCCACCGCATATTTTGTAAATCTATTACAAAAAAAAAAAACTAGAAATGTCGCTACAGCGACTGGTTATACCCCCGCCAAACAACATTTCATAAGCTTTGGTCAAAACAACATTTCATAAGCTTTGGTCAAAAAACTGAGGAAGTAGTTAAATCCGCAAGATCTTTCCTTGATCTTCTGCCATTAATATGCCGTTACCATGGCAACGTATTTTCGGGTACTGTCGAAAAATGCGTCTTGCACATCTACAACCAAAGGCACACATCTGCACCAAGTTTCATGGAAATTGGGCAAAAACTGAGGAAGTAGTTTGCAACACAAAATTTTCCATCATTTTGGCTCATAATATGTGAGCTGTTACCATGGCAACATACTTTTTGTCACTGTCAAGAAATGTGTCATGCTGACCTATATCCTAAGACAAACATTCAATATGAATTCCATGAGAATTGGAAGAACGCTGATGAAGCAGTTTTGCCATGAAGCATTTTGCCCTATATTTTACCAATAACATGCCGTTACAATGGCAACGCACTTTTTGCCACTGCGGAAATATGTGTCTTGCACATTATTATTCAGATGAACATCTGTACCTAATTTCATAAAAATTGATCAAAAACTGTGGGAGGAGTTCGCGACGCAAGATTTGTACCCATTTTTGCCCATAATATGCCGTTACCATGGCAACGTACTTTTGGGTACTGTCAAAAAATATGTCTTGCACATCTACAACCCAAGGCACACATCTGTGCCAAGTTTTATGGGAATCGGTTAAAAACTGAGGAAGTAGTTCGCGACGCAAGATTTGCAACGGACCGACCGCCCGACCGCCCGACCGCCCGACCGCCCGACCGCCCGACCGCCCGACCGTCCGCTGATTCCTATATACCCCCTTCAAACTTCGTTTGGCGGGGGTATAAAAAAGAGATTCCCTCCAGAGAAGAAGTTACTTCTGGTAAAATTTCATGCACCAGTTACATAATTGCAAGCCTAATGACCCCCTCAGTCACATGATCACATCAGCTTTCAGAAGATTTTTACCAGACATCAATGATTTGCTGTGTGAGTGATCATGATTCACCTATGACTTGCCTGATTTTGGTGAATCATCCTTGTCTGTGGTTTTTCATGTCCTTGCCTTTTATGATGATCTGCTTTTTTGGTCCTTATGAACAGTTACTGCCATCAGAGGACTCAATAGTCAGGACAACATGATCATATTTCATATAAAGATTACATGCAATAAGGGCTTTAATACAACAACATACAGTAGACTGCAGCCATGAGTATGGCATGTAAGATAGTAGTTGATTTTTCTTGTCAATTTTAAATGCAATTTTCTGCAGTATTTCTTCGATTTCAGAAAAATTAAAAGTTACAATCACATCAACATAAACATCAGCAGCATTATGCAAACACTGTATAACAATGATTACTGCATAATACACATAATTTACAGACAGGAAAACAAGGGTTGAAAGGTAACAATAAAAAAAAAAAAAACAAACAAACAAACTAGCCGGAGATGCAGCTTTCTCTTCTTGTGCTCCTAGGCTGTGGAATAAGCTCCCTCCTCTTCTCAAATCTTCACCCACACTCGATCATTTCAAACAAAACTTGAAGACTTATTTATTTTGATGTCCCTCTATGTGCACTGGACTTATACTATCACTGCCTGGTATTTTGTATATATATTTTATCTCCTATGGCGACCAGGGATGACATGTCATAGCGCTTTGCATCCAGTGGAAAAGGCGCTCTATAAATGTCTATTATTATTATTATTATTATTAACAATATTGTATCCTATAGTATTCAAATTTCCTTCAGTTTATACTCTCCCTTTCCATTTATGAGTGTTAGCTTTTTGCTGCCAGTAATACAAATTTTTGAATGAGCTAAAAGAATTAGATAAGCTCAGTTTTGCACTGCTCGTTTGTGCCTCTTCTTGCTATCACAGTAGCTTGCAAATCAGGGGGTTAAAAATATCAAATCTTAATGAGATGGCACCTTCTTATACTCATATAGGAATAGAATGACCTGAATAACAGGTATAAGATTGCAAGCCTGCCCTAGCAGGGTCCCTTGCCACCCAAAGGCGGCAGCTGATTCCACCTCTTAAAAGGTCTGGGGAAAGTGTGTATGCTTCAGGCAGGCTGGGGAGACTAATGCATTCACAAACTCTCTAGAAATATAGCATATTTACAGACTACAAGCTATTTGAGCAGCACAGCCCAATAATGTCATTATCTCCTCTATAACCGGGCTGACTTCACAGGCTTACGTACGTGTATGAACAAGTTATTCTTCTACAGCAGACTCACACAGGATAATCAACCAATATTAAATAATCATTCTTTCCACTGACCTTCCAGGGTAAGCTTTCAAATTCTTACCCTTAGATTTCATTTCATTTCATTCTCTGGTTTCTGCAACTTTTTCATGAACAAAATTTTACAAAGAAAACGCAAAATATGAAACTAAAGGTACATTCTGATTTTGTGATACAAATTATTGTGACCTTATAAAATACTTGAGCTAATCATATTTAATGATCAACATTATTGCATTTGCTATCACAGAATATTGGATGGGGTTGCAGGGGTTTATACAAAGAATAGAAAGCTTGAAAACATGACAACCCTCAAAGAAATCAAGTAACTTTCGTAGCATAAAAGGGGCAGGTGCATGTGCATGTGCATGATTAAAACATCAAGAATAAAAGGATATAATATGCAATAATTAAAACAGGATTTCAAATAATCCACCAGCGGTGAATGTTGTGGTAGTATATTTTGATGATGTGGTACAAAACATTGCAAAGCCTTTCATGCACCAATAACTGTCTACATCTTTAACCAAATATTCACAGAAACGTTCAAGTATAAATGAATCTGTTCCAGATCTTGCAATATAATATAAAGATTTTTTCTTTAATTGCATATCTGCGTACTTAAGGGAAACCAAAACCCAAAGAGAAATGTGGATTGAGTGAAAGCAGCAACATTAGTAGAACACATCAGTGAAAGTTTGAGGAAAATCGGACAATCAATGTAACTGCCGGACAATCAATGTAACTGCCGTACAATTGTTGTAATGCCAGCTTTTGTACTATTTATGGACATGCATACATAACTCACTAAGTATTCAGAAAAATCCCTCTCAGATGATCTCACTTCCATTCTAAAAACCTCCTCATCCTGAAACTCTTATAGCTGATACTTGAGCTCATGATCTCTGCCTCTGAGTACCAGATCAAGATTTACAAGATAACAGAAGCTCGTAGAAGCTGACTTCCTGGGAGTTTTTAGCAGCTGCCCTGTTGTTGTGAGTCCAGGGGGGTGTTTCATCAACATTTGTCGGTGCTGACAACTTGAATCACCATAGTAACAGTCGGTGACCAGAGCATCTCAGCCAATCAAAACCAAGAATTTTGCTGAAATTGGTCAGCGCCGACAAACGTTGATGAAACACCCCCCAGGGCACCATTTCATGAAAGTTGTCAGCCCTGACAAGTTAGCAGTCTCTGACAATCATCATGGTAACAGTCAGTGACCACAGTTTCTCAGCCAATCAAAACCAAAGATTTTACTGAAATTGTCAGAGACTCACAACTTGCCAGGGCTGACAACTTTCATGACACGGTACCCTGGGCATTCAGCTATCAGAATCACAACTTTTGACTGTTCCTTGACATACATAAAGCTGCTGCTCACAATAGGAAGCTTGATCACATTTTGATATTAATTGCCCTTCAGAAATATTTATAGATGAAACAGTGTAGTGAAAGTTCAAGTGGCATTGAACGCTTTTTCATATTTCTTTACCATCTTGAAAAATCATATTGGGAAATGCTTTTGAGAGCTGTGCTAAAGGTCATCACTCTGAGAAAATTGCCTAAACAGGGCTGGTCACACATAGGATAAAGGAGTTTTGTTTCTACCAGGATATGGGTAGTCCAGTTTTCAGTCAAGTTCTTGAAAAAAAAAGCAATAAATATGTGATGCAGAAGTCAATGCAGTGGGCCACAAATAAATTCTTGACACAACTGCTGCATTCACCTACAGGAGTTCATGGTTTTAGCATTACATTGCAAAAATGATTTTCACAAACCATCAATTTTTTTGGGTGTGTTTGAATGGGAGTTACACAATTCTAAAGACTAAAAGACTGTCTCTTGATCTGAGTAAATAACTGTCTGTCATGGATCACTTGATAATCAAATACTTATGCTACATCAATGCAAAATCTAAACGTTTTCAATAATAAAATACTTTCAGAGCTCATATAGGAGAGATACATGATAAAAAAAAAAAAAAATCATCTTTTTCCCAATCATGAGGCAAATAGCAGGCATCAGATTTACACAGAAACTGTGGAACTGAATGCTTAAGCTTCAGTCATTTGGATTTTTTTCTTTTTTTACGTGCTGATTATCCATTAGCCCCAAATCAAAATATTGTTCCTTTTAAATGTATGAGCTTTAGTGGAAAATCTTTAACGGAGAACATTTATTTCTATGTCAAGAGGAATGAAATGTCTGCTGAAACAAGCTTCAACAACAAATTGATCCTTTGTTTGTTTTGTAATAGACCATAGATTTTGTTTCATCTAGTTTAATCCTATGTCGTGTATGAGAAGTTGTGTTCTAAAACAGATTACATTTGTTTATTTGTTCGTTTGGTTTTATTATTCTTTGGTCTGCACTGGGTGCATAAATGACTGAAACTAAATCCATACTGACTTCAGAGTAAGAGAAAGCTGCCTTTCCCAAATGTTGGTTTGTAGCACCACCTCGGTCAGGCCGATAAAGGAATACGACATCGCCCCTTCTCTATCTTCACTCCACAGACACACAACAGTGTACAGCCTCGCAATGTACTCTGCACAGGTACAGTGCAGACAGAACAACATGTCACGTGAGATGGAATCCCATCAATAATGCCAGATGAAACAGGACTGTTTCAGGAAATAGGTGAAGGGGCTGGCTACACAGCAAGACGCTTGCCTATTCATCTAAAGCTCATATCAGGGCTTTGAGGTCTGGCAAAAACAATCTGAGGCCACAGCAAACACACAGCGGTACCACGATTTTACATCTAAATACGCATGTGCAGAAGGAGGGGGGGGGGGGGGTGATTGGAGCCATTGACATGAAACACACTGCACAAAAGGCCAATGTGCATCAAACCTCAGTAATACCGTGAAGAGAAAAAAACAACAACAACAACAAACAAACAATACACTCTACTGACCAGACAGTTACTCTTCACAACACAGTGCACACTGCAAAAGGAGGTTTGGGAAAGTTAGCTCAAGGTGTAAATGGGACTAAAAACATTTTTGTTGAAAGGGTTTTTTTTTTTAAACAAGAAGATTATTTATGCTTTAAAACCCAATACAGAGTCATTATCCCTTTACTTCTTTATTATCAGCCATAACATGAATTCTATGAGCTTTGATCTGTCAAGAATACTGAATGGTTTTATCATCAGCATTGAATGAGTGCTCTAATTTGAATTTTGTATGGCTATAAAACAAATTGGGTTGTTTTTTAGATGAAAACAGTGACAATGACTATGCAAATAAAGCATATTTCAGATCAATGTTTATGAGGTAATCAAACCTCTATCAATTTCATTGTTTTCACCTGAAATCATGGTCATCTCTCACGAATAAATGAATATAATTGCTTGGATAAAATTCCACTTTTTAAAATACTCCTTGCTCAAGTTGTCCCTGTAATCACAATAACTCATAAAGCTAATACACTCAACATGGTTAAAGGTAGATAAAGAAATATACTACGACAAGATGGTATTTCTTTTTTAAGAAAAGAAAAGGTTACAAACTTAAAATAACACAAAAATATATAAAGCATCACACTGCAATGAGGGCAGGGTGTTTTGACAAGACTCACGTTCCAGGGAAGCTGGTGGGCATGCAGCTGAGATCTCACCTGGCCGCCTCCCCCCATGTTCTCACCGCTGTCACTGTTCTCTTGGTCCGATGAGTATGAATCGTCGTCATCGTCAGTCTCGTTGTCCATGTCCACTGAGCGATCTGAGAGAGGGTGGTCAGAGGAGTAACATCAAGATGAGGACAGGGCGTAAACATTCACCCCAGGCTATTCTTAAAAGTGTGCTGTACAGTTCTTTTCTGTCTTCAGAAGCATGGAGATACAAGTAGATTAAAACTGCCCTGAAACATAGATAATACCGACATTGGCACAAATGCCACAGTTATTACTCACCTAGCGTCATGTGCATGAGGAGGATAGATAAGGATGAAAAGCATTTCATATGACTCATTCAACTTTCACATCAGATGCACGTGACAATTCAGGCAACAAGAATCCTTCACGGAATGGGACAATAATGCAAGCATTAAAAATGCATGTAAACTCATTGCTCTTGCAATGGAATCATTCAGCCCTCTCTGATAGCAACGGATCATTGAGAAAATCATTATTTTCTGCCAGAGCAGGTGCTTTGCATGAATGGTGAGCCTTTTACATATTCAAGCATCCCACTGAGTATATATCCCATCCTCTCTTTTTTGCCTGACGCAAGAACCTTGATGATGAAGGCCAGCTAATATATTGACAGACTAATATATTATGCAGTATTGGAAAAATATATCACAAAAACTGTCTCTCTTATAGCGAATGCGTAAGTGCCACAATCATTATCTCTTGCCTGGGGTTGGAGTTGCTAGAGTGGTACATGTAGATACTACAGAATGACTGTCATCAAGAACCTTGATGGTGAAGGCCAGCTAATATATTGACAGACTAATACATTATGCAATATTGGAAAAATATATCACAAAAAACTGTCTCTCTTATAACGAATGCATAAGTGCCACAGTCATTATCTCTTGCCTGGGGTTAGAGTTGCTAGAGTGGTTAATACTACAGAATGACTGTTATCTATACATGACCACATCAATACAAGGCTGTATTTTCATCCTTTAGACAGATTTTTAAGTTATTGTAATGTCATAGTATATGGTCTTCCTAACAGAGACATGGTGTTTTTTTCACTGCTTAACAGCAAACTTTTGAAATAAAGTAATTATCGTTAGACGATACAAATATTTCATTTCACATATTAATGTATGAAAAGATACTTGGAGCAAATCTAAAACCAAAAATGTATCAAGAAAGAAAATGGATATACTGGTACATACACATGCTTGAAAAGGAAAGACATTTTTCCATCCATTCAAAGACAGAAAAATATATTATCTTGTCGAGATGCTTGTTGTTTTGTTGAACAATTGACCATTTTATAGATTAAGTCTCCTAAAGGGCTTTTTACACTTGTAAATTTTTGCTTAGCCCCGGACCAACGGTGGGGCTAAGGGGGGGCCTTAGCCCCACCGTTGGTACGGGACTCTCCTTAGCCCACTTTCTGTTTACACTCGTTTTTGCCAAAGTGGGCTAGCCCCACCGATAGTACGGTACTATCTGGCCCTGCAAAATAGCAGGGGTTAGCACCGCAATTGCGGTGCTAGCACCGCAATTGCGGTGCCAAGCAAGTGAGTGTAAACAGAACGAAAAAATAATCCTGGGCTAAGCGACGGAGACGAAGTCCGACCCTCACTGACCAATCAGAAACGAGGCAATGAAGTGCTGCCGGTGCGTGCGTGTACGTGTACAGTACACAGCGTAATTATGAATATTCATGTGGTTTGGAAAGTCCGGGGCTAAGAAATACGAGTGTAAAAAGGTCAGTTTTCTCCTTAGCCCCGGACAAGAGATAGTACGGGACTAATTGGCGAGTGTAAAAAGCTGAAAAAATTGGTACGGGACTAACGATAGTCCTGGGTCAGAGAAAGTCCAGGGTAAAGAAACACAAGTGTAAAAAGCCCTATATTAAGGTTTGGTACATGTAATGGCTCATTACAAATTTTGAACTTTTATTTGGCAATACCAAATTCAGGCTGCTGATTCAATGGGTAGATTTACTTCATATCATGATACATTGTGTACATGAGGTGGCAAGACAAAAAAAAAAAGTGTTAGTGAATGAAAATCTTTAATTCCAATGTCAAGGAATGTATGATACCAAATGTGAGCACTAAACCTTCATGTGAGCAGGTCAAAGATGGTCCTTATCAGTTCATGAAATGCAAACCACTTCCACATGTCATTGTATTGATAAAATCCTACAAAAACCACACACATCCTTACTGGAAAAAAGCGAAGTCTCTTGTATGATCTGGCTGGAGTTTATGTATATCTACCGGATGTAATTCTCAGCCATAAATTATACATCTTCTTGTGATGTAAACAGAAATGTGATGAATTATACAATGCATGGCTTAGCTGTCTACTGGTCTTCCTCATTGCAAACAAAGCTGTTTCAGAATAAACACAGAGGCAAAAAGTTACTGCAAAAGCAGTGGAAAATACAATTAATCCATTGAAGATGAGTCCGGAGAATACTTGTGCAGGTGTCTGTGGGAAATGCATGTTGTAGCAAAATCAGTCTGTCCTCAACAGGTTAAGAGAGCCCTGAGACACATACGTGGGTGTACAATCCCACAGATCATACACAGACTATTAGGTTTCATACAGCTGTACAAGGTGCTCTGGTATCTGTTCAGGTATACATGGTCTATTAACCCATTGAGGACGGGCTGATTTTGTTACAACATGCATTTACCATAGATGCCTGCCTGAGTATACTCGGGATTCGTCTTCTGCAGGTTAATGTGTTGTACAACTGTACCTGGATTCTGCAGTAGGCAATACTCATTCATATTTGTCATCAATCTTGCACATTAATCCTAAATTTAATTTGGGAGAAATGACTGGACAATCAACTCACTGCAGGAAGCATTTTTTTTTCCTGCAAATGAAAATGCAAAGGGAATCTTGGCTGGAAAGGGAAATGTGCTCATGGAGACGCTGCTGTACGTCATTGTGATTATTGTAGCATGGTGATACCAATTATCTCAGGAATTTTACTCGCCCTCTGATTTCAAGATTTGAGGCTAGACATGATACATAGCTGCACACCGGATGGGATCCTGCTGGTAACTGCCAACTTTAGATTCTAAAGTTTGATTGATTGACCATATGATGGTACTGTCATGGAAGACATGACAAAGGATCACGTTTCAGACCCCGATGGTTACAACATAAACACATAATGTGCAGTTGGTTTTACAGTTTGACAAATCAGAAAATGGTCCAAAGAAATGTGTGTGTCTTATGTAAAACATTGTATAGACCTGTGCTGCTAAATGAATTCCAAACCAACTATACAAAGTGCATTTTTACATCTGGGGGGCGTTTCATCAACGAGTTCGTCGGAGGTTTTCACCGACAAATTTGCAATCAGCCAATCAGACGCAAGGATTTCAGTAGCTTTTCAAATTTGTCGGTGAAGACCTCCGACGAACTTGTTGATGAAACACCCCCCTGTTCACAAACAATACTATTCAGAGCCCTGTAAAAACGATATAAATTATTAGAGCAATTTACAACAGGATGCTATGTTTCTTATGGCTCTACCATCCTGTCATGCCCAATTAAAAGGTCAAATGACATGTCATGAAAGTATTGTTTACTTATCTACTTCAATTATAGTTTTGATTCACTTATGCAGATGGCTTCCTCTGAAATGCTTTGGGAGAGAGTTTTAGCAACAAAACTGCACTTAATAGGCTATGGGAACCAAACATGTTCTCTAAGTACACATTGAAACAAATCAAAGCTTTGATCTATGAAAATCTGAAAATCTGGTCGTTTAGACTCAAAGACTCATGTGCAATTACACATTCCACAGGTCACAGGTAAAATACGCAGATGCACTATACTCAACTTATGAGTACCAGTAATACCATGATACAGACAGTATTGCAAGTACTTTGGATTTTTTTTTAAAGTTATGTTATTTCTATACGTCATAAGAAACAAAGAATAGGATGCAATTCTGAGAGCTACCTGTATAAGCAACTCATCCAAAATATGAAAAATAACAACATGGGTTGATCATTTTCTGGGAGCACAAGAACTGAATGAGACTCAGATAAGTGCAGAATATTCCTAGCTCAGGCAATTTATTTCGGTGGCTCCCAAAAGGGATGTCAATATCAGAAAAATATTTGAAGAATTACCTGGTAGGACAGGTCAAAACAAAGCAGAATTCATGAAGCAACTTTTCAAGCTAAGCATGCAACAGTATCAAGGAATAATTGAGGGACTTTTGCCAGAGATATTGGGCCATGCATTGCTACTGTAAGACTCACTCCTGACTGCACACTTGCCTTTCAAAAGATTCTTCAATCACAAAAGCAATCTTGTCATACACAAGTCCGCAAGTAAATTCCCTACCAAACATCTATCTCTATTTTTAACAAGAGGCTGAATCAACCGAAGAGTAGCCATCCATTCAAGTTTGATATAAGAATAAATAGTGACAAAAGGTTACTCACATGCCAGTTAAGCACATCAAAATCACAAATCACTTTATTCAGGTTCAGAACTATTGATACAACAAAAAATGATGAAATAGGAATGTGAAAATGAAAGCTTTAAATCACTATGTAGATGCAGCTTCTTTGTCACTTGTGGTGTAAATCAAATTCATCATCTACAGGAAAAATATCTTATGAAACTACCAATTAGGAAAAACACCAGAATGTGTCCTGAAGTGCTATGCATATTTCACATCAATATTTGATATCTGATTGTATTTCATAATGGTCACAGGGAAGTACAGAAGAATTCAATGAATTCTGAGTACATAATGATTTCTAAATATTCATTTCCATGTATATCAAAGCTGAGAATATTTTATTGCAAATGACAGAAAGACTGATCCAATAGTATAAATGTGACGGTGATGTACTGAAGATCAGTTGCTGGGCAGGTTGTTATCTGTATTCGTACGATTCTGAGCAACAAGTCAGAAATGACATAGGAATGAGAGACCCAAAAGCCAGACAGTGTGAGAGGTGGTTGGGAGTTGACTTGCCTCAACAGTGCCTTAACTGAATGAAATAGATATCATCGCTCATGGATGCCTGGAATTGCTGTTTGGCCATCATCACCTCAGAACTCAACCGGCCAACTTGGAACAGCAGCGTACATCCAAACAGGTGAGGCATGTACAGATGAAGCATACAGATTTATTTGACAGCGTTGCCGTTATCCTGGGCAGAGGGGTAAACTGCCCCTACAGGCAGCAGTCTTCCTATGCTTACCAGGGTACCCTTAAAAGGTCCATTAGACAGTATTTTCATCAGAAACTAACATTCTATGAAAAAGCTGTGTTAAAACTTAACATATGAAGTGCATGCAACATTGCAGGAAAGATATTTTCTTCAATATTCAATACTAAAATAACACATGGTGTATTTTACCACGAGAAGGAAATGCTAATTCCATTATGCATGCTAATGTATGCCCACTGAGAAATAATCTCATTCAAGAATATTATCATCATTTCAGTGATACGGGCTAAATTCACTAGGTGACCCTTTACAAAGTATGCAAGTGAGCAATACAAGTCAGATCCCATGTAGCATCCTGAACTGAGATTAATGTTACCAAACAGCAGCTAAAACTCACAGCTATGTCTTCTGTAGTCCTTCTCTATTTAACATAATGTGGTGCTGAGACAACTAGGGGTCAAATAAAGGTGAGCACAAGATAATATGCATTTGTTTGTCTGCGTCTGGTCATGGTACCACGGATTTAAAGCTTTGAGCGGGTTTTGTGTCAGTCACTGTGATGCTATGGGCTGCATGGAAATTGTGGAAGGAACTATGTCTACGCTGTTCTTTCCTCAGATTTTCTCATTTAGGTTGATAAAAATTAGTTTGCACAAGATCATAAGTTAAATAACTTTTACCTGTATTCTGTGTTGTGTTTTCATATCAAAGTTACTACTATAATAAGATCGGTATCTTTTTTCCCCCTTAAAACTACTAAAACTAGGACATAATGCTCCTTTGCAGAACATAATGCAATCTTCTAAGGCTGTCTCTTACTCAATATATTCCCAGTACAAAATAGATGTAGGGGCCCTAAATATAAACTATATAAATTGATACCATCATATTGACCATCCATCCACAGATCATTACCTCCTGATTCAGGCATCAAAAATTGAGTCATTTATTTTTATGTTGTAACTAAAGGCTGACTGCTCTGATTATGTTCAACTGATAATTCACATCAAGTCACAGAACCTAAATCCATGACAGGTAGGCATAACCCTTTGAATGTTTACCTGGATTGCCTACACTAAAAAGAGACTCTTTATTTGAATGTCATATTTAAACTGAGCAACTGCCAAATGTGTCAAGATATGCCTGCCAATGTGTGTGCTTGATTGTGAGACTCATAGATTTCTAATCCATTGGAATCACTTAGAATGCAAATCATTTAGAATGAGCTGACAAGATGTACAGCATGTACTTGCAGCTATGTATCTATCTTTAGTTGCAGGTGCCACTATTATGCATTTATTACTGTATCATGATCACACTCATAAAGTCATTTTAAGTACAGTGTACCCCAACATGCTGTGATGTGGTAGGAGAGTGTCCTTCATCATCCATTTATTCTGGACTCAAAGCATGCTTTGGGCCTCTTTCAAACATTCTTTCTAAAGATGAAATTCAATGGATTATGCTGTCATGATAGTGGCATTCACATTGTATTCACTTCTGAAAATGTAAATTATATCAATTCAAATACCATTAATAATCATTCCAATACAGTTTAAAACTTACTATTGCTAAGGTCTCGCTGTCAACACAGGCCTAAAAACCATAAAAACATAACACAAGCATTAAATTAACCCTATCACCTCTACTCGACGAATTAATGATAGCCCTGTTGACAACCAATACCAAAGCACAACCACTAATCTACTTTTGGAGATGAAATTGCAGGACAGACAGCCCTAACTGTTCAAATACAGTTCAGTTGGTGCTGATGTTGACAAACTTCATAGACAGCAAGAGTACCAGAATTCAAACTGGCATGAAGCTCGACTGTGTTTGAACCTTTCACAGCCAGCAATTTGTTTGGCAACATGTCTGACGCATCTTGATTCCATTCAGTCATTCAGGCGAACCTAAATAAAACTGCCTGCCTGGATCACAGCTAACTAGTTTCACTTCTTCACAGACTGTATAACATGACGTGAAAGTAGTCTACACATCACAATATCTCTCTACAAATAATTCCAGTATATCAATTGACATAGAGAGAGATGAGAGATATGCCATATAAGAAATGTTGTATATTTCAAGGAGACTCCAGAGAATGGCCTCCATTTCTCTAAGAAGCTTCTAATAAAGCTGTATGTGCACAATGGCTGGAGAGTGGCACATGCCCAGTCTCCACGCCTGATTTGATAAACCCCTGGCGTGCATTATAGATGATTGCGCTCATATCCTCACAGAGAGAGATAATGAATGCTGCTCGGCCTGAGGGTAAATCTGCCTCTCATCTACTCAAGATGTAAAATCACTCACAGGCTTCCTTCTAGCCAAAAAGTTTTCTCTCAAATAACTCACTGGCTCTCGCTTAAATCCTATACATGTAAATAAATCAAGTCATACAGTTTCTCTTCCCCTTTCTTAATTGTCTTTTCTTTCTTCCTCTTATGGTTTATTTTCATTTTCATGCTACCTTCAAGAAACATGATGAATGTACAGTTGTACAAGCTAGTCACATATATGCTGCTCTCAAGCATGATCAGACGACATCATGATACATCCTAGCTCACTGCAAAATTCTTGTAAAGCTACATGTGTTTGGCAAATTAGAAAAAAAAATCTATGTTTGAATGACAATATAGAGTTTCGAGTGCTTTTTAAAGCAATTTGCGAAAGGAGAAAGGACACCAATACAGACACACCATCTCCATGTGGAAGTCAACTGCTAGCCAGCAAATTCCTTAGCTGAATTTGAGAGTCCGTTTGAGAAATTGAGTTAGCGGACAGCTTGGTGGGGCATGGTGTGCAAATTTTATCAAATAAATTTGGTGAGCAGATCCTTGCAATGGCAGTCACATTTGCTGGATGCAGCTAAAGGTATGTTGGTAATGCAGACAATGTGGTTAAAGTCCTTGCGGGAGTGAGGTCGGGACCATACTTCAGATAAGTGACGAGAGCTTTATAATCTCTAGAAATTTAGTGAGAAATAAGTAAAGAAAAATATACATAGATACATACACAGTGAGGTCCACGAGGGGTTTTAGCATGTCGCTGCGACATGCTAAAATTTTTGCGCGACATCCTTCAAAACGTGCGACATTCTAAGCGCCATGCCAAAAAAACTGCGACATGCCAAAAGTAACTACACATGTAACTCGCAAATGACTTATAGGGTGCTCCTTGTTGAAAGGAGCAGCAGTTTACAAGCGCCAAAAGTTTATCCACAGTCACCGCACCGATCACGACACAACGCGGCTCAACAACAAGCTACAGTACTCGCACAACACCACATCACACACTTGCTCACTCACGTCTCACCTCCCTGCTCACATGTACATGCCATGGCATGGGATTGCGCTCTGATTCGGGATCCACACACACACTTATCAATTTGTGTGAAGTAACCACCTAGCCGGTGCAGCGGCACAGACAGCCGCCTGTATGCATGTGAGAGGGAGAGAGAGGACGGAAAGAGAGGGTCGGAGGCTGAGGAAGGCTGACACGTGCTCGCTTGTTGTCACGCTTGTTGTCGGGTTACGCAAAAACAAACGATATGAAATGCACGCCCCTCCGCCAAAGGTTGTATATATATATTTAAATATATATATATATATATATATATATATATATATATATATATATATATATTTTTTTTTTTTTTTTTTTGCTGCTTTGGTTTGTTTGTTCGTTTGTCTGCCTGTCTGTCTCTCTATTCGCAAAATAAGTCAAAAGTTGGGAACAGATTAGGATGAAATTTCAGGAACAGTTGGTTGGTAAAATGGCGCAAGGAACAGATGATTAAATTTTGGTAGTGAGAAGGATTTATGATACCACTGGAATTCACCGTCAGGATATCCAGGATTTTTTCTTAGACTTTGTTTCGTATATTTTAAAGGATTCGTATCAATTCTTTAGGAAGCTTGCCATCGGCAATAGCAATTACGCAAAATTAGATGCGTTCAAAGCATTGCCGCAGAGAGAAAATTACCTCCATCTTTCGTTCAAAAAAAAAATCAAAAACAAAAACGAACGATGGAGTAAGCAAATGCAAATTGTTTAATCTTTTTTTTTTTTTTTTTGGTAGATTCAGCGGGTTATTTTTTTTATTCTAAAAAGCCATGCGTTCCATTTGAACTTTTGTAAGTTAGATTTTACTCGAGCGCCGAAGTTGAATTTATCCCAAGGATCTCGTCGCAATACCGAGTAATGTGTATTTATTTTCGCGTAGCTTTCGGTGCTGCAAAATTTTGCTAGGGCCTAGGCTTTCTCCTAAACTTATTTCTGTCGTTTCTCACATCTCGTTTGGTACGATTTCTTCCATTTTATATCACTTTATCCGTTCCCTTTATACTTTGAAGTATTTAAACGTAATTCTCTCAAGTGTCTCGCACTGTTATTTTTGTAACGGCGATTTCTCCGCTTCGCTGCAATACTTTTTCGAATCGAAGCGACGGAGCTCGAAGTTTGATCCCAGCAGCCGCTTCGATGCGCTGTTTGTTGTATTTTCTAAATCAAAATGTTTGCGTTGTTGGGAGGTGTTGATACTTTGTATTTGTTATTTATTTTCCTAGGTATTTATCTCGAGGAATTATGCGTGTTTCTTAATGTTGATAAGAAACGGCTAAAATGATCTTGAGTGATGTCTGATGGTGATGATGATAACTAATATGCTGGTGACTGGTGTAAAAAAGACGGCTTCCTGTGGATGCTGAGCGTACGTGACGTTTGTTTATTTCCCTTTCCCTCTTACTCTTCTTTCCCCCTTACTCTTCTTTCCCCTCTCAAGAATGATTAAAAAAAAGAAATTACATACACCTCACAACAAAACGAGCCACGTGCTACAGCAACCTTCGTGAAGTTAAATCTAAATGTTCAATATCAGCAAAGAATAAGGGGAAAGCAGCACGAATGACAATAAATAAAAGCGAAGAGATCGTGTATGCAGCCTCTTCGGCTCGAAGAAACTTGACACCCCACCCCTCTCCCTTGTGGAAATTTCCACAAAAGCAGGTGCCACACCCAGGTGCATGCCAGACGAAAGAATGCGCGCACTGGAATAAACAGCGTGTTGATATCCTGGAAATATCGATCGAAGAACCAGCTCATTAGTTGAATTAAAGGAATCATTGCAAAGATATCATGATTCTATTTCTATATCCTTTCTTTTGGCGCATAGTAGGAAACATCGAACAGTCGATTATAGTGTATTTGATCGAATATCTAATGTTCCCTGAACAATAAAAAAAGGATTGATTATTCAGTCAATTAAAAATGCAATCACAGAAATACATGAATCAAAGGTCTCGTATGCCCAGACAAATTCACTACGAGTAGGTCCAATGAGATGCAGTCATCACCTGGTTAGACAGTAAAATACAACGTGTAATGACAATTCATTCCAGTTCACGCTCATCAAAACTGCTTATTACTTTTCAAAGTTTTGGCTATCAACATTCGTTCGTGGGTGTATTTTGTTTGTTTGTTTGTTTTGTGTGTTTTTCCCTCGTGAAAGGCGTAATGATTTCTTCGTATCGAACGTAAACTGCATGTTTACCGTAAACAAGCCATTCAGCTCAGCTCAGCTATGGCGCATTCGATCCATCGAACTTGCAGTAACCTCTTACAGGCAGGATCGAGCACATGGCGCATTCCTTTAAACTTGAAAGTGAAGCCACGTGTTTGCATCGGCGCTTCCACACACAGCGCGGCATTTTGCGATCATCGTTATAGCAGAATTTCTGATTCCAGTCAGGGGAAAAGGAATTGGAATACTTCGGAAAATACTGATATTTGAAATCCAATAAAATAAAAAAGCCTGAAAACAACGCATGATTATGTTTAGATAGTAAACAATAATTGGAAACACAGAACAGAGTTTTGCATCCGCTCACACAGAAGCTCTTTTGAGAAGATGAAAGCATTCCCCGTCCCCTGCTATCGAAGTGGAAGCTTCCATAATCAGCCCAGCAAGTTTTTGGAGGTACATGTTGTACATACTTGCACTTGTACACAACACATTCATTGCGAGAAAGCAATCAATCAACGCTGGCATCTTTATCGTGCTGGTGACCAGCTCGATGCTTCGGCATGTGTCATAACGTTATGTTTAGAGCCTGTAGGCCTCATAAGTCGACGAGTTTAATTCAAAATAGCAAAAAAAAAAAAAAAAAAAAAAAAAAAAAGGGAGATTGAGAAAATACGAATTCTGGTGGAAAAATACGAATTTTGGAGCTGCTGAGTACTAATTTGTGCTTCCAAAGGTTGGCAGCTCTGTACGTAGGAAATGTAATTTCTCTCTGACATAATGTACACCTTTCAAGAAAGAAAATTAAGTGAAATATTGATGAAAGGCTTATTGATAGAATTACCCAGATCTGAGTTTTTGTTAAATGTCATTCAAGTTTAACTAAACGTCTGTTTACCAGTAGGCTGCAAAAGTGCAGTTCTCACTTTTCTACACTCATCTCATCTACTTTGTGAGTACACAGTTATCTTGGCATTTCAATGTGAAACTGAAAGTAAATAATATTAAAAACAGTCAGTGTGCTGTACTGTAGTACAAGTTCAAGATGTCCTTGTCATTTATCATAGCATCCCCATTGAGGAGTATATCTATTTAAAATATATTCAAAAGGTCTTATGAGTAAGGAGTAGGACGATTAAAAATCTTATGTCATAATCAAACAACTAACATAATTTTTCAAATATTAATGATTTTTATCCTGGCATTGCAGAGTGATCATGGTGATCAAAGTGTTCAAAATAAGGCTAAGATAGCACCAGAGAGCATCTAGAACCCCAGAGCTTCCAGGGCCCTTAAGCGGGCCCTGGACCCCGGCCGCAAGGGACTTCGCGCTTCGCGCTCGTGATGTGCGCTTCGCGCACATACTTTCCCGCGCAAGATCACTTTTTCCCCCTGCAACATGCTAAAATTTCAAGTTGTGGACCACCCTGCATACACACACACATTGTGCTTTGTAATCATATCATACACTTTATGTCTCTCTCTTTGTATATGAGATCACTGCCATCACCTTCTCTGCACTCATGTGTATGAAGAATCTGTTACTAGTCAATTAAATAATCCACAGATGACTCACACGTTTTTCTACATCTACATCAGTACCTGTGTAACAAGTCAGCTTTCAGCAGTTCAGTTGATGCTCGAAGAAACTACACATGGATAGTCCCTTTGCAGCTGAATTGAATATTTGAATTCTGCATGAATTAACTCTGTCACTAAACATCAACAACATGTGTGTATAGAATGACAATGGCATTCTGGGAATCGGTCCTGAAAGGCTTAAGGGAAGCACTGCGACACTTCATGACAAAGTACTTCCTGTTCAAATCAGGATAATGATATTGATAACAATAAACAACATTTTTATAGCTTTCAATGTGGGTGTTTCTATGTGCAGGAATATAGAACTGAAAAGTTCAATCAAGATTTAAGAATTTGCAAACTGAAAAGTTTGTACATACACTTTATATTCTATGTACAATACAGTTTCTATTTACTGGAAACTCGCACAAAAGGGGAAAAAATACTACACTTCACAGTCATCGATCCTCCAAGTTGAATTCACGAATGCATTAATTGTTTGTACATTCAATACTAACCAACAAATTCAAAGACTAACATCTCACATGGATTTTAAAACCAGGGAGTCTCTCCTGACCTCGCTGGTCAAAGGGATGAAATCTATTCATAGGAAGATCGTATGGGCCCCATGGGATGAGTACCCATGACAACAACTCCATGACATTTCACAGTAGTGAATTGATGGCGAGCAACTGAATATCAGTGTACTTGAGAATATAAACCATAATGGTGATCAAGAAAGAGAGGGAGAGAGAGAGAAGAAAAAGAAGAAAAAAAAAAAACCCAACAAACAGAAAAACCTGTCCTGCAACGTTTTCAATCCTTTGATTTGATTTTGTACTCCCACAATCCCAGTGGTTTGGTAGAAATGTATCACAGAAAACTTCCATCAAAGTGTTAGGTATCAGGACACCATTTCCTGAGTGGTGATCTAAGACTGCTTCATGCAAGCATAGAAAAAAAAGATGCTGGTTTCCTCAGCTGCTGTATTCAGTTTAAGCAACATGAAAGCTTTGTTGACATGTAGTAATCACCACATGTTATTTGTCCAAGTACCATAAGATGCAAATTCACTGTCAATAAATAAAAATGCTGCTGAGATCCAAACTTTCTAAATTATGCATAATTTCAGACCATAGATTCTATAAATATATGTAAGTCATTTCAGCAAAATCTCTCTCTCCCTCCCTCTTTATTGGCAATTGCCATATTGAGAATTTTTTGACATGCAGTCAACTCAAGAAATGTCTGATTTTAATCATCTTTCTGGTTGTATTGTATTGACATGAGAAACAAAATCAAATGCACAGTTCACTGCTGCTACACTTACACTTAACATCACAGACAATATGCGTGGTTTTTACATTGATCTGTTAATGTGCAATAAGACTTTACAACTCAGCAAAGTTGATGGAAAGAGCAGACACATGAACATGAATTATTTTTCTTTTAAAAAGAACACAAGTTTCTAATGATCATTGTATCATTGCTCATATCTTTCCTGTCATGTACAAACTGCTGTATACTGAAATGACCACACAAATAATAAAGTAAATGAATGAAGAAAGAGAAATAAATCACTAAATAGACAAATTAATAAATTATCAGATTGTTAGCAACTTGCATCAATAAGTCTATAGGTTCATTATGCGGACATGAATGTGTAATCACCATGTGAAAATGACAATGGTTTATTGCAGTGTTCATACATTGCAGTACATGTAAAATATATTGGGAACTAAGTGTAAATTCTATGAATTTAACAGTCACTTTGAACAATGTCAGCTTAATACAGAGCATTTCACATGGTCTGATACAATTTGCAACAATAGGATTTGCCTGTATATAATCTTCTCACTCTGCACTTTAATTGCTGTACCAAGGCTGCTGTACAATATCTCTTTTAAAGATGACATTTTTACGAAAAACACAATTAATTATGTTAATTCTTTTTCCCTTGTAGCTCGCTTTTACTGTTTCAGCAATACTTCTAGTATGTTTAATTTGTCTAATTTTGCTATTTACAACAAACACATAATAGAATAGATATCATAGGTAAGACAATAAATGATGATCCCCCCCCCCCCAAGTCGTATGTGCAAGCTTGTATCTCACGCTGCTCCAAACGTGACAGGCGGAATGACAAGATCCGTCCTTAACCTTTGAAGAGCCCAAGCGCCCTGCTACGAGGAAATCTGGGTCAGCTAAAGAAAGACGATCGAGGCGAGGAGTGTTTGTTTAACAGTTCACACTTCTCTGCTTATTGGAACTCGCTCCTTTCCGGCTGCTTGGGACAATTCTCTTGACATGACAAGCGTGTCACAGATTGACAAATTAAGCAACAACAAAAGAATAATTCTCACAAAAATTAATTAAAAAAAATACAAAGGATAAGTATCTCATTCATGGAAAGTCATAAAACTTTGTGGTGAGGTAGCAATTACTTGTAGGTTTTGATATTGATTGTGTGTCAGTCTATCTAACCAACCCCATTAATCACATCACCTCTATCCCCCTCCCCCCCCCTCAAAAAAAAAAGTCAATTACTGCCAGGAGCATTACTCATTGTGCTACATGAAAACACCTATACCTATATTTATTCACATGGTGGTGCATCACAAAGCAGATAATTATTTGTGGCATGGGCACAAAATGTCTGCTCAACAAATATGAAATACTGAGCAAATAATGAATCATCTGAATGGCTGTGTGAATGCCACCTTCGATGAAATATCCTTAGCAAATGTAGAATGAGCATTCCGCCTTCAGTCAGATGGTCGCATGCCCACTCATACATTAGTAAAATCAAAGTCAGCTTAATCCCACGCATCAATTACTCTGTTTACACTGGGAGCATATTTACACATCCACAGCTACTATTAGTAGGACCTACTAGCTTGGTTTGCAGCTTTTACAACCCCTTCAACATGAAAAATGCTGCCATACATTCATCATAGTTTAAGCTCAATATCTTTTATTCATTGATCTTGGTAGACACAGGAATGTTTTATAATGAAAAGATCTCATGAAATTTAATATTCCCTGCAGCTTAAAGAACATGCGACTACAGTCACATTTCCATTATTGTACTGAAATTTGGTTGCCATCATTGCATCAGATTGCATATGATGCATCTTAGGCGGGGCTAGCTCTATGCTGTGCCGAGCTTCAACATGTAGATGTTGAATGTGTTGTGGGATGCGTGTGTCTGTCAGTAAGTAGCTGCGTCTGAGATGGTGTAAAGTGAGCTGGCTATAGAGCCATTCAGGAAGACTGGAGAGGGTGACAGCGATACTTTGTTTATCATCCTCGGTGGTCACTAAACTTATCGCAATGTCAACATAACCTCTATCATTGCGAATATTTGAAGGTGGAAGATACACAATATAGACATATGCTTCATGTAATACTGACACACACACTCACAAAATGTGCAAGCCCAAAATAGATGAGCAAATTCATTTGGAATAATATGACTGGTAAATTGCACTTTCTGGGATTATGGGAGGCCTATCTGCATTACGACTCATCCTCTTTCCCATTTCTTCCTCTTCTCTCACTCTCTTTCCATACACACATGCTAACACACACACACACACACACACACCACTCAGAGTCACAAGCTACACAATTGGCTTTAATGGCAAAGGACGAGTGCATTACTATACACACTGTGGGAGGCCCTCGCTCTACGGGGCGGGATATTACAGCCAGTGGACTGCAGGCTCTTCAGGGAAATACAGAGAAGGGGGGAAAAAAAATCAATGTGAATCTTCATATTCATGAATACTACGGAGGGGGAAGAGATATGCGACGTGAGTGGCATATTGACCCTACAATCAATCACCTGCACGGGCCAACATGCTCTAGCATGCGATATAAATTGGAACAGATATTGTTCAACAAAATTAAACACAGTTTATGGGTTTAACATCTGACACACAGGGCACAAATTGCATTATCTGTGAGATGCTTCAGCTTTTGATCAGTGAAAACTAAGTAGTGCTCAAGCTGTATTCACAGGTCCATGATGGAAACCCAGGTCACAGATACTCTGGCAAACGTTACCTTACTGACATGATAATGCACTGAGTATTTTTTCTTTTCTTTTCTGGACTTGCACCGAATCATTTTTTTTTTCTCCTAAATCTGAATCAAGCAAAACAAAGAAATTGATGGAAGTTTTTAAAAAAAATACCCGACAGGCAAATTTCACACACAAAGTGTTCTTAACAACACAAACAAAACTCAAAAACTCACATCACAACTAAATCATACAAACAAATGGATGGATGACATGAGCTCAGAATGGTATGCCTACTGACCAGGACACAAACAAGACACGTGAGAATGCATGTGAATCTCACTCTTCAGTGAATCTCTGAAAAGGTTGTGGCCTTTGGATTTTCAGGGTCTGACTAAAGGCACTAATCCATGGGTGCCTCTATCAACTCACTTCTGGTGCAGAATTAACCCGTTGAGGACGAGTCCCAAGTATATTCGCGCAGGTGTCTATGGGAAATGCGTGTTGTAGTCAAATCAGTCCGTCCACAACAAGTTAAGGTTTCACACAACTTTCAGGGAGTTTTGGGCAGTTAATAAATACAAAGCTGTTTTGATCATTGGGTTAAAAACACCTGAAACACATAGTTGATAAACGCAACATCATTTTGAACATGTTTATATCTCAGACCTGCCCACCCCAACCACTGCCAACCACTAGTATCTCTGCTCCTCTGGTCAAAATACATGATGGAGCTGTGCAGTGACAAGGCTTCCCAATCGACTCATGACAGAGTTGATAAATGCAACAACTCCAGAAATGTAATCTGAAAGGTGTTTGAAAACATGTTTTGATAGTGGCTATTGAAACATTAAATGCAGCCAGTGACAATTCTAGTTCGATCATAGATAAAATGTGACCGTGCACCACAAAACAAACAAAAAGTCGCACTCCTTGATTTTACGTGAGGACTCAAGACAGGTGAAATGGGTCAACTAAGTCAATCTTGAGTTTTTCATATTTTCTCAAAGAGCTATCTTTTTTCTACATTATTCTTTAGTTTGGGATCATAACACGAATGGGAAAGTGTGTTTTCAGCAGTTTTTCTACAACCCCTTTTTGGGGGAGAGTATAAAATGATCAGGTATGTATTAGAGGCCCCTTTTCATTTCTTGAAATCCTTTGTACACTCTTCACTTTCAAGTCTAATAACTTCTGAAAGGATAATGCTACTGCTTTATAAGTTGGTATTAATCATGGACAAAATGTGTTAATAGAGCACGTTCAATTTCAGCTTAATCTGATAATCCCTTCATTGTCATTGTTCAGGTGGTTGACATCCTGTGTTTTGTCCTTTTCATCGCACAGCTAGCGCGGCTTGGTGCAAGATTAGGCGCTTGAATAGACCCTGTACTTCAGAGCCTCTTTTCTCAGTTCACACTTTTCCAGAGTGTGTGCTTTCTTTCCAGTATTTAGATAGGTTAGGGGAGTCCATTTGAATTGAGTTATACATCGTTTTAAAGCTCAGAGTCTGTTCTTTTAGAATCTGCCCGTAACTGAAAATCCATGTCTGGCGATTTTTTGTTGGTTTTGTGATGCCGGGTCACATATAAAACATACCTGTATCCATTTGACAGCAAGATAAGATAGCATTCTAAACACATATGCACTTCAGCTGTATGATGCAAAATATTCCTTGCTTACTTCAGTCTTTGAGAGCATGTGGGCTGTGGCATTATTTTTGTCTACATGTGATATTGGTATTTTTCATCAACACAGAGCTGTTATGCATTCTTAATTTTTTCCCTTGATGTATAATTTACAGTAGTCTACTACAAGTGCTTGCGCAGACTAATGATGAGAGCTGTAGCATCATGTAAAGCTGGCTACGTCTTTGTCTTTGACAAAAAGAAGGTACGGTAGATTGATATTAGATGGGACACGGTGTGCTCACATCCGACAGGACGAGAATACAGCGGTAATGGGGAAGAAAAATTGGAAAAACACAGTCAACAAACATGTGGCAGGAAAGGTCATAACACTGCTACGGCTGTTTCCATCAAGCAAACTACTGCCAGCATTCCGGATTCCGTGAATGCTTATTTCTATTTTTAGATGTTTAATGCACACGCTCCTTTGCAGCGCATGCATGTCAGGAGTGTTTTCCAGAAAGCAATAGGGGCAAACGGGATTCTGGGCAATGTTAGATGGCACTATGTGATAACTTATGTGAATGAATGGTTGTAAAATATACTGATTGGCATGAATTCCAAAAATTCATTTTGGTTTAAGAATCAAAGCCACAAGGCTCATATTAACTGATCAGCCGAAGATATGAACTTGTCAAAATTGTTTTGCCATCTTCACTATCTTCAGTTAGCTAACTTCAGCTTGAATAAAGAGGAGATGTGCAGAGATCTGTTAAACAAATAATTTGTCTTAGTGCCTTCCATTGAAGAAAGACATATCAATAGTGCAAACAAGTGTATTTGATATCTTTATCTGTACATGCAGAACACTGTATACAATATCTGATTGGCACAATGTACCCTTACTGCAGCATGTCCTGTGCAACTGCTTCAATCAGTAGGTTCAGAATGATAGGGGAAGTGTCACTGTACTGTCATGGTTTGCTTCAAATTTCTGGCTGACTCTTTACTCTATTTACAACTCAGTGGGAATTGTTCAGATGCAATATTATTCAGTAAACTTACAGTTTACTCACTTATAGTTCTTGTACCTTTCCTTTGTCAGGTATTATCTTTGAGGGTTTGAAAAAAAAATCTCTACATTCATTTTCTTTGTCGGTCAGTTGCAATCGCAGTGAAACTTCACTTGCCTCTCTCCGAATGAATGTCGGCATTGCTGTACACACATGAAAAGTAAGTGGCGGTCTGAAAATCCATAAACCTCGTGGGAGACTTTTGCAATGTGACACAATTTATGGCCACCTTTGCCAACGAGGCTGCGCTGATGACTAAATCCAATCACTTAGTCCAAGTAATTACTTGTTCTTACGAGTTTCTTGAGGGCAGCAGTTTACAATATGTGCAATGGCCACCACTGTCACTTTGTTCCCTCTCTATTTCCAGCTTATGAAATAAACTGCTGACCTTTCTCTTCCACCAATTCACCCTCTACCTAGCGCATACTTTAAATTATGGCACTGCTCTCCCACAAATAACCCCTGAATTTAATCTCAGCGAGAGAGGGTTTATTACCACATCTCTACACGAGTTAGTCCGGTGAACCACAAAGTGAATCATATTATGTCAAATATGCAGTTGGATGTAAATTGCACAGTGTTTGACATATGGTTGGCTGCGTATAATATTAAACATTTCATATTGGCTAAGCCTGTGAAAGCATGACGAGAATAAGTACAAATGTATTTATCTGATGAAACCTATCATATGCGTAACGCACATAAAATTTGGTCACTTTCATATCTAATTAGTATTTTTTCACATTCCCCATTTATATTTCATGCGTTTGAACTTTATCACAAGAGTCACAAATTAAGTGAACCTAACTTCACAAAGTAGGGCAACACAGTTGCTCCTAAGAGTTGGCCTGCTTCAACATAATACACTGCCACACTTCCTCAAAACCCCATCCCACATCAGTAAAGCCCTAAAGTCTTTGAATCATAAGGCATACCTATTGTTCATGGAAATCAGAACTAATATTTTGCATGCATGCCTCTTATACAAAAGGTCATGAAATCCATGTTGAGGGTACATGAAATACAAGTTCAACGGTGTAAATCTCAAGAAAGTTCGAAGAATTCATGCCCACGCAAGTGAAAGGAAGTCACATTGTCCCAGCACAATCAATGACAAGATGCTAATCCCTTAAAAAGCAGAGCATTCTTTACTTTTCAGTAGTAGTAAAGCATCGTATAACAAAAGAGAGATACAATATCCAATATAATCTTGTTCTCCTTGTGGACAAAGCCTGGAAGGCAAAGAGAGACATTCTGATTGACCTAAAAAAATTGAAAAGGTCTCTCCTCAGCTACCAATTTCTGTACCAAGGCTTTTGTAATGATCTCAAAACTTGGCTTGCTGTGCATAACTGTAAATGTCAAACTACCTTGCTATTTGTGGCATGAACAATGACATTTTATGTTTTTGTTTGCATCTGCCATGTATACGTGTATCTTGATGGTCATGAGCATCACAAATTTTATTCAGCTGAAAACCAGTTTCGTGAAAGAATTAAAAAAAATACTAGAAAGTTAGGACAAAGAGCATAAATTAAGACTAAACGTTAAGATCTACACTTTAATTTCAATCAAAAGTTTTTTTAAAATCCCTTTTTTAACTGAAAAGAAGAGCTGATCTCCATTGGCATCTTGTTGCATACATAGTGAGCCAGTGAATCACCAGTTAATTGAATGCAGTCATCATACTGGGTCAATTCTCACAATATACTGTTTAAGGCCGTGTCACACCATAACGCGGGCTTGTGGCGAGGAGGTAGTTTCCAGCACGTAGAAGATTTTCAGCGGGCGAACAAGAATGTTTGCAATTTTCATTCATGCCTTGTCATACCGTACGGGGGAACTTCTGCGGCTTGACTTGCGGGGAAACAAATTTACTCCAAGGAGCTCTCCGCAGTTGGTCCGCACCTGACAATATCTAGCGCGTAGTTGCCCGGAGGTGCTCACGCAAGTCCGATTTAACCGCAGCCAAGTTTTGAGCATGACCAAAACTTTTTCCGGGTGAGTCGCGGGAATGCCCGTAGAGGTCCACGCAGAACGCCAGTAGGAGACCCTTAGCGGCAGTACTTCCCAAGCAATTCCCACGCAGGTACTTCGCAGTCCCGTATGCAGCCAAGATAATGAAATTCTGTGAGATTTCAGCCATTCCATTAGAGGAATTCCTTCACTAAGTTGTCGGCCCCCACGCGACTGGTACAAAGGTCACACAGTATACTAGCAAGTATAACGCGTCCAGCAAGAAAGACACATGCACTGACTCGCACAAATCCTTTTCCGCTCTCAGGAATGTCTGGTATGCTAGAAAATCCCTATACGTAACAAGCCCGAGTAGCTTGCTCGGAAAGGTGTGACAGGGCCTAAACACGGTTGCAGGTTAAAAAAATATGCGTGCGCACCTCCGGGCGACGACTTTTGAGATACATGCTAGGTACTGTCATGTGCGGATATCTATGGGGACCTCCGGGTAGTCAAAATTGTTCTTTGCAAGTCGCACGCAAGGCTGGTGTGACACGGCCTTTAAATATTGCAGCATTTTACTTTTACTATCCTTGATCAAAGAACATTTGACTTCCTCCTTTTATATGAAAGAGTACTGTAAATATAAACATTTTCATGGTGCGCTAATTTTTGCGCATTTCGCGCTACTTTTAGCTAGCGCAAATTCTAAAACCCGCAAAAATATCTTCACAATATTTTCTGCACAGTTTAAACAGGTTGACAATTGTACAGTGCTAATGTTTTCAAGCCGCTCATTGAGAAAAATTAATTGCACAAAAATATGGACATTTACAGTACATACAAATCCACGGTAGATACCAAATATTTTGTGGGCACGATATTTTGCAAATCAGGAGTTGAACAAACATTTTGTGGGTGGTTGAATTTAAGATTTGGAACACAAATATTGTACAGTTTGCATGTGCTCAGCATGTATAGTTGTGTGCCTGCATGCGCAATAATTAGGCTAGGAATCTGTGTGCAGCTTTCACCTGTTCATGTTGCATACATGTACATACATCACCCTCGTACTTAGTGCTCATGTATTAAATCTGAGGGTGATATACCACGGGTATTGTATTTAGGCAAGTTTTAAAATTCAAGAAAATAAATCCCATGCAAAATATCCAGGATCTACACTATTCCATACTTGATACACAGAAGTAACCAAAATATCTCATCTTTGTTAGTGAGGTCACTAGGAGTGTATAAAATTTTGATTGAGCGTCGAAGCTGCAGGTGGATTGGGGAATTGATCATTAAGAATTCTGCATACACAGTCTGATAATTCTTCTCTTACACCCTGTTCAGAGTCCCCCAAAACACAGCACAACCTCCGGAGGTCGTGCCGTGTTTACCTCAAGACGCTTAGGACTCTAAAAGGACAAAGGCACAAGGCACAAAGCACAAGTCCGGAGTGAATCTGGAGTCTGATACCCTGTCTAGAGTCCTCCTGTCTAGGAGGACTTCAAGAGGACCTCCGTAAGACATGCTCGATGAAATTGAGCATTTAAAAAAAATACTAACTCACTTGGGGGTGAGAGAGACCCCCATTTAAAGTTCCCTGGTCGTCTAGTGTGAGGTACAAAGTAGGCATATATATATCTATGGAAACCGGTGGGCGGGCATTTCTCCTCGAGAGAGGTGGCAGTTTCTTGTGTGCAAATATGCCCACTCCACCACCAACAGCACAGGTTACCGGAAGTGTGTACCATGTTCATGCTCAGACCTTTTAGAGCACCTTCGTCTATTGTGAACAGGGCAAAACCTCGAGAGGTTGTGCTAGACTAATGCTTGGCTGTCTAGCATGATATTTACGCCACAATCATGACGAACTCATGGAGAAGACTTGTGCTGGATGCTTTGTGCTGTGACCGTTTAGAGTCCCTATATTGTCTGGCGTGAGCACGGCTCAACCTGTGGCCGTTGCGACGTGTTTTGGGGGACTCTAAATGGGGTATGACACCCCGTTTAGGTAGAACCGCTGGAGGACATGCCAGGTATAAAAGAGTGGTAGAACTGAGGCAACCCAGTGGGGGGAGAGAGACTCCCATTTAGAGTTCCTTGTCTTCTAGCATGAAGTCAGCATATGTTTCTATGGATACTAGTGGCAACGCATTTCTCCTCCAGAAAGATGTGTGGTTTCTCACAACAACTGATTTCCATACAAACATATACAGTGTATATGTTGACTTTGTGCCCGATGACCAGGAACTCCAAACGGGGTCTCTCTCAACCTTTTGGAGAATTGTTTTTTAGCTCTGGAATTAATTTTCAGATTTATTGTTGACTCGCAGTATGGGTATCTGGCTGGTGTGAATTCCAATCCCAGAAATTGGTATCAGAAATAGGAATGAACAAGCAGTGACATATGAAAGTAGACAAGGGAGAAAATAAGGGAGAAAATGAAAGAGAGAGAGAGAGAGAGACTGAGGGAGGACTGCGTGCCTCAACGCTCTCTCTGGTATGCCATGTTAATTGAATGGGCTAAGACAGAGGCAATCGATCTTACTGTTCAAACCAATTAATTCTGGCAGCCCCATTGTTCCATGGCAGGCATTTGTTGGGATAGGCTTTCAATAATTGCAGGAAATGGGTCCAGTTAATTGACAGGTCTGTAAATGGACACCTATGAATGCAGTCTACAGTCAAAATTGACCTTCGCGTGATGAGAAACGGAACTGGAATGGGCAAAATTTACTGCTTCCTCTGAGCAGGGAGGTGGCCCTACCACCCTGCTCAGAGTGTATCATACACACATAGCGAAGAAAACAGGACAAACCATGTCGTATTTCAGTAATGTCATCATGTTCCTGTTTAAACAAAGTTTTACATTAAAGTCAATGATGACAAAAACTCAGACAAACAACTTCTCAAACATATAATTGTCAGAAGCATCATGTCATGAATTTCAGAGACACAGGTACATTGTAATGTAAAAGCTCTGATCTGGGTACATTCAAGAATAAAATACAGGCCAAATCAGCATTAGGATTGCACTATCAATGTCAGATGAAAACTCAAGTGGTAGTTAATTACTGTAACACTTGGCTCCTGCCATGTATCAAATGCACTGTGCTCTTGGGAGGCCTTGAACTGTAAAACCTCTCACACTTTAGAGTACACATCAAGCTGTATAAAGGATGCTTCTAGAGGCTATCCATTTTCATTTTGAATTTGAACAGATCCCTTGAGCAAAGAAATCAGGCCTTTTTTTTGGGGGGGGGCATGGAAAACCACTCCATGAATGTTATCAAATGTCTGTGAACAGAAACTCTCACAAGAATTGCTTGTGTGTGGATAGGCAAAGAAAAGATGGGGTCATTCTAAAGAAAGGTGAGGTCAGGGTAGAATAGGTGATCATTGTACCAGGGACGAGTCATAAAACAATAAAATCATATTCTGGATTGTCAATATTGCAAATTATAAAAAGTCTTTCTGTTTCCATATGACGCAACATGAGATATATCTATGCTTCGAGGGTAGTCCGGGTACAACATTATCTAGACAAGAGACATCTGCAGGTGTTCTTTCTGTCTTTTCTGGCATCATATACATAGGTACCTATCACATACTGGATTAATAATGGAATGCTTATTGATAATTGATATTACTTTGAAGTACTAGGGACTTTCAGTAAAGTTATTTCACTGTTGCACTGTCAAATATACATCCCTGTACATAGTCACAGACTCCATTTAGAATTCCAAATAATTCATAGGGCTAAAGTTGACTTCACTTGACTGAAATGATATTACAAGTGATTGCAAATGCATAATTAGTACTGTTTTTCATGATACAAAATAGCATCTAGTTTCCTTAACATTTGTGTGTGTGTGTTGTTGTTGTTGTTGTTTTGGAAGGAAAAAATAACTTGTTTGGCAAGGTTTCTCTAAATACATATAATATACACAGCTTATATGAAGATAAAAACTGTGCAGCATTTCATGCACTTGTGGCTCATCAGTGATTACACTGGCACAAACATGATGCACCTGCCAAAAGAAGCAGCTCTGAGAATAAATCACTGTCAGGGAAGCCAGATGGGAAACTGACATACAGTACATATGTAAAGACTACTCTGCTTGAATAAAACTGTTACATTAGAGGAATGAGTTGCAAATTTCAATTAGTGCATCCCATACTGTGGAGCTAAAGATGACAGAAATGTCAGGTTGACTTCTTTACAACTATAAATTCAGATGCTTTGTGTTGGCACCATCTCTCACAGACCTTCAACAGTAAATGTGTAGAAAAGAGATCCAAATGAAATTTGAAATATGCATTTTTTTTTTTACACCAGCTCAATATGAAATTTGATGACTGCAAAGAAATGTGATAGTGCAGTGCACACTGATCTTGTATTAACTTTACCTCAAGTGATCATTGATGGTTTATCATCCAACAGTTTGCGGAACCATGAAATGATTTGTCGAAGCTTTTCTGTGACAATCAAGTGAAAGAACCTGATACTTTCTGATACATAAAACAAGGCACCAACATTATCCTTTTCATTATTCCAAGACTTTCTAAGCACTAGGACATTTTTAGGCCATAAATTTGCAGTTCACATCTGTGCTTCAGCAGCAGTCCATCGATCAGTTGAACTTTAAAAAGATTTACAACTGCCATAATCTTCGTTCAAAATGTTTACACTGCGTGATCATAAATTCACTAGGGGGATGCTTTCATTCACAATTGAAACTTGTGAGGCATAAGGCTGTAGGATAGTTAAAACACCAGAGTGTGCAATGAATAATGTTTTATTCCTTGTATAATAGACATTATCACAACACAACCTCCATGCTTTATATCCTACAAACCATAACCAGAGAAAGGATGGGTTTGATGTGTCTTGAATTCTTGGACTTTTGATTAACTGAAATGCAAGCTGTATTCAGGTTGCCATTTACAGGGGAAGAAGAGACAGAAGTTCAATTTTTAACAGGGAAAATTATTTATACAAAGTTATGAAATCCATAAGCAATAGAAAAGGTCTCAATTTCTATCAGGGAAAGCACTAAGAAACTTGTGAAATTCCCTGAGCATCATGTGCCTTTGTGGAACAGATAGATTACACTCAAATATGCATGTCAGACAAAGCAATAATGTTACATCTTACAACCCTTCCACTCTAGTTATTTAGATTTATTCAACATCAATTGAGATAAAATATACATTTCTTTCTTTAAATAATTTGTTAACTGACAATCTCCCTCCCATAGGCATGGAAATGTCAGCATTGCTAGATTGTGGAAGAATGATATGAAGGATTTATTTTCATATCTTGGAAATTCATCCACAATAAGTGAAAACAGAAACTCTGTCATGATCATCAGTTTTCTGTGTCTGTAAGTGGCAGCTGAAAGCTTCATCCATTTCAGTTCAATTCATTCAATCTTGATCAGAAGTTTTACGTTAGCCTTTTTTCTTTGTTTGTTTGTTTGTTTGTTTTTTGTTCATTTTTTTTTCTTTTTTTCTTTTCAGTAACAGCCTAGCACCAAATGTAGTGTGTTAACTGGTGGCATGTAGCTAATGTTTGTATCGTACATAGCCGTTATTCCTGCAATGCCACCACACTGCCTGACTACACTCATACCCCTTTCCCGCTGCCCGTCTCGGTGAACCACCGAGAGGTTCCCCGGTGAATTCACCGGGGAACCTCTCGGTGAAAGTTTCAGTGCCGTCGTTTCACACTGCTCTCGGTGAAACTTTCCCCTAGACGGGTTTTCTGCTCGCAACGTGGGTGATCTTATGTACTTGAGTTTGTTGTGCATCTGCGATTTGGTTTTTTCGATCCCATGTTCAGCAAGTTTTCGGAGGAGGGACTCGTACGCGGCAGCGTCAGCCGACGCACGTTCCGCTCAGTTCTTCGTTCACTGCTGCCTCGCTATACGTACTCTCTCTTCGTCTTTGGTCCACACTCCAGCCATTTGCAAAATTCCCTCAAATTTCAACAGCACAAAACGTCAACGGATTTCTCCTGCACACTGTAAACCCAGCACTTGACGAGAAAAGCACAAAATACGAAAAAATCAAGCAAGAGGCGGACTGTATCAGACTTTACTGGAAGAGTTAAGAGCTAGACACTAGAGGAAGACGAAGAGGGAGGACGCATCAAATCGATCAAGTACACTGTAAACCTATATCAGCTTTGTGTATGTATACACGGCGTGCTAATTAAACAATACAATGCACAGCACGATGCAAAACAATGCCGTCGCACTGTGAACGCCACATTGCACACGAAACGACATACAGTATGTAGTGTCGAGTGTATGTTTACAAACACGAATTACTAGTACCCTGTACGTGTGGATTTGGGAGGTCGAGTGCGCGCTAGATAGCTGAAAACGTGTGCATGACCAGAAACAAAACATGACCTTTGACATAATCTGCATATTGTCCCCGGTGTTTCACCGAGACAACCTTTCACGCTGGGCGCTCTCGGTGAACCACCGGGTGATTTCCCGTTGAACTATCGGAGTTTACCCAGGACGCTTCTCGGGTAAAAATTGCCCAAAATTTCATCGGTGTTTCACCTAGGCTTCCCCTAGGTTTCAACCGAGTGACCTTTCACACTGCGGGGTTCCCCGGGTGCCCCCAGGTGCCCCCGGGGAAGATTTTCTTCAGCGGGAAAGGGGTATAAGTGCACAATGTTTGAACTTACATATAAAATACAAAACAAATGCACACTAGATTGGGAGAATTCAATAACTTCCCAATCACATCAGCCTTGTAGTCCATGAGCCAAGTCTGAAAAAGCTCTTATTTTTCGATTTGGTTGCACCCCCGGAGGGCCCAAGATTTCTTGTTTCCAAAAGATAGGTACAAGTCTGTAGTTCATGGAAATGACATTTTTTACCTTGAACTCTTTATCGTTACCATGGCAACGCAGTTGATCTTTCACAACCTTTGGTAGTGTGTGCCATTTCAGTGTCAAATCAAGAAATTGGGTTAAATAGTTCAAAGTTTATTTTTTATGAACATATTCTTAGCATATAAGTAGTATTTTGTAAGAATGTAGGTTTAATAAATTTCTTGAAAAATAATTGGTTTAAATGAACATGAGTGTTGCATTATAGGTACTAATGCCGTTTGAATGTCACGTGACTCTTTTCATTGTAAGTCATATCAATGCATTGTCAAAATTTTGGTAAATGTTATTTTATATTGGCATTATTCAATTAAAATGGACAAAATTCGTTATAACGGAGCATATTCATAAAGAATAGTGTCTAATGACATCAATTTTCCCATATTGAGGCAGACTACCAGTTTGTTACCATGGCAACTGAAATCATGTAAAGAGCATAAAAACGTGATTCTGCCTACACAAAGCTCCAGTAAGGGCAATAATGTCTGTGAAGTGTACAGTCTTAAAACCAAAACTTCATTAAAAATTATTGACTGTCCCAACTTAAAAGGACCAAATTGATTGACCTACGAACAATTAAAGATTTTTGTCAGGTCAGTGTTCAGTGTCATTTCTAGGTCATTCTCAAGGTCATTCTCAAGGTCATTCTCACGGTCATGCTCAAGGTCACATGTGACCATGCACCACAAAACGAACATAAAGTCGCGCACACTGATTTTGCCTGAGGACTGAAAATAAGTGCAATGGGTCAACCTAGCCGAACTTGACTTTTTCATATTTTCTGAAAGAACAGGTCTTCTTTTACATTATGCTAAAATCTGGTATAAAACGGGCGGGAAAGTGTGTTTTTTTAGCAGTCTATCTTGAACATTTTTGGTAGAATAGTGTGATTAGATGCGTCTTAAGAGTCCCTTTTCCATTTCTGAAAAACCTTGTACACACTCTTCACTTTCAACTCTAATAACTTTTGAAAGGATAGGGCTACTGCTTTAAAAGTTGGCATTAATTATGGACAGAATGTGTTAATGAGGCATGCTCAATTTCAATTCAATCTAATAATCCCTTCATTGTTGTTACTCTGGTGGTTTACTTCCTGTCTTTTTGTCCCATTCATCGCACAGCCAGCACGGCTTGGTAAAGATTAAGCGCTTGAATAGACACTGTACTTCACAGCCTCTTTTCTCAGTTCACACTTTTCCCGAGTTTGTGGTTTCTTTCCAATGTTTAAATAGGTTAGGAGAGTCCATTTGATTTGAATTATACATCATTTTAAAGCTTAAAGTCTGTTCTTTTAGAATATGGTCTTAACTAAAAAATCATGTCTGGTGACTTTTTGTAATAATACTTCTACATCTGAAGGAAACAAAGATGGCGAAAATGGCCGAAATATTTCTTTGATGGCATGATCCAGGTGTATTTAAAGTTGTTTTGTCATAAGGGAGAAAGCTAACCAGCTGAAACACCCCGAACAGAGAGCATTGATTACAATAGGTAAGTGTTTACAAAGTTTGTGCTAATCTTTGATCTCAATATCTAGAACTAGAAAACCAAGGTCTTGAAAGATTAGTCCCATATATTAATTTTCATGTAAGTTATATGAACTTTCATTAAAGGCTATAGTGTAGTCTTTATTAAATATCTGTTTGTCCAAGCTATCAAAGAGGAAATCACTTGTTCAGATTAGGAGCATTGGCATTGTGACAAATAGCTAACGATAGTCAGAGTAAAATCATTATATCTGTATATCATCAAGATTAGGTCAAGAATATGTACCAATGCAAGAACTAGATTCAAAACTTTTTTTTTAATAATTTAGACCAAAATGTTAAATCAGGACCAAGGTCACGATCACGTCATGAGCTGATGAGTAAATATGTTATCAATACTACGATTATTGGTCTTTGCTAGTGAACAAAACCTTTTACTCTATCCTAATAATTATTATATGGGCTGTACAGTACTGCTTGAGGTGAGGATTCATGTTTTGAACATTGTTAAGTGAGATAATGAGAAACCTCTTATGAAACATGAAAGAGCATGTAATCTTAAGAAGGATTCAACGATTATTTGATAAAAATTGGTTTTCAAATGGCTGAGATATTCAAAATAGTGATAATGATAAAAGGCGACAGGCCACAACTTTATTAGGATCTCTTTGTTTCACCTTGTTTTTGGATATATCTCAGCCATTTCAAAACCGATTTTAAAAACTTTTGATACCCCTTAGAATTGCATGCTCTTTGACATCTCATAGAGTGGTTTCTGAATATCTCGCAAAACGTTAAAAGCTAAATCCTCACCTCGACCAGAACTGTACAAACCCTTTAAGATTTAGAATATGATTAAGAACATCATAAGGCTCAGGCACATATTAGATTAATATCAGGAATAAGACTTAGTGACCTAGACTGAGTCTAAGATAAGATATCAGGACCAAGATTATGGAAATGCCATGATCAAATTAAACAAAACAAAAGAAAAACCCAGTCAATGTTGGTCAAAATAAACGCTGAACACAGTGGGAAAATATCGGAATTAAGATGATAAAATTTGATATAAAGCAAAACATTCTCATATTTAAGAATAAAGTCAGCATGATTTAAACCAAAAAGAAGACCAGATCTAGATCAAGGGCGCAATGGACAAAGTGATCACTACTTAGTCCAAGCTACTTCTAGATTCCATGGCACAAGGTTGGCAAAGGACCCATTGTGCCACCTCCGCGTATTTTCGTTCTTTTTCAAGCGATTGCTCTTAAATTTGGCGCAGATGTAAAACAAGTCATGATCTAAATTTGGTTTAGGAAGAAATTTCAATGGTGATATGGTGACCTTTAGATATTCATTATCTGAAGGTTGCCACGTGCGGGCGCTATTTCATAAAACGTGCCACAAAGTAGTGAAAATGTAGACCATAACAATGATTTACATTTTTAAAAATTTGTTTTAGCCAAAAAATAACTGTCAAACAAAAATATACAGGATTTTCATTTCCATCGAAAACCTTTATTTTCACAAGCTCTTCCTTTAAATCACTTTCATAAAATCTCAGGGAATATTTCATTTAAAGTATTTTTTTTTATTTGCACTTTATGTCACGTTTTATATCACCAGTAGACGCTTAATCTATATCACAAACTTGTTTGTGTATGAACTCTTTTTTTCAGATATGGATGCCTTTTCACTTAATGTATCCCACCAGCCGGCCAAGCGGTCAGTTGTGAGTGAGAGTACTTCTCCATCTATTCACGATGGACCACTACCTGAAAAGCAAACAACTAGAGCTAGCATTGCTCCAAGAGATCTCAGGAAATGTATCTTTTGCCAAGCAATGACCTATGTCAAGTCACACTCAGGTAGTAGGGTGGCAGAGACTCTCATAACTTGCCAATCTCAGGAGGTTGCCGAAAACATCCAAAGAGCCGCAGAAGTCAGAGAAGATGAAGAACTCCTACTAGCCATCAGAGATCTCACAGTCAGGCACATCAGATACCACAAGAGTTGTCACAAACGCTTCACGCAGCGCAAATCCTTGGAACGCTTGGCTAAGAAGAACGATGCTCACATTACAAGCTCATATGATGCTGCATTTGATGCTTTAAAGGAATAAATCAATACTGAAATAATTAAGGATATGAAGGTAATGCAGATGGCTGATCTTCTTAGGAAGTTCAAAGAGCTCCTCTTTGATGCTGGCACTGAATTTGACTATCGATCAGAAAAACTTAAAAGAAGAATAGTGAGCCACTATGGAAATCAGTTGTCTTTTTGGCATCCGAAGAATCGTTCGAGTCTGAGATGGTATTCCTTGAAAAGGTACCAACGGGCCAAATTGCTGAGGCAGGTGTGCAGTCTTCATCTACTTTAGTGGAAGAAGAAGCATGGAGCAGCGACATCATCTCATATGATGAAAGTGAGGAAAAAAGCTTGCAACACGTGGCAGTTATCGTACAACAGGCTCTACTTCATGTGAATCCAGCGGTCTCCCAACCCATTAGGCCTGAAGATATAGATGAGAACAATGTTAACATTCCGAATTCTGTGTATAACCTGCTGGCCTGCATTATTCACGGAAAATGCAAGTTTCAGGTAGATCAGTGGGTTTCTGTACCAGCTACCATCCTCTCTATCAGTCAAGATCTCATACATGCTGTGGGTCGGGGCGAGTAAAATCTCCAAAGCATGTGGCACTTCCTTTCCTTGTCAGAACCCTAGGTGGATCTTCAGAAATGATTACTGTCTTGAAGAGAATGGGTCATGGTTTGTCTCACACACAGGTAGAAGAGATGGAAACTTTGCTTGAAGAAAATGTCTCAAAGACTCACTCCATTTTGCCAAGCAACTGACAAAATGGTGTATTTGAGACATTTTGTTGGGATAACAGTGACCTTCAAGAAGAGACGCTCTCTGGACGTGGAACCACACACTGCACTAGTGGCATTGTACTACAAACTAGACGTCAAGAAACAGGGCTGTCACAGTCTTTCACCAATGCTCAAAATACAAAATCTGACGGCGCCATTAACAATCGCAGGCGTTCCATTAAGCCCCAGCCAAATGCAGTGATGCCGTACCAATCAGTTCCAAGGAAAGGACCAGCTAGAGAAACTAGTAGTTGATGAAGATCTTCTGACAGCATCGTCTTCTAAAAATGCTGTAGCAAGGAAAATGACTTTGTTTGGTTCTTGACTAGGTTGGCGCCTGAGGAAGTGATGTTCCAAGAATGTGATGACAAACATCAGAATGTCCCCAGCTGGACTGCTTTTAACAGGCTTATTCAGGAGAGCGTACCAAGTTTGAGCACTATCAGCTATTGCCCGTCAATCGATGCCAGCCCGACGGAGATGTAGGGGGTATGCGTGGCCGCATTGATGAAGAGGATTCATCCCCTATCACGTCGCAACCCCCATACCTGATTTCCCATGCCCACGACGTGAGGCCCCTTCCCACTTCCCTCCTCTTCCCGGCAACTGAGGAGAACTGTGCAAGCCTTGGAGACTGGCTACTTGCGTACTACCGGTCCAGCACTTTCAATGTGTGTGATCACCAGCCCCTACCGATGATGTCTGGTCCCCCTATGCGCATACTCGTGGAACCGGGCGCCACACCAGAGGCTCACCATACCCCCATACCCATCCCCATCCGTTGGCAGGATGACATGAAGAAGGGCCTTGATCAGGATGTCCGACCCGGCGTTCTCGAATCTGTCCCAGTAGGCACCCCTGTCACACGGTGCCACCGCAATGTCATCTGTGCAAAGAAATCGAGTAAGCCCAGGCGTACGGTTGACTTCCAGGCACTCAATCGCCATGCTACCCGCGAGACCCACCATACGCAATCCCCGTTCCACCAGGCCCGTGTGGTTCCATCTAACACGTACAAAACTCTGTCTGATGCATGGAATGGATATCACAACATTCCCCTTGATGTGCGGGACCACCATCTCACCACCTTTATCACCCCGTGGGGTCGCTATTGGTACCTCGTGGCCCCACAGGGGTACATCGCCTCGGGGGACTGCTGTAGCCGCCGGTTTGATGACATCGTGGCAGACTTTCCAGCGAAGACGAAGTGTGTGGATGACACACTCATGTGGTTGTATAGTATTTAGGATGCCTTCTTCCAGACGGCTTGACGTATGTGGCCGCAACAGCATCACCTAGAGCCCATCCAAGTTCGTCTTTGCACAGCAGACCGTCGAGTTTGCCAGATTTGAGATAACCCCGTGACTGTCCGCCCTGCCCGCGTTTGTGGACGACACACTCATGTGGTTGGATAGTATTCAGGATGCCTTCTTCCAGGCGGCTTGACGTATGTGGCCGCAACGGCATCACTTAGAGCCCATCCAAGTTCGTCTTTGCACAGCAGACCGTCGAGTTTGCCAGATTCGAGATAACCCCAGCGACTTTCCGCCCTGCCCACGCTTCCTCCAGGCCATCCGCAGTTCCCCGCACCTGAGAACATCACCGATGTCCGCAGCTGGTTCGGCCTGGTGAACCAGGTGTCCTACGCCTTTGCCTCTGCAGACCAGATGCTTCCCTTCAGAAGACTCCTCAAGCCAGGCAGCCATATTCAATAGACAGACACCCTGCAAGAGCTCTTTGATGAAGGGAAGTCCCTGATCATCGGGGAGATCCAGGAAGGTGTCACTATACTTCGACAAGGGAAGACCCACCTGCCTGGCCACGGATTGGTGAAAGGATGGGATCAGTGTTTGGCTGCTACAGAAGCACTGCCCGTGCCGGAGCACCAAGCCCTTCTGCTGCAAGTCTGGTTGGCGGGTCACCCTCGTCGGCAGGTGGTTCACATCTGGGTTGGAATCTCGCTATGCCCCGATTGAAGGGGAAGCTCTCGCTGTTGTGGATGCCCTCGATAAGGCGCATTACTTTGTCCTTAGGTGCTCTGACTTGACTGTCGCTGTGGATCACAAGCCTCTGTTGAAGATATGTTGTGATCGCTCTCTTGACACCAGCCCCAACCCCCGTCTTCACACCTTCAAGGAGAGGACCCTGCGATATTGATTCCGTGTGGTGCACATCCTGGGCCTTCACCACACTGCGGCTGATGCTCTCTCATGCCATCCAGTTAGTGAGTCCCAGCCGCTACACCTCCCGGATGACATCGCCAATCTCCAGGGACCCACTAGTGAGTCTGTCCACGTCGAACTCCCACGTGCCATCCTAGCTGCCACCCGGAGTTGTGTGGAGGGCATGGCGGACACTCCACAGGTTTGCGCCCAGCGTACCCCGATGACAATGCCATCATTGAGTCGGTCACTTGGGATGACATCCTCTTAGCCACCTCCAGCGACCCCCCCCCCTTCCCCTTCTTACTCAACTTGGTGGAGTATGGCTTCCCAGACTGCCGCGATGACTTGCCTGTTGCTCTTCGCCGGTATCACCAATTTCGCGATGGTCTATCCAGTTATGATGGGATGGTGCTCTACAACGATCATATCGTGATTCCCTCCACTCTGCGAGAGAAGGTCCTTCGAGCCCTCCACTCGGCCAACCAAGGGGTCTCTCAAATGTGTTCCAGGGCTGAATCCTCCTTCTTCTTCCATCAGCCCAGCATATCCATTCCAGTGCCTAGTGGACGACTACTTTCACTATCATGGTCGGTCCTTCCTCGTTGTGGTGGTGGACAGATACAGCAATTGGCCGATCGTGGAGGAGGCTGCCAACGGGGCCGCCGGGCTGATTGCCGCCCTTAGAAGCATATTCATCACCTACGGCATTAGCGACGAGCTCACCTCTGACGGTGGGCCTGAGTTCACGTCCAACAAGACCAGGATATTTCTCCGGGCTTGGGGGGTCCACCATCGCATCTCCTCTGTCGCGTTTCCACACAGTAATTGCCGTTCAGAGATCGGGGTCAAGATGGTCAAACATCTCATCGCCGGGAACACCACTGCTGATGGCTCCCTCGACACTGATGAATTCCAGCGTGCCATCCTGCAGTATCGGAACACTCCCGACCGTGACACTTGTCTATCCCCTGCTCAGTGTGTCTTCGGTCGGCCTATCCGGGATTTCATCCCCATCCACCCAGGCAAGTATCGTCCCCACTCGACATGGCGGGACACTCTTTCATCGCGGGAGGAGGCCTTGCGGAATAGGCACATGCACGCTGCCGAACGTCTCTCTGCCCACACATGGGTACTCCCCCCACTTTCCATTGGTGACTGCGTCCGCATCCAGAACCAAACAGGCCCCCACCTGACAAAGTGGGACAATTAGACTGGAATAATGGTTGAAGTGCACCAGTTCGACCAGTATGTCATCAGGGTGGACGGCTCAGGATGTGTCACACTCCGTAACAGGAAGTTCCTCCGCAAGTACCAGCCAGTTATCCCTCGGGCGACCCTCACCACATACCCAGGGCCCTCCACGGTCTCGCCTCCACCTCGTGCCATTCACCCCACCACGACGGGCCATGAAGCCACACTTCCCCACCACAGAGAGCACACTCCCCCAACTGGCACCGCCGATCCGTCCCACGATTCCCCAGTGCGGGACAGCCCAAGTGATCAGCCCGTCTCCTCCGGCTCACTGGACCACGCCCCTACCTCGCTGTCGCCTGTGGGCCTGGAACCACGCTGCAATCTGCCCTGCTCCGTCCATGTTCTCCTTCTATTCAATGCCCCGGGACGTAAGGAGGAGCCTCTCCCTGCAGCACCAGACGCTGACCCCTCTCCTCCCACGCTCTGGCGCTCTACACGACGGAAGGCTCCACCGGCTCATCTCCATTACTGATCAGACTTGTCATTGTTCTTTCATCTCGTTAGATGGATGTTATTTGTTAGTTAACTTTTTGCGCGTTGGACTTCAGTTGACTCTTTTACTTGTTGCTCAGTTCCTTGTTATTCAGTCTTTCTGGTATCCATGTTTTATTGCTCCGAAAGACTTGGGCGGCATAGATAATTATTTTTATTACTTGATATATCTTTTTCCTTTTGCAGCCTCCATTGGACTTAGTGTGATTATTGCTTGATTTGAACAATCGGACATTGATAGCAAAGAGCAATTTACTCATCTAGTGTTCTCATCTATTTTCAAAAAAAAAAATCATTCAAAAGGTATATTATGTCTTTAATTGGAGTCATAGTTGTGAGTACTTTTTATAATTTTGCAGAACAAACCATCTCCATCATCAGGGCAATGAAACATTCAAAGTATATTTATCCTCTCAAGTTCATGTGTATTAAAATCAAGAATGATAATACATTATATATTTTGTAAGATCTCTATTATTTTGTGCCCCTCCATCTTCATTTTCAGGTACTGAGATGATTTAGAAACAGATTTTCACCTTACGGTAAAGAAACATCCTGCATTTCATCCTCATTGAATACATTGAATGGATTGAGTGGATTATCCATATTGAATTAGACATACATATATGTAAACTATCCAAGAAGAAGAATTCAAGGAACATTTGTTAATAAAAGTATGTTATTCCATATTATTCTATTCTGTTCTATGTGTTGTTGTCAGTTTGGTGAAAGGGCAAATGTTGCAGATCTATGATGAATTAAAATGATGTTATTATACACCCATGTATTTGTACAGCATTAGAGGAGGCATTGGAAAACTTTAAAGGACAAGTCCACCTTCATATACATAAGGATTGAGAGAATGCAGCAATATTAGTAGAACACATCAGTGAAAGTTTGAGGAAAATTGGACAATCCGTTCAAAAGTTACGAATATTTTAAGTATCTGCGCAGTCACTGCTGGAAGAGAAGACTACTATAGTGTATGATGTCACATGCGTACAACTATATAAGGAAAATAAAAAGAGAATTTCACAAAACTTTACTTTTTGAGTAAAGTGCACATTTCTTCGACTTGCTACTGACGTATGTTAAGGGTAATATTATTCCCCCTGCCTGAAAGAGAGAAGTCGAGTGTTCTTTTGTTATACGAGAAAAATTGAAATATGTTGAATTTTCTTTATTCTTTCTTTATATCGTTGTACTCATATGACATCACAAGCTATAGTAGTCTTTTCATCCAGCCGTGACTGAGCAGAAACTTCAAAAATTCATAACTTTTGAACGGATTGTCCGATTTTCCTCGAACTCTCACTGATGTGTTCTACTAATAATGCTGCATTCACTCAACTCACATGTCTATGAAGGTGAACTTGTCCTTTAAGTTTTCACATACAAAATTACAAGATAAAATGTTATAAACGCCATGACCTTGAAAATGACCTTGAGAATGACCTAGTGTACATGGTTATCCTTCATTGAAAGTCAATATGAAATGTGTGATACTGTTTTATTCAGTTTTGGTTATAGATCATTTTTGCACATAAAGCACTTTACTGTCATATATATGTAGCCTACTATAGGGCCGGAAAGCTATCATGGATCATTTGCACTCAATACTGCTGTTGCCATGGTAACAAAAAGGAGCAATCTTTTCATTTATGTAGAAAAAAAACCAACACACTCTGTAGATTGTGAGCTTTAATGATTTGATAATTAAGGATTCTCGCAAAGGAACTGACATCTATTATATAGTGCTTTGACCTTGAGAATGACCTTGGGAATGACCTTGAGAAGGATTTTAGAGGGTAAAATAACCAGATACCCTCTATTGAAAACATTTAAAATGCTTAATTACGATAAATAATGAGAAATAATTAGTTGAATGATCATTATTTTACATTGTTTCACATTTCAAAAACAAATTTCTATTACGTGGGCCTGTTACAGAGCCAAAAGCTCTTCTTTGCACAAGAGACTCAACTTCCGTTTCCATGGTAACAACTTAGCAGACTGAGGTCATGTGGTAGAGTTAGAGTCAGCTTGCTTCCTAGTTTGTGTAGCAAACTCATAGTAGCATGTACAGTTCCTTGAAGGACTTGACAAAACTTTATCACAAAAATTAGTCCTGAATTTGTATCAATTTTGTGATATTCAATAATTTGACCTTGAAGTGACCTTCATATCCTCGAAGAATGAGCCATGTTCATATTTATTGCAAAAGTCTTTAGTACGTTACTTAAGCCTTTATTCCAAGATAAGACTATCCTACTAATTCGATTATTTACAGAAAATTTTTAGCTTTAATATATTGTTTCATTCTCTAGAAATGACATTGAATCAGCACATGTTTTAAAGGTAGGGAATCCCATTTGCACGCCTTAAATGAAGAGTTGTATAAATACAGTGGTATGTTGGAGAGAATATCATTTTAGAAACTCCCATAAAGTATTGAAAGTGGAAGGTAACATTTAGTACATTTTTTTGACGGTTAGATTTTGAATTGAATTGTTTTCGGGGCTCACCGTAAATTCCAGTACATTACTAGGCTACCTTTGCAGACCTATGTACTGCATGTGTGTCCATCATGTATATTTTGTGAAGAAAGTTCATCAACACTTACAAACATTTCTATATACATTCTTACCACACACTCTATATGTTATTACATCAGCTCTTGTACTTTTAGATTTGTGTTTATAGATCACAAATACAGAAGAATGCAACAAAAAGGCTTAAGTGTGGCTGACACACAGAACTACTGAGTAGTTGAGTTTTGTGCATTATTCAAATTTTAGATAACTGTTGACTTCCAAATTTCTAAGCAGTGGCCTAAGCAAGTCCCCTGAGGTTCATATTTAATGTTTTGCTGCATTTTGGGAGGTCTGTAAAAGGTATCCCCTACCTTTAAGAGGTTGTGATATATCAACTGCGTTGCCATGGTAACGATCAAGAGTTGGAACTTAAGATCATCATTTCCGAAAAGTAGAGACTTGTACCTATCCAACGGTACCAAGATATCTTGGGCCCCCTGGGGGTGCTACGAAAATGCAATTTTCAGGCCTTGGCTCATGGACTATTGTGGTAGATAAGAAAATCAAGATAGAATGGGATTGTGGGTCAAAGATTTGCTTGTCTGACACTGATTCCATGTTTACCTCATCCTAATGTGATTTACTCTGACCAGAAAATGCATAAGAGCAGATAGATACAGTAGATAGACAGATGGATATTGAGAGATAGACAGATAGAAAGGTAGATGGATAGATAGATGCAGATAGAGAGTTAGGGTAAAATAGAATAAATATCAGCACAGAATTGATTCAAGCCATCTCCTTGCATCTCAACAAACTGTGAACTGATAATATTGTCTCTCTCTCTCTCTCTTGTATGAATTGCTACTGAGGCCTTGCCCATGGCACATGAAATAATCAACACGGGGGGGGGGGGGGGGGGGGGGGGGGGGAGGGAGGGAGGGGGAATACCTAGCATCAGGTTTCTCAGTTGAGCTGCTAATATCTTGGCCCTTGTGAATATTGCATGCCAACAAGCAATCTGGCAGCTTGCTGGCTGCAATATTCATCTATCCTCTGTGCTCTTCTTTCCAGGGGAGAAAACAAGCTTAACAACAGCAGACAAACTTTGCACCGATTGCATAATGATGAATTTGCATATTATTTGAATGGCACTTCTTGTTTAAAAAAAGAAACACCACTCAGTAGAACCATAATTTTTTTTTTCTCTCTCTCTGTTACGACTACCAGCACATTTCCATGTAAAGAATCTGATCATGGCCTCCCCCTTTCTACTTGACGAAAGATATCTTATTTCTTTGTGTGCATGTGAGGGGGGGGGGGGGGGGGTTGTTGAACGTGGGGGTCAACAAAAATGAACAAATTGCAAGAAACTACATCTTTTAAAGGCTAAAGACAAATACAACTGTATGTCTGCGTAATAAATAGTACTGGTATACTGCACATTGATCACACACCCATGTTCACTTAGCATTTACACATGAAGTTCCAGTATGTGCACACTGTACATCGCATAGGCCTATATACGAGTACAATTTTGCTATAATATACATTTGCACATGTAAAAGATCTAGATTCTCACATCACTCTCATGCAAAGTGGTTGGAAAAATAAAATGACTGGTAACTTGAAAACTGAGAGAAATAAAAAGATACATACTATACGAATACACACCTAACACATTATAAAGAGGACCCTGTCTTATCTGAATAGGTTCAGAAGGGAAAAAATCCTGCTTAACCCTTCAGCCCCCAAACTGCCTTGTATCATTCATATTTGTGTAGAGTGTCAATGCAGCACCAAAGTAATGCTTGTTGTGACAGACTTTGAGGTTCAAAGAACTTTTGGCCAGAATATGTTTTAGTACTTAGTGTACATTCCATGCTCCTGGGCAAATAGATTTATTGCATTAATTTATATACTGCAAACTGCATGCCCACTTTTATAAATTGAGTTATGAATCTACACTCTCGCAGCCACATAACAGGTAATTAATGCACTTACAAAGCAGATCACACACGTGGCGATAACGCACCTAACAGAATTACGTTCATTACAGCTCTTCAAAGTATGGGTAAAACTTTGTTAATGCACAGGTAAAGCCATCTGGGCCCTAGGGAAGATCATGTTCTAGTTATTTTTATTTTGTACTCCATGATGCTGGCTGGGGAACTATGGTACCAGGCTTGCACATACACAATGGATTATACAGTATTGCACATTCTGTTTTGGTTTTGTTTGAGTGTGCACACACAGGTATCAACGAAAATAGAGTATGTTTCCAATACAGGTAAAAAGTCTGGAAAATGATCATTCGTACTTTTCTCTGAGATCAAGACATTAGGTATGTTCCAGTAACAATGAGAAACAGAATACTGTAAAACATGATATATTCGTGGCACGAAATTTTCGCGAATTGGAGCCGACGGCCTTTTACGTGGCATGAAATTTTCGCGAATTGCCACTGGCGTTCAATGCATATAGTGTAGACAAGAAATTTCGCGAATCTTTGCGCTCGCGAAATTCGCGAAATTAAAATGCATGCGAACATTCCTCGTTTTACAGTACATCTGAGAGAAATAAACCTAAACACTATACTGAAAATGGCAATCAACAGGCACATTAACATGGCCTTATTGGTCATGTTGCAGTGTTTGTTAATGCCACGGTTTACCACTGAGAGCAGTGATTATAAAAATGTTGAAGTTATAACATTTGATGCATATGTAGGCTCTATAGTTCAGTTGTATCACAAAACATCCTACCATATAAAAATTTTACAATAAAGCCAAAAATATAAGGAGATATCACTAATTTTCTCAAAAAACCATAATTGTAGACAGTTTATTCTAGAAACAACTTTAATGAAACTATTGTTCACATTTTTTATATTTAACAATTTACTTTCAACATTGGTTTTACTGATTAATATCTTTACATTGATTGTTTCTATCCCTAACCTACATTTTCGAACTATTTTGAAACACTATATTAACTGGATTTTTGTTTCATCTGCAAATGGTAAACAGTGGTTTTAACAAAGGATTCCTCATTTGTTTTGTGTGTGAAATAATAGCCCCAATATCAAATTTCCCTTTACCCATTGAAGACGAGTCCTGAGTATGCTCGGGCAGGTATCTATGGGAAATGCATGTTGTAGCAAAATCAGCCCATCCTCAACGAGATAAGGGTGTGTTTATGTCCAATTTGTGAAGGCAGAATCAGCGTTTTGAAACGCTGATTCAAAACGCTGATTCAAAACGCCATTCACGGGAGCACTGTTTATGCTCACTTTCTTCGAGCCTTGGAAAGAGCGTTTGCGATTGCTTCGCTGACCTCAGCAGAGGCAGGTCAAATTGGGGGGCGCGCTGCGATCGGTGGCCTGGGAAAGACATGCATATGCACAGTACATGGGAAAATTGCACAGGCCAGGGTAGCTGGCTGGCCGGGCACGCGCTTTCTCACGTGAACCGGAAAGGCGTTTAGATGACGTCACTCTAAACGCGAATAGAAACGCTGTTGCGTTCATGCTTCCCCGTCAAACGTGATTAGTCAGAAATGCCGATCGTAAACGAACCTTTTTGTGCATTTGGGATCGGCGTTTTGAATCAGTGTTTATATCAAAGTGAGCATGAACGCAACAGCATTTTGCACTAATCACGTTTCAAAAGCCTGATTTTGGCCCCCAAAATGGAAGCATAAACGCACCCTTAGACACTTTGTCTGCAGGTGACACCCTCAAGACGTATAAATATTATGCTGTTGTGGCTCCTATGCATAAAAACTTGAACTCATCGACTTTATATTTAAAAAAAAAAATGGCTCTGCAAAAATAATAGGTTGTCTTATGCAAATTAAGTCATGTGACTAAGACAGCTATTTCCTGATGTAAAGCTGTGTCAAACTGTCATATGATTTATTACATATGTAGGCCTATATTCAAACCACATAAACTGTGATTATGGTTTTTTAAAGCTATATATAAAAAAAAAACATTTCAGGGATGACTACAGATCTTTGATGCTGACAAAAAATATTTGGAAGAAAAACAAAAATCACAGCATCAAAAGCAACATTTATCAGGAAATCCTCCTTTGAAAATACCTGTTTAGTTCAGTAGCTCACATACACGTACTACTTCCTGTTAGAAATGGTTAAAGGAACATAAGGTTGCATTTTTCTACAACATGAGCTTTTGATTGTATCCTGTACCCCAAAATACCACATAGTTAAATAGTGAACAAAGCAAATGATACCTCTGTTCAGAATTTGCCGCTGAAATGCGCAAACTTTGTGCTGATATGCAGTGTACACGCATCAACAAAAGTTGCAAAATTACATTAGTGTCTGTGGAAAACATAGAGCAAGTAGAAGGAATTACAGAAAGCACAGACATCATAGCATATAAAAAATGAAGCAAAAATGAAATCTGCTAAGTTCAACATGAAATGGGAAACATGTACCATACTTATAGTTATTTCTCATTCAAACAGAACAAGTGGCAAAAGTCCGGAGCCCTGATATAAAACAGACATGATTCAGACAATACAAACACACAAGCCAGAACACACACAGACACGCAGTATCTGCTCCCTCCGAGACCCCGGACGGAAACAACACATGTGCTATCCACTTGTCTGTTCTGGGAAGAGTGGATTACAAGGCTGCATCCTTTAAATAGTATGAATGCAGACACAAGTAATTCAGGTGACAGCGAATGGCATACCACTTACTGTAGGATATGACATGTCAAGGGAGTGAGAAATGGAAAGCACACTCAAGTCCATATGGACTGCATGCCACGGTCTGCAGATTGCATGCAAGCCTGTCACAAGTAACAAGCATTCACATTCATTCACACACACACACACACACACACACACACACACACACACCATAACCTGCAAATGCGAACATGGCCACAATCACATTCACATGCACATACACACAATGTTTGGGGTCTTTTTCCCCGAAAGACTGGGGTTTAAATAGAGTACAATCAGTACTCCTGCTTGAAGTAAGAAATAAAGGTTGAGAAAAAACATTAAAAATCCTACATGCTAAAAAAACTCAAAACGAATAAAATATATCCTGATATTGAAGTTTTGGTAGATTTGTGTTATCATCCAATTATCACTTCTAGAAATTCAACATTTAACAAAAAGAAATAGAATCATTCCTCTTCAAAAAGTAAAATATGATATACAAAGCAATATATAAGGAGGAAGTAAACAGCTTCAGATTTTTTTTAAAAATGGACTTGGGGTCATTTCATACAACTGCAACAAACAGTATTTCACAAGTTACCTAAATGGTAATAGGATGGACAGGAAATTGAAGAATCTACTGATATTCAAATAATCATAACTTTAGTGGGAGGTAAACAGTAAATTACTGGAGGCCTGCACAAAGGAAATGTCCAAGAGAATTCTACACACTGCTGCTATGTATTCATTCCTTAGTACCACCATACAAATCATTTCCATAACAGGTTAAAACATCAACAAGAAAGATACATTTTGAAGACAGCTACGCAATAGGGCACAAAATGCTTGAACCCATCTAGAAAAGGCCATCAAGGAAATTGATGGGACACTATCCCAAGGCATTTTCAAAAGGCTGGAACCTTCCAAGTCATGAATAGCCCCCCACCCCCACCAAATAAACATTGATGAGACGCAACTCTCACTTTTGAACTATAGGCTCTTTCACATACATTTTGTGCTTCCCTTAATCTTGACTTGCTCACATTTAGATATTAAGAAAAGAGGTACTCTGGCTGCAATTTCTTACCTCGTTTGACCTGGTCAACAGGTTGACTGGAAAGTCCTAGGACTGTCACTTGGGCTACTTTATCTCTGGCCATGCCATGTTCCTTGCCGTACAAGCTCAGCTCATTGTCCTTTGATTGCTGCAGCACCTACACGGTCAGATAAACATGCATACAGTATGTGTAATTTCTCAGATGTTATGTCATACATACAAGAACTCAATTATATTACATGTGCTGGTATTCTCTCAGTGGATATTTTCGCACAACTAATTTTTCGCGCTTGGCAGGGTAAGAAGAGTTTGGCGTGTTTTGAATTCTGCATAATCAAGACATCAACTACTGAAACGTATGGCAAGCAAAAATATTTGCATGCTTTTATTTTCGCGCTAGTTTCTGGTTGCGTGAAATGTGCGAAAATTTCAACACCACGAAAATTTCCACTTTTACAGTGTATCAAACATAAGACAATGGGATGGGGGAGACATTAGCTGATCCTGAGAATTTTGAAGAATGCATTCATTCAAATTCTGAATAATTCCATCCAAGCATCTACAGGAAACCTACCAAAAAAACAAACAAACAAACAAACAAGCAAACAAGCTTGCAAACTTTAAGGAGCTAACAAAGAATAATTTTCAAACAATTACAAAATATTACACTTCTTTTGCAAGAGTACATTTCTTGCCAGCATCAATACAATGTAATGAGAACTATCGCCAATCATGTAAACACTACTATTTGGTTATACATGTAACCTAACTGTAGAAATGTACTGGAGAAAGAAGTGAATTGGTTACTTTGTATCAGTGATTTGAGATATAAATTGACTGACACAGCTAATTCGACAGCTGAGCATGTGAAAACAGCATCAGTAGAGCGCGCGCCTCCAAAAAATTACCGGCGATTTGTGTGCAGGTTGCTCGTTCAATCAGGTCACACACACTAGGCAAGATGGGATGCATCACGCTAATTTCTTGAGGCGAATTCACATCATCATATAGTGCGCTAGTTTGCAAATCACCTCGCTATTTTGCAAATTTTCCAAGTTTGGGTCGAGAAATTTTCTTGAGCTTAGTTTCAAAAAATAGTGCATAGCATGCTATTTCGTCATCAGGTCATGAAAATCCAAGCTCAAGATTTCTGAAAAGACTGCACCAGTTTGAAACATCAGGCTGATGTGAAAATGCCTACTGATAAAGATCTGCATCCCATGCACACTGATGAGGAACAAACAAGCAATAAAATGTTGATGTACACAGAGACAACATGGCCTCTGGAATGTGAACAAAGTCCAGAGTTATGTAGCTTTTGAAATATCATTTACTCAACCGGTCTTGGCAACATATCTTCCTCTGAGCAATTACTCTTCTGGTTCTGACTACATCAGCTGACATAACCATAGCTACAAATTATGGACCCCTGAAAGAAAAAAAAAATGCACTTTTCAGGAAGTTGCAGTATCACTCCTCAGAATAGGAAGTTCCTATACTGGAATGCATACAAGAACTATGACTACCAGGTAGAGCTTTAACGGATTGGTCTTTTATGTTGAAAGCACACACATCCATGCACTAAAACCTGCAGTATGAAACACCTGTGAACTATTTTGCTTTACCCTCCTTTTCTGTTGGTTCAGGAATCAATCCAATACTGGAAAAAATGTACACTTTTTTTTTCTCTTTTTCTCTCTTTCTTGTTGACTATATGGGTTGAAGAGTTCACCGTGTGCTGCAAACAAGTTGGCAAATCTTGGTGAAATTGAATCCCCAGAGTGGCTGGGACGACATGTTCAATGCCTAGGCCAGCTGTTGTTATAAATATGTTTGGATGAGGCATAGTGACAAAGCTTCTGACTGTAAAGCTGTTCCTTCTGCTACTCAGCCTACATGTACATGTACATGCAGCAGGTCAGACACACATGCAACAAATAAATGTCAAAAGCATGAAATATGTGTACCTTAGACTTTGTGTTGGCATACAAACATACAACTGTATGCTCTTCCCCCTTGCAAGATCTGCATGTGTATGTATGCGTTTCATAACTTGATGCCGTGTATGGACATGGCGCGGAACAATTGGAATTGACAATCAGAACTTTGCTTGCGGCTGTATATTTCCCTGGTACACACGCTAAAGCCATTTCCATAATGATGCATGATAATGCTACATAAGTATCCTACAAACATCATGAGGCAGTCTAGTAAGGTATCATCACATGCAATTTGCAATGGTTTCATAACAAAACTCACTTAAAATGCGTCCTTTTACACAATTCTGCCTAAAAATACCAATATTAGAGCTAAGGGTATTAAACATATGAATGCAAAGAGTTCATCTGGGCACCTCAAAATAGCCATCTTGAATAATCATAGAGATGGCAGTACGAGAGATAATTTCCTCAGTACTTAGAACATTGTAAACACATTTCTTTGGAGATACAGTATATATGTAATGACCGTCCAACATTTTTCTACTTTCTCAAATTACTGAGGAAGTTAGGTCTGATAGTTTACTTTGAGAAAAAAAAGTACTCATATTTCGCTTGGCATAGAAGGCAAAATATTCATTCACATTAAAAAAATAAACAGTACTACTATGATACAAAACTACATGACTTACGACAAATCATTTTGATATGCTCATATGAAACACAATGATAAAAGATTAACCAACATTCAACAGCCAGTAATTCCTTGTCAATTGTTGATTTTGCAGAGAGTTTCACAAAAATCGATATCGCTTTTTAATCGTCTTGTTTTGGTTGAGAACTCTTTCTATCCCTGCCCTGACTGTGTAAATAATCTAAAACTTCCAGTGCCAGTACTGTCTTATGGCATGTGGTCACATTTTAGTAAAAGTGATCACAATCCAATGAACAATTTTTTGCTATTTTCTGGGACTCTACTTTCCTGACATACACTGTATGTAATGCATTTCCTGTGTACTATCAAAATTCATGACCTCAATCAATTATCCAACAATTCATGCAACCCAGTTAACCTGTTGACCTTGGTAGATTCTTTAAAACTGGTGGAAGGTGGTAGTGTATAAACCATCAGAGTGTATCAAATGACAAACGAATGGAATGAAAGTGAAATTGAAAATAGGAGTCCTAAGTTCTGAACAATTAAATACATGGATTTGTCACTGATGTCATTAGTGGGCAGTTTACAATACCGGTACTATTAAGGCTGTCACGCAATAAACTTGCACGGAGACTATTCACATGCCCAGAACAACTCAATAAAAAAAAAGTCATATTGTAGTTGCTATCAGGACTTGTTGTGTGCTGCTGGCTGTTAATTACTATTTTCAAGCCTGCACAGTATTTCAGCAAGAAATATTCTCAGTTTTGCCTCATATTCATACCTGAAAAAACACAACAAATTATAAAAATGTAAATAACTCAAATAACTGAGTTAAAGTGTTGCCACCATGTCATTATGTTAAATACTTGGGTTTGAATCGGGAAATCCTGCCCACAACATGAAACTGACTAAACACACTTCTGTTTGGTTTTGTTTTTGTTGCTGTAAGCTTCCCCCCGGCACAAACTGTATGCAGAGCTCTGCATATGAGACTGTGACTGTGTAAATAAACAGGCGCAACCTATTCTACAGGGCTACCACTGCACATACTGTTACAGTAGTTACAAAAGGCAGACTGTACCCTTGCTGTGCACAGATTGAATCAACAGATCAATGTCAATATTTGACCTCTAAAGCTCTGGGCTCATTGTTCTAGTCCCCAAACAATTTCCTAGAAGGATTAGTCATGCTGTCTCTTGAGCATGATAACTGATTAGGGCTTAGTTCCCAATGCAGTATCTGATAACTGCATCACAAAGTACTTCTCGTCCAGTGTGAACACAATACTTTCAGAAAGCTTCTGACACACAAGTAATGGTCATCAAAATCAAGAGACAACTGTAGATCTTCTTAATACAGAAGTGCATAGACACATAACAAATACAGTCTGTCCTTGATTATCTGGCCCTCTCTCATCCGAACTTCTCTATTATCCATGCGTCTCGAAGCAGTGAAGACAAAAGTGATTCTGAATAGTGTAAACATAAGTACTGAAACTCCTACAAAACTCATGCAATTTACATGGTATTCCCTACAGAAACATGTTACGGTATGTGTTTTACTGTAAAATGTTTCAATTTCATGACTATGACTTTAAATAGGCTAGCATAAATTACACTACTGTTCCAGTGTACACTGTGCACCCATGTACGTCCAGTACCTCTGCGTTGGCAGCCTACTATACACAAACATTGTTTCTCCCATATCCCGCTGAATCGCTTTTCCAGACGTGCGCCAGCTTGACATGGACGGATAATCAGAGGTCGGACTGTACCACCATTCCAATCATATCTGCACCATGCATATTTTTGATATTTTGAAAATGTTGCTGTATATATTTGAGCATTTGAGGAGTAAAACATTACACAACTCAAGTGCACTGCACATGCCAGCTAGTATCTTGAAGAAGTTGTTTACTATAGTCACCTGTACTGACAATCACACGTGCTGGCCACAGAACAGTTGCGCAGCATCTGCTTCTTACCTCTGACATGTTGATGAGCCCAACAGCCAAGGTCTTGTATCCTAGAATGGTCCTGTTTTTGTAGCGCTTCCGACGCTGGAGCATTATTCTCAATTTGTTTCCATCTCGTTTCAGAAAATGTGGATACTATGAAAACAGAGGAGGAAGGAGAAAAAGAGTTAGAAATACAGGGGACATGAATAGACACAGACATACATTGTTGTGGGTGACATTTCCAGACAGCATCATTCCACTGACATACACAAAGTGCTTTCAAAATGTAGGAGTTACATATAAACCCTGCAGTACCAGTTTTATGCAACAGATCTTTCCTGCCTTGCTCCTTTATTCATCATTTGTTTGTGTTCACCACATACCTTTATACTGTCATCTCAACACTTGTGATTTTCTTTTATTCAAATATGATTTCAACATTGCAAACACACATACACACACACACATCACAACACAACACGGCAAATAGATAGTACCCGTACCAAAACACCTCAATACATCTTGCACATATCCTACTACTAGAAAGATCACAACTTGAGAGATATGAAGTTTTTCCTACTTGTAAGCAAAGTGGTGGCATGGGCATGTGTTGAGGAGGTATGCTGATCATGTTCTGAGGAAAGTGCTAGAATTTAAAGTGATTGATCCATGAAATCGAGGACGACCAAAGAAGATGTGGAGGGGACAGGTGGAGGAAGAGCTCAGGAAGGTTGGAATGAGGAAGGAGGACACCCCAAATAGGGCAAGGTGGTGAGAAGGTGTGAGTGGTTGCTGAGAGAGTGAGGTATATCCAGCCACCCTGATTATCTGGGACAAACCCAGATAAAAAAAAATGGAGGATGACAAGCACAATCTTATCAGATTATTCATTTCACAAACACTTACACTGTACCACTACAAGCAGGGTAATTCTCTCCCACTTTTTTTTTCATTAATTTATTTATTTATCTTTTTTTAATAAACACTATCATCATAGCCCAGTGAGCTCATGGAATAACATGACATACATGTTTCAGCCACCAGGAACTTGATTAAAAAGAACCGAGAGCTACTACCAATACCATGTACATTTATCTGGAAAGCTGTTTACCTGCAGAGAAAAAGATAGGTCCAGCTCCGTGTCCAGAACTTTTCCTTGCTGAAGAAAAATTTCATTTGAGCGTAGTGTCCTCTTTGAGCTCTATAGGAAATGAATACAGACATGAAATGGAGAATAAGGAAATGTACACTTTGGTATCACCATCTATTATTATTTTTGCTTTCCCTGTTATGATCGCATAAATATGTGCTCAGAATGTAACACTCAAGTACATTAACACACAATATGTGTAAGTTTACATGTTTGTACATTGTAGTACATGTAGGGTGCAACAGAGGAAATTATTACTGTGTACATTATGAAATGCTGTTGAAGGATTGTACATCAATGATGCCGTCCCAGGACTTGTATTCTACAAAGTATACATGTAGTACCTCAAATAGCATTTCAAGCCTTTCAAGCCTTACAGGTGTAGATATTCTGCAATATTCCAGACTAAAAAGTCAACAAATACCAGCATCATCATTATCATCAGATCTTGAGGACAACAATACATTGCTTTAGAAGTACACAGCAGGACCTCTATCACTAGGCTGGAGGCAATGACAATGACAACATACTGTACCTCATGCATAGAACACTACTGAACACATACAACTCCTTTAGATACGAGACATGATACTGCTACAGTGTGCCACCATCAACTACAGGCTTAGCATCAGTAATGGTATGTGGAAAAATGCTTTTGGCACAGACACAGGGAATACAGGTAAGCCCAACTACAGTAACTGCATATAATGAACTTGTGACTATCAGTAGCCAGTGCTGGTCACTAACACTTTGTAGATGATTATTGATGACTGTGATGATGTAATATGACTTCACTGTCAAAACCTGATAGTTTATTATGTACCATTGTCACTTCTGGCACGAATTGGGGTGGAAATTAAAACTATGTAAATTGTCCACATAGTTCCATACAGTGTATTTGTAACAGCACAATCTGGTATTTCATACAGTCAAAGAGTAACTTCCAAGCACAGGTTTTGTAGTAAATAAGACAAGAGGAATTCATGTACAATGTACAGATGTAGGCCTAATAATCAGGCCTGATAATTTATCCAATAAAGAACGCAAGGACAGATACATTCTCAAAACATTTCCCAGACCTACACTTGCAAATAACAATATACCATTTAAATAACTGAGTAATTTACATTTCTTAGGAAGTAATTTTGATTAATAAATACATGTTACTCTGGCATTGAGGGGGTTTGATAAAGATTGAACAATGACATCCATTCTGGATACACGCACACACTTTCCTTCAAAGTGATAGGAGATTGTCCTTGTTAAGAGGTTTAAAAGTTAGCGATCATTTGTTTTCCGACTGGCAATGACTGCTACACCTGACTCGACCAGTCTAATTTGAGTGAGGGAATTGTGTATGATAGCTCCGATGATGAGCAGTTGATGACACTACAGTTCATGTTGCAGTGCTCAAACCCAATACAGTCACAATGTGTCAAGTAGCACCGACGACTCAGTACCCATGGGGAGGAATCCCCTGTCTCATTACCTTCACAATGTGTTTTGTTCATCATGAAAAGCATGAAAAGCAAGAAAGCACTGCTACTGCAAACCTATGTATATCAGTGACCTTTCTGTGACCTGAGAGAACAATCTACGTAATCCTTACAATGCTGTTTTGGGTTCTTACAGATACTGCTATCAATCACGAGGTCTTCTTCTATTAAACACCTTCATCAATTTACACCCTTCTTCTGGATGTGTACACACTGAAAATACAATTTACAAGCTGTTGCTTTCAAAACACAGTGTGTAGGACCTAGGTTCTTTTAGGTGCAACATGAATTGTAGTATACAAATAATACACAGGTGAGAGTGCGTTAGTGGAGATGTAGCGCACTCGAGGGTATTTACAATGTAGTGCAACATGCACTCGGCTTCGCCTCGTGCATGTTTCACAATTGTAAATACCCTCGAGTGAGCTGCATCTCCACTAACATCACGAACTCAAACCTGTGTATTATTTGATTTATAAAATGGGTCGAAAACTAACAGCATTTTTCACGTACCTTTGTGGGTCAATACCAGTCAGCTACATGTAGCACTCGCTCAAAAGTCAAGATGTCCGAAGATGTTCGTCCCAAACATTTACGCACGTCGCACTCGGAAATCCCGCACATATAAGTACTGTACGTTTAAGAGTATACATACGCGGTATACGCCACATGTTATGCACAAGAAAGGCCGGCTGGCAGCCCGAACTAGAAGTTAATTACAGGATTGACAGCGCGTATAGTAGCGCGCGACGCACTTGTAACAACTGATTGAGTGTGCACTGCTAGTGTAAACATTGTGACGTCAGCGACTTTACGCTTTTTTGCACGGCCGTGCATGTTAGTAAGAAAATAATGCACGCACACGTGACTCATTTCAGCGCTTCCAATTGGCTACATTCTTGAACCCATTTTATAAAAGAAATCTATTACACTTCAAAAAGTTCTTTGGCGAGTACTTACGAGCTGTACAGCTGTAAGCATTATGAAAGAACTCATGCGAGTCAATGTTAGGTGCAAGTATTTGTAAACACTGACTGTATATTGCAGATTGATAGGGGCTTACATTGTAATTCATATTCGATATTTTCACATATTCTATGTATCTAGTGTAGAATGCAGTTTGCAAGTAGTCTAGGGAATGAAATGTACCTTCATCGATGAATGACAGTCAACAAAACCAACAAAAATCTCATAAACAAGTCTTATCTGGATGACTATGGAGTTGGTGCAATGGAAATTCCAAGGCAAATGAAACTGTATTGTTACATACTATGTACATGTACAATTTGTACATGTGAACACAAGAAACACATGATAGAAAATACATGTACTCTTATGTCTGCATTTAAAAGACCTTTCTGGTAGTTATGGCACAGCCAGAAACTACTCACACAGAATGACAGGGAAAACATTGACTCTTAGGCTTCCACATGGTTGGCATTCAATACTCACTTGCATCCTCACTGCTATGATGATGGAGTTGAGATCACTCTCCACTGCTTTGTGAACGACTAATCTGGTAAGCCGCAAACTGCATAATCTGTAGGATGAACAAATTAAAATAATAAACGAGAAATATCTCGGCAACTGGCACTGAAATATTTAATCACAATCTGAGTGGCAAGCATTCTCTTCAAATTCATATATTACACATGATATCCTACACAGTACACAAAGCAAAGCAACTGACTAGACAGGATGCAACATTTATATTGTATTGACAAATCTAGTTACTTGTATCTAATTAATCTAATCAATGGACTCTTTACTCCACACTTAAATAAAAGTATACAGGAGCAGAAGGAGATCACTTGTTTAAATCAGCTAGGATTGTACAGTTTCGGTTGAGACTAACTTCATATTTCTAACATTTTTGGGTGAGATAATGAGAAACTTTTTATGAAATATGAAAGAGCATGTTATTTTAAGAGGAATTCAGCATTTATTTGATGAAAATTGGTTTTGAAATGGCCGAGATATTAAAAAAGAGAGCGATGCTAATAAAAGGTGGGACCCAGCTTTTATTACAATCGCTTTGTTTTACTTTGTTTTTGGGTGCCTCAGCCATACCAAAACCAATTTTTCACCAAATAAACTTTGAATTCCTTCTAGAATGGTATCCTCAGTACTATTTCATAAGTGGTTTCCTGATGTCTCGAAAGAAGAGACCCAGGGGTCACGCGCTCACCCGAGTATCGCAAGTTCATCTTCCATGCATTCTTGCATACTCTTACCTGAGAACATTGGAAACTTAGGCCAAAAAAAAAAAATTGTTGCATTGGCGTAACCCGCCCGACCCTAAAAATTCCGCCGACCCCATGTTTTTTTATTATTTTTTTTTGCTATCGATATCAAATATCTTGTTGATTGCGATCGCGATCGCACAAACCCGGAAGTGGAAACGGCTCTGGGGATATCGGATGTACGAGGGAGAGATCTAGCGCCTCGCATAAGCCTTCCTTGATCAGTACGTCATCTGTTTCCAACACGGACACGTACTCTAACAAGATTTATTCAGTGTATACGTAGCATTCAGGCTGCGATGTATTGTGCACAGTTTTGCCATAGGTTTCTTGTGTGGAGAACTTACACGAATCTGTATATGTGGGACTGTAATAGAGATCGCCGTGTGCGATGAAAAGATCGTACATATGGGTCAATTTGCATCTATCTTATCTAAGTCAAAATAGTAAAATATGAAGTGAAAACATTCAGGATAGGGATTTCAACATCTTTAAATTCTGTGAAGGGGTATAATTCCAGTAATATCGGCCTCATAAATGATTTGTAGAATAGATGAACACAGCACATTCGGTGCAGCAGTTGTACCTGTTTACTGAGCTGAGCACAAGTTTTACACGTAAAATGCAGGTAGCAAAAAAAAAACAAAAAACAAAAAAAACAAAAAATCCGCCCGACCGACCGTATTTGAAAATCTCATGTTACGCCAATGCAACAATTTTTTTTTTTGGCCTTATGGTGGGGTGGCTCTGAGAGTGGGGGCATGGTGTCCATTTACATATTCCATCACACTGGTACAAATACCTACCAAGTACACTGTACTTTATAGAATGTTGGATTATGCAGCTTGGGGGAAAAAAAGACTTAAAGCCCTATCACTTTTGATTAGAACTAGAGAAAAATATTACTGACTATTCATTAATTTAGGAGGTTTGGACCCCTGGGGCCCACCTAGGAAAGCATGGTGGCCATTCAAACACTTTGAAATCTTATTTCCATGGGAATGCTACTTGCCTAGTTTGGTGAAAATCCATTATGTTGTTTTCAGCAAGAAGATGACAATTTAGGCCCACATTTGGACCCCCCCCCCCCCATCCCATCCCGCTTCCTTGGGTCCCAAGGGGGTGGGGGGGGGGGGGGGAGGGCACCCCTGATTTTCCCATGAACAAACTTGAAACAACAGTCATCACTATACTGACTCATTGTATCAACTTAGCTCAATCACTTTTGGTTCAAGAGAAAATCTGTAACGATTCCTTATGGGGGGGGGGGGGGGACCACTGGGGCCCCCAGGTGGGGCATGGTACCCATTTGATGGAATTGAGATTCTATCCCCCTAGGGATGCTACCTGCCAAGTTTGGTGAAAATTTGTGACAGGGTTTTTAAGAAAAAGATGAAAATTTACAATTTCGGTCCAAATTTAGGCCCCCTGGGGCCCCCAGGTGGGGCATGGTGCCATTTGATGGGAACGAGATTCTTTCCCCCTAGGGATGCTACCTGCCAACTTTGGTGAAAATTCATAATGGCATTTTCAAGAAAAAGATGAAAATGTACAATTTGGGCCCCATTAGGACCCCTCCCCACCCCCCTCCCCTGGGTCCCAAGAAGGGCACCCCTGATTCCGCCATGAACAAACTTGAAACTACTGTCATCAATGTACTAATTCATAGTATTAACTTAGCTCTATCACTTCTGGTTCTGGAGAAGAAGATTTTTTAAGATTCCTTAATTTTGGGGGGTTTGGGCCCCTCTGGGGGCCCCCCAGGTGGGGTATGGTGCCCACTTGAACAAATTGAAATTGTATCCCCCTAGGGATGCTACCTGCCAAGTTTGGTGAAAATCGGTCACTCACGGGGTTCTCAAGAAGAAGATGAAAATGTAAAAAGTTTACGCACGACGGATGACGGACGACGGACGCCAGACGACGGACGCCGGACGACGCACGACGGACGCCGGACGAAGAGCGATCGCAGTAGCTCACTTGAGCCTTTGGCTCAGGTGAGCTAAAAAGTTAAAAGCCAAATTCTCATCTCCACCAATTCTAAACCATCCCTTTGAAATATGGCCAGCCTAGTATTCTCAGAAGGTTTCCATGCATGGTGAGAGGCATACAGTGTTTGTAATCTTGGTGATTTCCATTCCACGATGCACCAAATTCCTCCTTGGAGTATTAAGAACAACTTAGCCCTGAAAAGGACTACCAGTAACTCAACCAGGCCAATATGGCAAATCGCGCTCCTTTGCCCTGCTAAAGTGGATATCCCTTGTGACAGTCAATCCAACCCATAAGGCAACTAGCCCTTTAGGCTGCGTTCACATAGAAGTATACAGTATTCGCTATTCGCTATTCGGGCACCCAGTACACCATCACCCGCACCATCAACTCCCCATCCAATGCAGTGAGAATTTCTTCCTCCTACATCCCAGCAATCTTATTAACAATTTCTAAACTGCATCAGAATATCAGTCTACATGCTTATTTTTGCTAAAGGGCAAATCCAGACCAAAACTGTCATCATTTCATAAACGAGAGATGGTATACGCTGCAAGAAAATCGAACAAGCTCGATTCCCATTATGCTATACTATTCGCAGCTATTCAGTATTTTCGAATAGTGCCCTCTTATGTGAACCGGTGTTAGGAAATCCTATCATTCGATTCAAGCTATTCGCGTGCCCTCGAAAACGAGCACCGAATACCCAAATAGTATACTTCTTTGTGAATGCAGCCTGACAGTCACCAACACAAACTCATCCTGACGAAGATCAGGACATACTGATCATGTTTGATTGAGTTGGTCCTTTCCTGGGCCACCTTTCATACCAAGAAAGAATATGGTGCATAGCAGATCCAAAATCACAAAGACTATGGTCAGTTTACTTAGTTTTATCAAATACATGATTGTCTTCTTGTCCTTAATGGGTTGGCTTTGTGAATTTCATTAATCATCCTTCTTGAATGTTTGTTCTGAAGCAAGTAAATAATCCTATCTTTAAATGAGCAGGACCTTTATAACATAATTGTTAAATTCAATGACAAATTCAAAATCACACTCTCCCATGTGGTTAGCCATGAGATTTTGTCTGATAATACAGTTGTCAGAGTACAATTGTGTAATTCAGTATGATTACTTGCCATTTGCTTTTATATACTATAAAGGTATGAAAAAATGCCCAGTAGTGTCACAGGAATGTGCATTCTGGTGTACTGTACGATTACTATGGTGTAGCTCCATAGAGGCACAGAAGGATAACTAAAACATTTTTTCTCCATAATAACATCAGAGCTGTTTGCAATGCACCAAAAAACATGCTTGACCAGATTCCCTTGCAAATAAGTTGAATACTCTTTGCCAATAATAATCCAGTTATAGGATATGACTAGAAAGGCACTCAGAGAGTGCAGACCTCAGCCAAGCAGCTTGTTTCCACTGGGGAGGTGAAACGAAATCACCTCCCTGTTTCCACCCATACACACATGCTGAAAATCGCCTTTATTTCCCAATAATTAAGACGCCTTTCTGTTGTGTCTCAGACCAGTGCAGCAGCACAGCTTACTGTACTTTAAGCGCACAGTGAGTGTGCGGATGCACGCTTCAAATATGCGCGACTTGAACTCCTCTGTTTGTTGGCCCTATTTGCCGATGATAATCCTTCAAAAATCAAAAAAAGTATCCTGGATCCAGATGTTTATCCAGATCACACATTACCAAAATTGAATCACCTGTTCCTTGTGTCATTATCAACTTTTCCTGTTAGTTTTATTCAAATCCATTCACAAATTTCTGAGTTACACCATGTATTTTGCAAACAGACACACAAAACTAACAAACAAACAAACACTGGCAAAAAACATTTACAACGTTGTGTACCTCCTTGGCGGAGATAATGATGCATATCTCAACCACAAGATTACTGTACATGCTTGGTGATGCTAATGAGATGACGTACAGTACATACAATTCTACCACGACACAGTATAAATTGACAGGAGTATTTAATATACTACCAGCGGCAGTTGTTGTTTTTGTTGTTCTGTTTTTAAAGTGATTATATTGACAGGAGCTATGTCTATTTGTAAAATAATCCAGTAATTGAAGCGAAGCTAGTATTTCAATCTGCCGAATGACATGTCAGTGAATAAGTGTCACAGAGACCAGCACCCTAGCTGGCTAGCATGAGCTCATCATACCAAGCGAGTACATAATTGTAAGCTTTCTAGTAAATTCTACTAGTGAGCAAAATAATCAAAATCACCAGCTACACTGTACATTGTATAAGTTCTAACCACCACATTCAAAGTAAAAGTCTAGATCATTGTACTTGATAAAGTATAAAGCCTTTGATAACGTATAAAGACTCAGTTACTTCTTTTCCTAAATTGTACATGTATACCACAAATGCTCATTCAGATGCTAGAAAGTAGAACTCTATGATTAGTATGATAATTGATTGATACGTAGAACCCCAGATCCATTTTGACAAAGTGTAAATACTGTGAACTACAATGTGTATTTAGATCTAGACTTTACTGTCTAAACAAACTGAATGACTAGTGTGAACTTCCTCCAATCGAAGTTTACACTGTAGCAAAAATGTAAAAAAACAAACTGTAGCACTGCAGCAAAATTATGAAAATTATTCTCTCCAATTTTTGGAAAATAGACTTCAGTATACCCCTCTCCAAAAAGTTGTCTTTTAGTGCGGTGTAAAATCGCATTATAATTCCGGACACGATTTTCGTAATAGAATAATCAACTTCTTTAGCGGTGATCTATCGCTTGGTCTACTCCAACTTCGTCTAATAGCCAGATAGTTTTAACCCACATGGTCTAATCCCGTTTGGTGTACAACCAGTTCGTCTATTGACCATTTTTAGTCCAATTGCAACCTAGCCTCATTACCAGTTGGTCTACTTCCAGATGGGCTCTGCCCATTTTGTCTAATACCAACATTCTATTAGACAAAAGGTGCGTTTATCTACTCCTTTTCTCGGCAGAAACAGGTTATCTAAACAGCTTTCAAGGAATTTTTACGAGTTGATAAACGCAAAGCTGTTTTGAAAGCCCTTTAGGAAAGCCTTTACGAAAGGGTGCGTTTATCAACTCTCCTTTCTCGGCAGAAACAGGTTATCCAAACAGCTTTCTAAAATTCAACGTATTTTTACTAGTTGATAAATGTAAAGCTGTTTTGAAAGCCCTTTAGGAAAGCCTTTTCGAAAGCCCCAAATTTGTGGCTATCCAAAGAGGTTTCCTAAACAGGTTTTCAGAAACCTGTTTGTAAAAGCCTTTTGGAAGTTGATTACGCAAAGATGATAACGCAAGTTGATAACGCAAAGTTGATAACGCAAAGACGTTTTGAGACGGCTTTGTAGTCTTGTACTTCAGTACTTGTACTTCTCCTCGGGTCGAATAGCGCAATGCAGCTGTGCAGTGACAGGCCAGTTAAAAAATCGTGTTCGCGAAGAGAGTTGATAAACGCAACTATTTTGAAAGCCGTTTCTAAAGGGCTTTGGAAAGGGCTATCGAAAGCCGTTTAAACAGGGGAAAGTTGATAAACACAGCCAAAGTCTCATGCCGCCACTCAGAAATATTTGAAGTATGTGCTAAACTGGAGCTGCCTCAGAGATAGGAAGACAATTAATTCATGTGGCATTGCATCATGACTCGTCACTCTCAAAGGAAGATACATGTCTTTATGATGGTAATTGCTTTTCGCCATCCCTTCTTAGAAAACAAGCGGCACATTAACAGTACAGGCAGTCAGGGCTTTGGAAAGGGCTCTCAAAAGGGCTATGGAAAGGGCTTTCGAAAGGGCTATCGAAAGGGCTATCGAAAGCCGTTTAAACAGTGTAAAGTTGATAAACGCAGCCAAAGAGGGAAAAATCCAAGGAGACAAAATTGCAATTAGACCATCAATTTGCCAAAATGGGCATTGGACCAAGTAAGGATTAGACCAAACGGGCATTAGACGAAATTGATAGTAGACCAAATGAGTTTAGCTGTAGTGGTGTCAGACAAACTGGGAAGGAGACCTTCTGATAGTAGACCAAGTGGCAATAAACCAAATAATCTTGTCACTGCACCAGAATCACAATTCATACACCATGATTCACCGTACACATTCTTTTTACCGAGCGGACAACAAAGAGAAAATCGGCAATTGAGGCTCAGATTTTGTGTTTTACCGTAAAATGTCTAACATGAACATTTCAAACAATTAATGTATCAATAAAATCTTGTGATAGATCTACTGTAAATCAACATCTACTTCTGAATCTGAGGCGAAATGTGAATTTCCTAGCATTTAGATATTTTTGTGTCACATTTTTTGCGATTTTGGTCCATACAATTACAACGCTCTGTGAGACTAGTCTACGAAGTCTCGCGCATATTGAATGTCATTAGCATTGCAGAAAAGTGCGTGTCCAGAATTACCATGCTGTCCGGTAATACCATACGGGAGTTTAAATGGGTATCTCGGCCTAGCGGGTGAACTCGGCCACTAGCGCCTGCAACAAGTCGCCAAGTTTACCAGCCAGGTCAAGTTTACCCATACATGTAACTATGGTACAGTGTAACTGTAAGTAAACTTACTAAAACTAGAGTGACATTTACTGTTCATGTTGCCTACTGAATATAATGCCAGTGGCAGTGCCAGTGGGTAGACATGTTGATGTTGTTGCTATGACATAATGTTATTGTTAATAATGTTAGTGTACAAGTAGGTCACTGACTGTATTCAGTTTCAGATATCTCCTCTGTTTCAAAATGACTGCACAGCATTGTCCCTTTTACTTTAAAATTAGTTCAGACTAAATTTACAGATAAACAATGGCAATGCCAATGCCAATGGGCTCATTTTTCCAGCATCTGCCCAGCCATGGATGGCATCTTTAACATTGTTTACAATAGGGTTGTAACACTTTTGTTGGTTTACAGTTACTGAGTACTATCTGAGATGTAACTTTTAATATCACAACTGAAGAATAGGGCCAAGAATAGTCCACGCCTAATTCAAGATGAAGATGTGATCTTCAAGATGAAGTTGTAAGACCTTGACGACCATCACGCATCACGACTATCAATAGGACTTCCATAGGCATCCTTACTTACCGTGGGATACAATTGGGCGAGGTCCTCTCCACTTCCCAAGTAGCGAACAGCTTCATGGGTACGGGCTTGCCCGTTGTGTTCGCTTTAACAATCACTTTCTCAGCCATTATTGTAAATCCAGTTTTCACACAGTTGTACGAGGATTTCTGTTCCCAATTTTACGAAAACATCGCAGACATACAAAGATTACTCGAGGTCAAGTCCCAAAAACGGGTATGTCCCGCTTCTGGACTTGGCAAAACTACAGTACAACAGAAATCGCCAGACGATGTCAGATAGTCTCTTCCGCACGCACCGGTCATCCATTCATTATCATAGCCAGCGAAGCCAGCTACTACTGCTGCCGTCGTTCTAGCCGCTCCCACAAGCCACGATACGAGAGAGATGCACACCGCTACAGCTCAGTATGATTGTGAGAAAGTTGTCAGCCTGCAGTGCATGTACAGCCATTGATACACATTACAAACGTGCGTACGGCCTGTCGCCCGGAACGATCATGCAGAAGAACAGCAAACGGCCAGAAAATCTAAATGTAAAAATGAAGCCATACAGGGGTTCCAAAGATCCGGTAAGAGCTAGCTATGTCGGTAGTATGGCCGCGGACAGAAGTGGCTTTTCGAGAAAAAATTGTACGCGCTGTGTGGCATGTGCGACTACTTTTGTTACCACTGCACTGGATGGCCACCACAAACCCTAATTTTGCGCCGCACTGTGTATATACTTTATGTACAATGCATGCAATGTACACAATTCAAAAATACAGTAAACACGTACCGCAACGGTGCACTGACTGCGTGCGATGCTGTATGCTGCATGCTCGTGATCGTCAATACGAAAGGTAAAAGGAAACGGTAGTGCGCCAGCTCTTACCGATTGTTGCAGAGCGTGCAGCCAAGGGCAGGAGGGAGAGGGCTCGTCCCATCTTAGCTGCAGGGAGGTGTGTGGAGCCGGGAAATGTGCAAGCGTCTCGCCGGGAAAATTGCAAACGCCGGGAAATGTGCAAACATCTTGCCGGGAAATATGCAAATCTCTAAATTTCATCAACGGGAAATGTGCAAACGTGACGCCGGGAAAAGTGCAAAAGTTCTATTTTGCCGGGAAATGTGCAAAAGCCGCCGGGAAATGTGCAAACCGTTCATTTCACCTATATCATGTATAGATGGAAGAGAAACTCTCAATCAAAGCTGTATGGAACGCCATTAAGGAAACAATACAAAATTCATTTCACTCCAGCCAATATTCATTTCACTTTTAACAAATACATTTCACTCACAAACATTGATTTTACTTTTTATAAAAATACATTTCACTTTTCACAATAATACATTTCACTTTTAAATTAAAATTCATTTCACTTTTCACAAAAATTCATTTCACTTTTGAATTAAACTTCATCTCACTTTTCACAAAAATACATTTCACTTTTGAATTAAAATTCATTTCACTTTTCACAAAAATACATTTCACTTTTACATAAAGATTCATTTCACTTTTCACAAAAATACATTTCACTTTTACATAAAGATTCATTTCACTTTTCACAAAAATACATTTCACTTTTAAATACAAATTCATTTCACTCTTCACAAAAATACATTTCACTTTGGCGTACCATATCACTCAGACGAAACCATTTCACTGCGCTAAAACCATTTCACTCTGATAAAACCATTTCACTCTGATACAAAAAAATACGTTCCTCTTTTTTCCCGGCCAAAAGGTGGCGCCAGTCTGAGAGGAGTCACAGTGCCATGGCACTTAGCACTGAGCTGAGGTGAGTGGCCGGCCGGCCAGCTGGCCGGCTGGCTATGCAGTACCTAGATTTAGCGCGCTACGCTGGCGCGGAAGCGACGCGAGGCGAGCTAGCAGTCGACGGTCCTCGCCTCGGCCTCACTCACATGCACGCTCGTGCCGTTACATGCATACTACATCGAGAATTGAATCTACGCCTGACTTGCTGAATGATTAACGTGTGTTTTACAACGCTTTTCAACAGCGATGTTGTGGGGTAAGTTTGATGTCTGACTTCTTGTGATCGACATGCTATTTTTTCCTGTTCAAAATGAGTATTTTTTGCCGTTTACTAGTATCTCGAAGTTGACATAGTATTTTTCCTCTTTCAAAACATTCCCGTGTTTATAGCTGGCTGCTGACCCATCTAAAAAGGGGATTGATGTGACTTTTTGTTCATCAGGTCGGCAATACTTCGTGCTTTACGCAGTGATCGCATCTAGTGCGGACGGGGACTTTTTCGGACCGTAGATGCACCGTTGTTGACGATCTCTGCGGAGGTGCAGGGTCAGTCCCATATATTGAAATTAGCGTTGTTCATTCGCTCAATTGGAACTTCGTGATATCGTGTGTTGTGTACACTTCTACTTCTACGAAGATACTCAGCAGGATCCATAAGTCAGGATGTAGTGCTAAGGAGTTGAACTTAGGTGCTCATTTGCAGTGCATGCTTGTTGGTGCATTAAAAATATATGGTGAGAGTAAAAATCTTGTTCCTCAGTCTAGATGCTGAGTGGAAGAGCTCCCTTAAAGGCCTCCAATGAAGTGGCTTCAAGGGCGTTTTTAGGAAGCCCATTCCAAGCAGTTACTGTACGTGGAAAAAATGAGTTCCGATAGAGTTGGGTTCGGGTAGGAATTGCCAGCAACTTGTTTGGATGGTACTGTCGTGTGTTGCTAACAATCATGGGTGATGTGTAGTGCTGTGCATTGATGGCTGCCATGTTGTGCTGAATCTTGTACATGAGGAAGAGGCTAGCAGCATTTCTTCTCCTCTCCAGACTTTCCCATTTAAGCTGTTCAATCATGGCAGAGACACTGTCTGGACAGTAATACCTCTGGAGGGTGAATCTTGCCGCTCGCCTTTGGATGGCTTCTATTTGGGAAATGTGTTTGTTTGTATGTGGGTTCCAGACTGAGCTGCAGTATTCTAGGTGTGGTCTCACTAGGGAGAAGTATGCTTGTTGGCGGATCCTTTGCGAGGTCTTTCGTAGGTTTCTGCTGACTAGTCCTAGCATCCGATTGGCCCGGGATGTGATGTTGTTGATGTGACTTTGCCAGGATAGGTTGGATGAAAAAGTTAACCCTAGATACCGGAGATCTGATACAGATGCAAGGGGAGTGTCTCCCAGGGTGTATGTATTTCTGATGGCTTTGTGTCCAGTGTACAGTGAGTCAGTGTAGGCCGGTGGCGGTAGGCCTACAATTGTATGTGGCGATGGCAATTTGTAAATTTGAATTTACAACTTATTCACAAAAATTGTACAGTGTACAATGTGTATGCTGTCTATAATAAACAGGGTCTTAGTCTTCATCTCTTAGCAGTTAATTATTATATGATTTAGGCACCTACTCATCACTTAATACAAACAAGAACAGTATAGATTCAATATTATTATTATTATTAGTTTTTTTCTTTCGCATGGAGAAAGAAGGCACAAGAGCGATTCTAGTATTTGATGTAAACATAATTTTCATGACATGTTTAAGAGTTGACCCGGCTGCAATGTTAACACTAATAGAGTACCAGGCTATTTGAATTTTTCAAGTTGGTATACAGGTTGTCGGTAAATATAGAGATGTATTATTAGTCTTCCGCATCTACAATTTGTAACAATAAAGTTTACGAGGATGTCTGAATGAATGCAATTATTCTCAGAATAATATGAAGAGTTTGTTCGCAAAAACCGATAAGTCCATATTTGCCAAATGGAGATATTTGCGATTAAAGGTCAGGAAAAATAAAGAGAATACTAAGAAAATTTTTGCTTCTTTTGACCATAATTTCAAAAATGCCCTTTTATATGTAGCGACCAATATCTCATTTAAAAGGTGTTATTTTGTACTTTATGACAGAGACCGTACTTGAAAATCTTCAAAAATGGACTTATCAGTTTTTTTGCGAACAGACTCTTCATATGTTTACCATAGTACAGTGCATGTCTGTAGTTTCTCTCTGCTTGAATTGGGGTTTACTCCAACATAATGTTTTCGGACATGTTATTGTGAATAATGGTTTATAATATCATCTATGATTAATTTTCTCTATTTGTGTCACATTGTATATGTAGGTATCCCCAGTACCTGACATCACACCGATGGAACATGCATATTTAAGGTGATTCTCTTCTCTGTGGCCTCCAGGAAAATCTGCATGACATAAACGAGGAGATCTACACTGTCAGTTCTATAGTGTATTTTGTTTTCTTGGATGCCCACGTACCATTCAATCTCTGACAGATTTTTATCAAGGAGAGCACTGCTGTTTTGCAAGCGCTGAGTGACTTCCTCACAAGAATAGAAACAACTGATTAGTACACCTGTCAACTTTTTCATTTCATTGAAAAACCTAGAGCAGTATGTGATCATGATAACCTACCTCAGAAAGGTGCTAAATATGTGATATGATACAAAGGAAAAATGAAGTTGATATACAATTGTAACATATTACAGTATGTTACTGTATATCAACTTCATTCATCTTTACGGTAACATTTTTAGTAAAGAGGATGTACATGTATATTCTTTGAAAAGCACGGTTGTTGTAGTAAATGTGAAGTTCGACCATTACAGATACATCAATGTGTGGAACTATGCAAGATAGTATATGTTAGATTATGTGCATTTAGATTGCTTTGGAGTTTGTACAGATGGCAGAATTATGAGCCCTGATTAAACTAAATATTATCCTTCATGATATTCTTGATAAATGTTATGGAAGCAAGTACATTGTACAGTATGAAGTAGTATCTGGACGTTGAAGGTATGAATTTAATTTGTACATCATCACTGAAGCACTATAAGAGGTTTAGTTAGTACATGTATGCATGTTTTATTGCTAATATTTTGGTTGTGACCCATTTCAGAAGAGGTTTCAAAGATGTAAGAATTCTGTTCGATCAGGAAGATACACAAGGTATGTCACCAAAAGGAATTGAACGGTCAAGAAGGGATAAGGAAGATGAAGATTTTGACACAACAGTTAGATAGATGATACATTACATTAGTACTTCTTCCAAATCAACCAAAATTTTGAACATGTTCGCATTGAACGGGCATGCTCTTATTAGATACCTATAAAGAAAAATTGTGGACCTTGTGAAAGGTAAGATGAGCAGATTTTTATAACACCTGGGGGGTTTCATGTTGGCCTGTAGTCTACCCCAGGGTTGTCAAGTGTTGTTACTGGTAAGGGGTTCGAATACACATTTGTATCATTCACTCAGTCATAACCATGAAGAGAGTGACACACGGATATTTTAAATGTGTATGATACTGCTTGTGTACATGTACTGATACATGTGTATTCAGTTGACAGAGATGTTGGGATGATTAGTTTGCCTTTCGACATTTCAGATAAGATTATATACAGTCAATGCTAAAGTTGGGAATGAAAGATTTCTTCACATAGATGTTTTGCAAGATGCTATAAGGCCAAATCTAATCTGTCTGCTTCGATTTCCAGTAATATTGATGTTTTAAAGTTACTTTAAATTTTTTATCTGTTTAGTTTCCAGTAAGTGTACTTCATACATTGGCGGATCCAGTTAGGACCGCAACTGGCGCACGCCCCCCTTTATTTTTTGTTTAAACAAAAGAAATTAAAAGAAAAAAATGGGGGGAGGGTGCATGCACCCCCCTTTAATTTTGTAAACGCGTCCCCTCTTTACGGAATTCCTGGATCCGCCCCTGCTTCATATGTAGTATGTACACTTCTGAATTGTTGATGCAGCTGCCAGTTCATGTGTTTGAAACATTGGCAGTGTGACCAATAGATACATTGTACTTGCCTTCAAAGTATTTAAGGGCATATGGACACCTTCAAAACATTCTCTGCTGTTTGGACTGTCGATGAAGTTTATATATTTTGTACATGTTTCATTTTGTTTCCAGTAAGTACACTTCATATGTATACATGTACACCTTCAAATTGCTCTTGCAGCTGCCAGTTTACTGTCACCCTCTGTTCATGTGTGTGAAACCTTGGCGATGTGAATACTATAGTAAGTACATGTATGTGTACCTGCCTTCAGAGTACTCAAGGGCATTTGTACACCCTCAAACATTCATGCAGTTTGAACTATTAATGAAGTTATCTCTGTACATGTATCATTTGAGTGAAACCTTGCCAAAAGTGTAGATGGCATGTAATTTACAGAGTATTGCCTCAAAACATTTGTGGTAGTCTTGCTTGATTTTATTCACTTACATAACATTCAAGCCATATTCACAACTGTTTCATGTTTGTGCAACATCGGTATCAGTGTAGTTTGTTTATTGCCAGTGTCAAAATTTGCCGGCATTTTATTTGTACAGATCTGCTCCATACAATGTAGCTCTGCAATTGTTCAAACTACCTGGTACATTCATTTGCTCTTGTCTTATTACTGAGCTTCACCAGAAGAATTTTTTTTTGTTGAAATGTTCACTGTACATCACTGTTGTAGTCAAGACAGACTGATCCTACTCGCGTTCCTACATGTACTCACAAGACCGCTGACAGTTGTACCTTTTGCAGGTCTCTTACATGCCACTTGGCTGGAGACTGAGTCCAATACCACCACCAAAAAATAAATCAAAAATAATTAATAAATGGATGAATAAATAAATGAGAGTTATAAATAAAAAAGAAAAAATGATCTAAAACTGCATTTGACTATACTGCTAAAAAGTAGATAAAACTGTAGACTGCTTATGCAGCTCTTACTTTAGGTATTATTATTTTTTTGTTATGTGTGTGATACATTGTCATGAAGATTGGTGGATACCTTGAAACTTAACTGCGATGTAGTTCTTTCAACACTTACATGTAATAAATAAATAAATATATATATATATATATATATATATATATATATATGGAGATGTATATACATTTATAAAGAAAAAAAACTTGTGGACTGTGCTCCTTTCTCTGTTGTTATTAATGGAAAAAAAGGTATTTTATTAATTGATGAGAATGGCACGTGCAATAATGTATGTAAATTTCTCTGCCTAGTTAGGTAGGCCTATAGTAATAGAGTGAAGTAATGTAGTGAAGTCCTTGGGATCAACAGCTTTCTTTTGTTATATCAAAATGTTAGGTAGGCCTATAGTAATAGAGTGAAGTAATGTAGTGAAGTCCTTGGGATCAACAGCTTTCTTTTGTTATATCAAAATGTTGTTATAACCAAGCATGTAAAAAAAAAGTGGATAATGTAAGCGGAATTTCGATATAATGTAACTGTGTTGACTTTAGTGGAGTGAACGGTATAAGTAGTGGTTATAATGTATTTGAGTGGATGCTTAGGATGCTTTGAATTGAGAGAGAGTGATGTGAATGATTGATGGCAGAATGAAACTGAGAATCAGACACTTCCTGTTGACGAAATCAGAAGGGTGGACAAAAGCAAACAAAACAAACATACATTGTATTATGAATAACAAGAACAAGACATATAATCAAAAAAAGAGGGGGAGAGAGAGAGAGAGAGAGGCCCAGCAAGAGGCTGTAGACTATTAATTAGTACGTAATGTCTAATGACAGACACAAGTACAGTATATCACAGCTAGACGCTCGAAACTGACCACTTGTATTTACGCTGGGGTCGCTCATACAGTTAGACACACACGTACAAAGGCATCGAGGACACACGTCAATTTCTATATGTGGGACAGTACAGTACTTCGCGATTTCGTGCCGAGAAAAAAAGGAATGGCATCCCTATGATATCAGCTGGCTGCTGACCCATCTACAAATCATCACATTACACTTTTAGGTATCATCTTAAAGCTGAATAAATTTCCTTTTACATGATATAATTTTTGTTGGTGCCCCACGATGAAAAAGAAGACTTTTAGGAGAATTTTAGAAGAATATCTGTATCCATTATTTCCGGAACATCTGCAATTAGTTAGCCACGAAGTTGATAATCTTTCATGTCGTTCTTGGAAAAATCAACAAGATAGCATCCAAGTTTTAACCTTTACCTATCAAATAAAAGAAAAATCATGTGAAAACGTAATTCAGTGACCAAGATATGAGCATTTCAAAACGATTCTCCAATCGCGCTCTCTATGACTTGCGGGGTCAACTCGCGTGCGAGGACTTGGATATTCTAGACGGGTTTTTTCGGGCTTGCCGACTGACTGGCTACTCAGTAAATCTAGGTACTGCATGCATAGCCAGCCGGCCAGCTGGCCGGCTATTCACCTCAGCTCAGCGCTAACAAAGTGCCATGGCACTGTGACTCCTCTCAGACTGGCGCCACCTTTTGGCCGGGAAAAAAGAGGAACGTTTTTTTTTGTATCAGAGTGAAATGGTTTCATCAGAGTGAAATGGTTTTATCAGAGTGAAATGGTTTTAGCGCAGTGAAATGGTTTCGTCTGAGTGATATGGTACGCCAACGTGAAATGTATTTTTGTGAAGAGTGAAATGAATTTGTATCTAAAAGTGAAATGTATTTTTATGAAAAGTGAAATGAATCTTTATGTAAAAGTGAAATGTATTTTTGTGAAAAGTGAAATGAATTTTAATTCAAAAGTGAAATGTATTTTTGTGAAAAGTGAGATGAAGTTTAATTCAAAAGTGAAATGTATTTTTGTGAAAAGTGAAATGAATTTTAATTTAAAAGTGAAATGTATTATTGTGAAAAGTGAAATGTATTTTTATAAAAAGTAAAATCAATGTTTGTGAGTGAAATGTATTTGTTAAAAGTGAAATGAATATTGGCTGGAGTGAAATGAATTTTGTATTGTTTCCTTAATGGCGTTCCATAAAGCTGCGCATGAACCATCACCATCTTTACCACCTGTCTTAGCAACCCCTGTCTATAGCTACCACCTGTCTTTTTTTTTTTTTACATTTTCAGCAGTTTCTTGTAAACCCCCCACCACATATTTTCTCCAGATTTGGCAGATAGCATCTTAATGCTGATATGATTGTAATCCCCCCCCACACACACACACACTGCCCAAGGGGGAGCAGTTGAGGCCTCAGAGTCCCTAAACTCTTTATTTATTCTTCTTCTGTCGAACCGAAAAAGATACAGCTTAGGTAGTGCTATGAAGACATTAATGACTGAAATTTCATGTTTGATTATGGCGGATCCAGGGGTGCCCTGATCGGAGGGGGGGGGGGGGTTAGGCCATGGAGGAGAGGAATTTTCCATATTTTCAGCATCCTCTTTAAAAATCTATGGCGGATTTTCACCAAACTTGGCAGATAGCATGTTTTTGGTAATATGATCTTAATTAGTTAAAATGAGCCCAACCCACCCCCCCGCACCGCCGAAGGAGGGGGGGGGGGGAAGACTCAGCATCCCTAAACTCTTTTTAAAATCTTCTGCTGTCAAACTGATCAAGATAGAGCTAATGGCTTCAGACCCCCCCCCCCCCTCCTTCGGCCGTGAGGTGCCCAGATTGAGGGGGGGGGGGTGAGGGCAAGAGGGGAATTTTCCACATTTTCAGCATCTTCTTGAAAAATCTATGACGGATTTTCACCAAACTTGGCAGATTGCATCTTTATGGTGATATGATCTTAATTTGTTAAAACTCAAGAGTCCCCCTCCCCCCACACACACACCGCCGAAGGAGGAGGGGGGGGGGGTTGAAGCCTCAAAGTTTTTAAGCTCTGGAATTTTTATCTTCTTCTGTCGAACCGAAAAATATAGAGCTAAGTTAATGATGAAGACATTAATGACTGAACTTTCACGTTTGATTGTGGCGGATCGAGGGAGGGGTGTCCTTATCGAGGAGGGGGTGAGTGAGGGGGAGGATGGGGATTTGCCACATTTTCTGCATCTTGAGAATTCTTTTACGGATTTTCACCAAACGAGGGAGATAGCATCTCTATATGGTAATAGAATCCCACTTTGGTCGAAGGGGCAACAAGTCCAATTTGTTCCCCTTCCCCCAAAGCGCGGGCTAAGACGAGGGTGATGATAGCCCCCACCTTATGAGCAGACTTGAAATTTCATCAAAGTAGGCCTACCTTTTGAAAAATGTGATAAGATTGTGTTCTACTCCGCTTGGTTGTACAGAAATACCTGAAATTCTGAATTCCACCCGAACGACCCCACCCCTCGTCTCGGCCCCTTTCAAGGGGATGAGATGGGGGGGGGGGGGGGGGGGGCTCCATCCATCACCTCCTCCCACCTTAGGGGCTGGGGCGGTGCTCATTTAAACAAATTGAGGTAATATCACCCGATAAATACGCTACGTGCCAAGCTTTGGCGAATATCTACTGTATAAGGGTTTCACGAAGAAGCTGAATATGTGAAAATTCCGCCTTCCCCTCCCTAAAAATTACATTAATGAATTAACGTAGTTTCTCTAGCTCCACCAATTTTGTATTGAAGGTTTACAATTCATTTTTTTAAAAGCTGAAATGGGGTTCTATTACCCGAGGGATGCTTCTTGAATTTTCAAGAAAAAGATGATATTGTGAAAATTAAGCTTCCTTCCTACCCTTCCCCCCCCCCCCCCCCCCCCCCCCTTTGGGCATTTCCCGGCTCCACAAGGTGATCACCTCTTGGTCCCTGTGATATCGTCATATCAGGGAGGTGAGCCTCCCTAGCCCCTGGCATAGTAGTCGGGGGGGGGGGGGGGGGGGGCATTTCATGCAGCAATCTGTCCGACAACTTTGACGAACAAATTTGCTCTCAGCCAATAAGATGCAAGGATTTCAGTAGCTTTTAACAGTTTATCAGACGAAACATCTGACAACACGCTTCATGAAATGCCCCCAATTGTTGCAAGTTTGTTTGTTTATTTGTTTGTTTGTTTTTGTTGTTGACTCGTGTTCTAGAAGGATATTGAAGTAAAATTTAGCTTGGTTTTGGTTGCCACCTTGGCAACCTTGGGCAACTTTTTTATTAGCCCATTTAGCCTAATTACGTAATAAGCATATTATATAAAATATGTAGGTCCTGATATATTGCTAATTTTAATACAGGAAACCTGAAAATTGGAAATACAACTTTCTTAAGGGTTTTCTATAACGAGGAAGCCATCCATAACTCTAATTTTAAATTTCAAATGATGTAAGTGTCTTAATATCAGAATGAGCAAAATTAGTTAATTTGCATATGTACAATAGTAAAGTATTATGTATATGATCTGAAAATGTTGTTAAGCACTAGGTTTTCTGAAGTTGTGGTTGATTCATATTTTAGATGGGAGAAAGGCCTTCATCCCGCTAGGAAAGCGATCATGGCGATCATGACATCTGTCACAATTACATATAATTATGTAGCCTAGATAATCCATATACACATTATAGGCCTATGACCATGATGACAAAGGATGTCTCAGGATGACAGATTTGTAGAAGCTGTCGACATTTTGTTGTTGTTTTTGTCTTCCTCAGCTTCTGATTGTCTGTGTTCAGTGCATCCCGTTATAACAACCATGGTTATAACGCAATTCTCGTTACAACGAAGGAAAAATCCAGGTCCAATAAATAATCACCTATCACCGATATCTTTATATACTTAACCATTCGGCAATTACAAAATTTCGAGGTAAGGAAAGAAAACTGCCGGTCCGATGACTTCGTTATAACGAGAAGCGCCTGTACACAAACATGCAGTTATACGAGTAATAAAGGATTAATAAGCATATGTAAATGGAGGTGACTGCATGATTGGATAGAAATATTGAACATACATGACATACAAGATGAAATGATAAGGTATAATGTAGATTGAACATATTTTGATTGGACGTGATTTCAACATAACAGTTTTGAAACGTTTGTGGCGATTACAAAAATATAAAACCATCCTCTTGTATCTCTCTGTAGCCTCAAACAAAAATAAAGTGGGAAACTAAAGGGGGGAAATGAACATTTTCGTAAACTCCAACTTCGAATTCATATTGAGTAAAGTCACAAAGGTGATTAAAAGTAATGGACAGAGTTCCTTTATTTCATTCTTTTAATTCAGGAATTTAAGAATTCGTGAGACAAATTCAAGAACCAAAAATTATTTTCAATTTTCCTAATTTGAAATAATAATTCATCTTTCTGTAATACCGTTTCTATTCTGTAAAGTCATTCGAATCTGGCTTTATATTTCTCCATTTTGTAACCTTTCTTAATCTTCGCGGCTACTAAGAAATCAAAGAGGTTATGTTTATTTTTGCACATTAATTTGTGTTGAATTTGTCTTTCGTTCCCATCGTTATAATGGAAGAGCTCTTCGGAAGGATGGCGACTTGTTAATTTTTGCAATTTTTACATTATTATGCCTGTGAAGAGAAAAACGAATGAGTTCACTCATGCGTAAGGTTTTCCCTTTTTATTGACCAGGTTAATAGCCAATTAAGTTACCTTTGATATATTAGCCAAGGTATATACTGGTTCATGCCATCAGACTGCAGTGCAAAAACGAATCGCACTTTAAACTTGTGAAGGGCAAAACTTGATAATGGGTATAAACAGTCATAATGACGCATACAAGAAACCCATGTCACTCAGTTTATTATCTATCAAGAAGAAGGGACGGCGTTGACATCAACACACTCGTATGCGACTAAGGCATACTTTCTCTTTAAACTGTTCTAAGTTTAAGTTCCAATTATTTTCATCCATTCCTCACTGTTTAAGACATTTGCTACATGCCTTGTGCACCCCTTGCTATCACTGGTAAATGTCAAATTACCATCACGACAGATCGCCAATTCGAGAAGCTTCGTGGATCCCTATCAGTCACACCATATTTTCCTATACAATTTAATGTTGTGTCAATAGCGATGAAACATGCAGTCTGTTAACTGAGATTGTGTTGTAGTCGAAACAATTGGTGTCTTCACAATGTTCACTGTTATTCTCACACTATGAAATGATAATGATGATAACGTTTTGTATATATACATTACATGTTTGCTAAAAATCAACTGCAGTATCAGTTTAATATCTAGATTAAAGATGAATCTACGTTAATTTTCTCATCTATACGGTGTTATACACATACACGAAATGTTTTCTTCAAACCACCAGGAAAGTGACTTTAATGAAACATATTTTTTGTCTGTAGAGGGCGCAAACCAATCATGACGACAGCCACTTCAGAGTTCAACTTTGCTCAAGGGCAGGAAAAAGTTACTAGTATGTGTACAGACAGGCATGTTGGGTTTTAAATTCATTGAGATAAGCTGCATCTGTGAGGTAATAATCATTCGCATGCATGCAATCCTTATAAAAGGTACTTGTCACAACGTCCACCTGAGAACAAGCCTGGAATTTTGGCAATATTACCAGAAATAGCAAAATTTTCTCAATGCATTCATTGCAAAATAATCAAATGGATGCTTCCCAATGTGTTCATTGATGGTCCATTCTGGTCACCTGGTCGACGCAAGTTCATTCTTCGTTTGAACATGATTGATAAATTGTATCTAGGGGCCTACACCCATGGACCTATAATACAGGGTCTGTATATCTGCATTGGGCAAGCTTAAAAACGAAACGAGTGAAGAGCTGAGAAAAAAAGAAGTGTCATTTTGTACCAACGTGTGCAGACCTGCTGAGCCAACTTCGAACTGGCTTATACATTGCATATGGAAGGCGGGACCGTATTATGGTATTCCGTTTGTTAGCTATTGTCTATACTCCAATCAGCATACTATTGGAAATACTTTATCTTCTCATTACAAAGATGCTGTGAGAAAATGACTTGTATTCAATCACAGACGGATTAAGACAAAGGAAGCTATAGTGTGAGTTAACAAGTCACCTTCTTGGGTTCTCATCATAAACATGCTGTAAAGCCGCCTATTATGCTAGGTTTCAACTTGTAGGACCTATTTATTATATGCGTCTATGTATAATGTTGAAATATGGAAGATGCAGCCTTTAAATTCTTCGTTTTAGTTTTGCTTGAGTAGTTATTATTTTGACTGTCACCTTGTATAAGCTTATTGTTCCTGTTTGGCGTATGAAAATGGCACGATGGGATCTGTAATGAAAATGGGACATTCAATGATATTGTTGAATCACTCCAGGGACACGTATTATTCTATTCTTTCTGCAAACAAGAATGTATGCTCTTTCACGTGTCTGTATAGCCTTGTAAATAGATGAATGCATGCCTCTCTATATAATACGTAAGCAGTCAAATACTTCGGAGTTCAACAACCAGGAAAACCGTTAAGTGCTTGTAGTCCCGTCTGAAAACGTATGTAGCTCCGAAAAACATCGTGCGATGCCACGAGGGTCAATGTGTTGATTACACAACTGAAACTTGGAGATAAAAAGGTGGACTCCGAGAGGCCAGACTGTGAAAGACACATTGTCTCTGCATGGTATAAACCGGTGCATTGTGACATGTCCCGGGCCGTTATGTGAAAGAAGAAGTTCGGATAGTAAATATCGAAATGAGCAAGGACAGTGGACATCCATATTTGCCCACCTTGATTAGTGAAGTCTGTGAGATCAGTTTTATTGACCGTAAGTGCAATATGAATTTTAAAGGAGTCTTGCCCACAAATTTTCGAACCACGTCAACAACATTATGTGAACCATAATTGCACGCACGTTTGAAGGTTGTGACCTCGAGTTAGCAAAGTCATGCCAGTCCCATGCCTTATAATCAATATCTTGATTGCTTATCGAAAATAAATGGGGCATTCTTAGCATGTATATTATAGCAGTCGACCTGCTTTTCACCCTTATCAAAGTTGATTTGAAGTTTAGAAGCATGATGTCAAACTTAAAAACAACGATGCAGTGCGAGCAGAACACTGAACACACTTCGACTTTGGGAGACCAATCTCCTGTTTAATTTTATTGATTGAGCGAGGCATGAAAAAATTTTACAGGGTTTACTGGCTCCCGAATCTTCTTCTTCTTCTCTCTCTCTCTCTCTCTCTCTCTCTCTCTCTCTCTCTTTTCTCCCTTTCTCCCTATTCGTTCTCTTGAAAAAAAATGTAAATGGAACGAAATAATGCATTCGGAAATAAATTTGCAAACAAATGCAATATAATTTCATGTTGTACAGGTCTATTATTCCGATGATTTAGTTGTTGAGAACATCGAATGCCAAATATGCGTATGTTTGTGAGTTATACTGTTCTACATCGTTGTAACAAATATAGAGGATGAAAATTTCCAGCTAAATGTAGTTAATAGAAATGGTTCATGAATACCACTCAACACAACGGCTGAGTATTTGAAGATTCGGAGATCAAAGTTCATGTTCGAATCTCTCAGAGAAACAAAAAAGATAAAAGGGACGCTGATATCCTAGATCTTGGTAAATCAGATCTCTTACTCACAAAGCATAATCACTGGACGCCATTTTGCAGCTTGTTTGTGGAGCTTAAGTCAATATTTCGTTCCAACAAAGTTCTTAAACTGCATATAGATAACGAAGAGGCCAGTGTCACGTGCAGGATGGCGTGGAAACGGCTGAGAGAAGACTCTTAAGCGACTCGGAAAAAAAAAATCCGATGAAAACTAAATCGAGATTTTCTTGTATGAGTTAGTGCATTTCTTTTACAGAATAATGTGCCTTCGTCGATGTATTTTGCTGTCTCTTGCCCTGTTCTTCAGTGTGCACTCATTGACTTCTTTTAGCTATGCTTTCCCAGGAGCTGTTTTCATCCGCCATTATGATCCGCAAAACGATACGAAACTTAACAGTTAAAAAAAAGAACAGCAGTAATTCATTCAGGCGAGATTTTTTTTAACGTGATAATAAAGATTATTAGTTGATTGTCAGTTTCGTTCTTTTGTACATAATCACAACGTCCTTTAATGGAAAGGTTTTCTTGTTTTTATACCTGTGGATCTTATTCGTTTGCTCTTTAGTCCATGATGTGTTATATAGTTTATGTCTACGGTATAATATTCAAATTAAAGTTAAATATAAAAAGTGCGTGTAGCAAGTCTGTGAATTTCATGTATTGATTTGTCAGTGTTCCTTGGGGGCAACATGATGGGTTCACATGCCTACGGGCGATACTTTTGTGTGCCCTGACCCACATGTTGTCATCCGCACCATCATTACCTCTATCATTTTGTGTTACATGTAACAGTACTGTATATCCTTTTGGAATGTTCACTCTAGTTTTTGTTTATGTTTGTTTTGATTGTTTATGATATGTATGTTCTTTATCTGGTCATGCTACTATACTTACAATAATAATACTTCTTTCGATAGAAAATCAAATTGCCTTTTTCTTTCTGAAAACGAGTACTACGCTAATTTAGTGTGTGTAATATAGGTCTCCATAGAATCCGATGATGTGCATTCAGCGAGCAAGATAGTAAAGGGACTCAAGTCATGTTTTCTTTGCATGGCACCCTATCCTCTTATTCTGCTTCCAAGTGATTTCTATCGAGGCATCCATTAACTTGAGTTCAACGTGCACCGTTTTGGACTTGTATTCTATTAATATGAGTATTAGTTTCATATTAGAACTCGAAAGCTACTCAGCGAAGCATTTATTGCACTGCGTCGTTGTGATGATGTTCACTGCAAATTGTGGTTTGCCAATGCAAGTCATGTATTCTAATCCAAAGGAATTGTATAATGATGTTATAAAGCATTGTCGGATATTCAGCACCTGGATCACGCGTAATCTTGCATGTTTTGTCATAGCACCATTTCATTAAAAAATGGCTTTCATAACAACTCTTGCTAGAGTAGCAAATGTCATGGTAACGACAAAAATGCAGCTTCCTGATTCACTGTTGACATGGGAAGTTGATATTCTAGCACGACTTACTATTCTTACATCTCTTATGATATTTGGCCATTGATGAAAAATGTCTAGAAGATTACCATGAAGGATAAAATAAAGTTGGACCTACCATTTAAATCTCTAATACTAGTAAGGAACATGATTTTAAAAGGTTACTAGAAGAATCAACTGATCCCATCACAAAATTAAGTATCGCTTTTAAAGCATTCTCATTTTCTTCTTTTCTTTTTTTTTTAAAGGAGGGAGGCTTATCAGTAACATGTATCTTTCATTCAGATAACATACAAAGCAAGAAACTAGCAAGACTTTTCCAACATTCTAGATATTAGACATTAAATTTCTGTATGTCTATACAGTTTTCGGAAAGACCAACAGATGTGAAAGAAGAGAGATAAAAGATCATTGCGATGTGTCCTTACGTAAGTAACAGATGCAAACAAACGTATATACATGGCAACAAAAGAGGTCTAAATTATGTATAACAGTTTTGACTTTATCTTGTGTATCGCCTTCATGATAGCCACAAAAGGGGTGTGTCGTTGGTTACACGGTCCGACCTGTGTTTTTCTGTGAAGTTGATATCGTCATGGATTACGTAAGAGAATTACATATATAGAGTGTATAAAACTCGTGGAATCTCACATCTTCCAGTCTTTCGTCACAGTGAAGACCGGAGTGTCATACACCCTTCAGTCATCACTGGATAATTCCTATCTTATATTGCAAATAATTATACGTTTATTACTATTTGAAAATGGCTGCTTTCGGGAGACTCGCCCGTAACCCTTTCTTCATCATTCTGACTGTATTATGTTCACATCTTGCAGACAGTCAATACTCCTACCCATCAATCTTCAACGATCCTGATCGGGATACTTTAATAAATGGTTCTTTTCCCGAGGGATTTGCCTGGGGTTCCGCCACCTCGGCTTACCAGGTCGAAGGTGGTTGGAATGAAGACGGTAAGGGAGAGAGTATCTGGGATACCTTCTCTCACGACAACAGGATTGCGTACGGGCAGACTGGCGATGTAGCCTGTGACAGCTACCACAAGTATGCCGAGGATGTCCAGCTCGTCAAAGCCATCGGTCTGTCGCACTACCGCTTCTCCATCTCCTGGCCGCGTGTTCTTCCCGACGGGACGATCTCCAACATCAACCAGGCCGGTCTTGATTACTACTCAGACCTGATCGACGAGCTGCTAGCGAACGGCATCGAACCGGTAGTGACGCTGTATCACTGGGACTTGCCTCAAGTTTTGCAAGACATCTACGGTGGCTGGGAGAATGAAACGTTGGCTGATCTCTTCAACGACTACGCCGATCTCTGCTTTCAGACTTATGGATCACGGGTAAACAATATCATCATCTCGTCGATCATTATTTCATATTTCTGTCAAATCAAACCTCAATAAAAATACCGCAGTTTCGTAAGTTATAACATAACTATATGAATTGTTCAAAATAGGTGTTAAAGTGTAATGCACAACAATAAATGTAGACTTCTACACCAAACATTTATAAACCAACAAATAAAAAAAGGGAAAAGAAATAGAATAAGAATGGGAGTATTTTCGCCATGAATTTTTGCGATGCCTTTTCCCCCCACTCAGTTTCATTTCCCTAAATTGCGTTGTATTGTGTGCTTTTTAGGTCAAGCTTTGGATTACATTCAACGAACCATATGTTGTAACATGGCTTGGATATGGTATTGGTGTTTTCGCCCCCGGTGTCTACGATCCTGGATACGCCCCTTACAGAGCGGCTCACACTATCATCAAAGCTCATGCTAAAGCTTACCACACGTATCGGGACAACTACTACCCTTCGTATGGCGGCAAGGTATCCATCACTCTTAGCACAGACTGGGGAGAACCGGAGGACCGGAACAACCCATCCGACGTAGCCGCCGCCAACAGATACATGCAGTTCACTGCAGGATGGTGAGTCTACCTTGACATAAGACAAAGTTGCAAAACGCACTGTAGACGGTTACTTGCTCGGCAGCCATTTGGCACCATTATTTTCATAGGTGTGAGTTTGCATATCCTGACTACTTAAGGGTGCACGTATTACTAATGTTCTAAAAACATGTTGTTAGATCAAACACTTAGGTAAAAAGGTATGACAGGTATGATCACAGTTCATGTGTAACTAAATGTTACGAAAGGATCACTGATGACAGATATTATAGGAAACATCAATCCACTCCAGCTCGAAAATCATGCAATTTAAACAAAAAAATTGACAGTCATCTCAAAGCTAACTGTAGCAACTTACGGAGGTAGTCCAAGTCTGAGACCTCATGATTACGACAACATCAGCTGAAGAAAATTTAATGATGCAACCATAATAAAATCATGACAACCATCGCTTGTATACAGCCATATTTCTGGCAGCTAGCGCAAGTGTGTGACAAGTTTTTGGTTCTTTTGACCAAATTGAAAACATTGTCCAGATTATGGTTGATGGCCTATTTGCACTTGGTCACATGTTATGAAGTAACATCCTCACTAGTAACGATGTAACACACTTTGCGTTACAGGTTCTCCCACGCAATCCTGAAGAACGGTGACTACCCGGATGTGATGAAGTGGCAGGTTGGTAACAAAAGTCTGGCTCAGGGCCTAAGCCAGTCTCGTCTGCCGGAGTTCACCGAGGAAGAGAAGGCGTTCAACAGGGGAACTGGCGACTTCTTCGGTCTCAATGCGTACACCAGCACTGTGTGCAGCGAGCAGATTAATACTGATGGCCCAAATTACGAGGGAGATCAGGTAGACATCCTTCGTATATTTGTCAGTATGTCTGCATGAGTATGTAGACCCAATGAATTTGAATCGTTGATAAAATTAGATAGTTTTAAAAGGAAAATTCGTTCACTGAAAAAGGCAGTTCAAATGCACATTTTAATCAGAAGAATAAGATGTCATGGCCATTGTCTAGCAGCAGGTATGGCAAAATGGAGAAATCATTATCATCTGATCAATATTTTGCTGATAGAAGGAATCTACTCACCTCTCTACCGATATTTATGTTGATTAAACAGTTAGGCCCTACTCATAAATTATGTGCTCCATGGACTTTTACTATCAATTGGATGTGACTTGGAAAAGCTACAAATCACTAATATTGGTTATTGGTTTGCATCTATAACGTATTTATTGCACAATCAGCTATATGGTGACACGACATTTGCTCCAGCGACAATTAGGGCCCCGTCACACTACAGCGAATGCCCAACGAATGCCAAGCGAAACCCCAACGAATAACTTTTTTATTCGAAAATGTGAAGACAGTTTGCATATCTGACGTTATTTGAATTAATTAGCTATTCGTAGGGATTCACAGAGATACGCTGGAGATTTTGGACATGTTTTAAAAAAAGAATCGGCTCCAGCGTATCTCTGCGAATCCCTACGAATAGCTAATGAATACAAAGAACGCCAAGCATGTTACGAACTATTCCAGTATTACCAACGGATGTGAACATTATCTTCGAATTTTCAAATTTATTGGACATTCGTTGGGCATTCGTTGGGCATTCGCTGTAGTGTGACGGGGCCTTTACTCCGGTATTATTTTCTCCAAGGAGTAAGGGTTATAGGGTTAAGGTTGTGATTTGATGATATTATTATAGTTTCACGTGAGGATTAGGATTTATAAGGTAGGATTGTGTTTCAGTGGGTTGAATTATGTTTGGCTTAGCTTGCAGATATTTCGTTGATCAGTGTTATTGTCGTAGGAGCAAATGTCATGGAACCCAGCTGTATATGCCACTGAAACCTTTTAATTCTTTTTGACTCAACTATGAATTCCAGGACGTTTCCAGATACCAACCGGACAGCTGGCCAAGGTCGGGGTCAGACTGGCTCCGCCCGGTACCCTGGGGTCTGAGGAATCTTCTCAACTGGATCAAGGACGAATATGACAATATCCCCATCTACATCACTGAAAATGGCTTCTCCACGCCTGATGAATACAATCTCAATGACGATGGGAGAATCACCTACTACAACGCCTACATCAATGAGGTGTTGAAAGGTACGATGAAAAAGAGTTACGGCGTGCATATTGATAGTCCATGCAAAATACCGTACATTAAATTAGATTTGAACTTTCACTTTTTTTTGACAGAATGCACAAAGGAATATGTGAAATTTGACATGCATTTAATGGAATGATACACAGGAATCAAAGAATAACTTCATGTTCATATATGCAGTCAGTACAAGAAGAGGCATAATAATATTCAAACTTGTATATTCTGCGAAAAAATAGAGGTACCCACTTTTAAAAGAGACATAATATGCTATTATACATTCACCAATATTGGCCAACAATAGTGTTGACGTTGTGCAGTAAATGGATGGTGCTCACCTGCATTCATATTTTTTTGTAAAGACCAGAGAATGGAGGGTCACGCAGGGTATAAGGAAGCTAACGTTGACATGGTGGAAAAAAAAGGATGACCATCGTCAATCACACCCCGATTTGCTTAATGACAATGCATTAAACATCATTTTGTTGTTGTCATTGTTTTCTACCCTAGCTTACAAAGAGGACGACGTGAATGTAGCCGGTTATTTTGCCTGGTCACTAATGGACAACTTCGAGTGGACTTCTGGCTATACCCAGCGCTTCGGGCTTCACTACGTCGACTTTAACGATCCAGAGCGTCCGCGAACACAGAAGGACTCGGCAAAGTGGTTGACCGGTGTCGTCGCTGAGAATGGTTTCAACACGGGCTCGTTCGCTTCCCGGATGCAAGGCTCCTTGATCGTCGTTTGGCTTCTTGCTGCAATCTACGCCTTCGTGGCATAGACCACTTCCATGGTACTACAGATGACTGATTATGAACTGAGTGAAACGCTGCTGCCATGTGCATGTGCTTTCCAAATGATGGGGTTGTTATGCTCAAAGAGGACATGTTGTGATGGATCAAAGTCTGTAATTCGGAATTCCTCTAACGCGCATGCATTTTGAATACGCATGTCATGTATGTCTCTTAACTACTTTATCTCGTGTTTTCTTGACAGCAATAACTTTCGTATAACTTTCGTGACGTTTTTACACGACACCCAATTCTTTTTCATTTCGTTTTCATGAACCGTCCAATTTCTAATTTCAATTTAAAACAAAATTTAAAGAAAAACGTCCATTCACCTTGTCATATTTCTATTAAAAACTTATGAAGGATCATGTCCTTTTATTTATGTCTTAAATGCCATCAATCATGTTTGCGTATATCAAGTAGATCTCATGCGTGAGTTCGTATCGCTGACTGAATGTGATTAATTGAAGACGCATACCAAAATCTAAAAAGCAAATTTAAATGTTTGATTTAAACAAGCTCCCTGGGAAATAGTGATGACAAATATCAATTCTTGTAGCTGTGTGCTTATCATATTTGCTGCCTTAAAGTACAATGTCGATTTCAATAGAGAACTCTATTTGACGAACTTACTTCCATACTTATACAACTACTTGTATGCATTTTTTGCATTTTTTTTTTTTGGTGTTCAAATAAAGATTTTATATGCATTGTTCGATCAAAACAGAGAGCATGGGATTCAATGCAATGAGGGATTGCAAGAAGAATTTCGATTTGATTTTTGTTGATCATCTTGTTGGTTCATGTACAAGCATCTCATAAATTTTGAAAGTGAGAGGGACAAACATGTGCAAGTGTGTTCCAGGCCAGAACACAAGTCTGCGCAGACAGAGGACAATTAGGCCTAAAATGTTAAAACTCTCAAGCATATAATTTCTCGCAGAATCCCTTTACGTTTCTTTGATACATTTCCTTGGAGTGCAGTGTAACATATTCGTAAGAACAGTGTCGAGTTCTTTATTGTAGAATTTTGTTATAAATTGTGACATATGACTTCCAATCACTTTGTTACTTGGTTTACACTCGGATTTCTAGTGATGCGTGAGAGAGAAGTGTAATTAGTCACGTGGTGTATTTTGTCTCCGGTGAAATAAGTTCCCCCTTTGTTCGATAGTTTGAATGTGTGAGTGTGTCTGTGCGTATATGTATGTGTATATCAGCGTTTAGGTTTGTGGTAGTGGGTGTGTCTGCAGGTCATTGCGAGAAGTTTAAACATAGTGAAGTATCAGTATCAGTATCGGAAAGGAACACCTATATAATATCACGCATGGATGTTAACCTATTGTTGAGCTACCATTAGAATTTTGACAAACTTCGTCAGCAGATCAAACATTTCTGACGGTCTTCTAAAAGAGGGAATAATAACACTTTGTTTATGTAGGCCTATAGGAAATTATAATCTATAACAAATGGTTTCATGGAGAAAAACTAAACAAGGGAAGTTGTGTTCACGTAAGACATAAATACTCTTGTCAAAGTTCATGTTGAGCATGTACATGTATAATTACAACGAGCGAGTAAACTTTGTGCATGGAGGAGGTACTGAAAATAGCACGCTGTATACAGTTCTTTAAAAAAAAAAGATTACATCACTGCATCGCCTTAGAGGCGCGAAATGACTAGGCTAGAGAGGGAAAAGGGTACATAATACGACATTGTTTGATTTCTCTCCATGATTATGATCATCGAACTTTATACTCATATCTAAAAACAATTAAATACTGGTCTTAAACAGCTACAAAAAAGAGCGACGTTGTTCCGGGAGGAGGCTGGATAAGTGAAAAGGAGGTATCCTCCTTTAAACTGAGTGTTGTCACATCCTACTTTGGAACGAGTAGTGGCCAAATTGTAAGAAATGACAACATGTGCCTGCAAGGCAAGGAAGCTACCTATCGTGTGAATCATTAATCTTAGCTGTGTTAACATTGCGGGCCCTTGTCCAGCAGTATCGGCCTCCTCGTTAAACATGGGTAGAGTCGCACCGAAGAACCAGATGTCATAATATCTAAACCAAGAGGCTTTGACAAAATAAATGGCTAAGAAGCGACCCGAGAGCAATAGGAAAGAAATTGAAATGAGACACGTCGAGAGACAGAAATCAAAAGACAGAAACATGTTTTCACTTGGATACGTATAGAGCTTGCACAACAGAGAATAGAGAGGGAGAAAGACAGAGAGGGAGACAGAAACCAAAAGAATGCGTGAAAAGTACAGAACAGCTATAAAACACTATAGATTAAAAGTGTGAGGGAGTTTTTCGTTTAAAGTAAGACAAGGCTGTCCGAAACAGCATTTTGGATATCAAGAGTCAAAGAAGTAGCCCACAAAGGGTTTCAATCTATCTGTACTCAAGGATGAGAACCCTGCCCATGTATATTATTAGAGCACCCTTACGGACAAGATGTTACATCCATGTGCACTCTTACAACGCTCTCTTGACCAACACTGGATGTGTAGCGCAGGTGCCACAGTAATAACAACAACCTCTGTATGGGAGAGAGCTGATACGATCGAGATTTACCTAGCTAAATGAGACCGCTTTATTGTCATTATCATCTTGCCCACTCTATAAAATAATCAGTAAGTTTACATCCTCTATAAACGTATTTACAAGATGTTAACTGCGGCTACTTGTTGGATGTTAAAGTTCACCAAGTAAATCAGTTAGGAAGAATTTCTTTCAGTTATTTAAGATGTTTTTTTACAGATATATACATCGCATTTCAAAATATGTTCCATGCCTAACAAATCAGTCCGACAAATATTGACGGGCTTCTTCCTTTTCAGTAGCTGGAGACAAATGGAAGGATGATTGTCATCTTGCAAACTCATTTCATTTTACAAACACTCGTGAATTAGCGAAGACAAATTTGATCATAATATCACAATCTATTGTCGCTTCTGTTTACACGCCTTCGGCACTATACCTTGAACTTTACTTATCGGGGGTTCTATCATGTCTATAGGTGGTACCTGTAATGGACTGCCCTCTCGAAGTAGCCTCCATCAATTGCATGCATTTGAGTTATATGGGGCTTGTGCAAATCACCCTCCCCTATCAATCTGATTGGTATTGTTTGACTTTGATACACCCACTTAAAGTTCAGTTTGCTTGGAAGCGGCGCTCTTGTCTTGTCACCACAAACGTCATGGCATAACCCGACCCATTCGCGCCCCTCGACATTATTTACGAAAAATCTTCCACCTAAGCAACTGTCGACCATTAGTTTGGGAGAGGAATCTCACAGAGAAATCACACAGAAAATTCTAAAACTCTTATACTTTATCCAGGGACATGGGTAAACTATCATTTCAGTATCCCTTCATTCTTCTAGCTGCTGTAAGCTTGCACTTGGCGTGTGGTCAGTATTCCTATCCTTCAGTCTTCAACGACCCTGATCGTGACACCCTAATCACCGGTACATTTCCTTCGGATTTTGCCTGGGGTTCCGCTACCTCTGCCTACCAGATAGAAGGTGGATGGAACGAGGACGGTAAAGGAGAGAGTATTTGGGACACGTTTGCCCATACTCCTGGTAAAATCGCCAATGACCAAACTGGAGACGTGGCCTGCGACAGTTACCACAAATATGCCGAGGATGTCCAGCTCGTCAAAGCCATCGGTCTGTCGCACTACCGCTTCTCCATCTCCTGGCCGCGTATTCTTCCCGACGGGACGATCTCAAACATCAACCAGGCCGGTCTTGATTACTACTCAGACCTGATCGACGAGCTGCTAGACAACGGCATCCAACCGGTAGTGACGCTGTATCACTGGGATTTGCCTCAAGCTCTACAAGAATACGGTGGCTGGGAGAATGATACGCTGGCTGATCTCTTCAACGACTACGCCGATCTCTGCTTTGAGACCTATGGTTCTCGGGTAAACATTATCTATAAAGTCACGTTCCAGCATTAACTCAAAGATTGGCACTTACAATATAGTGAATAGAACAATATATGACATAATAACTGGGTCGAGATGAAAGACTATGATGGCCTCTGCATCAGGGATGGCAGATTGCCTGTAAATCGAATAAAATAATTTAATGTGAGGAGTGAATACCAATCTAAAAGAAATGACGACATTTCCTTTTCTTTGGTATCATTTTCAAACATTGTGCTTGTATCAGCCGTAATAAATGATTCCCCTCCAATCTCGTTCATCATTAAAGTTCGTAGACACAATATTGTTAGCAAACGCGTGAGAAAATGAACAGAAACACGAACAAAGAAAAGTATTCCCATGGAATGACGAATCGTTTCCATTTTGATATTAACTTGATATTGATTTTGATATTAATATGAGTTAGATTCTGTTCGGCTGCAATCAAGTTCTCTAAGTTCCTTTAAGCAAAATCTAAAAGCCAATTTTTTAAAATCTTATGTATAGTTACTTGCTGTGACCATTTTGATATATCTGTTCTTATTCTCAATGATGTCTCGCTCGGGTGTCTTTATTTGACTTCATTTGATCACATTTCTTTGACTAATAGTGCAATTTTATGGAGCATTGAATCCCTGAGTTTTACCTTGACCATCATAAACTATTTCGTACATTCTGTAGAGTTTATTATTATCTCGACATACCGATTTTCGCTTGTGTTTCGTCATCTTTCGTAATTAGCATGTTGTACTAAACGCTTATATTGTTTCTTTGGAACCTACATTCTACAAGCATTGCTTTTTAGTAGGTTCCTCATATTTACACATCATTTTATCACATGTCCTTATACATTTGTGAAATTATGTCTAAAATTGAATGTTGTGTTATACATATTTTACTCCGAAATCAAATGGAATATGAAGCCTGAATATGGAATGTGGAATATGGAACTTGAATTTAAAAAAAAAAAACAAAAAAAAAAACTTCTTACTTCGTTGAGTAAAGATGGGGGAATTTTGAGATTTCTGGAAAGATGATATAAAATCGTTTATTACACTTTGTATTCCTTATCACGCTTGTTGGCTGTTTATAGCAACCACCACGAGGCGCTAGAAAAAGGTGTGAGTTCTCTAAAATATTGATTCTGTAAGCTGTCTTCTCGGGCTACAGAAGAGGAACAAGAATCAACATCATGAACTGGGTTATCATCAAAATGTTATCGACAATAAGAGCAATTACTTTGTAGCAAACACGTTTCATTCATGATTTGCTGCCATGTTTGTATTTTGTAAAGATATTATGACCTCTTTTTGTAAAAATGCTCCTAGGATTACGCGAAACATTAATTTGATAAGTACTGAATTTAATATCATACGCTCAATCAACTTGTAACACACAGCAGGTAACAAATCACGGTGTGCTATACAGCGTGTCCCAGAAAAAAAAACGAAACCGAGTTTCCTTGCAATTTTTTACTATCGAAATCGTAAATTTTCTTTTGAGATATACATCAATGGAAAGATGAACTTTTCTTCTTTCATTTGATGTACATCTTAATGTTCATCGTTCATGCATGACTGAGTGAGAACAACGAACAGTGGTGCTATTAAAATTTCATTTGCACGCGCAAATGGTGACTTTAAGTGAATTTTTCGGACTTTTAACGTTACGTTTTCGAAAAACAAAGTTCATAACCAAAATATCCATGTTTTCTTCAGTCTAATAAGACCTTATGCGTCAAATATGAATAAAGCATGCTTGAGAAAAATGGGCATGAAAACATGCTTCATTTCTACCGATTCTACGGATAGTCGAAAAACAAGCATTCAGCTCTCCCGATATATCATTAGACAATGGGCTCACCAGCGCAATTGAAAACAATGGCAGTGCTACAGTGAATGTTGTTCGGGGGAGGGGGAGGTATTTACAGAGAATGCTGTATGAGACGGAAAGCCCTTTGTTGTCATTTATTTAGAATAAGCTATGAGACTTAAGCAATAATTGAAGACTAATATCGTGTGTATTCTCACGCTGCATGCAGTCCATTGGCTATGGGAAATCAACGTTACAACAATGGTACTGTACACATTTTGGCTGCGTTTATCAACTTTCCCCTGTTTAAACGGCTTTCCAAAGCCCTTTCCAAAGCCCTTTCCAAAGCCCTTTCCAAAGCCCTTTCCATAGCCCTTTCCAAAGCCCTTTCCAAAGCCCTGTAGGACCTACTATTAATGTGCCGCTTGTTTTCATAAGCTGCGTTTATCAACTTTCCCCTGTTTAAACGGCTTTCGAAAGCCCTTTCCAAAGCCCTTTCCAAAGCCCTTTCCAATTAAAGTCCTTTCCAAAGCCCTTTCCAAAGCCCTGTAATATTAATGTGCCGCTTGTTTTCTAAGAAGGGACGGCGAAAAGCAATTACCATCATAAAGACATATCTTCCTTTGAGAGTGACGAGTCATGATGCAATGCCACATGAATCAATTGTCTTCCTATTTGTGAGGCAGCTCCAGTTTAGCACATACTTCAAATATTTCTGAGTGGCGGCATGAGACTTTGGCTGCGTTTATCAACTTTCCCCTGTTTAAACGGCTTTCAAAAGCCCTTTCCAAAGCCCTTTCCAAAGCCCTTTCCAAAGCCCTGTAGAAACGGCTTCCAAAATATAGTTGCGTTTATCAACTCTCTTCGCGAACACAATAACTGGCCTGTCGCTGAACAGCTGAATTGCGCAATTTGACCCGAGGAGAAGAGGACTGGTCATATAAGGCGTGCATTGTTCGTAACTGCAGTACAATACTACAAAGCCGTTTCAAAACAGCTTTGCGTTTATCAACTTCAAAAGGCTTTTACAAACAGGTTTCTGAAAACCTGTTTGGGAAACCTGTTTGGAAAGCCACAAATTTGCGGCTTTCGAAAAGGCTTTCCGAAAGGGCTTTCAAAACAGCTGTGCGTTTATCAACTCGTAAAAATTCCTGGAAAGCTGTTTGGAAAACCTGTTCCTGCCGAGAAAAGGAGTTGATAAACGCACCTTTCGATGATGTGCATACATCAATCTTATCTCACTGTTTTCATTCCTCTCTACATTTTCCTCACTCGTGGTTCATCCTTCTTCACTGACAGGGTTTTTAAGTTTTTGAAAGGGGAGGTGAAGCAGAAAGAGAGGTAGGTCACTTTATCTATCACTGAACTTGCGCTTCTAACATTTCAAAGGTACAAGTGCAGGGCACAAAGTCGTCTTCTGGGTTGTTGTTGTTGTTGTTGGTTTGTTTGTTTTTTTGTTTGTTTTTTGGGGAGGGGGGGGGGGGGCTCGGAAGGATTTTTCGGTCGGTTATTCCCCTCCCCTTCAACATTCCGCTGATGAACACCCTTTGCTCTGTGGTTTGTTTTATGGTCAGGCAAGCTCACGATCATGTGCTAATTTACGACCCTATTCCAAACTGTCTGTAACATTCCCTTTTACCCCCACCCTTCATGTTTGTGTAAATTCATTGAAGCATGAAGGCCATTGTTATCTGCCAAGTCGGGCAGGTGCTGGGAAAGCTAACTGGCTCCTATATGATCCATCTTTCTGGGTAAAATGGAAGCATATTTTCAAATGAAGTTTTCTCGAGCAGGCGTAGATCATTTTTTACACATGAGATGTCATATGAAAGGAAAAAGAATGGATACTAAGGCTATGATTTTATCTTTTTTTTTTTTTGCAAAAGATTGCCGAAACAGCCTGAAAAACTCATTCAAAGTTGCCACTTGCTCGTGCAAATGAAAATTTAGTAGTATTACTGTCTATAGTGTTCTAACTCAGTCATGCATGAATTATGAACAATGAGTTGTGCATCAAATGAAAGAAGAGATGTATACCTTTCCATTCATGCACATCTCATTAAGCAAATATATGATTATGATCGCAAAGAATTGCATTGAAACTCGGTTTCGTTTTTTCTGGGACACGCAGTATAGCATTTAGGCATTAACTTTGGTGCCCGCAGTAAGTTCGTGGTACACAATGATGAGACAAATAGAGATGCATAATCATCTGTCTTGATACTCCTCCCTTAAAAAACCCAACAACAACAGCAACAAACGAACAAAAAACAAACAAACAAAACGACGACTTCAACTTGTTGCTGCATGATTTTTATTCCAAAATATGTGCCATGTTTAAGGTCAACCTTTGGATAACGTTCAACGAACCGTACGTTGTGACGTGGCTTGGATACGGCGTCGCAGTTTTCGCCCCCGGTATCAACGATCCTGGATACGCCCCTTACAGAGCGGCTCACACTATCATCAAAGCTCATGCCAAAGCTTACCACACGTATCGGGACAAATACTATCCTTTGCAAGGGGGCAAGGTGTCCATCACTCTTAGCACAGACTGGGGAGAGCCGGATGACCCTGACGACCCCCAAGACCAGGCCGCTGCCAGCAGATACATGCAGTTTACTGCAGGATGGTCAGTAGATAAGATGACATTAAAACGAGAGGCATACACTGCTCAATGTCCACATAGATGGGCAATTCTTTATTCTGTAAGGTAAAGAATAGTAAATCGTCTCAAATACAGTAGGGGTGGTGGAAGAGGTGAAGGACAATAAGCAAATGAAACGGAATTCTTATGCTCTCTGTTAATAGCAGAGGGAATCGCGTTTCTACAGATCAACTTAATTAAAGTACAAAGGCCTGTTGTATTCCAGTGTGACTTTCTTCACTTCGGCTATGTCGCGAAGGAGATTGCAGTGATTACAAATTATAATGAAAGTCATTTAGAGAAATGACGTTCACAGCAATGGCAAAACCAAAATTAATTATCGAAGTTTACATTATTATTGTCATCTATGGCATACAGACAAAACTGATAAGAATTTTATGTTTGGCTTGAAGATATACCCTTCGCAGCAAATCCATACTGCCTTAACTTGTAGGATCTTCTGATAATGATCTACAACTGCTTAGTGAAATTTCACTGTTCCTTGTAATCATTGTTTGTCCTGAAAACCTTGTGCATGCTTATGCATACTAAGCTTGTCTGAAAGTACGATCTCTCTATACGGTATATTAGGCCTATAAGCCTATAAGCTACCCATTTAATCAGCGGCGCTTGACCGTGTTCTTTTCAAACATAATTATTGGTGTCTTCTGTAATTTGAAGTACTAGTACATTGTATATCATATTTTCAAGCAAGTGCGTGTGTGTGTGTGTGTGTGTGGGTGTGGGTGTGGGTGTGCATTGAATGAGCCGTATCCGAAGTTCAAGATCATTACGAGATAGCCAAGATAAGCTATTACTCTCTGAGACTCTGTCATCACTCATAATCTAATCATAAATGTATATCAATTATTTTAATAAACAAACTTATATCAAAACATTAAAGAGAATCTGTTTAAGATAGCACACGTTGTGTATAATCAAACTTATATCATATTATAATACATTATATTTAAGTGAAGGGACCGGAATGTCAAGGCAAGCAACCCGCTAGATGACCGAATTAACCCCTATGCAACGAAAACATCACATGCAACCCCATGTCGTGCAGTGACAACCCTGACAATATTTTACTAGTGAAGAATTGAATCGTACAGCAATAAGAGTGAAAGTCAAGGTGAAAAGCGGTTTGAAATACAATACAATGAAATAACCCCATAAGCGCGAGATGAGCACAAGACATGACTTTTTTACAGTAGCCATGCAAGAAGGCGGAGTTCCCCTTCTGCCTCCCTGAAGTAACGGTGACTTCTGTACCTACACCTCACAGGTACGCTCACCCCATCTTCAAGAACGGTGACTACCCGGATGTGATGAAATGGCAGGTCGGTAACAAAAGTCTGGCTCAGGGCCTTAACGAGTCTCGTCTGCCCGAGTTCACCGAGGAGGAGAAGGAGCTCAACAGGGGAACTGGTGACTTCTTCGGTCTCAACGCTTACACTACCACCGTGTGCAGGCACGAGATTAACAACGGAGACCCAAATTACGAGGGAGATCAGGTAAATACAACAGCGCTATCCGCCAGGAAGGGAAAGACATGCAGGGCATTTGTGCTAAAGATTTGTTAAGGGACCATCAGTTCCACTTGCTCCGTTATAAGATAGAGTGTTGTCACTTCGGCCAGCTGACAAACACTACAGAAAAGAAACAAACGATTTAAAGTCTATCAACCACCGTTAATCTGACAACCGACTTCAGCCATTTAAACAAAATCTATCTGCCTTGGGGTTATATTACAAAACACCTCCACCACCCCCTCCAGAACATATTTGCCTGAGTTAACACGAAGTTTGTCAAAACAAAAATTTCCCCTCATTCCAGGACGTGTCCAGATACCAACCAGATAACTGGCCGACGTCGGGTTCAGAATGGCTCCGTCCTGTACCCTGGGGTCTAAGGAATCTTCTCAACTGGGTCAAAGATGAGTATGGCGATCTTCCCATCTACATCACCGAGAATGGCTTCTCAACACCTGATGAATACAATCTCGATGACCAGGGGAGAGTCACCTTCTATAAAGCCTACATCAATGAGGTTTTGAAAGGTGAGTAAAAGCACTAGGTCTATTCGTGCTCTTTTTTTTTTTTTAAATCTGACAAACTAAACTGAGATTGTATTGACAAACAGTCAGTAGATACGGGTGCTATTCGAAAACAAACAGTGCCCGTAGAACTGCTCATTTCTGCCCACGCATGATTTAATCTTTTCAGCTGTCTCTTCTATCTGGGGATACCGACTGCTTTTGTCTTTATTCAACAAACTGTTGGAGTTATCAGGCTATCATGGAGAGCTTGCTCCCAAAAGGCGCTAAATCCATCATTTTCAATGGATTTAGGGCCTTTTGGAAGCAAGCTCTTCATATATATATATATATATATATATATATGTCTGTGTGAATAATTATATATATATATATATATATATACATATATATCATATAAATCATATTTAACATTATTGTTCTTTACTCTGTGCCATTTAAGAGATTAACACAGTATGGACATTGTTTTTAGAGTTCCTTGCCATATTCTTTCAAGTTAATATAGCTCTAGTCCTCATCGATCAGTTTCGAAAGGGGTATGAAATATCACTGTACTGTATATCCTCATTGTAATACATCACTTAAGATTGGTTGTAGGCCCCAATATAATTTTTCTGTCATAATTCAAAACATAATGCACATAAATCATGCATTTATTTTGGTTAAAGGCCGAAGAAATGAGAGACTAATTAACAAATTGACATTATAGAATAGATATGACAAGATAGTCACGAAGTGAATGTGCCAAAATGAAGGGGAAAAAAAGAGAGAAGAAATTATGATGAATATGCAACACATCATTTTTTACTCTAATCTGATCTTCGGATTTCATGAATATATATGTTTCTTAAGAACAGCTCGAAGGCTCCTTAACGTGTTCATTCAAAAGGGTATTGACAATATTGAAACTTTGTATAGATGAAAGAATGCGCAGCATCAAGTACGGTCTTATGTCTTTTCTAAAGTTGAAGGTTATGGAGGGTCTCGTGTAACATTGTGGTTTTGGTACTTCGCTAAAAGTGTATAACCAAGTTATCTTCTATCAGCTGAATCTTTCCTCATGATCAACTTCTCAATTTTTCTTGTCAAAGCATATATGTATGATGACGTGGATGTGGTCGGTTATTTCGCCTGGTCCCTGATGGATAACTTTGAGTGGGCATCCGGCTACACCCAACGCTTCGGACTACATTACGTCGACTTCGAGGATCCTGACCGACCACGGACTCGCAAAGAGTCGGCAGACTGGCTGACTCGCCTCGTGGCCGACAACGGTTTTACATCACACGCTACTAGAACCCATGGCACATGGCTTGCCGTGTGTCTGTTTGCGCTGATATACAAGTTGGTAGCATAAAGAATTAAAATGGGTACATAATTATGGTATCAATACTCTTTATTTGAGTTTTATTGTCATAAGAATACACATTCTTCTGCTACAGTTTACATGTCAGTCTGTCTCCATGTTCGACACTCATACGTATGAGACCTTTTCTGGTATTACCTCATTCAATGACATGCAAATGATTAATGTAATTGCACCGTTTTCGTTTTGTGTTGTCTTTTGGCTTGCCGTCTGTCGGTTTCAAATAATAATACAGTCAAGCTGAGATTACCCTACTTGGACAGATAAGGTCTGTATAAACTAACAACACTCCATGATGTTTTAATATATACAGTAGTTGTATAAATATTCTCCTGCGAATTCCATCAAAAAGTCATGCTCAGCTAATTGAAATAACTATTCTATTCATGAAAATACCGCAAACACAAAGGACACTGAAAAAAAAAGAAGAAATTAACCGTACATCAATCTGCTTATTTTTTCTTTTCAATTTCAAGTAATCATAATGATGATTTTCAACTTATCAATGATGGAGTCAGAGGAAAGAAAAAAAAAGACAAACTAAGGACGGAACAAAGCGAACAATCTTAATCTGACAATATACAGTCGACTTCATCACTTCAAAAGTGGGATTGATTTGTGATATGCCGTTTGAGATTTGATATCGTGACCACCGACAACATTATATGTAAAGGTAATCAGAATGAAGCTGAAAAGATCCATGAATCGTGAACGTTCATGTTTTGAATTATGAGGACAAAAAAAGACAAACGTGGAATTACATACTGTATGTTGCTTTAAATCGTATTTTGTTGCATGCTTTACACGCTGTTTCGACTGTTGAAGGTATTTATGAAGGGTCTCGTTTAATATTGTGGTTTTGGTATTTCGCTGATTGAAATGAGATGTAAATGATCGATGTAATTGCACTGTTTTCGTTTCGTGTAGTCTTATGGCTTGCCGTCTGTCGGTTTGAAATATCAAATTATACAGTCAAGCTGAAGACATTGCCCTACCTGAGCTTACTAAGTCTTTATAGAGTAACAACACTCCATGATGTTTTTATTCAGTAGTTTCTTCTGTAAATGTCTGTCCTATAATGATTTCATATTTCCTCTCAACCCAGTCAAGCAGTTATCTTTTTCTTTTGAGAAACGTTTTGATGTACTGCTTTGTTTGTCGGCTCCTGCTGCAGGGGTAGAAGGTCTTTGTCTCCACCAATTACTCAAGTTAGCAAAAACGCATGCACTGTATTTCATATACTTTAATCTATATAACAACTGTGATTTCAAGCGACATTTTTGTATTTTCCACTGAGTGCATTGATTCTTATTGGAGTGCATTACTACTCATGAAGGGATTTCAGGGAAATCACTTAAGATCCCTGAAGTGTACTGAAGTCTCGGCTGAATTTCATTATCTTGCTGGGAATGAGATTTTTCATCCCTCTCTTTACTGCAGATCAAAATCAGTTGAATCATCCTGATATGAGATCTTTTGTGACCTAATACAGATTTCATATATATAATTACTAAAATTCAATGGCATGAAACAATTCCTCCCTTTTCTAAGATCATTGTAAATACCACTGTCTATGATACGATGTATTAATGTTCAGACTTTTAGTATAGTAAATGACACATAGTTTATTGTATCGACAAGAATACAATGTGCTATACCTCAATATGTCGCATTCTCTCTAGAATCTGACTCCTTAAATCCATTTTACTTTACTCTTACTCTCTTTTTACGCGTTGTTCTCTCTAAATTCTATAGATAGCTACTCAAATCCATTTTATTACTCTCTCCGTGTCTTTCTCTCGTTGTATCTTGTTTGACATTTGCCATTATTATATAGATATTGCGTTGGCTGCGTTCATACAAGCATATGGAAATCACTACAAGTTTTAAACTTTCATCTATCACTTACTAGTGAACAATAGTTTTTATAACATATACCACATTCAACAAAGCATAATTGGTACAATTATGATTGCGTTTATTTGTTTCGCTATATACTTATTCACGTGTCCATGTTATTGAACTTTAAAAGCTGTGTAATAAAGTAGAGGCATGAGTACAATGATACAATGTGTGTGGTAGTGTATTATGACATGTGTATCAAAATACAAAATGAACAAATCATTTTCAATTCTATGCAATGGTTCATAAATCATATTGTCAATACTTGAATCACTCTCTATTATGCATGTCATTTAAACTTTTCTCATAAATTCAATACCAATATTCAAGAATATGTTCAATTATGAGTCACATTCAACTAATCAAAATAACATAATCTATTCATGAACATACCGCAGACACAGAGAACACTGAGAAAGACATCAACCGTAGATCAATCTGCTTATTTTTCTTTTTTGATTTTAAGTAACATTATTGTAATGATAATTTTTTTTTAATCATCGATGATAGAGTCTCAGGAAAATAACGATAAACTAAGGACGGAATAAAACAAACAATCTTCATCTGAAAATTTACAGTCGACTTCATCATTTCAAAAGTGGGATCGATTTGTGATATGCTGTTTGATACGTTGATATCATAACAAGATGAATGACTACACCATAATGTAAAGGTAATCAGAACGAAGCTGAAAAGATACATGGATCGTGAACGTTCATGCTCTGTATTATGAGGACAAAGTATACAATTGTGGAATTACATATGTTGCTTTAAATCGTATTTTGTCGAATGCTTTACACGCTGTTTCGACTGTTTCATCTGTGGTAAGTGATTTCAGGGTAAGGGAAAAATACAGGTTGATACAAGTTTCTAATCATTGCGAGGAAATAATGTGTAAATGTGATATTAAACATGTGTACATAGAGAACCTGTCTTAACTGATCGAGGTGGTCTACAAAGTGTTGTGGGGTGATATGGAACAATTATTTTGCACTATCAGATGGACCATTGGACCTAAAACCAAGCACAAAGTGCATCGGAGCTGGAGATAAGAAAGAATTATGAAAAAAAAGCCCACAACATTTGTCCATCTTCACATGAAAAATTGTGGATTGTACATCTAGTCGCAGGGGCGACGCAACTGGGGGGGGGGGGGGGGGGCGCTCTTTTTTTTCATTATACACAGAAATATGATCCAACCTCTTGGCCCCACTTTTTTCTTTTTTTATACCCCGGAAATGGCACCAAAAATCTAAACTGCCCCCCACCCCTCCCACACACATACACCTGCACTTTTAAAAACGCACCGCAGGCCCTGCGATCAGCCCCGAGGGACCGAGGCGACCAAGCTAGAAACGGTACTTTGAGAGAAGAATAAGAGTATTTTTTTTTTCTTCTTCTTCCTATATCACGTCATCCTAATGGCACGTTTAGTTATTATTTCTTTTTTTTTTTAAGTAAAAGGTGATGGGAATAGAAATAACCTTAGATGTACTTTTCTGCTGCTGGGTAAATAAAGTATCGGCATATGTTATGCGATCTGCGGGGGACATTAGCAAGGACTATGTTTCAGGTAATAAACAACCGTTCTCTGAACGAAAAGCTACTGAAGGGAACGAAACCGCCAGCTATTGGTCACATGTACACTGTTTCATTATTCGTGTTCGTTTACTTGAGCAGAGTACTATGAAATGAAACGAGCAGACTGGTGAACGTGGTATTAAAATCGGACCTAAAGAAACTAAGAACCTGGGACAATAGCAGCTAATGGCATTATCATTAACACTCGTGCGCCTGGTATAATGAAGAAGTGGATTTACTCCACGTCAAATGCATGCCGCACAAATTCAAATAATTTGTACCTTAGTAGAAGGGGGAAATGATTATTACGATACAATTGTATTAACTTACTTATTTTTGCTGTCAGTAAATTTGGGTTGCCCGTATTTATGGTGGTCTTTGCATTAAAAAAATAGTGAAAGTAGCTCATAGCCGTGTGAGCTCAATGTGGACAGGTTACACAGATTGTACGGCAACGTTTGCAAAGCCATTTTTTCTTCTTTTGTTTATTACGTCACACAAAGTTCCTCAATACGTTCTCTTTCTCAGTCTAAACTGACGGTCTCGCAAAATTTTTATGGGCTGCTAACTTTGAAGTGGTGCCCATCAAGCGTTGAGAGGATTCCCATCACATCCACTCGCCTGGACCGCATCATTACATAAATTCTCATTCATGAGCCAAAAACATGATCATGTTACAAGATAGCAATCATGGTCTTTGCTTGCTCGGCCTCTTGACAATATGAACATTGAACTTTGCTCTCAGGAGTCTTGGTGGTACCAGGCGAGGTCCTCGAAAGAGAATAACAGTGAAAAAAAAATCCCACCACAATTACCAGCAAGTTAATTATTAGGGGTTATCTTTGTCTACCATGAAGGCTGGTATTGTTTGACATAGACACACCCACTGTAAAGTTCATTTTGCACAGAATTTTTACGAAGCTAACTTTCTTGACACCACAAACATCAGCAGCTTAACCAACACAAGCACCTTGACATTTCACGATAATGCTCCCTCCTAAATCACTGTCGACCAGTTTTGAAAGGGATATCACACAGCAATTGCAAGATAAGTCTCACTCTCTCCCCTTCACCCTGAAGTATGGCTGCTCTCGGCAAGCTCTCGATCCAACATTTTCCTGTCCTCCTTGCCCTATACCTGCACTCAGCAAGTGGTCAATATTCCTACCCCTCAGTCTTCAACGACCCTGAGCGTGACACCCTAATCACCGGTACATTTCCTTCGGATTTTGCCTGGGGTTCTTCTACCTCTGCCTACCAGATAGAAGGTGGATGGGACGAGGACGGTAAAGGAGAGAGTATTTGGGACACGTTTGTCCACACCCCTGGTAATATCATCAACGAAGATACTGGAGACGTGGCCTGCGACAGTTACCACAAATATGCAGAGGATGTCCAGCTCGTCAAAGCCATCGGTCTGTCGCACTACCGCTTCTCCATCTCCTGGCCGCGTATTCTTCCCGACGGGACGATCTCCAACATCAACCAGGCCGGTCTTGATTACTACTCAGACCTGATCGACGAGCTGATAGACAACGACATCCAACCGGTAGTGACGCTGTATCACTGGGACTTGCCTCAAGCTCTACAAGACTATGGTGGCTGGGAGAATGAAACGATGGTTGATCTCTTCAACGACTACGCTGATCTCTGTTTTCAGACGTATGGATCACGGGTAAAAGAAAAGACAAAGTTTAAAGCGGGGGCACAGTTGTCCACTTCATTGTTGAAATACTAGTAGCAAGATTCCGTAGTTAGTTTTATGTTACATATAGGCATACTTGTAGTTATCGCTAAGAGGTCTCCCGTCAAGATGGCAAAATCATACCTGACCAAAACAAAACATGGGGGATATTGTTGTCGATGATGTTACGACAAAGAACCATTTTCACAAATTACTGTGATATTTGTCTACTCTATTCTGTGATAAGTTATAAAAAAAAAACCTCCAAACTGAGCACAATTGATGAAACAGGTCTGTCCTTACATCTCTCTTGATAAAAGAAAAATAAACACAACAATGACGAACTGACCAGCCGCAATCATTTCGTAGATTTTTGAATAGCATATCCAAGACTGTGAGATTTTACACTATAATTATGGAAAACTTAAAAGATTATTTCATAGTGGCATGTAGATTTCTCAAAACATTTACACCAAACCAAATTATTGTTCGTAGTGTTTGTTACCTTTGCATCATAATCACTTCAACAGTTACAAAGACCAGGTCGGAAGAGAGACGAAATTTAAATTTCATCAACTGTTAACATACATAGGAGTACATTTTTACACATAAAGGTCAAGCTTTGGATTACGATCAACGAACCCTACATGATGGCATGCCTTGGATATGGCACTACGATTCTGGCCCCAGGTATCAACGATCCCGGATTCGCTCCCTACAGAGCGGCTCACGTAATCCTAAAAGCTCACGCTAAAGCTTACCACACGTATCGGGACAACTACTACCCTAGGTACGGGGGCAAGGTGTCCATCACTCTCAGCTCAGACTGGGGAGAGCCGGAAGACCGGAACAACCCGTCCGACGTAGCCGCCGCCAACAGATACATGCAGTTTTCCACAGGGTGGTAAGTTTGAATGGAGTTAGGATAAAGTAAAGAAAAACAATCCACCAATGGGCAGACACGGTTTTGGCGTATGTCGGTATGTCGACAGATCCTGTTCAGGTCCACAATGATCGTAGCTACTAACTATCTCAAACAAAGATCAAATCTATTAGTAATTTCTTACTTTCGATTTTTGTGGACACTGCCATACTTGCCGCAGGTTCGCTCACGTGATTTACAAGAACGGTGACTACCCGGATGTGATGAAGTGGCAGATTGGTAACAAAAGTTTGGCTCAGGGCCTTAACGAGTCTCGTCTGCCGGAGTTCACCGAGGAAGAGAAGGAGTTCAACAGGGGAACTGGTGACTTCTTCGGTCTCAACTCGTATTCTGCTGGTCTGTGCAAGGAGCAGATCAATACTGGAGAACCGAATTTCGAGGAAGATCAAGTGAGTGCAACAACATTCTTACCAGTCAAGACGGACAGGAATTGAGAAAGCAAAGGGTAACAGTGGTTGGGATTTATGAGAGGATCATTTTATTCCGTTAGGCTATATGGACAGTCTGTCAGAGATATTAACAACACTGCCACTACCAGACGGGTTTACCTCGTATCAAGGGTTTTTGCCTTTTGAAGGTAAATAATAATGACATTGTCTGTCATGGTGTTTACCATCTGCTTTTGTACTTTTTCTTGTGCTTATTAACTTGATTGCTACACAACACGCCCTTCTTCATCCTACTTATGCTTTTTCCTTTTCTTGCCCTTCTCTGGTCGGCCCCTATCCAAGGCAGATCCTTCTGCACGTCTAAGGGTCTTCGTCTTTCTCTGTTTCAGTTCTTGATACGGTTTCTCGAAACGGTTTCTTCTTCTCCGGTTGCCCAGTTCTTTAGCTCTTCATGACAATGGGCGAGGTTTCATGATAGAAATAACTTCCGCTTCACAGGATGTGTCATTTTGAACATTTGGAAGAAAACTACAATTTACCCAACGATTTGGATTGTCCTTGGGCTAAATCAACGTTATTCTGTGTGGGGTACGCCAAAGATAAATCGGTGTTTAAAGTTGCATGTTAACTATGTCCGTTACAGGACGTTTACCGATACCAACCAGACAACTGGCCAACGTCGGGGTCAGAATGGCTCCGCCCAGCACCCTGGGGTTTGAGGAACGTCCTCAACTGGATCAAAGAAGAGTACGACGACATACCCATCTACATCACCGAGAACGGCGTCTCTACTCCAGATGAGTACAATCTCAATGATGAGAGCAGAATCACCTACTACAACGCCTACATCAACGAGGTTTTGAAAGGTGAATGAATTAGGAAACTACACTGTATGCTTTCCTTTTTCCAACATTCTGAACGAAGAACAGTGGATTGCCATGATCACCTAGCATTCCATGATAAATATACGCTACACAATTAAGTATGGTCACAGAACTGCTTATAATTACGTGTGTACCATTTTGTCTACCCTCGTTTTGTTTTATTGTGTTGTCCATTCGTTTATATCCTATTCTGTGCGTGAGTTCATGTCTGCTTTATCGTTTCTTCAGTCACACTGTACATGTATAATGTTTGTTTAAAGATTTATCGCTTTGTAGCGTACTACTTCAACTGCGGAATGTAATCCACAGGGGCCGTTTTCAGCATTCCTCTCCATTTCAAAATAAGTTACGGCAGATTTTTCTTTCGTGGTTCAACAGATCATCACAGAAAAAGAAAATAAAATCTACCTTTGCATTATTTGACGGTTATTGTCATTTAAAGAGGAAATCCAGTCCAAATATAAGTTAGTCTGATAAAAAAGTGTAATTTTTTTTAAAAGTTCAACGGTAAAAATTGACTGAAATCGGATGAAAAATGAGGAAGTTATGAAATTTTGAAGTTTTGATAATTTCTCCAAAACAGTTCTTGTACAGTGGGTATGAATATGCAAATGAGTGAGCTTACGATGTCATACCCTCACAATATTCCATTGATCGTGTACAAAAAAAAAAATGACGAAAATTCAATGTTTCTGTCATTGAAGTCTGAAACATGATGTTATTCCTGGTTGAATAAATTCATATTAGTGATCAGTTAGATATATGAGGAGTTTAGCCTCGGGCATAATTGCGTTTGAATGAAAAACAGGGAATTTCAAAATTTTATGTACAAACTGTATGGTAAGTTGTGAGGGAATGACATGCTCACTTTGCCATTTGCATATTAATAATGTTCAAAAACTGCTTCCTTCCAAAATACCGAAAGTCAAAATGTCATCACTTCCTTATTTTCCCTCAGATTTCGATCAAATTTATACCGTTGAACTCTTAATATCTTACTCTTTCTTATCAGACTAACTTATATTTGGACTGGATTTCCCCTTATAATAACACACAGAGACCATCAATATAAATATCGAGTGAAGTAAAAGTTTTTGAAACAGGCCAAGGGAGTGCTATTGTACATGTAATGAGAGAATGGTATATCAAAACGAAAATAAGTATGCTGCAAGGTGGTACAACGAATGGCCTAACAGTAAAAGTAGAACGCTGTTCTAAACTGGGAAAAGTACATTTTTACCTGAATGATTTTAAAAATTATCGTTTATCAAAGCCTTCTAATGATCCTATTCAAAGCAGTATCGATTTCACTCTTGATAAATAGTTTCATCACTCGATTCAATTGCGCTCTAAAAAATAATTTTTCGAGAGTAACGAAGAAAGCAAAAGTTAAGGAACTTTACAGGAGAAATCCGGACAAATTGAAAGTTAGTCTGGAAATGAAGAGAAAACTTCAACAGCGCAGCAGTGAAAATTTGATTAAAATCGTATTAAAATTGAATTGATACATTTTTTGCATACAGTTCTCGAACAGCTGATATGTATATGCAAATTAGTGAGCTGGGGTCATCATTTTCACAATTCTCCAATGATCGTGTACAGAAAAAAAATAAGAAATTTGAATTATTTTAAAGAAATTTAATTCTTCTGCTATAAAAGGGTAAAAACTCTCAAATAGTGATCAGTTGAACATGGCAATTGAGACTTGGGAATTTTGTCAGAACCAATCTAAACCAGACCAAACCACACCACACTAAAACAAAACAAAAAAAAAAATAATAAAAAACGATATTTCAAGATCTTGTGTATATTAACGGTTAACGGTCAAACTAAACGGCAAACCGTGAGGCGATGACATTAATTCACTGTTTGCGTATTGACTGTTCAAGATCAGTTTAGTGAGAATTAGCGATATTTCACAATTTCATTACTCTCGTGAGTTTTATCCGATTTGATCAAATTTTCACTAATGTGCTTGCAAAATTTCAATCTTTCTTTTCTGACTAAGTTTGTCTGGTCCGGAATCCCCCTTTAACTAGTATATTATGCTCATTTTTATGTTTTTATTATAAATATAAGTTGTTGTATTTGAGACGTTTCATTCCGTTTTATTAACTTCTCTGCTCTTCCTTTAATACAAAGCTTATAAACATGATGGTGTGAACGTTGTCGGGTATTTCGCCTGGACATTACTGGATAACTTTGAGTGGGCATCCGGCTACACCATGCGCTTCGGACTACACTACGTCGACTTCGAGGATCCTGACCGACCACGGACTCGCAAAGAATCGGCAGACTGGCTGACTCGCCTCGTGGCCGACAACGGTTTTTCACACGCTACTCGAACCCATGGCTCATGGTTTGCCGTGTGTCTGTTTGCGTTGATTTATAAGCTGGTTGCATAAACCAACTGATGCAATTATCATACAGTACGCTCCAATTATAACCATCACGGTTATAACGAAATTCTACAAATATCAAAGTAAAAATTCGGGTCCGAAATTATCATACATAATTACATATATATATCATATATATATATATATATATATATATATATATAAATAAATAAATATATATATATATATTATATAAATATATGTGTATAAATATATATATATATATATACATACATATATATACATATATACATACATATATATATATATATATATATCTTTGTATATTTCTTTCTTATCCAGATGCCTCCCAGCAGTGAAGAAGAAAAAGAAAAAGAAAACACACACACACACACACACACACACACATGGCACACAAAATGTGATTTCAAACACAATTAGAACTCCCACAAAACTCACGCAATTTACATATGTATATTTCCTACAGAAACATGTTATGAATTTCATATTAAAATGTTTCATTTTCATGACTGATTTTAAGTAGGCTAGCATAAATTGCAACTACTGTTCTGGTGTACACTACCTACAGAGCTACCACTGGGTAGACAGCCTACTTGCACGTTAATATATGATTAAACATTGTTTCTCCCATATCTGTCCATATCGCTTATCTGGACATGGCCAAATAACAGAGGTTGGACTGTATATGTACTTAGTAAATCATCCTTCTGTAACTATCTGTAACAAGCTGCCATATTGTATGAAAACAATTGTATTTGCAATGAGAGCATTTGAAATTAAGATGTGCATTCCCATTGTTCTATACATGTATGACATTTCATGGTATTCACGAAGCAGGTTTAAGAGAATATCATCTTTGTTTTCCAAGCCTACTTGCATATGAAACTGAGTCTTTTCACTAATTTGGTCACTCTTCTGAATCTCCAACAACTGAGTACAGCTCTGTCACCCTACAGCAAAATCGACTGATTTGTCTATCAAGGATGCTTTGATCAAGGATGCTTTGATTATGGATGAATTTGTGCGTCCATTTTTCTATTATTCTTCCTGCAGACATGTACTACTAGAAACAGCTGCTCAAATTTCTCATACTACTACACACCGTTCTATAATGAACATGGTTAATGAAATTCTTGTTACAATGAAGTGAAAATTCAGGTCTCAAAATTATGATCTGTGTATCTCTGCATACTTGAGTGTTTGACTGTAACAAAGCTTTGATATAACGAAAGAAAACTGCTGGACCCGAGGACTTCGTAATAATGGGAGTGCATTGTACTGTACAGTGCCAGCATGTTCACCATGCATACAAGAAAATATGAATATGGGCAGGTAGTCATCAATTGGTGTGCATGTACTTCAAGTACAAAGTTTATTGTCTGAAGAATGTCTAAAAGTGTCACATTACTACGCATAGTACACGAGTCTCACCTAGTACCTCTTTGTTTATTTGTTTGTGTTTTCTCTCGCCATTCTTCATTCTGGTTTGGCTGCATTCTAAATTTATAACTGACCAAATGTTAAATTAATTTTTTTTTTCATTTACTAGCAAGCAACAGCTCTTAATAATGCTACATTCAATAAAGTAGAAATGGCACAATTCTTGGTCAGTGTCAGTCTAACCTGAAGTACTTTGAAGTGTATCACCGTGGATTATTGAGTAAGTTTTAGGGCATCCACTCTATTTTTTTGTCTTTCCCTTCTTTTGAAATAGTGTCATGACTCGAGTATAAATTACACTTTGCAGGTAATGTACAGTACTTTGACTTTGAATCTATATATCCGCATAAATGGCGTCAATAACATAATTATGTAGTCCTTGCCCATGCAATGATTTCTGGTGTCCTAATCAATGTCAATACATTATGCTGAACACTCATAGTTTAACAATCACAAAAATACTACACAAACAATGAGCACTGAGAAAAGTAACATCCTTGTTTCAATCTCCTTCATTTTCATAAGTACATTGTATATCCTATACTTCTGGTAGCTACACGCTGTACAAGGATGATTGCTGGTCCACATTTACTTCATGACAGGCATTCAAATATTTGTGGGGTTTTTTTTCTCTCATTTTTTTTTTCTAAAGGAGCATAATTCTACATTGACAAGTTGTCAGTAAAACCGATGTATTGTTTAAGTTTTGAATAAGTTCAAAAGCTTGCAAGAATGGGGAAGAAGCTTTTTTGGAAGAAAAATTTGCCTCTAAGCAAAGTCTACTGAAACTATGTTCCTTTCAGTAATATATGAAATGTGTCTATTTTGTATCAATGTAAAACACAAAACACAACAAAACTAGAAATATCACTTAAGGTGATTAATACCCCCGCCCCGTGACGACAGTCTTACCCAAGGAATGATCTTTCCTTGATCTTCTGCCATTTAAATGCCGTTACCATGGCAACGCAGCTTCCGACACGTCCGAAAAATATGTCTTGCACATCTTCCCACCAAGACTATTGTGTGTGCCACATTTCATAAGCTTTTGTCAAAAACTGAGGAAGTAGTTCAATCCACAAGATCTTTCCTTGATCTTCCACCATTAATATGCCGTTACCATGGCAACGCAGCTTCCGACACATCCAAAAAATATGTCTTGCACATCTTCCCACCAAGACCAATGTGTGTGCCACATTTCATGAGCTTCAGTCGAATACAGAGGAAGTAGTTCAATCCGCAAGATCTTTCCTTGATCTTCTGCCATTTATATGCCATTACCATGGCAACGCAGCTTCCGACACGTCCGAAAAATATGTCTTCCACATCTTCCCACCAAGATCAAGGTGTGTGCCACATTTCATAAGCTTTGGTCAAAAAACTGAGGAAGTAGTTAAATCCGCAAGATCTTTCCTTAATCTTCTGCCATTAATATGCCGTTACTATGGCAACGTACTTTCGGGTACTGTCAAAAAATGCGTCTTGCACATCTACAACCAAAGGCACACATCTGTGCCAAGTTTCATGGAAATTGGGCAAAAACTGAGGAAGCAGTTTGTAACACAAAATTTTCCATCATTTTGGCTCATAATATGTGAGCTGTTACCATGGCAACATACTTTTTGTCACTGTCAAGAAATGTGTCATGCTGACCTATATCCTAAGACAAACATTCAATATGAATTCCATGAGAATTGGAAGACCACTGATGAAGCAGTTTTGCCATGAAGCATTTTGCCCTATATTTTACCAATAACATGCCGTTACCATGGCAACGCACTTTTTGCCACTGCGGAAATATGTGTCTTGCACATTAAGATATTCAGATGAACATCTGTACCTAATTTCATAAAAATTGATCAAAAACTGTAGAAGGAGTTCGCGACGCAAGATTTGTACCCATTTTTGCCCATAATATGCCGTTACCATGGCAACGTACTTTTGGGTACTGTCAAAAAATATGTCTTGCACATCTACAACCCAAGGTACACATCTGTGCCAAGTTTTATGGGAATCGGTTGAAAACTGAGGAAGTAGTTCGCGACGCAAGATTTGCAACGGACCGACCGCCCGACCGACCGCCCGACCGACCGTCCGCTGATTCCTATATACCCCCTTCAAACTTCGTTTGGCGGGGGTATAACAAAACAAAAACACATCTATAATTCTAAACATTACTGTAATTTGCTGAGCGACAGCACTGGAACAAGAAAAATGTGGCTGCCATGAAAGTCTACTGACATGGATTGGATGTTCTCGATTTCTTGTCAAACCCTTAATACAGACTGTGCACTGTGACTTCAGCAAGGTTTACTGTAGAATGCAAATACTGCCTGTAACACCATTATCATTAAAGTGTTCAAAAGAGAAGAAATTGGAGCCACACAACTTCATAACCTTTGATCTATCAATGGTAGTTATCTTCTAGTCTCTTTATCCTTACTTCAGGTCACCTCATCTTGCACGCTTTTCAAAGGAAATGATACTTCCAGACAAAATGCAATAACGATTGTAATTGACAATGACCCTCCTACTTTTACATACTATCTTCTTTTTTTCAAATATATATGATGCACTTCTTCAAAACCACAGTATCAACATTCACTTACGACTTTGACTTAATGTAAAGATGGCATATCTAGCCGATGGTTATTGACCACTCAACTTGAAGTCTGACCTTTCACCTTTGCCACCATATATTGACATATCTCTCTTGCAATCCCTTGAAGGTTTGGTCTACCTGCAACACATTCCTGTCTGAAGTTGTGTCGATGGAATCACATAGGAAAAGAAATATTAATCATTGCCTTTACACATATCTCATGGTTTTCACCTTCTCTTTCCGTGGAATGACTTTGATTGCCTCAAAAGGCAAAGGTGATTGCGTCTTGCTCTCTTGAATATTTCCCTCTCCTCTTTCCATTTTCCTCTCCAAGGACCTTTTAATGTTCACATTCAAAAGTTCTTCCAGCAGAGTCCAAAAGGGAGATGACATTACCTATTTGTTCCTGATTTAGACAAAGTCCTCTCCATAGCTTCGCGGTAGAAATCAAACACCTTCTCACAGGCCTTCTGCACCATTCCCACCAGCTTGTGATACTGAGCAAACAAGAGTCAAGACAAAAACTGCGTGATCCACACAGAATTTCACTTTGTCAGATGAGAACTACAAGTTACGAGTTTTGGTACATATTTATTATTATTTTGGTTGTTGGAAGCTTCAAAGCTTTGACATTTTGAAGCTTCTGGTTGCTGTAAACTTTTAAGGGTATCTTTTTAAAATTTACACATCACTAATTTATTATAAATAAAAATATCAAAATGTTGACTGCACCATCACCTACTGTCACAGCACATCTCATCCTAGTTCAGATTTGGAAAGAGCTGCTTCTGGGATCATCTCATCAAAAATTCAAGCTTACCGTAAAAACAAATAATCATGCAAACACAAGTGGATGGACGCCTCAAATATGTTGCTCCCTGAACTGCTAATTTTTGAAGCATTAAAGGACATTAAGATCCATTAAGTTTACTATACATCAAAATGCACATCTGAAATGCACATCTAAAAAAAACAAATAATCATGCAAACCCAAGTGGATGGACACCTCAAATATATTGCTCCCTGCACTGCTAATTTTTGAAGCATTAAAGTACATGAAGGTCCATTAAGTTTACTACACATCAAAATCTAAAATCTAAAATAAACATAATTCATGTGTGAAGTGAGAACTTGAAAATGAGAGTCCCTGTCAATACATTCTGCGTTCTATTAAGATGGTATGGATTTCAAGAACATGAAAATTTCCTCAACAAACGTTTCAAAGCTTGACAGGATAAGATGAACAAGACTTACCTGTTCTACACTGCAGCTGCCCTGCATTGTAGATGCAACAAGGTTGTGAGCCCCACTATCTACTGCAGCCGTCAGCACACATTCGGCATCCTGGAAGAACAGGACAGTGATGACAGTTATCTTACAAAAATACATCTAATTCTAGAATTCTATCATTTTTTTTCCAAAGCATATAAAGCAATTTCTCGTCTTGGTGTTGCAGTTTTATAACTTTGTCATAAATGCTTTGCAGCTCTGGCACTTGGCAAGATGAAAAAAAAAAAATTGACAGCAAGGAAATTAGAAAATCTGAATGCAGAATTCCCACTTATGGTAAATGAATATCTGTATTGTTTCCCTCTCAATTTAAGAAGATTTGTGACCATTTCATTCCATACAGATATCTGAAGAAAGAAGCCATCATTGACAATTTGCAAATTTACCTCAATGAAGAGTGCTAACGAACACAGACTTATTGTGATATAAACTGCCCTGAAATCTGATGCTTCCTATTCTGACATAAATCTCACTCATTAAATAATTATAACATCACAAAGAAAATAAAAGGGTGGGCATATTAATGCGAAGATGCGTGGTGCTCTGTATGATGGAATCTGCATGCCCAAAACGAAGTAGACATTCTCTTTGCAGGTGTATCTCTCTCTTTTGCTTAAAAATGAAGTATCCATGTTACTCTTCAAGAGAATAATTCAGAGAGTAAAAATAAACCGACACCTGAATATGAGCTTCACCTTAAAATGCAACATAACACCACCCTGAACACCACTGATGTATAACAGGGTTGGCAATTGATATCTTTATTTTCACTTTAATTTCCCAATCTCTAATCAATATCATTCTGTTCTACCACATGATTGAAACGACATGAATAGCAACAAGTTGGACCAAAGACCAAACAAATAAGCAAATGAACCAAAAAGCAAAGCAAAACAAAGCAAAACAAAACTAAAGGGAAAGAGTGAGTGAGAGAACAAATACATTTGTAGTATCAGTTAAATACAGTATTCATTTTCCCCTACTGGGGAAAACATTATGATACTTATGGGCTACCTTGAGTTGCTGCTTCGTGGGGTCAGCCAAGAAGTCTCCATCTTTACCCATCATGCAACAGGATGCAGCCACAGTACACTTCATCGGGATGCCTGCATTGATCATGGCTAGACATGCTGCATTGATGCTACATGCAAGTAGCTGGGGATTGGCAGAGTGAAGGAAAGGCCACTCTGATATTGTTACTTTGTGAGTGAGTGCACACAAACAACACAACATCATATCACTGTTTCTTGCAGTCCGGGAGAAGGACCGTTCAACAAAACCAATAAATACATGTATCAGTATTCACTATTGTCTGTAACAAAAAAGATGCAGTAAACCCCATGTACAATGTAAGTGGATTGTCTTTTGTTGATGTAATAAGAATAACATTAGAAAATGACAGAAAAGTTAGGTCTTGTTCATTGGTCAATTTATGCAATTTGCTGACTTATGGGATGATGACTTATGTGAAGTTTACTGTATTTGGTAGCTTTCTTTCTAAGAGAATAATAACAACAACAAATACATTGAACCATAAGATGCTGGTAGACAAAGTGGAATAACTTTGTATCGCTGGGTATGATATGATACAAATTAATTTCTATATATCGTCTTACTTTTCTCCATAGAAAAAAGTCTGGATTTAGATAGAATTACAACTGACACAACCATCCAGGTACATTAATGTGTCTCTTGCTATAAAGTTTGATACATTGAGAAAAAGACAGGGAAGGCCTTATAATAGAAAATACGATTCAGAGCTCATATTTCTAATTGCTTGGCCATTACTATAAGTAACAACATCATAATTTTGTATTCTTTAATCTACTGCATCATGTCATGAATATGCATTTGTGCAAAGTGGGTGTGGCCTGTTCGGCCCAAGTTGGGAAAGAGGATGGAGCAAGACTGGGACAATGGCACTTGAGGCGAGGGAAGAATAAAGTTTTCTTGTTACTTAAGTCCGATGTCATGGTGGTGGTGATTTGTTTGATGTCAGATGTGTGACACATTGCTGTGCCACCAAATTTCCCTCCCTTCCAAGTTTCGCAATAATTATTTCGTCTCCCAAAGATAAAAATAGCACAGCAAAGGCAGCTCATGACAATAGCTCACTCAATCTTTACAGAGAGCATGATACTGAACATTCAGATTTTATGATGTTACTCAGAATCACATCAATACTCTTTTCCCTTAAAAAATAAAAATAAATGAATAAATAAAATATTAGATTGAGACTGTTAGAGGAAATGCATCCATTCCTTCCTAATATTTCTTCAGTTCAATAATCTGCAGTGAAGGCATTGGTTCAAAGGATACAGCTCCAGCATCTTGCACCTCTTGTACAATAATGTCCACGGATGATCGAGGAAAGAGGGTGGTCAAAATCACGGTTTCACAAGAGTTTCTTATCATTCTCTCAAGGGCCTTTTCTCTCACGCCTGAAGAAAGAACAATCATCCAGATGCAATAAAAGAATAACTGATAATTGTTGATATTGGTACAACTCTGTATCATCACTTATTTTGACATACTGAATATACATAGCACATCATACTTCAGGTCTTCATTTAATTTGTAATATACAATAAAACAAAAACTATTGCATTAAAAAAATGTTACAATCTATCAAATCATTGAAGAGAATTAGTCACTCATCTAGCATGATTGGCTGACCATGCAATCATATATTGTATTAATTACTCCTTATTTTGATGTTTTATTTACTCTCTTTAAATACTGTAAAAGCATGTAGGCCTACTTAATATCAAATATCTAATGAACCAAGTGCAAATTATGATATCACGTGATATATGAAAGACATTGAAAAGTAAAAAGCAATTTGATAATGAAACTTTCCATGACAGAAATGAATTACATCAACATGAATGTCTTCTTTTCTCTACTGTAATAGTTAACTTTTTTATATCAGCATATGTATAGATGATGAACTGCTCCACAAAACATTACCTGCAAGTCCAACTTTAGGCTTGTAGACGACGGAGACTGTTGCCTTGTCCATTAAGGCCTTGCTTGGTCTCACGTCCCCAGGACCATACACAGCTGCCATTACTGAAGTATCGCCTTTGAAGAATAAGAAAGAGTTAGAAATACTAAGATGATAATTATACAATTTCAAGTGGATCATGGAGCACAGTTATATTACTTATGATCCGTTTTTTATTTTTTTTTATTCTTTTAATGCTAGTGACACAAGAATACTTAAAAATGAGGCACCTTTCCAGAACATCACCTTGGTTAAAACAAATCATGTTCCCCTGATCACTGCGTAATATTAAACCAGCATATTCCTAGCTCTTACATCAGCCAGACTGTCATCTAAATGTGCTCCATGCTGAATCCAATTATATCAATGGTTGATCACCAATTATAGATACTCATAATACAATTTATGTGAGCTCTAATCATTGCTCACTTGTAGTTCCCTTTAAAATTTACACTACCTTCAGGGCTGTATCATACTGCTGTTATTACTGGTCTCATTAAGCTGAGGTGAGTGAATAATAGTATGTATTGTGTATATTAAGTGTCTGTGGTACACACATGTATTCATATCTTATAAAATTTTTCATAACACTCTTTGAGAAGTTGCTATACTTCAGCAAAATCATGAAGATGTCAAATGTTCCTTTCACAAATTATGTAAAATGAATTGCCTAACAACAGTAACATTCATTGAAAAAAAAAAATAGAAACAAATATCAGGTGACCACAGCCCAACGGACAAGAGATGTCAAATCACACTCCACTGGAAACCCAATCTGACTTTGATTGAACAAGGAACTCTTTCCTTGGACTTCTCCTTTAATACAGCTGTGCTTGTCGCCGTCGGTTACCATTATACAACAAGTCAAAGGAGAGTCCAAACTCAATAAGTCAAATTACAAATTCCATTTCTACATTGACTGCAACATACCGAGTAGATCTATAGACCCTAACGTTAGAAGTTTTTTTGTTTTTTTTCAGGGCACTCGTCTGATGAAACTACAAAACAGCTGCTTCAAAGCAGTTACAAATAGTCCAAACAACACAATAGGGCTTACAAGCTGACAATCACCAATTTTAAGGGGGGGGGGGCACAAATAGAAATTCTTCGTTTTTACTTAGCTCAAGCAGAGACTCCAACTCTCCCGCTTTCAACGGGAGATCTCCCGCCGACAGCCCATTTTTGCAAAATCTCCTGTTCTCCCTCTTGAAATGATTTCTTACTTAGTGTCATTGTATGTTGAAAATTAAGCCTTTAGGCTTAGATAGCATGAGATAACATCTAAAACCCTAGACCTGGGGGGCATTTCATGAAGTATTTTGGTCGGATATTTTTCTGACAAACTGTTACAAGCTATTGAAATCCTTGCATCTGATTGGCTGAGAGCCCAATTTGTCCGACAACTTGTCGGACAAAATGCTTCATGAAATGCCCCCCTGGGGGGCATTTCATGAACTTGTCGGATAAAATATCTGACAAGTCAATTATATCCGACAAGTTTTGAGAAATTCTTTAGTCTGATTGGCTGATTTCTCTGAACTTGTCGGATATAACTGACTTGTCAGATATTTTATCCGACAAGACCTTTCATGAAATGCCCCCCAGGACACCGGCCACAAGGAACTTCGCGCATCATCGTGCACATCAAGTTGGGGTCTCCCGTTTGCTAGGGCATAGGGGTTTCAGGCGGGAGAATCTCCAGATCAGAAGCAGGGATGCCAAGTTCAAAAAAAAATTATGAGTGAGATTTTCATGACTCGGCATCTCGGCATGAGAATGTGCGCACGAGCGAGGATGTGGGAGGGGTTTTTCCCCCCTGTGGCCTCCCACGGTAGGGAGCTTTTTCAATTTTTAGCTCTTAATGGTGCATTCAGGTGCGTACTTAAGTGACTATTTTTTACTTATTTTAAAAGACAAAAGGGAAATATACCTTCAATTGCAACTATCACTTTAATCTTTTGAGCTATGCTCATTATTTTAGGCCCAAGTTGCAGACTTCGCCCGATGCGTGAGAAAAATGGCGTCATGCGTGAGATCGTGAGATGGCCTCTAAATGCTTGAGTCTCACGCAGAATGCGTGAGACTTGGTAGCTCTGGAGAAGGTGCTTAGCCAGGTTGGAGTCTGCTCAAGTCGAAAGTATTTCACTTATAACATGCTTTCCCACATACTCATATTTACGTTAGTATGTTGTCAAAAGCAAGAACGAACAATGGTCAATGTAATGCTCGACGGTCGTGCGTGGTCAGTCTTATAATATTATGCACATTTCCTTATGCATAGGCCTACTGTGGGATCTTGCTTACTGTAGCTTGAATGCAAACGATACCGGGTAACTGAGTTATTTATGCATGCCGACCACGCCACGCCATGGCCATGAGTATGTTTCAACGATAAAGCCAGCACTAGCTGCTAGCAGCGGGTGCTTGCACAGATCAGCCCCACACCTAGGGGGCTGAATCTACGAGCGACAGGCGTTTGACAGGAAAACGGGCGCGACAAATCGTTCGGTATATTCCATTGTCCACTCCGTTACCACAACTAATCGGAACTTGTAAATTGCCTTACCCTGGGTAAACACAGCAGAGCCATCTGGTCTAGACAAACAGCTTTGTGAAGATCCCAAAGAACGTATTTCAACAGCAGATAAATTATCACCACCGGTGGATGCCATAATCACTGTCTTCTTGCATGCTCAGTCCTCGATTCGATATGACACGAGAGAGCTAGAGTTTCTCGTATCATACCGCGTCCACGTGCGCGTGCGGTGCCGTGCACGCAACGCCCCCCCCCCCCCCCCCTCCGTGCTGCCCGGCTGAAAGGGGGTGGGGGTGGGAGACATGCAACGAAAATGAAATGAATATTTCTCCTAAAGTGTGCAAAATCTCCCCCACGTGGGAGGGGGATACCGCCCCTCCCCTTCTCTGTTCTTTCCATGGATTTAGTGCATTTGGGAGTTGGACAAATTCTCGACTATAGGCCTATTTCATCAAAATTCAATATGTGCCACACATCTGTCATTTCAGTCATGATAATATTAATAAAAATGCTTTAGTTTCCCTTATGTCCTCTTCCATTTAACTCCCCCACCCGTTACCCTTCAATCCCGAGAAGAATATATATATATATATATATATATATATATATATATATATATATATATATATTTAAGATTTATAAGACATCATCTCTTTTTCATTCTAAAAGTGCAAAAGCAAAAGCAAATACATTGTATTTCACCAAAACTGTGCACCAGATCGCTGAATTTCAATTCTGAAAATGCAAAATCTCCCCTTCCAATCTATTCCCTCTCCTCCTTCACAGAAATAAGGGGGTTCTCCTCGCACAACTTTCCCCTGGTCTCCCTCCACAGACTTTTCTAATTGACAAATTTTCATATATTCCACCAAACAAAACTGTGCACCAGATCGCTGAATTTCAATTCTGAAAATGCACTACCCACTAATCTCCCCTTCCAATCAATTCCCTCCCCCTCTTCACAGAAGTTATAAGAGGGTTCTCCTCGCACATCTTTCCCCTGGTCTCTCTCCAGAGACTTTTCTGACTGACGAATTTCCATATATTCCACCAAAAAGATCGTTGAATCTAAATTCTAAAAATGCAAAAGTCCCAGAAGGGGATACAACCCCCCCCCCCCCTCCACAAACACACACACCCTCCTTGCTCAGTCCGGTATGACCCCTCCACGGATTTAGTACACTAAAGTAAATGACAAATTTCTGAATATTCCACAAAACTGCATGTGCATTAGATTGTTTTCTTTGAAATCCAAAAATGCAAAAGCTCCGTCGTCTGGGAGAGCTATTAGGCGTCCCCATCCCCCCCCCCCACCTCCATAGACTTAGCCGGGAGACTTAGTTGACGCAGACGTGCAAAGATACTGCGATGTAGCCATTTTGTATTTCCCCAAATATTTATTTAGTTTTCTCACGTTTTTGATAGAAAAATTCAAAATATTGCGACATACACACACACACACACACAAACACACACACACACACACACACACACACACACATATATATATATATATATATATATATATATATATACTTAGCACAAAAAAAAAGGAAAAAAAAAAGAAAAAGAATGTAAACACTTTTTCCAGCACATATTTTTCATAGAAGATTTTGATCAAAATCATTGTGTCATATACCTACCAACCTGGTAGGTTATAATATCAAGGGAAATTTTATTTTTGTCCTTTAACGCACAAAAGTGAAAATTGCAAAAATTGACATTTTGTCATTCATTTGCAAACGCCCTTTAAGATAGCAATGATAACAAAAGACTAATTTGATACAATGAGAGACATGAATGAAATAGCGAAAATAAGTTTTCATCCCCTTGTATCTCTTTATGTTCTCCAATGCAAACAAAGTATGGAAACTAAAGGGTAAAATGAGAATTTTCTGTTGAATCTAATTTCAAATGACACAGAGTAAGTCGCAAGGGTGATAAAATGGACAGACTTTCTTTACTTCATTCTTTTGATTTAGGCATTTAAGAATTCATGAGACAAAGTCAAGAACCAAATATCATTTTCAAATAAACATTTGAAATTTCTACCATTTTTGTTAATATTGCCTCTTTCATGCCATTTGAATTTGGATTGGACAGAAGATTCTTAATTTCCTATATTATCTTTTTTGCCTTTCTTTATCTTTGTGGGCTACAAAGTCATCATAGATAACATAGGATGATTTTTTTAACCTAATTTGTATTTTTTGTTGTTTTGAATTGTCTCTTCTTGTCATTGTTACATGGAAGAACACATACGCATGAATGACAACTTGTCTATTTTTGCAATTTTTACTTTTGTGTTTTGGAAGAGAAAGATGAATGTGTTCACTCATGCATAAAGTTTGCCTTTTTATTGACCTGCCATGTTGATAGCCAATCAAACCACTTTTAACATGGTATATAAAACATTAATGTTTAGCCAAATTTTCTATGAGAAATATGAACTTGAATTTTTTTTTTACGCTGAGTGTATATATACATACATATATATATGAATATATATATATATACATACATATATATATGTATATATACACACACACACATATATATCAGCAATACTAGCAGTCAATATTTATAGACCACTTTCAAATCATCACTTTTATAATCCAAGTCAATTTGAGCATGATGTGAAGTTTCTTTGTAAAGTTATGGCATCCACAGTTTAGCACATTTCACCCTTGGATGGAATATGAAAAGCTAGGCCTAAATCCTCATGAACTTTAATGTCTGCCTGTTTCCTTGTACATGTATATTGTATATACATATGTCTTATAATTATGTACATGTACATCTTGTACACATATAAGGTTTTCCTATACTGTATACATACAACATGCAAAGAGATTTCCAAGATCATCTTTTTCTCTTTGTCGCATCATTATCAATTCATAAATGGTTCTTTTTATTCTTTCTCAGTAAAACTGATCCATTTACCTGTGTAACAACTGTTCATCAGTTTGATTAATTGGTACATTGTATATGACTTTGTGGTTATGCCTTCTTTGTTTTTCATGTGTAAAATTCTAAGGAATGGGTAAGAAAGAGATAACATCAAACTCATCACAATGGGGTTTCACTGCGCACACACACACATAAACACACACACACATTCACCAACAAGCATGCACGTAATAGTTGTTCACTAGTTAGTTGTTCATACAGGTGGAGACAGACAAACAAACAAACATTATGTATGTAGCACAATAAAAAAGAGAAAGTACAAGTACAGTACATATAGCAAAGAAGTCAAAATGTGAGAATTCAGTCAAGAAAGCTAAAAGGGGAAGAAATAAAGGTCCTGCATGAATGCATCCAGTCTTATTTGTTCCATTATAATGTACCGGTAATCATACTTACTTTACATGGCATTCCCGACAGTGAATTCAACCCACATCAAACATGTATACACTTCAGATTAATTTGTATTACTTTGGGCACGTTTTATGAAAAAAAAAGAAAAAGAAATCTTCCCCTTTGGAATATCAGGAAAGAAGAAAAATATAGGGGTAACTTCTGATGGCAAGCTCTTAATCAAGAAATTGCCAACTTCGCTCTAACTTCACACCATGAATACATGTACAAATGTATAAAAGGAAGCCAGCTACATGCACACCTTGTATTTTACAAGACAGTGCAAACAGTATTTACAAATTTACTGCAATTTCTATCATATTCATACAAAAATTGTGCATACTGTACTTCATGTACTATTATTTTCCCTGACTGAATGTTTTTGATTTTCAATTTCACGTCTTTAAATCTTTACATGTTTTTGCATTCAAAAGAATACAAAAGGCAAATCACAAACAAATTATCAGTACAAAACATCACATAATATTCCTTATGTGTAGTAATTTCACTGAAAAAGTGTTCAAATGTTTTCTCTTGCGCTGGATGGATATCAACCAGCTTGAGACAAGTTAGGTAGAGTCAGAGAATCATACATTATATGGCATTGAGACTGAAAAAAAAAACCACAAAAATAAAGTGTATGCAATTTTGCTATGTTATATTTATTATTATTTTTCTTTCTTTAAAAAAAAAAGAATGAGATCAAAGGTTTTCAAACATTAAAATGAAGCATATCGACCAATCACTTTCTAAGAAACTGCAGCCAATGTACGAATTAATGACAAACTGTATTTCCTACGTGCAAAAATCACTTTTAGGTTAGGGCTGATATTCATTTCATGTGCTGAAGCAGCTAGCTACAGTTGTTTTGAGTCACACATGTGGTACTACTGTATACATGAACTATAACTAAATCTAAATCAATTACATGTATACATACAGTGCACTCCAGTTATAATGAAGTTGGCGGGACCAGCGGCTTTTTTTCGTTACACATGTATCAAAATTTCATTATAACCAAACAGCAAAGTATAGAAAGATATAATTTTGGGACCTGAATTTTTACTTCGTTGTAAAGAGAATTTGTTAGAGCCATGTTCATTATAATGGGAGTGCACTGTAAGTGTTTTGAATGTGGATAGCCATTGACCCTTACCTGTTGAAACAACTTATAATCACTACTCCAGCAAAAAGGAACATAGACATAAAATGAGATATAGTCTATCAATTACAAAGGAATGTTGTTATAACAAGGACCTAAAAACCATGACAATTACCTTTTTATATTAGGTTTCTCATTATATCGGGGTACAAAACATTTTTTTTTTTTTAAGTAAAGAGTTAGGACATGCATAATCACATTGTCATATACAATGTACAAGAGGGTGTTGTTATATTTGACATCTCTGGTTCTACTGTGTCATTCACTGCTTACTGGTATTCATATACAAATCAACCAACATTGTCAAATGTAAACATAACTATATTTATACTGTACCACATATTTTCAACAAAATATTTGAACAAAATTTACATATGCTGCAAATTAAAGATTTTAGCGAACCTTGCTACATGTACAAAGCAACAAAGAATTATAGATTAGACTGTCACTATTAGCCCTACACAGGAATTAGGAAAAAAGTTTAAAATGTTAAAAAAAAAATGAAGAAAAGAAAAATGGCTTGATGGAATGTTTAAAGAGGTAGACAAGATAGAAGATCAATGTGCTGCAGATTTGATACAGTACAAGTACAATCAAATACAAGATTCCTTATTCATGGAAAAACGCAAGAATCAAATCATATACATTGTGGTTTTGAAAACCACTTACACATTGAAGGGATTTTGTGGTCACGTATGTTGTAATAGTAGTAATTGTGGTAATTTAAGTGGTTAATGGAATGCATGATATCACTGCACATTCATTTTCAAGAAAGACAGGTACATTGTAAATGCAAAGGTTATGTCAAGTGAACACATCCAGTTGAGTCTGCTGTACACCTTAACCCATCAGACACTCATCTCATTAAAGTTTCAAAGGGATGAACTCTTTATCCCTATAGATAATGGAAAAGCAGAATTCCCGCAGTGAGACAAACCATGTCCTATTTCCTGAATTGGGGTTCATTTCAGTTCTCCTGCAGCAGATGCAAGTGCCAGAGGATGGCTTTAATATAGTAAGCAATGCTGATCAGTGAAAAGTTGTTGGAATGTTGTGGCTGTAGAGTTTCTTACTGGAGAGCACTTCTTTAGTTCATGACTGTTACAAGAGTTTCATGCATCATGCGATACCATCCTGAAAGGAATGAGGTCGGGGAAAAAATTGCCCTCGTTATCGCCTCCTCCAAAAATTGCCATTGTGGTGCTATGGCTGGTATTTTCCTTTCCGTCCTTTACTTGCCGGTTGCCATGGATACTGATGATAGTGTGACCAGCTCTGATGCCTATGGGAGTGTCTGAGTGCAGTTCAGCTGGAGTCCAGGTGTACGTGTCTTGAGTTAACAAAATAAAAGAAGAGATAGAAGACATGTTGTAGAAAACAGATGAATATCAGTTAAGTTATTGATGTAAGTATACTTTTCAAAGTTTTACCTTCAATTTGCACATCTGACCTTAGCTTGATTTTCTCAAATCCTTAAACAGCAATGTTAGAGGTTACTACTGTAAATGTGAAAAAGTATTTTGATCAATGTCCCATCTTCATGCAAACAAGAAGACCATGGATTCAGCGAACACAGAAATATTAGTAAATATTGCACATCAATGACATTCAAGGAAAAAAAAATTAACAATGCATACAAAACTTGTAAGGTTTGTTGAATCCATGTGCAGTCATAGCTGGATAAGAAGACTACAACAGTTTATGATGTTATGATGAAGAGAATTCAGCATATCTTAATTTTTCTAGCATAACGAAAGTGCACTTGACTTTGTATCTCTTCCAGACGACAGGGAAAGTAACATTACCCTTAACATTTTGTCAGGAATTAGTTGAAGGAATGAGTGTATATACTTTACATAATCACATAAGAACTTGGGGGGAATGCAAGTAATCAGTAAAACTTAAATCAGGATAGAGTCTGAGTCATACTGGTATCTAATGGTAAAATTTGGGGTACACATTTTAAATACATTTGTACTTTGAGATTCCTGCTCATTTCATATCCAAAGCTGAAGGGTCATGCCAACAAAAGTTTACTCACCAAGATGGAAGATGAAAGCATCTGCAAGAGCATCATTACCATTGTAACCACCATGGATCAAAACTCGGTTACCAGGAAGAGCCATGGATGCATGCCAACTACACAGCAAATGAATAAAGAATGCCACTACATTATTCCAAATAAAAAAACTTGCATTAATGATACATGTAATCATATACATATATGTATATATATATGCACACACGATAGCATTTTTAAATCATATTGGAGTGCTCAAAGTTAACTTTTCAACACATTTCTACTGAGTTAATTTCACATCATCTTTTCACATGAATCATGTTTTATCGTTATCTATAGATGATATATACCACTGGTCGATATCATTATTAATACTGCTATTTATAGTATGATAATGACAATAATAGTACATGTACCTGCAGCAGTCATAACACTGACGATAATGATAATGAAGTAATAATATCAATGCGATAAAAAAGAAATGATCACACAATATTAAAATAGTGAAAGTTGGTTCATTGGTTCAGTACCAATCTAAGTACCAATGTGAGGATGACATGTAGTTACACTTTGATGTCAGTTATTGCATACCAGTAAACATAAGATATTTTGTTTTGATTGATGAAAACTACTGCACAATTTAAGTCCAAACAGGTGGGTCCAAACATTGTTGAATATTGCAACAAATCATGGGGTCATAAAATTGCTGTATTACCTTCTGGGTGATGGTGGGGTACCTGTTACTTTGGGAGCAGTAAACTCCATCAGGCCTGATACAAGAAAGAAAATGATAAAACAATCATGTCAATAAACTCATTTCTATAACAATTGATTCCTTTCAACTACACTGTTAAAAAGTTGGCTTGGTGTTTCACATTCAACAAACACCTTGAATTGAATATTATGATGATCATACCTGAATACATATTTCAATGCCTACTGCACCTGCATGTTCACTGCACATAGAAATATACTTGCCTTCTATTACCCTGTTTATACTGCGAGTGGGTTTCAGAGCCTCCTCGAGGAGGTTCGAAAGCCCACTCTGAAAAAGCAGCCTCTCGTCTGTTTATACTGCTCGCCAAAAGCAGGCCCTAGCAGGCCCAAGCGGCTCCTCCCCTCTGATACATGTCACGGGCTTTTGCACAAAAGTGTGCAAGTTGAAAGACTTTCTTCAGTGGGGATTGGTTGAGACGGCTGGGTTGTTTATGTAAGCCGGCAATAACCTTCAGCGATAACTTCCAGGTCGGCTGAAAAGCAGCTTCTCGAATCCCCTGGCGTTTGCAGGAAAGGCTGCTATAGCAGGCTCTGAAACCACCCCCTGTAGGTGGTTTCAGAACCTGACCTGATCTGATCTGATCTACTTTTGTCTGTTTATACTGAGCTGAAAGGCTGCTGAGGCTGCTATAGGAGGCTTCAGAACCCCCTTTTTGCTCAGTATAAATGGGGTATAAGTTGGTAGACTCCTTGTAATTTTATCCTTCATTACACTCTTTTGTACTAGAACAAACACATCACAAATGTCATGGGTCAATCCAAAAATCTTCAGCTTTTATCAGTTTTGGTCACTTGAGAATATGGCTCTGACTGCTTTGCAGTATTCACTGTTTATGGTAGCTTATTGTTAATCAACGAATAGCCTCACAAGAAATATCCATACTTACACAGATCCAGGATATGTAGATCATGAAAGCAGAATGGTGCGTCCCAGCCACCAAAAATGACCAGTTTATCTCCAAGCAGTGTTGCCGAGTGCCTGAAATAGCAACCATAAAGAATTCAACCAAAGGAAGATGAGTGCTCAGAAAACATTATTATGCCTCCTAGAGTAGCTACCCTTTTACTCAACCACAAAATATACACATAATTCAGCGGTTTCAAGTATAGTCTGCTTGCTTACATATTTTTTCTGTCACATGCAATCTAAGTTACACCAGGAGCATCACGAATTGCCTTCTCCTTGTTTCAGATGTCAATTGCCCACACTTTGAACTCTGAACTTGATATCAAGAATGGGAAATTCAGAAAGATAGCCAATGATAAACATTTCACTTTTTAGAACCTTATACAGCAATTTACTATGCTTATATGTATGATGCATTTTGATAACACATGATTCCAGATATATTTTTCCTAGAGTTTCATGACATCAGCTGTTTCACTAATAAAAAGGGAAAAAAGTTACTTGTAAATCATACCCAGATCTAGGCTTTGGCTTCATCCCCATGGTCACAGGTTGATACCAACTTTCAGAATCTGTGAAATGGACCAAAGTGGTTTTGTATTAGAATGTTTCACTGCAAGATAGAACATGAATTAATACAATAACAACAAAAGTTTCAGAGAACAAGTACATACAATAGATACAGTCAGTGATAAATCACAACTCCATGAATCCTTGAAGTACTTGGGGATTTGGCCGAAAGATTTATCATCTTGCCATCATTAAATTGGCACAAAGTGAGAAAGACATGAACAAAAATGTGGCAATTTCAAGAGAAAAATAGGAACTTTAATCTGCCAAATCATGTTGCCAATTTGAGAATGAGTTATGAATAATAGTAATAATAATAACAATAATAACAATGATAATAATAATAATGATAATATAAGTTATTAAATCATATTGGTGATTATGAGGTCTTGAAAATTCTGCAATAGAAACAAACGATCATAATATATGATGAAAGAAGCTCAAATAAATAATTCTTCCTTTTTGTTTTTGTTTACTTATCCCCAAAAAATACCTAGGAACAATAGTAAAAATCATATCTAAAAAAACACACATGCAGCATAAAAGTGCCAAAGTATGGTATCCAAGGTTTGTTGGGTCAAACTGGACTACAGTAAGTTTGTTGCCCTACAGCCTGGACAGTCTACCTGGACTGTAAATGATGACATCATTGCTGCATCCATCTGGCTGGGGGTCTGGATTAGGATAGACACCACCAAATATGTACAGCTCATTGCGGAAGATGTTACTCGAGTGATACGCCCGGGTTGGTGCAATTCCAGAGGCCTTTAGACAAGAGAAGACAGAGGGTAAGTTGACTCTTCTGGCTACAAATGACATTCTCTGTATTTGCTTTTGAATGTAAGTATTATGTTTAAAAGATATAACAGATGCAGATAAGAGGCAGCATACAATAAAATGACCTTCATTTTCATTACAGTAACAATGATAAGTTCTAAGCAACAAAACATATCTCATCAAAACCTGCCTTAGCAGCCATTTGTCTATAGCGGCCATCTGCTATATACTGCAAGGAAAGAAAATCCCCCCCCCCCCCCCCCAGCTGAGAAAAGCCATATTAAAGACTCTGCCATAAATGACACCCCCCCCCCCCCCAAAAAAAAAAAAAAAAAAAAAAAAAAAAAATCTCCCCTAGAAAAAAAGCTATGTTACAAAAACCCTGTCATAGCAACCACCTGTCTATAATGACCACTTGGGTGGCCTCCCTTGGGTGGCCACTACAGGCAGGTTTGACTTTATATGAGTCAAACTGTGAGATAAAATGAATAGTAGGAATGAAGATGGGAGTGGGGTAAGCATTGACTCTAAGCTTTAAACATGCTTACCTCCAAGCTTTAAACATGCTTACCTCCACATGTGACCAGTTCCAAGTTTCAAGGTCCAGAACATGCATGTCACTAAACCAGCGGAGATTCTTGGAACCTCCATAGACATACACACGCTTAGCCTGTGCGTCAAAGGTTGCGGTGTGACCCATCCGTGGTGGTAATTTGGCAGACCCCTCCATTGTAGGTGGACTGCTCCAGTCACCGTTCTCTGCGAACAAAAAAAAGTAAGTGTAGTCTGGTGGAATGAAGGCATTAAACATCTGAGGAGCATATACCAAGTGTTGTTTACTCACCTGTTTGGTTTGGAATGCTGCTATAGATACATACAACAAAACAATGTGTATGCAGTGATCTTTGTTGCCAAACAAGCAGTGGAGATATAGCTAAGACCAGCTCCTCTTCATCAATGATACAAGCAAACAAAAAAGCCAAAACACACATAAATCTAACAAAGAAAACGCTACAGGCATTGTAACATTTGACGATCACAAAGTTGATGGATATGTCTACTGTACAGCAGCTATTAAACAAAAAAAGTCATCTTAGTGGATGAAGAAAATACACTTGTAAAACGTATTTGTCAAGTCACACACACTGGCTATATACAAGATTTCATTTGAATCTAGCAGCTGATACAATAGCTACGAGGGCAATCAAGCTTTGATAGCGGAGAATGAAAACATTGTTAGCATTGCTCTTTTGACCCAACTGTGTAACCAGAAAACAATAAATTGCTTTTGAGAATCTCACTACCAATCAATCTACACTCAGTTAGTTTACTTCAAATATATCAATGTGCAAACAGAGCAGAGGTACATACCTGTGTCCAGCATCCAGATGGTATCTCTGCTAATGACCTGCCCATGGCCTTGTCCACCAATCAAGAGACTCTTCTTGCTGCTTCCAATGGAACAAAGGGTGTGACCCCAGCGGGCACTAGGTCCTGTCAAAACAGGCACTGATGAATTAGAAGCTTGCAAGCCATAGTCCTTGGCTCCTAAGTGCTTAGAAACTTTTGTGTTAAACACTATATAAAAGTTACTTACTATCATCATTATAAGCTCATAGTTCTTTCTTTCAAATGCTATTCATCACAGCAAAGGATAATCTGCACAGGTAGCAGAACTAAACAAAACAAAAAATGGAAGGGAAAACAAAACACTGCTAAGGTAATTGTCAAAATACACAGCCTATTACAATGTAGTCTGCCATCTTGATGTGGTCTATTTGAGCAAAGACTCCATCAGCAAACTAACAACATAGTCACTTGATAACAAATTGTGTATATTGAGCTACTGTTATTGCATCATATTTGATGCATGCTATGCCAATATCAAAATGTCAGTAAAGACTTCTTATGAAGCTGCCATTTTCTGTTCTACAATAGATGATGGATATGTTTTTGTTAAAGTAAGCTCCTGGCATGCTATCAAGCTGACATCAAACTTGGATATCTAACTACTAGATGGATGGTGGGCCCTCTGGGTAATATGCACCACCTCCTCTCCTGAAAGTGGTACATCTTGACCGCTAGGTCAAGATCGCTCTAACCATACTAAAGGCTGCCTTTGCCGAGTAGGTACCCATGTACTTGTTTGAGTTTACCTGAGTCACTACTGTCCCTCTTTGCAGAGGATGCCTGCCGGGCAGCAGTGGCCTGAATCTGCTGCCCTCTACTGTTTTCAGTCTTTGAAGACAGGGGCGATGAAACAGAGGACTTCTGTCTGATCGACTGCCGCTTTCTGGAGGGAGGTGTTGAGGTGTTGCCTTCTCCCAGGCTGGCTTTCCGTTTCTTGCTGGCCGAGTGTGAAAGGTGTGGTGGTGTACTGAGCGTTGTCTGTATCTGCAGCTAAAGGAGCACATAAAATGATGTCAACATGGTATGGCAAGTGTTTGTCCCTCAACTATGAGCCCACCATAACACTAATTAAACATGCAATTACATACAGTTTTACATTATTGTAGAACACGTACTGGTACTGCAAACATAAAAGCTGCAGCATAAATACCGAAACTCCTATTGGGTTAAGAGAGCAGTTGCAGGGACAAATAGGCAAACATGCTTTCTACAAGAGGACCTGGACCAAGCAATACTTGAGATTGGAGTTTGAAAGCAGAGGATATTTGATGTGAGGCTTTGAGGCCTGCCTCAGTCAAAAACTTTGTATACATGAACAAAATACTCCTGACTTCAACGTTTATACCACCCTGAGATTAGCAACAAAGTAACAATGTTAGAATGATTCATACAAAATGTCCTATCAGCACTATAGCTGATAAAGTAATAACAATCCTTCTATACTGCACACAACTTTTTTTTTAAGACATAGAAGCAAATGAAACATAATCATGGAGGTTTTCATGCTGCATCTGGTAAGGATATTAATGCATCATCAGGTTACATGACAAACCAGAGGACAAACATTCTTGAAGTACATTGTGTAAAGTGATAGAATTCTTAACTGTCAAAATCCTACCATCTAATGATTATAATGGTTATTTGCTCCATAAGCAAAGATGGTTTCAAACAACTATGTCATGTACACTATGCAGGATAGTATATACCTGTGGTGTTATCTCATCAATGCCTGCCTTGCCCTGTGTCTTGGAGCTGGGGCTTGCTGTGGACGTCATGAGAAGCCTGTCAGCCTCAGGAAGGCAATCACCCATCATGAGTTCCTGAGATTCCGTCTGTAAACTTTCGACTGTTTCTTCTTGATTCTTTGTCACAGATGATAACTGGTACCCAGCTTTCTCTGGAGTCTCAAGAAACTTCTTCAGTTCTGCATCAGTCCCAATATAAAGGTGGTAGTTGTGTGTTCCTTTTGGGACTTTAAAACCTTTGCTATAACAAGGTTGCCAAGAAATTGCTCTGAAACAAAAACAAACCAAGCCACACAAAACAAAACAAAACATAAAAGAGTTTGTGGTAGGTAAAAAATGCTTACAACCTGAAAGGTAGCCCTGATCTCTTGTGACTCACAATCATCATTAGTAGAGTGCAGGTAATTCATCTCCCAAATTCTCTAATATTGTTCAAACTTGTTGTTGACTATCTTGCTTTTAACTTGACTCAAATCAATATCCTTACAGCTATAATTCCTCCTAGATAGGCATTAAATACAGGTTTCCAGAAAACCAAGTCTGGCAAAAAATAGTAATTTGTCATTGCACTAGATACATGTAGATCACAATTTCAATTTTGTCTATTGCCGTATATTACTATAGTAGTTACCAATCTTTATCTTTTCTCTTAGTGCGTGTTACCACGCTAATAAAATGTTTGGCCTTTGACAGTTGAAGATGTGTTTAGCAAGCCGCTGTGATTTATCTGTTTGGACTGTGATTAAGTAGTTGTAGTAAACAATAAAAACACTATTGCCATTTTTGTTGCAATATATGAGTTTTCCCCCCATATAATAACTGACCTTTCACTTTGATGCATGGTTCCTATGTTCAGATGATCTGACCTCTTCTTCAGATTCACAAGGACAACCTGCAGCCTGAGGTCTCTCTTCCATGGCTTTGATGTCACGGCAAACACCACTACCATGTCAGGAAATGAGCGAGGAAGAACATAGCTCTGCCTGTGGAGGTTGAGATTTACATGAAATGCATAGATTTAGATCTAGCCCTACACCATAATATATGAGATCAAAGGAACCGTACATACATGTACATTGTACAATCATATCACAATCCAGCTAAAAAAGACTCTATGAGACATATCAATGTCATGATATTGCGGTAGTACTACAAGTGAAAACTTCTGTCCCACCTCCCTGTCCAATTTCAGCAAAGCTTGTTTTTTATCATAATTTCATAAATGAGAGTATTTTGTGCATGATTTTACTGCATCCATAATAGTTGTGCTTTATATTCACTGTAACAAGGTCCAGAGACAGATAGTCCTAGACTAGGGTTAGGTAAGTATTGTATTTGGTGATAAAATATACATATGGTTGGGTCTAACCTGACCAAACACTGTGCACAGCACACAGCAGTGACAGCACTGTCGCAAAGCAACAGTGCCGTGTACCGTATGTCCATAGTAGTGACGTTGCCATAGGTTGGGGGCCCAACTGACTTGGAGTTATCAATTGGGGGGGGGGGGGGGGGGGGGGGGGTCAAAAGAAAACTCGTAAAGTCTTTCCAACAATTCAACTCTGAACTGCAACTCAACAAACTCTCAAGGGCCAAGGCAATGGTATGGCATGATCTATGATGCAATAGCAAAAATGCACATTGATTATTAATGCAATTTCAGTAAGCGAAACTAGGAATCCAATTAACTCATATTATCATAAAAAGTTTTAGAATAAATTGCTAACAGCAATCACTTAGTCAATGATGATGAGATGACCCAATGCAATGGCATACATTTAATCATAGACAGAAAGATCTGCCTGTCCAGAGGAGTCTTTTAATGCTTATTTTGTTGACATTATTGCTCTCCTCCAGAGACGATCCCATGAAGCCAGACGCAGTCTCCGCGGAACATATCCCCGATGGCGATGACCAGATCATAAGATACAGACTGATCTTTCGTTTTGGTCAAACATAACCATAGACAGAAAGATCCATCTGTCTGGATAAGTCTTATTTGTTGACGTTATAGCTTTCCTCTGGAGACATACAAACATAATCAACACAATGTCAATGAATGATTTTGTCCGGAAAGAAATGAACTGAACTTACCCAGGAGTAATGCCAGTGGGCTTGGAAGATGGAGAGAATATGACGTAGTACTCCATGTCACATGTCAATGGTACGACTATGAGTACACTGCACTGTATAACTCGATACTCGTTGCTATTGCAAAGTAAAGTTTTACTTTACAAACGTGTCGATCAGCTCGGCATCAGCTCTTCAGGATTTTGCTTCACAGATCTAGTCGTAGGCCTACTCTCGTCTCGTCTCTGACCTGAGTCTGAGCACTATCGAAAATATCCTCGCGTCAGGTCTTAACTGCGGTCAATATCTATTTATTGCCGTAGCTAGGGTACTAATGTTGCTCTTTAGGGAACTAGAACGCGTTCTAGAGGCAGAGCTCTCGGCAGGAAAGGCAGGCAACATAACAGTCAGCTTGGTCAGTTCATCCTGTGTTCACGGCTGCACGGCACGGTCGATCGTCGGTGGCTAGCTGTAAGTACCGGGCAGGCCGGCGGAGGAGCGGAGCGGAGGCAAGGCGCGATACCGGTGTCAATCAGCTGCTTGGGTATGGTTTTCCGCTTGTTGTTCACGGGCTAGCTAGCAGCGACAGTTTCACATGTCGCGCGTTTACTGACGATGACCATCCTATTACAAAATCTCTCATTTCAAGTATTTATAGGCTATAATAGAATATCTAAAAACCACTTAGAATACATAAATGCTATATGTATAAAAATATTTTTTTTATACTGATACTTTATTATAATACATTTATTAACAATAATACCTATCATAAAATCAGTACATGAAATTGGCCATACGACTAGCTAGACTCGTCTCTAGACCCCAGTGCAAGACCCTCCAAATAGTTAGATTTCATCCAAAACAGCTGGCTTCAAAAGTTTAGTAGTTAGCACCAATATATTACATGGCATTTATAAATAAGAGTGGCATAGTGTTGTAAAACAAAATTCCCAATGTTTGAACTATCAAATTTTCAAGCGGGAGCTTCATTTTGAGAAATACTTTCAACACTTGATTTGCAAGTGAAATTTTTATGCATAGGCCTATTCCGCTGTGGTAATCACATATTGCCAATTGTATCTGGAAGATATAATCACATTCCTGGTAGAAATGAAAGATTTTGTACCCATTGCAATGAAGATGAAATTGATGATGAATTTCATTACCTATATCAGTGCAGCCTCTTTAATGAACAACAAAAACAAATACTGGAATTAAAAAGACATAAACCTGAAACTATATATGAAGATGGAGTTGTGAAATACATATATGACACATGTTTAGATTATCTATTTCATCCTTTTCTTAGTTACTACCTAAGCTATATTTACAGGCTGTGCCTGGGATCTTCATCTCTATAATCAATTTGTAACTCGTTTTTCCAGTTTGTAACTCGTTTTTCTAGCTCGATCTCCCCGCTTCCTCTCCATTTCTGATCTCCTCTTGTTTTCTTCTCCATATTTCCTACATTCTTTGTTCACTTTTTTATTTCTATACATCTTTGCATTTTTCTTTTCTTTTCTTTTTTTTCAATTATGTCACGTGTGTCTCTTTTGTTATTGTTAATTTTTATAAGTACTTTGTAATCAGTTTTGGTGCATCCTTCACTCTTCCTACTTCCCCTCCACTCTCCTCTCCCCCTCCCCCCCCCCCCCTCGCTCTCCCCCCTCCCTCTCCCTCTCTCCCTCTCGTCATAAATGTTTCTTCCTTTGTTTTTTGTTCGGATCACTATATCGTGTATATCTTATTTCTGTAATTTTTTTTTCTGTTCATCAATTTCACTCTTGTTTACTTTATTATACACTATATAGTTATTTTGTATTTTATATTGTTAAAGTAATTTGCAACTCTATATTATCGAATTTATAGCGTGAAATCTTTATGATTTTACATTGGACTCAAATACCCAGAATATGGGTTGTTGAGTAATAATATAAACGTTCAACTCTAACTTTCAAGTGATCCTCGAGGTCAGGATCCTGTGCAAAGAGATTTTATATCTAATCTCTTTGATCCTGTAAGTTTCTGTCGTGCGCGTGTGCGTGTGCGTGCATGATCAATACAGTAATTGCAACTGTACAAGCAGTGCCGTATATTAAGAGAGTCTGGCCAACTCGGTTTTCGGCTTAGGTGTTTTGAAGCCTGTGATTGGTCAAAAGCTGGTCCCGTGACCTACAGGCGCCATGTCGTTACCAAAGTCAATCACGCGGGCGCGAGCAGAGCTCATACGCAGTGCCCATTGTTCATTACGCGCAGCTACGCGCTAATATTGCTTGCCTTGGGGACTTCCCCTTAATATCAGTCATGGTGCAGTGGGGATATGTCATTGCCGTAAGGTTGTAAACTTTATTGAAGTAGAAGGTACAACACGAAAGATATTTTGATATCTTATTGCCATAAACTGAAGATTCGTCATGCCTTCCTGCGCAGCATGGCGTTGCGCGAACCGACCTCGCTCTTAGTGTAATGATGCACCGCTTTCCGACAGATCCAAAACAAAGGAAAAAGCGGGAAATCAGAGTGCGACGGGAAAATATATATCTGATTTGTTTTCTTTGGATTCCTCGCGGTGTCTTTCAGACTATCCAAGTTTTGATTCACATTTGTATGTCTCCGCCATAACATACGAAAGTGTCGCCTGAGGCATTTGTTTTGGTCGTCCGTCCGTCCTTCCGTCTGTCCTTCATATCGCAATCAATATTGTGGACACCGTTTGAGGTAATGAAACTTGACATGACGGGTATGCTTGTGTGAGTTTTGTTTTTAGCTTATAGGGCCTAAACTTTTGTGTAAACACGCTCGAAGTGAAAGGTCAAAATCATGTTTATAATGGTTAAATTCTTAAAATATCACTATTTCCCCCATATCTATATGCAATATCTGGAGGTATAAGTACAGGTATTTCCAAACGAAACTTACTGCCTGACCGTGATTTTCTCGTGATTTTATTTATTTATTTATTTCAATTTTTTTTTTTTTTTTTGGGGGGGGGGGGCGGGGGTATGGGAGGGGGGTAAGGGTCAAGGATCAATGTCAGGTAAAATGTAATGCTAAAATTCTACTCTCTATTGTTGAAATACTATTACCCATGCAGTTCCTAAATACCTTGGAAATTACCCAATTCACAAACTTAAAACCAAATATGGTACACGTATTTGCATGCCATCATTACTACACAATGACGCGAGATAGGGAAAGATTTTGGCCATGATGGTCAAAGGTAGGTGAAAATACTGAAATGACAGAATTTTCTATACATTTTTAAAATAACCGTTGAAAGTATTGCCATGAAAATAGTAGTAAGTAAAAAGTAGTGAGAAGAAGTAAGCAAAAGTAAAAATGCTCAAATTCCTTAATACTTGCTCTCTTAAACAATAAAAGACATCCATTCATACCTAGTTCAAGGAAAGTAAATATTCGACGCATTAAATTTAGTGACAAATTTGCCATTTTGTCTGCCAATTTTGTGAAACTGTCGTGTAACATTGTCAAGACGTACTCTACACCTGCTAAGAGAACAATGTAATATGGCGGAGGAATACCGGTCGCCATTAGGACATCTTTATTTGTGTTTTTTGTTTTATTATTATTATTTGGTACAGATGTCACTGAGGATATCCCTCCTTATGTTATCCAGGTAAAGTACTTGCGCTTTCGCTCAACATGTCTTTTTAAAATATTACTTTTAAACAATTTTAGATCATTTTACATACCTTAATATCGGTGACGTCACTTTTTCATGTTGTACATTGTACATAGGTGTATTCCTTTTGAATTACATACTAATCGGCCTTCATGTCAGTTTCATACATATATGGGACTAAATAGGATGGTAATTGATGATTACAATGTATTTACGTGCGAAACAGTAATAACTGTGGAATTCGTCTATCCTCTGCACAGCTAGAATTGTAAATTTATATAAAAAATGTTGTTATACAATATTCTTGTTCCCTGGGCAACTTGCTAGATACAATATAAATAGCATACAGTCTAGTGAAAGTTGACGATACGACTTACTGTGAATTCTTCTTTTATTTTCACGGCAATAATTATATAATATTGACTGGCCTCGAGGGAGATACCAGAAAATATTGCCCAAACTGAAAGAATATTGCCCGAGTCGAAGACGAGGGCAATATTCTTTCAGTGCGGGCAATATTTATCTGGTATCTCCCTCAAGGCCAGTCAATATCATAATTATTACCTATCCCCTAGGTAAATTAAGAAAATGTGTGAATACAGCAATACACTATGATATAGATCAAGCCACATTTGACTACCTGTAGATCATCACCAACATGTCGAATAATTGAAAAATTGTTCATCAATGTATATCATTCAACTCCAACTTCAAAGATACATATGTAGTTGTAACAGGCGAACTTCAAACATCTGAACGCTTTTACACTTTATTTTTGCTTCTGTTTCAATTTGGAGAGTTGTAATAACTGATGGTCACTGGTGCAGTTAGTCATTGTTTGACGCGTCGTGCTGCTGGAACTAGTGGAAGTGGTCGACCTTGTATGAGTTGATTTATCGGCGTTCTTCTGCTGTGCGTGTAATCGACACGCAACACGCAGCGACGTCCTTGAATGTTTTCTCTTCGTGGTCGATCGGAATGTTTACATGAGGTGGGAAGAGAAGGAGTGGAATCTCTCTTCCCACCTCCCTGTTTTACAGTGCACTCCCGTTATAACGAACACGCGGTTACAACAAAATTCTGGTTATAACGAAGTAAAAATTTGGGCTGCAATGTCATCCACTCTATGTATTTCTATCGTTTATTTGTTCGGTTATAACAAAATTCCGATATGACGAAAGAATAACTGCCGGTCCCGAGGATTTCGTTATAACGGGAGCCCACTGTATATGTAAAACCCCGGATGCTCGTAATATGCTCTAATATCGCCCGCTGAACTTCCGACCCTGCAAAATAACAACTGTAATTGCCTCGCAAACTACCTCGTATAGGTAATAATTCATCATATATTCAGGAATTATGTCCTTCAGACAGCTTACCTATCATTTATACGGTATACCTGTGTGCTTGTGTCTATTTGAATGTGTAAAAATGATTGATTGTTGGCTTTGTTCAACATGGATGGAATGAAAGAATGTCCCTCCCTCAACCTACCCCCTTTCTCTCCCCCACCCCCCTCTCTCTCTCTCTCTCTCTCTCTAAGAGAAAGAAAAGTCAAGCAACACCGTGCCTTTGGGACGCCTGCGCGTACACACTTAACCCTCCAAGCGCACACGCTAAAACCATAAGCGCACACGCTAAAATCATAAGCGCACTGTACGCTGGGTAACGACATGGCGTCCAATTTATGAGTTGTACAAGCCCCCTGCACTGCCGCTGCCGTCTAACCTACAAGGTAATCAACATGCAACATGATCATTCATGATGTTGCGCAACGTCTTGACATCTCAGAAAAATAGTTTTTGCATTGTACTGGAATCTACACTTCGTACATTGTACATGTATGCTATGGACGGAAAGTGTGCACAGCGCTAGCTGCAGTCAGGAAGACACCAGCCACTTTTATCTACCCGGCCTGGCACGCTGTGTTCATCAGCTTTCGAAGTAGAGTCTAAAGAAGCCCGAAATGTATTAGCACCTATATATCTTCAGAACCGTTCGCATAGTGACACGGACTGACTTCTAGTAGATATCTAAAGGTTTGTAACTTAGGACTTGTATGGATGCTGTGCTGTGGATGATTAGGGAGTAGAAACTAGTGCACATGCGGGGGCTGTCGTGGCAGACAGGCGAAGCCTAGCGCGGCTCGCTCACTATCACTCGCTCGCCCTAGCACTAGCTACTAGCACTGCAACGTTGCGAGAGTTTATCGACATAGACTATGTCTATGATAGAGGTATACTTTCTGGCATAGCTTTTACCTCCTCATCATCTAATGTAGTTTTTGTAAGCATTATTCAAGCATAAACCTCATTGAAAACTTTTATTCTTCCCCACGCTTCCAATTAATACTTCTCCTCTCTCTCCCTCTCTTTCTACTAGAATTTCTAGGCACAAAAATCAGTACAAGTGCCGCCGGTACTATACCGGTGTAGTATAAACAGTAACACGTTAGAACTTAGGGGTTTAAAGTTCCAAAACGGTTAATAGTGGAGAAGGGGCCTACATACAAATACTTTGCCGTGACCGTGGGCGTGACAGTTTCTGGTTAAACTACTGGCTCAGAGGCCTTTACATAGACAAGAGTTCTAACCAGAAACTCAAAATTAAGCAAATAAGGCATAGCTAGACTGTCAAGATCTATATTTTTTTGTGTGTATTTTGGATAAAAAATGTAAACAAAAGAAGGGGAAAATAGAAAAATATGTGAGGCAAGAAGTCATATCGGTGATGCGATGTTGTGAGGGAGCCCTACACTTACCCTAAGATAGAAGCAGCACACGATGTCAGAATTGCTAGTTGTGATATTACAATTGTTTTGTTCGAAAATGGTACGTTTCACAGAGTGACGGTACGAGCAATAATGCGCAATGTCAGACTTGCCTTGTGACATCACAATTGTTTTGTTAGAAATTGTTACATTTCTCGTATTGAATGTATGAAGCATTGCGCAATATCAAAATTGTTTTTGACATGACAGTTGCTTTGCTTGAAATTGCTACATTTTACAGATTGATGGTACAACACAGTGCACGATGCCAGAATTGCTCTGTGATGTTACAAATACTTGGTTAAAAATTGTTACATTTCACAGGTGACAGCTCAAAGTGATGGTACAAAGCTGCACACAATTTCAGAATTGCTTTCATGTGACATTTTCCAAATGATATTCTATTTGCAAAATGTCATCGTGGAAGTAATGTCATTTTACTAATAGTACTAATAGTACTTCATAGAGTGTCAAACGTGCCAACATTCTGACATAGTTGAAAATACCTACATTTCATATCACATTTTCCTGTTTCATTTGAACCTCTTTGGTGTCTATCAGTGAAAGGGAGGACAGAATCATGAGTCAGCCAACAGGTGTGAAGAAGAGAGGGGGTAGACCCAATCGAGGTGGTGGGCGCTTCAATCAGCCAAGGGGTCGAGGTGGAGGAGGAAGAGGGGCTGGAAGAGGGTCACAAAGAGGCAGAGGAGGAGGCAGAGGAAGGGGAGGTGGCCCTGGCAGTCAGGGGGGTCAGCAGCAGAGGCAGCAGGGAGGGGCAAGGCCCCAGGGACCACGAGCAGAGACTGGTGCGAGGAAAGGCAAAGGCGTTGACATGATGTATGACGATGATGACTTTGTGTTGATGCCTCGGCAAGAGAAAACAAGCTCTTCAGGTAGCTCGTCAAGGTAATTAAATATCTGTTTATTTTATCAGCAATGTCAAACAATGTACAATACAGGAGAAAGAAATTGTGTTTGACTGTGCTTATTTGGTTTTTTTAAAATGTGCTGCAAGTCTCAATACTACAGACAGTTGATTTGTGTGTTGTGGTTTTTTTTAGCCTTGTGAAGTGTTCCAAAGAGGGTGAAGATATGAAGATTGATACAAATTTGGTACACTTTTTCCTTTGCCCTTCACCAGAGAATACTGTGGATCAGTCTCACTGTAGTAAGATCAATGAATTTATAACTATCACATGGAAAGGTCGTTGCAAGGATATCGGTCAAGCATTGTACACTGTCAGATGATAAGACCATCTATTATGTGTAATTCCATTTCTGTGATAGTGGAAGGAGCTACAACCAGTCTCATCAAGGCTACAACCAGTCTCATCAAGGCAGAAGACGAGCCCATCCTTCCAGCAAGGTCAAGATGCAGTCCCTCCACATGAGTGATGAGAATCAGGAACTTGTCAAGGATGTCCTCAGAGAATTGCATGGAACTGAAATGGACTTTGACATTGAGTGAGTTATGACATTGTCAAGATTACTGCTCTTTCCTCATCTTCCTCCTCTCTTCAGAATTCATTCTCAGCAAGCAGATAAATTAGAATACTTTGAATACTGCATTTAGATTGCAACAAAGATCTTTTTTATAGTCTTATGTCATATGCAGCAAACCTGTAAGCAAAATCATGGAAATTTTGAATTTTATGTGATGCAAACCCAACTCTGACAAAACAGGAAGGTGTATCAACTAAAGTCCTGTTGTTTGTACTTAGTCTGCTAGATGACTGATGTCAGTAAATATAAAAGTGTTGTTGAATTGAACAATTGACAATAAATGGATGTGATTATTTAGGATACACTGAGGGGGCGATCTTAAACTGAGATGTCAGGTACAATGGTTTTATGATTGATCATTTGTTTCTTTTTTCCTGTGCTTGTTTCAGTGAGGAGGATTATGAGGAGCTGGACTATGACACTGCTAGGCATTTTTGGACAGATGATAACTCGCTAGTAGTAGAAGCAGCAGGATCTGTTTTCAATCCACTGGTTGCTTGGCAGGCAGAGGGAAGTGATGGCAATGCCAAGAAAGACAAACAGCAGTTCAGCAAGTATGCGGTTGAGAAGCTGATCAGGTACGTGTGCTCCACGTCTCATCATGACGAACCAAGAACAGAACAAAACAAGACATGCTACAGCTCATAGCCCATGTCCAATTTATATTGGACTGAGGATAGAGTAGAGTGGGATATACTGTAAAACATGATATATTCGCGGCATGAAATTTTCACGAATTGGAGCTGACAGCCTTTTTTGTGACATGAAATTTTCGCGAAGTGCCACTGGCGTTCAATGCATATAGTGTAAACAAGAACTTTCGCGTGCATTTTAATTTTGCGAATCTTGGCACTCGCGAAATTCGCGAAATTAAAGTGCACGCGAAGATTCCTCGTTTTACGGTAGTATGTAGACTATGTGTTCATTTCAAAGAGGTCTGAGTTGACAGATCATTGAAGATGTGTACTAGTAAAACTACAAGTGCAAGTGTCTGCATTAACTAAAATGAAACAAATAGGAAGTAGGTAGTGGGAATTGAAATAAAAATGTGATTTTTCACATTATTTGACTAAGGAAAAGAGACATACACTGTACAGTGAACATAGTTTGGTAGCATTGCAAACAGGAAATAAATTGTTGCATGCCATAACAAAACCAGATGGTAGCATCAATTTTATAGACAGGCACCTTGTATATCAGGTGCCCAAAATGAACACTATTGTGTCTGCCTTTGTGGCCTAAATTCTTGTTTTTGAGTATTACTGAGGTGAAAAACTACTTGACTAGAAAGTTCAGAGTTTCTGCTGTCAATATCTGTTCTCTTTCTGTGTCAGAATTGTGTGTAGTTTTGCATATTACCTTTTCTATGTAAGAGTGTGCTTTTGCTGTAAAACTCACAGAAGTGTCTATTTTCTTTCATAAAAGGATATCTTTGATTGCAAACTTTGATTATGATTAGTGATATACAATGTACTGTATCATCATTATTAATTCTGATAAAGTGATATCTTAATGCACTGAAATATGATATGTTATTGATTACACCTATCATGGTATAACAGAATCCCCATATGAAACATATAAATAGCATTCCATCAAGGCACTAGTCTATGTATGTCGCACTCTTCCTGTATCCAGGGGGAAGGCTCGTGTGTGCCGTGTCAAATGAAAACAAATGAAAATGAGTGTTTCATCTTCAGCTGCATAAGATCAATGTATCAAGTATAGACTAATGTCATTTTAACTGTAAGCTTGCTGATTGCCCAATACCATTTCGATAGAGAATTCAAATAGGAAACAATTTTTAACATAGAAAGAATTCCAACCTGTGTCCATACAGGCTCTGTTGGGAGCGTAAATCACTTGCACGATTCACTCTTTGCCTTACTGTTGGTCTTGGAAGAATATGCAAAGTGTGGAATGTAAACCTTTTAAAGCGAGAGGGCCTTCACCGGTATTTACAGGCCACTGTATGATCACACTGTGTCTTCCTACAGGTGTGGTTACCCAAGGCAGGAGTGTATGCAGGCTCTGGAGGAGAATGATGGAGATGCCGGGCTGGCCCTTGAGCAACTCTATCGGGATTTCACAAAGAGTCTGCAACTTACATTAGATAAAGGTACCCATGAAAGGGGCTATTCGTTCAGCGCGTGACAATTTAAAAGTTGACTGTTCACTGCGTCTGAATTCAAAAGATAAGTCACATGCATCATGTATTGCTGACGATGGTTTAAAAGATTCCTGTGTCAGTAGAAATTAGGCATGCAAAGTGATAAAAAGTCTCTGACTTTTCTCTAAAACCAAGAAGAACCCATGGACAATGAAAGATAAGATGAATTTTACCATTTACAGAACTGCCTTGTTTCTTGGCTTGATAGATTTCTTATAATCAAAGAAATCTAATTCCACTAAAATTTCTTCTGTGAGGTGTTGTGCAGTTGAACTTTGCCTTCCTTACAAGATATTAGCAGATACAATGCATTTCAGACTAGAAATGGATATTTTTGAATTATGTGTACAAGAGACATACAAATATATCTCATAAGATGCTTAAAGGTCTTGGAAGTGAAATGAGGGAAATTTTATCTCACCACAGACTGTTCTGTGATGTTTAATGTTAAGGCTTTACCTGTATGTGGTATTGTTTCTCTTTGTCTAGACGCACTCGATGATAGTGTCTCCATGGAAGATGCATTGGAACAGAGACAAGAAGAAGCCCTTGCCTTAAGTGCCATTTATGGCTCTGACTTCATGGAGAGGATACCTAACAATGTGTGGACCATGAAGTTAGAGCTCTCGCACATCAATACGTGCCTCAAAGAAACCCATGTGAACAATAAAAAAAGGACCGAAAGGAGAGGCCCACCGAGTGGGCAGAGGCGAAATGTGTGCCACTTCTACCAGCAGGGACACTGTAAATTTGGCAGCAGTTGCAAATTTTTCCATGACCCCCTCTGGGACACCAAGGAGGGTGCAGCTGAACAAGCATCATCTGAGGCCGTAGAGGATAACAAGTGGTTTTTGTTGGAGATCAGATTTCCCAAAGATAACCTGTATCCATGGGAACCGCCCATTATAGGTTTCTCCTCCACCCATCCAGATTTCCAGACTGCCCGGTGCCTGAATGTGACGAAGCGGCTGGCGAGTGCTGCGGCTGAGCAGGCCCCGAGTGGGAGCCCTGCCGTGTTTAGCCTCGTGGGCATCTTGGAGGATGAGGAGGACATGGCAGCCATGCTGGTGGAAAAACTGGTCAGGTTCCAGTCGTCAAAGTCATCTGCCTCCAAGAGTAAAGTGCAAGATGAGGAAGTGAATGATGAAGATGACGAGCCATTGGAGGATGCTGGTAAAGAAATCCTGGAGGAGCCCTCGAGTAGCCAATCTGCAGAAATTTCAAAGGAAATTGAAAAGCAGTCTGCAGTGCTAACAGGACGAGATGGGGCCAAAAGTCTGGGAAAGAGCCTGTATGTACCACCAAAGAGGAGCAGAAAAGATGAGGGGAAGGATAACAAGAGATTGAAAGACCAATTCAGGAGATCACAGGTTCATTCTTTATTTCTTTTCCTTTTTTTTTCTCAAGTACTTCAATAATAGAATTAAATTGGGTATTAATTCCTCTTGTTTGATAAGTCTGTATGACATTTTTTTTTGGCTACATCGCTTCAGTTCACATTTAAAAACAATATCATTTCCGTAAACATCCAGTATTGAAGGTAGACTAGAACAAGTGAGGTTTCCTTGACATTTTGAGCTGTCATGTTTAATCACTGGAGGATAGAATTTAGAAGACAATAAAGAATTTCCTTCACTCCTTATTTCTCTTATGCACTTTAAGGATAGTTCCCTTTGTCCATAATTCTATGTTTCTATTCATGTAGTATGCACTTCCATTTCATGATATATCATGGATGTACATGCCTGTTTACTGATGATTTAGACCAGCAGTGCCTACAAAGCAATGATGGGAAGAAGAGAGACTTTACCAGCATGGAAAGAACAGGACAACATCCTGGAGACCCTGGATGAATATCAGGTCCTTGTTGTCAGTGGAGCTACAGGGTGAATAAACTTCTTTGTCAATTCCGTGTTGCCTTTAAGGATATGAGCCCCCATTCTCAAACTCCTTTCCTGTTTATCTGAACTTTGCTATGAGAGGCAAGGTTTTGCATTACCAATCAAATAATAAACCAATATGTTGATATCATAAATCCAATCAAGAAATCATATGAACTTAGTGTGAGCTTTCCTATTAATTTGTTTACTGACACCCTGTCCCCCAGTGATCCTACTTCTTTGTGTACCAACAGTTTTACAAAATTGCTATTTAAATAATTTTGACACTCCATATTCTTTAATTCATCTGAAATTAATATAGTTTTTCACACTGTTTCTGCCATGGTAGGATTATGCCTATTCATTGTGGTAGACTATTTTAGATTTATTCCATTTGTTTTTTTCTGGTACACCTTGCACACATCACATGTGCAAACAGAAGCAGTAAAGATTTAACCATGCTTTATGGACTTCCATGAAAGAGCTAGAGCTTAGACCTGTGACAGACATTTTGCAAACCAAACACACTAAACACTACTGGACCAGTGCTTACATGTGAGCCACATATGATTTTTGGTGAAACTCAGCTGTGGCAAGACTACACAGGTACCTCAGTTCATCCTGGATACGTCCCTGAGGAAGAAAGGGTCGGAGCTGTGCAACATCATCTGCACCCAGCCAAGGAGGATCTCTGCCACTGCTGTGGCAGAGAGAGTTGCCAAGGAGAGAACCACTAGGATAGGAGACATTGTTGGCTACCAGATCAGACTGGAAAATAAACAGGTCAGTGAGCACAATGATTGATTTGTCACTTTGACCTCTGCATAGGAAACAAGAGACAAAAATCAAGATGAAAGTCTTCCAGAGCTACCAATAGCCAGATCACTACATGTTTTTTGTCAAAACCTGCCTTCCGTGTAAGTGATATCTTGCGTTCAATTTGACAAATGTGGAATGCTGTGACAAATGAAACAAAATATTGCAATGGAGCTCCTGTAGTAGTACATTAATGAAAAGTTTGTTTTCAAAATTTTGACACACATAGCTATGTTGATCTGTTGCCATCTTTAGCCTCCAATTATTTTACCACAAAAATGTGTCAATCCAAATGGTTTTGATCTTTGTGAGTAGGAATTTATCTTGTGAAAAATGTGAAGGCACATTATACTGGAATCAACATCCAGGTTTTGAAAGTTGGGTGTTGATGAATATGATGTTGTGAACCGTCTTGTATTTGCAGTCATCGTCCACCAGACTGACCTTCTGCACAACGGGGATCCTCCTAAGGAGACTGGAGAGTGACCCTGAGCTGAGTGGGGTCAGTCATGTCATTGTTGATGAGGTCCATGAGAGAAGTGAAGAGAGGTGAGCTCTAGGTCTCTACAAGTTTGTCGTAGATTAGATTTACAAAAGAGGCAAAGACCTCTCAGACCTTGGAGCTACTTACTTGCACGCAGTACTTTTATTAATGTAAATGACAAGGTCTTGTGGTATATATTTCAGAACACACTTATATTTTCCTTTACATCTGAATTTGGCTAATATTTCAAGTTTCATGTATGCATGTTTGATGAAGCAGTGGCGGATCCAGAGGTGGGCACACCGGGCGCGCGCCCCCTCTTTATATGTTGTTAAAACAATAGAAATGATAAGAAAAAAATAACATGAAACCCGGAAGTAGCACCAGAAATATTGTTTGCCCCCCCTTTAGGGAATTCCTGGATCTGCCCCTGTAGTTCATAGACTGCCTTGATTTCATGTCAATTTAAATACCAGTAATGTATATTTTGCCTCTGATTGCATTTTCTCCTATTTAGTGACTTTCTGATGATGGTGCTACGAGACATGCTTCCCCAGCGACCAGACCTACGTGTTATCCTCATGAGCGCCACACTGAATGCAGATCTCTTTTCTCAGTACTTTTTTAATTGCCCTGTCATAAATATACCTGGTATGTGGCCAACAACAAAGTTTTGTGTTTGTTTGATATAGATCTGCATGATATTTATTTAAATATGTATTGATTTCAAGGTGCATTTCATCACAGCTAAACTAGTAATTTTCAGTAAGTTCCTGCAGGTGACATGGAGACGTACATTTTATTGTTGCAAAGTTGTAGTAGCCACTGCTGAAGGGAATCTAGTAAATTAATATAAATGAGAGAAACAAGTGTTTGTGATATTATTATGAGCTGCACCTTGTAGGCAAGTATAGACCAGCAAATGTATGCTTCAATTTCTATATAGAAACCTAATCTGAGAGATCTGATTCCATTTTGATGTTCTTGCTATTCATCTTTCATGCACTGAAGAATATTTCTTAGTCACACTAGAGTCTCTTTCAAATCATATACAGGTAAAACGTTTCCTGTGGACCAGTATTTTCTGGAGGATGCTATAGAGTTTACTGGGTAAGTTTGACGAGATCATTTTTAAGTCATCTTTTCTGTGTTTCTGCCCAGGCTGTTTCTGGACTCAGCATTGCTTATAAGGGGAGTGACTACCATATGTAAGCATTTATCAGAAGATGCCTAAAAGAGCAGTGTCAAAATAAAACTCATTAATTTGTAGCCGTTAAAAAGGTAGAATGGTCTATAGTTGTTAACTTTCAACACTGATGCATTTCTTTCATTCTAGTTATCACAGGTACTTATACCAGAAACAGTTAAAGTAAGTTAGCAGTAGCTGAGGTTGATGGATAGAAAGAAGTCAGCAGAAATTCATGCTCTGTCTGCATAATAGGACTGTGTCAAATTAGCCAACAATATCATGAGCATTTACTTTTAGATCTAGTACATCACTTAATCAGTTGAGAGTGGGACAGTGAAAATGAATGCACAAAACAAAAGCAACTATGTTGTACAAAGCAACAGTCTCACACTTCTATTGACCTCTATTTTTTTTTCTGAGGAATTCACATGCATCATTGCCACAGTCATGGTCATTTCTTCTCTCTCCCTCTTTATTTACAAATTGACCAACGAATGTACACCCTACCCATAGATACAACCGCATATTTGATCACAATAGAGATAGCTAAATCCTAGAGAGAGACTTTCATGTTTGAAGACAACATTTGTTGGCATCACTGTGAAAATTTAGTTGAAACAAGATGAAGCTATATTATTTTGTTCTCTTTGATATTTGCAGGTATGTCCTTGATGAGAATTCCCCACTAGCCAGACCTCTCAAACGAAGCAATGCGGCTCCCTCGGAGGCATCTGCGAGGGCGCTAGGCAAGGTCAGGTATGCTGACCTTGAGGAAGACATTGCTGCAGCATTTGCTCAAACTACGTTCACTCCAGCAGCTGATAACGTCAGAGATTCCAACCTGACTGTCCCTCAAATGGCTCTCAGATACTCGGGTAAGTAGTTGTGGCAGCATTTGCTCTTTAGTTTCGACATCTGGTGGTCAGAAAAATTGACTGGAAGTAAATCTCAAATGACTGTGCGTGCAGGTATCTCACAAGATCTGACAAGAGTTGATTAAATTACATGAAGAATGACCTAATCTTGTATTCGATTTCACATAAAAGGAGATATGTTTTGTTAAGCTGTATTTACTGAATATACTGCTTGGCGGCGTTTGAAGAATAATCAAATAGAGAATATAGCAGAAAATAGCAGAGGATGATACTGGCTTCATTGTCCCCTGATATGGAACTTGTATTTATATGTACATATTTAGATATCATGTCAGTGAAGATCAGCACCAAAGTAAGCAACCAGGACAAATTTTGTAGTATCAACAGCAAGAAATAGACAAAATGCATGTGTAACTGTGGACAAGAAAAGGTCTCTGAGCCCTGGAACGGAATGAACAAAGACTTCTGTAGGAAAGGATTTAGTATCCTGTTTAGCTGGTATCAAAAGTTAGTGGATATGGAGCATAAGGTATGAAGCAGTGCCCCCAATTTTTGTCAATGTTTACTCTGTAAATATTCCTTAAATGTGTCCATTTGTTATTTATGAAGGAATGCAGTGGTCATATAAAGCTGAAGTCATCTTTATCTCTTCTTGTTTCATTTGTCACATTTGAAAATGAAGCAGAGTGTAATAGTGCTACATCTGTGCAAATCAAAATTAAGCATTTATATATATTAGCAACTAGAAATATGCCTTTTTTTTTTCTTCCTTCTGTGTCAAGAATATGAAATGTCAACCATCAAGACTCTTGCCACCATTGACCCAGAGAAACTCAACAATGACCTTATAGAGGAGCTTGTCAAATGGATTGTTGATGGAGATCATGAAGTAAGTCTGTCATTCTCTTCAAGGAATTTCCATTTGTGTACTCAAACTGCAGTTAATTCTTTAAGTTATTTGGCCCATTACAGCAAGGATTACCTCACAGTATGCTCTGTTCATTTCTTTGAACATTTGATAGTCGTGGTATTTGTCAAGATGCTGGAAATTCTGTTAGTTTTGGGAAACCACAAGGGGAAAATTGAAAAAGCAGCACTGATAATGTACAATTATTTAACAGGAGGCATATAAAAACCTTGAGTACAGGGATGTACGCATAGGGATATTATTTGTTGCTTTAGCTGTAGCTGAAAATTATATTATTTACATTGTACCATCTTTCAATACTAATCTTATGTAGGATTTCTGTACCTCAAAGTTTTCTGTTATTTCATTTGGATGTATCCTATTTTAGTATCCAAAGGATGGTGCTATTCTGATCTTCTTGCCTGGCATGGGGGAAATATCAGACTTGTATGAACAGCTCCAGAGCTCTCTATGTGGACCAAGGAAGCAGAAAAAGTAAGTGATGCTCTCTAACAATAGAAGTCATTGGTTGGTTGCTTTTTCTATTGTGTTTTGTGTTTGCTTGCTGTTTTGTCCTTTTAAAAGCAGGATAGCTATTTTGTCATTCAGAGATTTTTATGCCTTTACCACATTGTAATATGCAAAGTCATCTTGTGGTCTCACTTCAAGAGAACATCATTACAGGGATTCATGAATGAGATTGTGAGAATTGATCTAGTAATGACTAATTACAGCCAGTTGTATGATTCTTTCAGTAAGTCTGTAATGAGAATATACATTACTTTGAAGGAATTTGATACCAGTCAAGGTAAGATTGGAGAAGTTGACTTTTGCAGTCAGAATTCAAATATTTCATGCATGTCTGCTTTCTTTTGTGCTATTAAATTTGTTTGATCTCTTCCACTAGATACAAACTGGTACCGCTGCACTCTTCCTTATCAAGTGATGAACAAAATGCAGCCTTTGACAAGCCACAGGAAGGTGTCACTAAAATCGTCATAGCAACCAACATTGCTGAAACCTCCATCACCATCGATGATATTGTCTATGTCATTGATGCTGGCAGAATGAAAGAGAAGAGGTTTGTGATTCCACAGGATGCTACAGACATCTATTTGCTTTCCTTTGTAATGTGTCAGTCAACCTTCTCTTTTTTTTTCGCAGTACAACTCTAAGTTAATGAACTCCGCATGATCCACAAATAGATGCGTGCTTTTTTTAATTGTCTGGTGTCTTGTTAGTATGCTATTGATCATTGTGTTATTTCATGAAAAAATTCATATATTCCTTGCCATTTGAAAAAAGTTCATATGCCATGTTATCAATCTTTTTTCTAATGCATTCTTCAAATGCAATAATACTTAATTGGTTGTTCAATAAATACAAAAAATGAAAAGTTCATTCAAGCTGGAAATAAAGGAGCTCTCATTCTTTCAAACATCACAGGGATTGTCAAACAAGATGTAATTGAGCTTCTCATGAGGCAAGCATACTGCAATATTCTGTTCCTGGTGATTACGTGATAAGTTACCAAATTAATTTTTTTTTTTTTTTTTTTTTTGTTACCCAAGGTGGATAGGAGAGACCTTGAGTTCTTACAAGGCATATCAGTTAAGCTCGGGTATTTATGCTTTCTGCTATGCTCATTTGCAGTTTGCATGCTGATATGACACCTCCTGTTCTTACACCAAATATTAGCTTCAGATCAGTTTTGTGTGAAATAAGCGAGTACCTGTGAACAGGAGCTTCTACTTAAATGACTGGTACTCCATGCACACTTTTACCAGTAGTCTTGATTCTAAGCAGTACAGAGTAAAAATGAATGCATGTTTTTATTTGTTATCTACCAGCTGGTGAGATGTTATGAATAATAAAAGAAAAAGCTGCATACTATCCTCACCTCTCTGTCTTCTGTCTCTCTTGCTCTTCTCCTTTTCTCCACCCCCTCCCCTCCTTTCCCTACTCTCTTTCTCCCTCTATCTGTCTCTCCTTCTCTCTTTCTCCTTCCCTCTCTATTATCTTCTTTCCTTCTTCTCTCCTTTTGCCCCCTTGTGTCAATCCCTCTGTTCCCATCTTTGTAGGTACGACTCAGGCAAGCGTATGGAGTCCCTTGAAACAGTTTGGGTGTCTAAGGCTAATGCCATGCAGCGTCGAGGTCGTGCAGGTCGTGTGGCAGCAGGTGTGTGCTTCCATCTCTTCACCAACCATACATTTGGACATGTGCTTCGGGACCAGCAGCAACCAGGTATGGCGTGATCTGTAATGATTAAAAAATAATGATGATGATGATGATGGTGATGATGATGATGGTGATGATGATGGTGATGATGATGAAGATAATAATAATGATAATAATAATGATAATAATGATATTGATAATGATAATAATAATGATAATGATGGGTTGATTGAATTTTTTCCCTGCCTTGTATATTGTAAAGCGAGGAATGTTCGCGTGCATTTTAATTTGGCATATTTTGCGAGAGCCAAGATTTGCAAAATTAGAATGCATGCAAAAGTTCTTGTCTACATTATATGCATAAAATGCCAGAGGCACTTCGCAAAAATTTCATGCAGTGAAAAAGGCCGTCAGCTCAAATTCGCAAAAATTTCATGCCATAAAAATATCACGTTTTACAGTATGGGCATTGGCACTAGTGATCGTAACCCCTTTCTGTACTTTCTTTGCCAGTCAGAACAGATTTCCAGAAGCTTACTATCCATGGATGGGAATTACACACCAGTAATCCTTGTAATCTCTTTTGTAAAAGAGTGACAGTGTTAATGCTTGACTTAGTTTTAGCTTTGCTGGTAACTTCCATGACACTAGTGTTCGGGGTAGTTATCTTCATGCCAATGAAATTGCTTCACACATAAATAATGCAGCAATATGTTTGTATGCACCCTGCCTAGAAGTGGACTAGGTACCTGCCAGGATGTAAAAGATTTATGTAGACTAATCTTGATTTTGAGAAGTGGGAAGGAATGCTCTCTTGGTAAGTAATAGATGGCATCCACTACCAAGTGGGCTTGCAATATAGCTAGTGACCAGGACTAACAACAATGAAGTTAGTAAAGAAGGCCATGTGATAAATCATATTCATGAATATGATATGATATGATGAATTCTCATATATTGAATACTAAGTATCTCTGTTTTATGTAAACAAAACGGTTGAGACTATTAAGCACATGTTTAAACCTATAGATATAAGATACATACAGATGGAGTGATTGATTGCTGTATGTGTGTGTTACAGTACAGTGTACTATTCCCCCTCATTTCTTTACTTTTTGTTCTCTTACAGAGATCCAGCGAATTCCTCTGGAGCAACTTGTTCTGAGGATTAAGATTTTAGATGTATTCCAAGGATACCATGTTAAGGTTTGTACTCATCCAAATATTGTTGGCCTCATGCCAGAAGGGCCTTAACACCATAGACTTTGTACACTGTTAGGACCCTTTTGGCATGAGGCCGATGATATTTTCTTGTAATCAGTCCATTCAGGCTGACTCAATTAATGCCTACAGATGCTAACAAAAGTCGGTTAGCACCATTTGAATGTAGAGAGGGTATCAACATGTGAAGATAAGCAGAATGTGTTGTAACGTCATATTAGGAATACTAGGAATTGGGTAATTGAATGACTTGATAAAATACTAATGTTTGAAGGGGCAGAATGAGAGTTTCAACATTATTTATTAGTATATTATCATGGTTTAAAGATATCTGCAATCTAACCCTGTGTTTGCAATGACTTTCAACACTAGTAATTTACTTGTATAATTGAATTACAACATGCTTATATTTCTGGTAATAAGTATTGTCATATCAAACTGCTTGAGGTATTCAATGATGTATTTAAAAGTTTATATCAATTCATGTTCCTATAAGGATGTTCTCAACAAACTGCTGGAGCCTCCAAAGACTGAGAGTATTGATGATGCTGTGCAGCGACTTCAAGACCTAGGTGCCCTCTCAGTGGATCAGGTAAATTCATACAACTTTAACAGACTTTATTGTCATAGGTATCAAAAATGTAGACTCTGCATGGCAGTACAAATTTTGTTTGTGTTTGCAGACTTCATGATCGCGAATTTAACCACTTGCGAAATCGTCGGGAAGTCCCAATTTGCGAAAATTTAGACTCGCTAAATATATGGCGTATACAGTAGTGACTGCATTATTTCTTAGAAATATGTATGTGATACACCTGTGATGTGTGTACAGTGTGTGTAGATATTTTGTAGATTGAATACCAATAAGGAAGTTATTTAATTTCTTCCTCTTCTTCCCACATTGTGCAGAAACCTCCACAATGTATACTTCAGTACATGATCTCTCAAGTATTAATCAATGAATATAATAAGTATTCATGAACTAAATTCTCATTTACTGACTGTTTCCAACTTTGATGATAAATGAATGTCTAATGCCATGCAATCTAATTCTGATAAGACAAGCAGGGATATTTTAAGATCCATACAGGTTCTATGTACAGTATATCGATGACGACTACTTTTCATGATATTTTTGTGTTATTTATGTCAAATCATGTATGGATTAGGCCTTGGTTCCACATACATTTTGAATTGACTCACCAGGATTTGACCTCTCTGGGCTACCATCTGGCCTCTCTCCCTGTCGATGTCCGTATTGGCAAGCTAATGTTGTTTGGTGCCATCTTCCAATGCCTGGACCCTGTACTCACCATTGCTGCAAGTCTCAGTTTCCGATCACCTTTTGTAAGTTCTGGGTTGTTTTTTCCCCCTGTCTATTTTCAAGCTTCAGTTATATCTTGGTACATAGCTTTGCAAACTACAGCAGATCACCTTTTGTAAGTTTATTTTTTTTTCCTGTCTATTTTCTAACTTCAGTTATATCTTGTACACAGATTTGCAATCACCAACAAACATTGGTTTTAATCCCTGCATTAGAGTAGTATACTATGAATTGTACAATCTTAGTTACTCATGCTCAGTCTTGTTCATAAAATTTTAGATATCATGTATTTCTTTATGTGTCTTCTGATCAATTAATTACCTTTGTTGTTTTGCCAACCTGTAAAAGAGTTATAGCTACAGTGCATGTTTGCTTTGCATTGATTAGTGTTTGCTTGCTTGAATGACTATATCTGCTAGGTTCATAGTTGTTTCCCTCATCATGGAAAAGGTGTTTACATTAGATATTGGATTCTTGCATATTCACTTAACTTGAGATATGTTGTGTGTGTTCATTTTTGGTCAGATGATATTCTACGTTCTATCTCCAACCTATAGATGGCACCGTTTGACAAGCGAGACCAGGCAGACAAGAAGCGACTGGACTTTGCTGTTGGAAACAGTGATCACCTGACACTTTTAAGGGCATACAAGGTCAGGGCATGAACTTATGTGAACATTAAAATGATTTCCCACAAAGCTATATGGTAGCTATTTCAAGTATAAGTAGTTTAGTTGGCAGACGAGTTGGTGCCAAATGACATAAATGGTTATTCCAAGATCCCAACTGAATATATAAGTAACTCATTGGCACTGAATTCTCTATAACTTTCTTAGTATGAGTCTACATTTTTATACGGAACCTTTGCTTTTACTTCAAATTGCTTTTGATTATCAATCGTTTAGGTTATCATGCAAGGCTGAAGTAAATGAACCGTTTCTAGGTGCATATTTGAGCATGATTATCATTATTATTATTTATTTGTCTTGTTTACTTTGATGACTTCATAGGGCTGGACAACAGCCTTGGACAGAAGTAACTACTTTGGATACAGATATTGCCATGAGAACTTTCTTTCAGTGAAGACTCTTCAGGTTGGTATGATTTTAATGTATGGAGAGAGAAGTATCTATGAAAGATCATCTGCAATAAAGAGAGTTTCATTCGTGCACAGTATACCATACATTTTTCGGTAAAGAAAATAATCAGAAAATGTATAGAGCATTAAAACTATGTTTGTCTTTTTACTTTATCAAATATATTCTCAAGAAGAAATTTAGGCAAAACAACAAAGGAAAGAAGAAGCAATAATTTGTATAAAATTCAGTGAAGGAGGAACTTTGTCAAGATTTCTGTGTGGTTCACAATTGTTGCAATAGATGTTTCACATTGTCATGGATCATTTTTTTTTTTTCTTGTGTTAAAGTGGTTTGCAGAATGTTATGAAACAAGCTTTTTTTTAATAAAAAGATATTAAGCAATTTCACTAAGGTCAATGATGACATGAAATCGAGTAGGGGCAGTTTCTATTCATCAGTTTTTAAGATAGAAGCCCATGGCTAGAGTATATGTTTTCTTAGTCCCACATGTCTGCTTCTGTGTGGTGTAGATGATAGCCAGCATGAAGCATCAGTTTGCTGAGCTGCTCAGCAGTATTGGCTTTGTGGATGTGGGAATGTCGGCCCGCCAGATGGACAGGAAGTCTAACGGATTTGGGGACATGATCCTGAAGGCCTGTCATCCACAGGTATGATATCATATTTCTCATATGTTTAATCATGCCATGTTATTGGAAAGACTCAAAAAACAATATCAAGATATTCAGGAGGAATATGCTTTGTGGCTTGATTTACAAAGCTTTCTCATAATCTTCTGTATGCTGTCCAAAATGGACATAGACAAAATTCCCCATCCTAACACGAGTTGTCAGGTACATGATGATTTTTTTTTTCAAGAGTTGTAAATTGTAAGTATGTGTACACCGGTGTTTGTATGTCAATCAATTTTCTATGGGAGATTTTAAGGGTTTTGGGTTTTCATTAAACTGTAATCAATGCTATCACAAACACAACTAGTTATGTCATCCTTAACTGTTTAACCTAGTATTGATCAATATCGAAAAAATTTGCAAAGAAAATGTTGCTAAATATTTGCTTAAGAGTTGACAGTGTGGATGAAAAAAATTCCAAAGCCCTTCCACAAACCATGTATGCATAGAAATGCTAACAAACATAATAGTTTGTCAGATGTACCAGCATATCATAAGTATTATTTTAAGGCCATACTAGGTAGGTTGGAACTGTTTGCTGAATTTCATCATGCAGCATCTGTGGTTTTGCTCTTGTGTGGACTATCATGTGCATGCATGCCATTTGCTTTCTTCTTTTCCTGACAAACATTGAAAACAGCAATAATTGACAAAGATTTTTTAAATTTTTTTTTTTCAGGAATAACCCTCATTTTGACATCTCTGTTTCATTATTTCTTTCCCTCTGGGCCTAGGTGAATACCAATGCCAACAATGACCGGCTTATTGTAGCAGTACTGTGTGCTGCCCTCTATCCCAACGTGGTACAGGTCCTCACTCCGGAGGCCAAGTACAGTCTGACCAGCTCAGGAGCTGTCCCCATGAACCCCAAGGCCCAGGAGCTGAAATTCAAAACCAAGGATGATGGCTACGTGAGTTTAAGGAATAAATCCTGATTTCCTTTTAAGTTGTCTGGGGAAAGAAATTCCTCATACTGTATGTTTTGTTGTGATATTGACTGTCAGAAAGAAGCTTTCATATCAGTGTGTTAGGAGAAACTGAATTCTTATGATAACATATTATGCTCTGCTTCAAATCTAAAATTGCATACTACAGTGGGAACAAGTATCATACATGTAATAAATTTCTCCCACCAAAAAAACCCCCAAAACAACAACTGACCTTATAAATGAGCTTGACTGTAAAATCATGCCACGAGTGTCACTGTATATCACTGCACTTATTAGCTTATGATTTGACATTGCATTCTTTTGATTCACTGTAGGTGAATGTCCATCCCAAGTCCGTCAACTTCCAAGTGCGTTACTATGAGAGCCCCTACCTTGTCTTCTTGGAGAAGGTGAAAACGTCGAAGGTAAGAATACTCTTAAAGACAAAGGTCTTGCTTCTTTAAAGGCTGTATTGAGTAAAGTTTTGTATTGTTTGTTTTATCAACACAGTTTAAACAAGATAGAAGTCCCATTATTGCTCATAGCAAGGGATTCAGCAGTGCATTGTGCTAGCCACATATGTATTTGTAAGACTGTAAAAGTATAAATAAGTGTTGCATTGAATCAAGCTTTGTCTGAGGATGAAAAGTATTTCTGCCCCCTCCTCTCTCTCCTACATTACTAGATATCTCCTTGAGTAGAAAAGAAGTAAGAGTCTAGATCACTCACACACTATGTTTTATGAAATAGACACTCAAGACTACCCCCCCCCCAAAAAAAAAAATAATAACAAATTCAAGATGAAAAAAGAAAGAAAGAAAAAGACTAATCAGAGGAAGTCTGGTATGGAATTAAGCAGATATACGCTCATCAATGCATCATAGTACAATATTAATGAATTCTTACTACTTTTGTGATGGATGTGGTACCAGTGTACTGTTGTTTTAATACTACATCATTCTGTATCATCTGTGTCTGTGTCATCATTGTGTCTTTGGTGTTGAGTAGATGTATTCATACATCAATCGTAGCTTAAATCCATGCACACTGTCCTTGCGTGTTTGGTTGTAAACAGGTCTACATTCGTGACTGCAGCATGGTGTCAGTCTACCCATTGCTGCTGTTTGGTGGTTGTGAGCTGAACATTGACCTTAAAGCCGGGGAGTTCATCATCTCGCTTGACTCTGGCTGGATTCAGTTTAAGGTCAAATCAATTGAGGTAACTGTGCCAGTCTTCAGAGGCTAATTCCTTGTTTCTCTCAAAGTACCATATTCAAATTTTATGTGTGCATTATCGATAGTATATGGAAATTTAAGATGTTGATCAATAAGTAGCGCAGGAATGGTAGGGATAATTATGTAAAAGTTATACTTTTACATAGTTGAGATCAGAATCTTATTGTTAAATGACTGAAATGTTATGTAATAACTGTGTAGACAAATTTCCATTGTAAGGAAAATGTACTCGTAAGCAAATATAACTTTTAGCTGATGTTTTTCTTGCAGAGGAAATTATATGAAGATGATGTGTTGAGGAACTACAGTAAAACCAGAAACTTTTGCAGCATAAACTTTCGCAAATTTCCGCCAGTAGAAAAAACAAACAAACGTATGAATATACTACATGGACTGGATTGTGTAGATAAAAACCTTTACGTGCATTTTAGTTTTGCGTATCATGGTTCCTCACAAACTTTGTGAGTTTCATGTAGGCAAACATTTCTGGTTTTACAATAATAGATTTCAGTAGCTTAAATCAGTTTGTCAAAAAAATCGGACAAAACGGTTGATGAAATGTCCCCCAAGAAGTCCCTATCCCACAAAGTGACCTCCCTGACCTTCCCCGACTCCCCCCTGGCAGGTGGGAGAGCTCATGAGGGAGCTACGCAGGGAGCTGGATCAGCTCCTGGCCGACAAGATCCAGCAGCCAGACATGGATCTCAACACTTGCCCCCGAGGGAGCCGCATCATTGCAGCCATCGTGCAGCTCATCAGCACCCAGTGATGCTGGGCTCTTGACACGAGCTGTCTGTCTCCGTACGCACAACTGAAGACTGAAGCGCTCAAATGAGGGAGCCACATAGGGAGTTCCCAATAGATAAATCTTGCTTGCATGACCAATCAGTTTACTAATCGGTGAAGCCTATCAGGAGTTCCAGTACCTGGATGATATATAATTTATAATCATATTTGACTAGTTTGGCATACCACTTAAACATAACATCCTTAATGTGAGATGTGCAATTGGAATTAGACATTTCTGATTTCTGTTTACTTTACCAGTGTGGCAAGAATCATAACAATAGAAGAGTAATATTGAAAATTATTATAATTTTCATCATCACTATTATCTCATTCATTACTATCATCATTACTTTGCTAGAATTTACAAGGCACATGAAATAGAATTATATGAATGTTTTGCAAATGTGCAAAGGGAATAAATTATTTGACAGTGAATTCATGAATTCAATCCTGTCCCATTCAGAAGATTAATCTATGCAAGCAATAACATCAAAGAGTGCCATGATGTGCAACTAAGCCATGAAGGAGATGCTATGAACAACTAAAGTTGTTTTTAATTGTGCATTCGTGTTCAGAAGGGAATAGAACTCTCTGTGAACTTTGCGTATGAGGAAGTTGCAATGTATTGCCTAGATCTTTTATTTTTAAAATCTTGATGAAGGCATGATACATACAAACAGTACAACTCTTCATGGTGGGTATAGTGCAATTATTTGTCACAACTTGGGTTTTCATCTAGCAATGAATTACCAGTAAGTAAATTGCAGCTGTACAATGTAGTATGCAAAAGTGAAAATATGAAACTAGATGTACAGTATTACAAGGCTATAAGCCTGCCAATCCTACAATATGTCTACACTCGATGTAGTTCCGCTAGTATGCTAATACATATATTGAAGTCAGTATGAATTAAATATTTGTCTTAGTCATTGCAAAAAAAAAAAAAAGTTGAGATTGAGAGAAAAGCAAATACATCGTACAATTATACTATTTGCATTGAATGTGGTTATCAATGTGTGTATGCAGAAATCAGGAGATGTGAGATACAATGTATTTCAGTTGAGAAGAATACTGTAGTGCATGCTCAAATATTGAAGCATCACGAGTTTTTACCAAAGAGTCTGTGCCATATGCTCCCCAAATTAATGAACTGTTGTACATGTGCTGAGTGGAATATGAGCTTCTACATCATGTTAACTGTCTTTTGACAGGTACACGAGGAGAGTACATATTGATGTGCTTGAATTCAATTTTCTCAATCTAGCTAAAAATGAAAGAACATGTATGGTTCAGGGCGGTCCGCAACCTGAAATTTTAGCGTGTGCATGGAAATCTACATAAATCTTGTTGTTGTACTGGCCAGGATCCAGCCAGGGTCTAGCCATGGTTCTGCAATATATAGGGATATATCTAGATGCTTTGGCTACTACTGTATATGCTATAATTTTCGCGTACATAAATTTTCGCGAATTGCTGCTGTCACACATTTTCGCGAGTGGTTAAATTCGCGATTGGGGGACCAGAAAAAATATGAAGTGGTAAAGAAAGTGTGAATTTTCAACTTACTAGCAAATAAGAATGATACTAGTGATACACTGCATGAAAAAAAACTTACCAAACTCTGCGAACTAGTAAGTTAGAATTCAACATTTTTGAAGTGGTTAAGTCCATCGCGCTAGATTTCTGACGAGTGGTCCCCTTGCGATAATGGATTGGCTCTCTACAGTATTCGTAAGTAGACGTGGACGTGCGTAAACAAGCTTTGCCAGTATGGTCTGTTCGGTAAGCCGTGACGTGGTATACTAGTACTGAAATTTTCGTATCATCAAGGCAAGGGATTCATTTTGGAAGGTAATATTTTCGCGTGTTGTTAATTTCGAGAATAGCTCCCGACTCGCGAAATTCGCGAAAATAAAACCCCCGCGAAATATATAGCGTATACAGTACCTTCGCCTTGTATTTAAAAGTTTGACCTTGGTGAATGAGCTGTAATCCAAGGGAGAAATGTAGATTGGTTTGTAGACTTGCATAACTTGCATGCAAGTTTCTTATTTTTAGTGTGTTATCAAATTTTGGAGATGATGGTTTCCGCTGTATGTGTTTGTCATGTAATGTTAAATTTTGTGACAGAGAACCAAAATAAGCAATCTCCATATTGGATGTACAAGCTCAACATGCCTTTCTTAAATTGAATTTGTTTTGTTTGTTTTGTTTTTTAATTCACCTGCAAAGGTCTGTGCAAGTGCACTTGCAAACTGAGTAAGTCACCAGACCAAGAGAATTTTACATTGAGTCCCAAATTAAAGGGGAAGTCCACCCTGAAAATTAGTGTGTAGGAAAAATGGAGGAACAGGACAGTGTAAGTTTGAGCAATTCTGATGAAACATAAAGAGAGAGATTTGTGGAATTTTATTACAATGTATCATGACAAATGGAAGGTGGGCTCACATACTACATCATGGAGTTGCCAATTTGAGTGTGATAGACCACAACTTAAAAAAATCACAACTTTCTTAGGTTTGAACAGAATTTGCTCAAACTTTCACCGTCCTGTTCCTCTCATTCTTCTGTTTCTATTCACACCAACATATTTTCAGTGTCAGCTTTCCCTTTTGAATGCCATGTAAGATGACCAAATGGCATTACAAATACAATGTGCTTGAAACTGTTCTGACAGTGCTCACTAATGCTCATTTCACTGGTCTGTAATTTTGCTTGTGGAATCTAGACATATTATTTTTCGAATACAGAACTGTATATTCTAATGACTGATATATATACATTGTACTGTGTCACATTTTGACTTCTGTGTATGGCCTTCAAGGTCATACCCAAGAAATGACACTCCTGAAGGCCCTACCATTGAAATACAACTTTCATACTTGTAAACAAATATACTTTGTAGTACATTTAATAATGGCTATTAATGAAAGGAGTGGAAGACCAAATAGAATTAGGAGTTTTCATTTTATTTTTTTATTTCCCACATTGGAGCAAATAAACATGGACTTTGGACTTTATAAGAAATAATTTGTAATAACGCTAGATTGGGATAGGGCCGAGAGAGACTGTCCGTCCACTGCACGAAAAGCATTGCCTCAGTGACTGCAAGAGAATATGAGAAGTCAGATTTTATCATTAGGGCTTTATGGTTGAGAACGGAACGTGACAACACAAAGTATAGTAAATAATGTGCACTGGAACTGAGAAAATATTTTAATCCATTTCTCAATGTATTCCATATGACTCGCACAATTTTGGGAAGTACTTTTCCTTCTGCATTTGTATGCATGCAAATTTAATGTGCTTTACATGCATTTGAATGTGTAATCAAACATTTGAAGAAATATACAGTCTATTTGTTCTTGAAACAGGATCACCGTTTCAAAACTTACATGTTATGGAACATAAATACATGTACTCTGTTGGAGATGCTGCTGCCGTATTTCTTAAAGGCATAAGGACGAAGGCTTTGGTCTGCTTGTACTTAAACCCCAATTTACTCAAGTGTAAAGAAAAAGTCTTCCAAGAAATGTTAGTCTACATGAGTGGTGCCTTGTAATCATGGTCAAAGAAATCTTGCTGCTAATCAGGAAATACAGTGTGTTACTTGCGCTATTGCATTGTGCTGAACTCAAGCATGCTTAAAATCCATACGGAATATATCTTGTACTGTGTCAGTGAAAGAACAAAAGAAAATGAAATTACCCCATAAAATGGACTCTTCTAGTTGTTTATTGTGTTGATAATACAGTGCCAAGCATAATCTAACCGTATCAAAGCTTTTAGGCTTTGAAATATTACAATAGCCTGTTGGTGCTTTTGTTTTACATATTGTATGTGTACAAGTCCATGCCAATTATCTGCATAAATGTAGTTGTAGCTAGAAAAAATATACTAAATTATTAGATCAAACTGTGCGGTTGTGCTTCATTGTCAAGCAAAAGGAGAAGATATTAAAATATCATCAGAATATCTGAATGGCAACAATCCCATTTGTTTGTTGGAGTGGCTGAAGTTGTTTTTACAATGAGACATATACAACACAATGTTATGACTGTATCACTCAAGAGTCACGTCATGTAAACCCAAGGCGATGTCACACGAGTTGATAAGTTGCAGAAGTCACTTCAAAGAAAAAGTCCTGAATTCTGAAGTTCCTTTTCTTTTACTGACTTCAGCATAAATCAACATTTACTGAAGTCAACAGATTTTCTCCAGTCCCATGCATGTTGACTTTTGCGAGGTTAATTGTATTCTACCATTAACCAGGTGAGGACGAGCTGATTTTGCTACAGCATGCAATTCCCATAGACACCTGCCCGAGTATACTCTGGACTCGTTCTCAACAGGATAAAGCACTCCTACACATTCTTAAACATTCTAGCAATGTATTTACCCACAGAATCAAGTGTGACGTCCTTATTCCATCTAGTGGAGCTATACAGTGTACCTTCTTTTTCTTTTTATGCCTCCGCAACGAAGTGGCCGGAGGCATTATGTTTTCGGGTCGTCCGTCCGTCCGTCCGTCCGTCCGTCCGTACGTCCGTACGTCCGTACGTCCGTCCGTACGTCCGTCCGTACGTCCGTCCGTACGTCCGTCCGTCCCGTTTTGTTTTTGTCGATATCTCAAGAACCGTGTGGTGGTTTTACATCAAACTTGGTATGAGGGTATATCCTTGGGGGATAATACTTTGTGTGGATTTTAGGGTCACAGGGTCAAAGGTCAAAGGTCACAGGTTATTTTGTGAAAAAAAAAATTGAAATTTCATGTTTTTCTCCATATCTCGCAAATGGTTTAAGGTATCTTCATGGAACTTAGTATATATGCTTGTACTGATGGGCAGTGATTATCTAGGGAAGTTGGGGTCGTGGGTCAAAGGTCAGGGGGTCAAAGGTCAAGGTCAACTCCTCAAAATATCACTACTTTCCTTAGAATGCAATATGCCTGAAGGTTTTTTTTTTTAAAACTTGATGTATGGCATGTATTACCCAATATATATTTTTGGGGAAGTTTCTTGCCAAAAGGTCAAAGGTCAAAAGGTCAAAGGTCAAGTGAAAGTGCTAAATTGCACTTTTTCCTCCATATGTCGAAAGTAACTCCAGGTATCATCATGAAACTTACATATTTATGCATGTTCAACCTAACAGTGATTCTCTTTGGAACTGTGAGGTCAAAGGTCAAAGGCCAGGTTTAGATAATGCTATTTTCCCATTTGATACTGAAATTATACTTTTCCTCAATACCTTGAAAATTACTCAATGCATAAACTTATAAAAGGGTCAAAAGTCAAGTAAAAATCATCAGTTCCCCAAATACCTGCACTCTGACATTTTAATCATTCATCCAATTGAACCTAGTTCTAGGAAAGTGAACATTCAGCACATTTGTGTCAAACCTGTCCTTTTAATATTTTGCCAATTGTGTGAAACTGTCATCACACATTGTCAAGACATTGTACTATAGACCTATTAGGAGAACCATGCATTATGGCGGAGGCATATCAGTAGCCGTAGCGATATGTCTAGTTTCTTTTTCTTTTTTCTGTGCATTGGATAACACTTTCTCTTCTATGCTGAATGCATGTCTTTCTACTCTACACAAAACTGAAATCCAAATGCCGAGTGGCTGTGCAAAATGAAAAGTATGCTTTGATGGCTAAAGCAGGATTTTGTAACTACAAAGAACACAACTGGTCTACAGTTTCACTTTACATGTGCATACTCATTTCTGCGCATGGAGTGCCCCATACATGTGCATGTGATTGTCTCCATGTCATTGCAAGGTCTCCATATTAAATGCTTGGTTGATGCAATGTTGTCAAACACTTGACACCAAGACAGAGAGTACATTATATTTACTGATAGATATTGCAAGACATTTATGCCAATATTTGTTCATTGCAGATGAACACCATCACATGGACTATCCACACAGCATCCTTTCATTCTATGGTCTATTTCTGCTGAAGAACACCTCATTAGGACTTGCTCACAAGTTGATACAAATTTATGACATTTTTTTGTGTGATCCAATCACGTTGTTTTCCTCTCTGAAGCAGCCTCTAAGTTTGTCATGTTGTATCAAGCATGTTCCTCACTAGTGCTTGCACTCTAGCAAGTATGATCTCATTTGTACACACACAGTTCTCTGCTGAATATGGTGGCTCAATGGTCAGCACCTGTGAGACATTAAGCAGTTCGCCATCTTTGCCAGATACCGTAACAGGGACCCTATGTAGCTCCAGCCACTCCTTCAACTTCTGCTTCTTTGCAGATATTTCCTCTTTGGACAGTGAAGGTTCGTGTGATTGACAATGGAAGAGTTGGTCCAATGAGATTCTATGCTTGTCTATGTCCTCGTCAAGGATGTGGACGTGGGATATTTCCTGCCCAAGGATGACAGTGAGTGGTATCTGCCCATCTGAGGACTTGGTGTCAAAGTCAGCCAAGAGGATGCTGCAGATGGAGAATACAGGAAGTTTAAAACATGTCGCTACCACTAACCAAGAAAACCACTCAATGTCAGACATGCATTTACTGGTATTATGAAGGTTTAAAGCCTTATTGCACACTGGTCCAAAGTGAATGCATTCATTGTATAGGTGACTATAGCTGCTGTAGAAATTGATCCCCCCCCCCCCCCCTTTCTTATTAAACAGCCAACTCAAAGAAAGGGGGAGGGGGAGTTGGCTGTTCCACTGTATATAAATTGGTGTATGGAGTGAGACTTGTCAGCAAATTGGTACATGTATGAAGCAGGAATTGTCAGCAAAACTTTCATCAAAGATCAAAGATGAGAAAGGGCCTGGCTTTCAGACTTTAGACTCTGCCAGTTTTCTGTCTCTGCTACTGACTGTAGCTCTTGCAAAGGAACAATAAGTGCTGTTTGCTGGAAGCATTCCAGTGTTTTTTAACAGAAAAGAAAATATTTGAATATTTGACTAATACACCCACATGTACCGGCAGATATTGAAATTCTGAGATCAGTAAATGCATTAGTTCAAATGTACTTAGATATTGTCAGCCTACATTGTACATGACCTGAAGATCATTGGTACAAATCTCAATTTGGCGCTGAATAGTCACTTTTTTGACGTACTTCAGTACACCACTTATGGGCTATTCAGTTTCAGAACATCACAACCAAACAGTGCAGTGGGTCTATTTTTACTTATATGGTTCCATTAGTCTATATAGTATCACTACTTATTGTTATTTATCCAATGAAAAAAAGAGATTGCACTTAATTATCCTACCCGGTATACGTATCCAGCCCTAGAGTCAACACTGCACTAGTCTGTATTCAACAATACTTTCGTTACACTATTTAGTCTAGAGTAAAAGCCCCAATTTTCGGACACTTAAGCTTTTTTGCAATATTTATTCAACTCAAATAATTTTCCACAATATGATATCTAAAATAATGTTTGTTACATATATCAAACTAATTTTTCCCAATATTGATTTTGTTAAACCGATCATAAAATTTCACAAAATCCCCAAATATTATCACCTTGTCAATTCCCCAAAATTCGGACAGCTTCTCCAAAATCCGGACACGCGTGCAATGTCAGTACGCATACAAGGCCGCTGAAAAATCCGCACGCGCCATACCTTGTTGACGCAAGGTTGAATTGGGGATGTTGCGGCGCCCGTTCGTGTCCGAATTTTGGGGCCTCTGCACTTGCATTCAGCCCCTGTACATTTATTCACTGCATCGGCACGTACGGAGATTTTGTTTTTCTTTTGTGTTTTTGAGGATACCATCACACTCCGAGCTTGCGATAAGCGAAAAATCTCGCAACGGAACGGCGTAATTTTTCAATTTTTAGCACTTTTTCGGCGACCCCGATTCTTTACACGGGCCCTTTTTGCGCGCGCTTTGGAAAAGTCGAGGCGATTCCGCGATTTTGACGGCAAAATTTGGGATTTTAAATGGATTTTTGGAAGTGACTCGGGCATTTTTGTGTGGTGAACGAGTGTGCTAGTATGTGAAACGATGTGATATGCTTGTGCTGTGACAGTCGACTTTGCTGCCTTGTGATAAGTGGTAAGTGTCCGGATATAGGAGGCCGGCCGAAAATTGGGGTTCTTACTCTAGTAACAACGTTAGTAGTACAGAACTACATACACGTACGTTAGAGACGTTGCATACCAATTACATGTAGGCCTACATTGAATTTAAAAGACCGATTGTCAGGGTCTCCTGACATACAACTGTAATACACTAAACTTTACTTCAATACAATAGCATTGAAATTAGCATGGAGGGTGTTACAAGGTGTTTTTGGATCCAGGGCCCAGGCGCCAGGCTACACCACAATTCAACTGCATAGTCCACACGGTTGTTACATCAAATAGTAGGCTCATGAGAATCATTGCACTATATTCATAACTACGAAAACTCAATTTCTAAGCAGTAGTCAACGTGCTATATCCCTTTCACATCAGACTTGATCTACAGCACCGGGCGGGCGATCCCCGGCGACCACTCTAAAATCTGGTTACGTTACCGTAATGTAATGCATGGTAAGCGACATGAAAGTTAATAGATGGGACTGAATGAAACATTATCCCGTCATCTGACTTTGAATATGCTTCAATTTTTCATACCTTTTAGATACAGGATCAATAGTGTATATCCAGCCAGTGTAGCTATACTTGTGAGCTGCTTGAACCCGAACTTTCTTGTAAACCAGCTTTTGCCATGATATAGCATCCATTTTCCGGAAAACATCTCCCTCAATGACAATGATTTCGTCTTTCCCTCCACAGGGCGCTGCCATTTTGATAAGACTTTATAAGCAGCTTGTCAACACAGATGGCGCTCTTGACATTACTTTGCAGTAGACCTAACACTATGTCTTGCCAGAGCCTTTTTGCCAGTGCCGTATTTGAGAGATCTTGATCATAATCTGTATCTATATACGACACCGTAGGTAACCTACACTAGCACTTTGTCATTTTTGCTGGTGCAGTTACGGCACTGTTACTCTGTTCTTTGCCAAATTGAAGAAGTGCGTACATTACGTATGCAGTGAACGCAATTCTACATTGTACTTTTGACCCCGACTTTTGAGAACTCCCGCGTACTCTTTACAAGCTGATCAAAAACAACAACAAAAACAACAAAAACAACAAACAACAAACAACAAAACAACAAACAACAAACAAACCAACAAAACAAACCTAATCCACAGGGCCGACGGAGCGTTTTCAAAAGTGTGTGTGTGTGTGGGGGGGGGGGGGGGGGCACTTCCGGGTTTGATGAGCTAACAAGCAAAAAAAAGGTCTTCAGCGGAAAAACATAACCTTACCGCGATCACACTTCAAGATCTCTATCTATTCCTTTTTTGTGCCACTTAGGGGAGGCCCAAAGTGATGACACCTTATGTATTCCTTTGTATTATGGTGCACTAAAAGTGTGGGGACCCGAGCTCCCACGGCCCCCCGCTTCCGCCGGCCATGCTCTAGACCATATTGAACATCCATTACTTGGTACCAGAGGTAACTCAACCAGTCATTTTTGGAATGACTTTCAAATTTGGTCCAATTTATGGTGTGCGTGAATTTTGTAATAATTCATATTTGTATATTCTTGTAATTCCCTTTCTAATATGGCACAGCGATGAAATACTAGTAATAGCAATATTTTTTTTTCTTTTTTTGGTTGCGAGTGACAGTAGGCTATTGCAAGTTTTACAGTTTCTAGATCAATGCACTAACAGCTATTGGATTGCACCGTGCTTATAATTCAAAAGTGACAACCAACCACTTGTACAAAGGAATTTCTTGTACTGTAGTGCACACTGGGTTCAACAGCAAAAGCTTTCAAAAGGAACATGTATAGGATATAGTCGAAAGATACATGCTAATAATGATAATAAAAAATACGAACTATAATGACAAAACAAGACGTCAGTGATTTCAATTCATCGTCATTTCAAATCATACAATTAGCTCCAGAAGAAAATAGCTTAATTTGAATGTGCCACACCAAATTGCAGTGGATGGCTTGAACATAAAATTCGAGGCCTTTTGCAGTTTAATTCACGGGAATTCAGTTGACAATGTGCCTCCGGGTTGTGTCAGGGATATTGGAGACATGTTCGTAGTAGTATTATTGACATTATTCAGAAGTCCGTCCACCTCATCCATTTTTCCCCGCCAAAGGCAGACGACAACAACCATTAATTTGTTAAAGGGGATGGCTAGTAACTGATCAATGGGAATCAGTGGGAATGCTGGAGGATGATTGTTCCAATCCTTGTGGGATTCATTTAAGAGTACATTATATATCTATTGTTGTGTGAAAATTATTTGCTTCAGAATGGTCTCATATTCTAGTAATGTGCAATTTAATGTTTCCAGGTTAGCGTGCCTGGTCAGTGACGGAGCATTAATCTGCACATTACTTGAATATGAGACCGTTCTGAAGCAAATAATGTTCACACAACAATAGATACATAATGTACTCTTAAATGAGTCCCAAAAGGATTGGAACAATCATCCCTCAGCATTTCCACTGATTCCCACTGATCGGTTACTAGCCATCCCCTTTAAGATCATAACTCGATCCTCATTGAGATAGAGCCTAATCATGAAATTTTTAACTTAAAGAAGAAATCCATTTGAAAGTTTTATAAATTTCAAAGAAAAAGAAAAAAATCCCTGCAGAACAGTGCAAATATGATCAAAATTAGATGAGAAATAAGGAAGTTATGACATTCTGAAATTTCTTTTTTTTTCGGAAAACACTTCTTGACCAGAATATTCAAATCAGCAAGTTGAGGATGTCACGGTCTCACATTATTTCTTATTCTTTTCATATATACAGAAATGACCCCCCAAAAAAGAAAACATTTCAGCTGCATGAATGTAAACCTTGCCGTAAAACCACCCAAAATAAAAAAAGAACAAAATTAACGTTAACTCTTGTATATTTTGGCATGGGAATATGCTTTTACTTGCAGGACCTATTAGTCAAAATAAAAAATTTCCGAATTTCATATATAACATAATCATTATTACGAAAAATTGTGAGGGCATGACATCACAAAGTCGATTATTTGAATATTTATAAGGACTGATCAAGAAATGTTTCCGGAAAAAATTGCAATTAAAGTTCTCTTAAAGTGGATTTCCTCTTTAAATGCCCTAGAGCCTGAACCATCAGCAGCCGCCCTAATATTGTATCGTGTGTGTGTGTGTGTGTGTGTGTGTGTGTGTGTGTGTGTGTATGTGTTTAAAACTATAAAATCTCTTTGGTGTGCAGAGTGGTGTCAATGTGTGAGAGTGTGCGCTTTTTTGCCAAATTCATAATCCCTGCACTGCTCTTTCCTGGTGATTACCTTGCAACAGTGAGATGAGATTGACATTGCAAGAAACCTCGATTGTGAATTGCGGAACCAAGCTCAAACAAAGTTTGCTTTAATGATCCGGGTGTTATGTGTTCAATACGGGGTTTCACACCACGCCCTAACCACCCCCTCCCCCCCCCCCCCCCCGCCCCCACGCACACACATACATAAACACACACATACCACCACGACTACCACCACCACAACATGATCACCTCCATGCGCCATTTGATATTTTGCAGATACGAGCTGTTTTTGGGGGGACGCCGATAGTCCTAGTAACGATGGATTTATGTCGGAAGGGCGGAAGTCTGGGCTACCCCCGCCCCCACGCCTACACTTTCCTGCCCAGCTATATTTGTGTCTAATTGTGCGCACGTCTGTGATATGGCTATGTAAATAAATCAAGAAAAAAATATGAGACAGAAGTCGACGTCCTACGCATTTTCTGTGGCTGTTTTTACATCTTCACAGTGTCATAACAACAATCTGAGTGACACTTCTCTCAAAAATTGTTATGGAATAAAGAATAAACCAGACAAAAACCGGATTTACTTTGTCATTGCTATGCTAAAAATGGAAGAAGACATTATCCTGATTCTTTATCTAGTTACCAATAACCAGTATCCTTTTTCAAAGTTAGTGTGCATAATATTGGCGCGACGACAGTATGCAGAAAAGATGGGAGGGGATTTGGGGTGTAAAGGTTACCATTCGTCCAAGCTTCTCTTTTCAAAACAACGATCAAAAACCATTCACCGCAGATTTTCATTGTTAAAAACCTGTCCTGTTGTTCAAAACTGTGGCGTCGATCATTCTGCAAGTCTTTTGTGAAGTCAGCGCGGATTGCGTGGATATGGAAACATGATCGTCGAAGTCCGTTTTCATCATTTTGATGCGATAATGCAGCGCTTTGCACACACTGAACGAACACCATACAGAGAAAGTCAGGTAACGGTGATTGGTAGACATTCCCAGACTGTAAGGCCCTTTCTCGCGGGAGGTCATTATCGTGTTATCTCAAGGAGCTCCATGGTTACACCTTGTTCCGCTGCGTTGGTTTTCAGCGCCAACGTCATAATCTCCCCTCTTCAGCCCCCCCCCCCCCCCCTTTTGAAACAGACAGGTCATGGTCTGTGGAATGTTTACTGATAAGCCCGTCAGCTGGGGACCTTCGTTTGGCCAATGAGTTTGACCCAGTTCTAAGGACAACAGGGTCAAGCCTGACAAAGTAACGGCACTGGCCAAGCGAATGGACCGACTGGACGATGGAGCCAGTCGGCTTGGACAATGCTCGCTGTTTAGCCATGTGAGACGGACACATGTCTGGCGCCTAATTTTTCGTGTTACGAGACGAAGATAATTAGCTCCGGTATAATTGCTTCTTTTTCACTCCGCACATTTTGTTTGAAACCTGTGAGAGATGAAAAAAGTGACGTACAGTATTCTGCTGTAAGGATATACTTGGAGAAATGACTCGTCTTCGCTTTACTTACACAACACAAAACAAAATATTTCTTGCCAGAGAGGAATTAAAAGAGCTAGCGCCAGGGCGTCAACGTAAAGAAAGGAAGAAAAATATAACGAGCTTGCTAATGAAAGATATTGTTATTTTCCGTTTGAATCGTTTCTTCCTTGACTCTAAAATCATGGATCGGCAGTGACAAGGCCTATATGCATCGGATTGCATAATGTCATTCATTATTATTGTTATTATTTCCTTTTTTTAATAACAAAATCGCTAACATGGCAGGTTTGACTCAAATCCTAAGGTTGTCTAGGCTTCTTTTATGTATACGTTTTGCCCCCTTCGGACGTAATACTATGAGGCGTCCCCGGAAGATTATCAACGGAGCTTTTGTTTCTTTCTTCTTCTTTATTTCATTTTTACTTTGTTTTGTCGTTTGCTTCCATTAAAGGGAACGCAAACCCAAAGAGCAATGTGGATTGAGTAAAAGTATTAACATTAATAGAACACATCAGTGAAAGTTTGAGGAAAATCGGACAATCGATGCAAAAGTTATGAATTTTTAAAGTTTTGGTGTTGGAACCGCTGGATGAGGAGACTACTAGAGGTTATGACGTATGAGTGGACAACAATATAAAGAAAATATATAAGGAATTCCACAAAAAAAAATCACTTTTATAGCAAAATGAAAGAGTACTTGACTAACCGCTTTCAGAAAGCAGGGGGAATAAGTGCTACCCATGTCAGTATCAAGTTGATGGAATGTGTAATTTTCATGAAAAATGAATTTCTATTGAATTCCCTTTATATTTTCTTCATGTTGTAGTCTTCTCATACGTCATAACCTCTAGTAGTCTCCTTACCCAGCAGTTCCAACACCAAAACTTTAAAAATTCATAACTTTTGCATCGATTGCCCGATTTACCTCAAACTTTCACTGACGTGTTCTTCTAATATTACTGCTTTCACTCAATCCACATTGCTCTTTGGGTTTACATTCCCTATAATTGTCGATGTTTAGTTCTTCTTGGGAGAGGTTCGCTGGGATTTACAGCGTAATCATTCGAGGTGTACATGCAAATCCCCATGATTATCCCATGAATGGTTATTTTGATATCCAACATTCGCATCGGCGTGATATCAAAGTTGTTTGCTGAGTCTTCTTGACAACTGAAGATACAATAATATAGTAGTCATGAATCAAGACAAGCTGCGCAAGTTGCAGTTAATTTTCAGAGTAGACATTGTGATGTAAATTACTGTGATATGATGTGAACTTTTCTGACCCCTGGCATATGTAATGCCAGAGAGAGAGAAAAAAAAAACGAAACAAAACAGAGAAAAACGTTTATATGGTATAATGGAGACGCTATCGGCACTCAGCCCTGATTTACATTCTATTCATGTGTTTACATTCATCTGTGTTGTGTTGCCTGAGTGTTCATAAAACTCAAAACATGGTTTCAATCTTACTTGGGGAATACATTCATCAATGCTTAATTAATCATGTACTTGTAGATCGCATGCGTAAATCATAGTTTATAGATTGTCATGTCTCTGCAGTCATGTATATTCCGATGTAGGTTAGTCCTTTACTGGTTATGCTCCCTGGGAGCGAAGCATTAATTCCACGAAACATGGAATCCCTTTCTTCTCAGGGGATGGGAGTGTTAAAGAACTCGTCAATCTCATTTAAAAATATGATATACATCAACTCTTCCCTAAGTACATTTTCTTTCATGAATCTCTACTAAACGAAAACTTATTAGGTGTTTTACCCCATACAGTGTATGCGCCCTCAGTTGCGAATGACTTTAAGTTAAATCATATGAAAAAAAAATATCAAAAGTGCTGAAACAATTCTTGAGATAATTGTTGTTTTGGTTCTTTATAGTCTTTGAGATCAGTGGTGGAGACCACTGAGATAAGTGCGCCCTAAGTTATTGAACTTATTGAACAAGCAGGCACTTATCAATTACTCACATGCACCTGTTATCTTTGCGATAGCAGAGCAATGCTTGGGAAATGGCATACGAAATTTCCACTCCTATCCTAAGCGTAGCACCTTTACCCGTCAAATGTAGAGTCGAACTACTTCTACAAAAGAACAATAATAGACGCATGACTTATGGAGAGATAAGAATAGAACATGACTGTACCACCGTGTGCTATATATCCCAAACTTTAAAAGATTAATCGCTCTTCAGAATCTGTACTTTCTTTGGCTTACATATATAAAGTTTGTGATGTAATGCAGCATAGACACGCGTGCCTGCATGGCAAAACAGATACATTTGGTTTGAGATTATTCTGCTCCAATAACTATCGGATTAAACGCATATCTACCGCTTGCCCAGTGCCCTGTGGAAACGTCTAAATTCTTCTCTCTGCTTCACTGATCCTGGTTTACCTCTGTTCTATACAAAAAGCAACCAAAATACCAAAGTTAGCGCAGTGAGTTTACGGTATATCTTCAAACAACAGCATACACTGAAATATTATGATGAGACAACAAGCGAACTGAAAATGCGATGATGGAGATCCCGAATGTATCTCGTATAATTATAAACAAGGCTCTGTAGATTGAAATCAGAAGTCTTCACTGGTACGACTCTCTGTGTTCATATTCCAGTCATGATTGTTACATTCATACGAGTATGACGTGTAGACAAAGCACGAAACCAACTCAGAGTAATCATAAGCGCACCCATAAACTGAATACGTATACGAAGACAGTTTTATGGCAATCAACGGCAGACTGTGATCAGAGCATCATTTTGGTATTCTGATACATGTTAATCCACATGTTCATCTACATGTTGTATAAGGAAGAGGTTATGTTTAATCATTTTCGATTAAGAATCAGATTTTGCTTTCCTAACATTAAACTCTACTATTCATTTTTTGTTGTTGTTTATCGTATTCTATTTATATAGACTTTGCATAATGCAGTTGCTGGGCACATGATGCGTTGTTATTGTTTAGATGTTCGTTTATACAGTTCTTGATGTTGTTATTTTACCCAGGGCTCTAGTATAACTCCTAAAAGAGAAGAATAAAACCCAGCAAATTCACCACCCCGGCGAGCAAGATATCCCCCTGTGTACTCAGTATGTTGCACGGCATGTCAAAACGCTCTGGCGGGCAGCGGACTAGTCGACCATTAACAGAGTTGAGTCTGCCTTTCCTCCTCTTGTTTGTCTGCAAAGCCTTACTGATCGGCTGGCTGTGAAAGCAGACGAGGTAAAGACGTGAATGATTTCTCTCGCACTACATTGTTCCGGCCAAGATTCTGGCTCGAGTATCTCCAAACTGGGCTCACTCTACACACAGATTTGTTTCTCCTCCCTCTGCAAAGGTCTTAGACCCCGCGCGGCTTTATTCACATTCCACCGCGATAGAGGAAAGACAAGGAGAGCGGAGCGGAGAGGGGAACAAATCGGAAACGGCTTTTGGCCCATGTCAAAATTCGCACACGTGAATATAGTTGATATACTACAGTATCTGAAGTGAATCATTATAACAGTGGGTATAATTGAACACGCACGCGCACTTGGCATAGCAGAGGGCGACCGGAGGAGACAAGGCGATGCGAAGCTGTGCGCGGTTACGGTCTGCGAGATTTATGTGATATCTGCTGGCTACCACGTTTCAGTCTTACAGCTCGTCTGCTACAGAGAGTCGTCCCATGCCAGTAGAGAGCCCAGTTCATCTCCCACCACCAGCCACTCTTGTCGCAAGGCCAGTGAGTCTGTGCTGTGGAGGATGTCGTGATGGCTGTAAGGGAAACTTGTTATGAGGAATAATGCCTTTCATTCATGGCGTTGGTCTGTCGTCGCAATTAACATTGATGGAACTAGACTAGATGGAACTCGGGTTGCTCGAGTTTAATGAATGAAGACTGACTCCGGGAAGTGTTAAGTGAAGCAGCAAGAGCCATCTGCAGTGTTGCTGTGATGGTATCAACAGCTGATGCCGCTGGACAACGTGTTTCCTTTGAACTTGGAAGACAACAAAATGACTGGACAAATTCAATTATCAACAATGTCTGTATATTGTCTCTACCGTGAAAGATGGGGAGGGAAGAGGGTTTTGCCATCCAATCCGGGAAGTGTTCAGCATGGAGGGGGCAGAGTCTCAGTCTCGATGGTGATGGTGCTGGTGTGCGCGTGCTTCGCACATCTCTTCCTGACCCCTCCTGAAGTAGGGGCCAGTGATTCTTGCCCAGTGGAGTATCGTAGTTGTAACTGGATGTGCCCCAGCTTGCCCGAAAGATGCACGGGCGACAGAAACTTTGCAGACCCTTGTGGCTGCTGTACTGTGTGTATGAGGCAGGCGGGAGAAATGTGCAGTATTCCAAAAAGGCCATGCGATGCGGCTTTCGGGCTGAGTTGTATCAACGGCAGGTGTAGGGGTAAGTTCCCTTGGGACCTTTTAATTCCATTCTCCTCTCTATCCACCTCATCTTATACAGCCAGTCTGGAGGCAACGCACACGATGACTTGTATATTAAAAAAAAAAGAAAATCCATCGAGCTCTTTCGTTTGATCATTTATGTCATTAGGGTTTCTCAAACCTATCTGTACCTAACCAATGTCTATTTTATCTCCCATTCATGTGATGCATGTATACTAAAAAGGGTAAGAATAGAAGCGAACTTCTTTATGTAACGAAAACTTATATGAATATCTGCAGCCCGGTGCGAGATTTCCATAGTGAAGATAAAACGATGTGAGGTAACCGGGTCATTCGCTGCGCACCAGCAGCTGAACCGTCACCCACCCAAACAACATTCATGGAAAAGGAATGTTATTCAGCCACTTGATAAACTCCATGGCCCCGCAAAAATACAGTACACAAATGCCACAAAATAACCTGTATTCACACCATACGAGACTCCTATATTCGTCCCAAGCACCGATTATTGCAAAGGCGCTGGGCTGGGAGAAGACACACAGCATCGGAAAGAAACTCTGTGTGGTATACTTATCGTAAGCTAGAGCGGGGTAATTTTGGGGACAAAGGCGTTATGGATTCCCGATGACACCCGACTCACATTGAAATGTCATGTCGCATGCAGTCACGTGCTCATCTGAGAGAGTTGAACATACGGACGGAAGGTGTCGGAGAGAAGTGTGCCGTCCTTCGATGGCTTTTCTGTCACCATGGAGCTTGTAGCTGCAATATGCCGTCACCTTTCTAGTATTCTGTGACAACTTGCGTGTGTTCTTATGTGTATATAATATAAACATGTATGTGTTATGCATTTGTATATGTTTATGCATCCACGAGGGATAACCGGTATTTAAAAAAAAAATGACAATGAGACTGGACTCGTAGTTTTCTGAATGATGTTCAAAGTGTGTGAGGATCTCGCAGCCCTCAAATGAAAACGGACGAACAAAAGTACGCCCAACTAAATCTTATACGACAATATTGTAACCATCTGTGTCCGTATATAGTGTAGACCTATCCATTTCATAAAACTAAAATATTACCCACGATGATATCTCACATACATGAAATCCTACAGTTACCCAATCCCGAGAGATGAAAGTTACTGTTGGTGATAATTCCTTGAGAGACCTCTGGAAGTTTTTTTTTTTTTCTGCACAAAACTGGGCATTTGTTACGGTATAGCATGTGTGTCATCAAGGAGCTTCAGGGGGCGGTTGGTTAGACTCCAAACAGTTACTTCAGTAAATCTTCAATGTGAAAAAAGGAAAAAAGTTAGAAGCACTTATAGCATTGACAACAGAAATGAAGCATTAGAAAGCATTATAAATACATTAGAAGAAAATTTTAATGTTTCAAAATATCCGAATGCTAAGGATTTGCCCAGTTATCCGGAGATGAACTTATTCATTATCGTAGTCAAGAGTCATCATGAAATGTGCAATACTTTCTGAACGAGTCATCATGTCAAATAGGTCAGTTCACACTGAAGTTTTATTGAAGTCCCCAATTCACACAAGTAACCAAATTTCACCACGTTTTCGTTCTGAAACAATTCAAATTTTATCTATATATTATTATACCCATGAAATTCATTTGTCTGTTTATATAAGCCAGTGCACCAATGTGTTTTTGATACAAGGAAGTGACGGTACACAAGACTGAAAAGCTATATAGGCCCTTGATTATAGGCCCTACATGATTTCACATTGATTTCTATATTCGCACTATGTACATAGTTCTTCCAAGCCACTAACCTGACCGGTTCAAACAGCGTGCACGAAAGCTTGAAATGATGATTGTGTTATGACTGATTATCTATTCGAATATGACTGTGATTGTTGGTCAGAGTGACATATTATGGTGTGGGAGTTGAACAACCGGAAACCTGATCCAAGAAGGGGGTGGGGGGGTGGGGTGGGGAGAGGCAGCGGTCTGACCTTAATGATGAACTCTATCATGTACCACCTCATAATCATAATGAAACCTCGAGAAAACAGACACCAAGCAGATCAAAATACACTGAAAAGATTGAAATTGTAATGATATGATGAAGAGGAGGATGGTGGGGACTTGATGTCAGTGCTATTATCGCAATTGAGTTTGTAGTTAATGAGTCTATGACTGTATGCCACTACCAATATTTAAACAATAGTTAAAAATTATTCGAGGGACATCATAAACATTCAAATGTTAAAAAAAAAAAATGTAATGCCGAGAATGTCCATTCACTCGTCTGTAAATGTTTGACGTTTAAGAAAGGACAATGTCGTTTTCCAGGCGGGGGAAACAGAAAATGACACATCGAGCAAGTATACGGTGAACACGCATGAACGGCAATAAAACAAAGTCAAATATCGGTAGACGGAATTAAGGACAGAAGGAGCGAAATAGAGCGAGAGTAAGAAGGAAGGAAAGATGACGAATAGATTATATGAGGAACATCTAGTGGATATGTCGAACATTTTACTGTCTTCATAGTGGGGTTGTGCATTTCTTGTCATTTTAGAGAAATCAATATTACTCTTAGATTGGTTGTCTTTTAAAAAGACCCGATAAATGCCGATAGAGATATTGATACTTGGGATTTAAAGGCGATTAATCAAATTTCAAAATCCACAATTAAGTGGTGCAAATACTTCTGTAAGCGCGATGACTTTCAGCTCAGTTTCTTTAGTCAACATCACTTTTAAAAGTCTTTCAGTTTCCCGAATGGCATAGAAGTATCCTATTGTACTGTTCAGCTGTAACTAACACAACAGTGCTATATGTCGAATATCAATGGACATGAAAAGCAGACGAATTGTAATCCTGTATTGTTGATTACATGATGGTCGTATTAGACCCAAGTGCCATAGGGAAACTAACATTGATGTCTCCATGTCTGTATCACTGTCACCAGCTTTGTCATTCAATGCAATAAACTCACAGAAAATTGATAGCCTGACATGAATAATTAGTGACCGTCACTATTGACACTTCCGTTTGGCTTCTGTCGAGATTTGCTCATGGTTGTACTTTGTACTTGAGTCAAAAGGATCATTCGAGAGAAAATGACAGCAATGTCTCGCCACCAAGATGTTAGTCGAGAAGTCGTTCTTTCTGCAGTAGGCTAGTTTAACAATATTGTGTGGGGGAGTTTTGTAACATGTTATGTATAAGGTAAACTCGAAACACGCACCAAAATTGTTGCGTACCTTGTCTCTTTTCCCGAGGGAGAACTTTGTTCCGAGTGAGTTCGCATGAATATACCCTAATATACGTAGCAAGGAATTACGTGAAGTCTTTCCTAGTAGGATTAACAATCTGCTTTTGTGCTGATTGCCTGAGATGATGAGGTAGGTTTAACGCAGTTACTCCGTGGCAAGAAGCAGGAGAACGAGGTGTTGGTTTTTTTTTTATATAATACAACTGTAATTTATATTTTTTCGTGATCAGAAAGTATAGAACAGATGCTAAATCCGAAACAAGTAAATAAGAATAATAATGGCATGCGGTATACGCACACTTCGAATTGGTGTGTATTTCGAACTACGTGTATCATGTTATTCATGAAGATGATGTGAGCTTCTCCCGCTAAATATCTTTCCATTGCGCACCGGAAATTAATGTTCCATGACAGTGATAATGAAAGTCTCCATGAATATCTGTCTTCCCTGTCTTATATTGTAATAGGCATCTTTAGATTTGAACATAGAGCTTTTTGTAGTAGTAGCTCCATGATTACATTTGAGCATCTCGGATCGAGTTTTAATGTGTTTTGGTATTTCGTTGGAGGCACCTTTAATTCTGCTGTTGTTAGTGTTTTTATGTTGACATGAAATCTTCACAATTTCCTTCGATTTCGTTGTGAGCCGTCCTCGAAAACTCTGCGATGCATACCATCGGACAGACCCCGAAACACGTGGCGGCGGCGAAGTGCGCATTCCGCTTGTCTACCTTGTCGGCTACTGAGGTGCTCTGTCAACACCTTTAGTGTGCTATACAGCTTTGTAGTTCTAGACTTCTGTCCATGCCGCTCTGTTTTGCCTTGAGCAGCGGAGGCTGGACATTGAGTCACTATAAGCCCAGAAACCAACCGAGCATTGTTAGACCAACGATTATACGGGATAATGCAATCATCAATGGACAGGGTTGTTTATCATTCCGAGAAGTAATGGGTTTCATTCTTCTTCATGAGAGGCGCATTCATGATCCACCCTTCTGCTGTCGAACTGATCTGGTAAATTACCAGGGAAAAGACCCCAAGAAGACAGATCAATGTTCCACATACCGAAGACGCACAATGCTGCCAAAATCGCCACCCCAACTCTCTCCTTGGTGGCTTGTAAACCCCGACCCGTGTTGTCCAGTGGGATTGGAATATAAGCTACTCTCCTCCCGACACGTCTGAGAGCAGAACATATATCGCTTCTGAAAATGAAATCAACAAAACAATTTCTAAAAATATGGCCCTGTGATGTGCTTACAATGCATCACATTTATTATCAGACTTTGACAATACCTATTTATTCTCATGATTTAATTTTGGATAACATTCCCTATTCATTGCATAATGATAATGCGGTATAATGTCACTAAAACAAGGACTTTAGGCCCATACTTATATTCGCTTTTTTCCCCTTCTTTTATCTACTTTAAATATTCAGGCCTTATGATCTCTTGAAATTTAAGAAAATATTTGTGAAAACACTCCTTGTTAGAGATTCAAAAGTTGAGGAGTGTGCCTTTTGAATCCTCTTTGGAATTTTGTGACTATTCTCTATGAAAAGAAAATGTAATCTGCCATGATTTAAAAATTTATAAGAATAATAGATAATTGAGTGTTCTATCTTCGTTACGGGGACGTAGAGCAAAATAACATCCATATACGACGCATCCATATACGACGCACAACAATGTCGATGTGCTATGCACTATATAGCACCTCTTCGGTTTGGCATGATATTGTCACAAAAGGCAAAAAAAGGCAAAGGGGCCTACAAACTAAACCTTTTTAAAAAGTGAGGTTCGATTGATAAAGCACACAAGCAAGCAAGCAAACTAGAACAAAACATGCCAGAGTCTTGCGTTTGGAAAGGTGTTATTTTTTTTTTCAACATCGGATTGTCGCACCGCATACGTTTATAGGCATACAGACTTTGACTCTGAGAAAGAAGCGGGTAAGAACATGCGTCTCACCGTCTGCACACGGTGAAAAAAAAGGGGTTTCAACTAATTGTACATCATACATGCTCATTCCTTGGAGTAAAGCTAATTTCCCCCATTGTTGCACTTGCGCACCTAACACTGTGGTTATATGATATTGTGACAACAGTTTGATTCAAATTTGAATTTTGTTACACGAATATTACTTTTTTTCGGAATATTTTTTTTCTTAAATCCTACACTTTCTGTACACATAACACTATTTAATTACATGTATATCATGGCACGTCCTCTAAATACCGAAACGTGGAAGGAAATAATGAAATGCCAAAAGGGTGCGGTGGGACGACAGTTATGTTCTTTCAACTGGCACACCAGTGGCAAAGGCACAATTGATAATGATATACATGACTAAACTGAGAAGGGTTCTGCCGTGTTTAAAACGTGTTGCCAGCTTCCAACGACTGCCTAACCACAACATTTTGTCTCTCGTTGTACATGATGTCCGCCAACCGCAAAGAAAGTGGGGGAAAAAGGCACACACACAATACAATCCCGCATCGCAAATCTGGTCCCCATATTGGTGCTTCTTGGTCCGTCTCCCGCTGTTCGGTCATGATGTCAGAGCCGTGGTTACCATGGTAACAAGTGTTCGTGGCAATCGATTTTGATAACTCTATCCCGGCAATCTAAAGTAGATGTAATATGCGAGAGTTTGTTTTTCGCAGCATTGAGTGTGGTTTCTGGGTCATGCATCACACATGGATTCTGGAAAACTTTGCAAAAACATGCAAACCGCGCCATTGTAAAATTGTTTCCGGTACTGGGTGTGCACCGACACTATCTAGCATTTTCATCTCGATTGCAGGCTAGATAAGTTTGATCGCACCGTTAGACTCACTGAATCGCTCATGAAAAACGCCGATGAAGCCATACAACGACAGTAACAGGAAAAAGCAAGACAAACACTAAATCTTTCCTGTGTTCGCCCTTTCCTGTTTAATACTCCAGTATTAACCACAAAGAAACATGTCCTCACAGAACATTCCTTAAGCCAACAATGTTTATGATGATACCTTGTGCTGCTCCCAAAAAATGCCCTCCTTTTTTAAAGAGACTAGAAAAATAACATAAAATGTGCAGACTGCCTCTGTTTGCAGATCTAGAATATTAGATTTAGAGCAAACATCCGGTTGTACTCTGACAGTCCACGAACAGGTAATGACTGCGATTGTCCCTTTGGAAAACTTTCTGAATCTTTTTTTTCCTTCCCCTGGAAGATTGATGTGGTTTCACTTACACTAATGTGCTGGAATGTCTATGTTGCTAGTGTCAGTTTGCCATCTTTTAAAGCCACGTAATCAGATTTATCAAAGTTGATTTACGTATAATCGCCATGATTTGTAACATCTGACGCCTGAAAATTAAATTTGGAAGATGCACTAAAATATTTGTAGTTGACGCAGTTTCTCTTTTGTTTTGTTTTTTGAATTAGGCTCATATCACAAATGAACAGCCCTTTAGTTACGACCTATTTCAGGGGTAGGGGGATGGACATTAGGTAATGGGTCCATCTATAAAGCAATAAGCAATAACAGAAAATTCTTGCAATGCTCCTGGGGTCAGTATTCTACGAATATAGCCTTACGTGAATATCGTATTCAGCAATTGTTTCGTTGAGTAACATTTTCACTTTTACTGTTTAACTGATTTATGATAGTAGAGGCATGACAATGCTATTGAGGGTAAGCTTCACATCCCTCCAGCAACTGTCATTATAACCATATTTAGGCTCGCGAATACACACCTCATCTGTATATAATCCTAAATCACCACGTTTCTTTTTCTTTTCTTCCTTTTTTTTTTTTTTTTTTTTTTGTTTATGTCGTGTGCCGAAAAGACGTTCGTAACAGTTTTTTTCGAGTCCCTATGAAAGAAGAACGCCGGAGTGTATTGGTACTGCTGGTAGTGATGTGTTTCTCGCTTACGAGTGTTGATGGTATTCACGGGCCACGACCTTCACCGTATGTAAGGTGATTTATCGCCTCTTGTTTGTCGAACGCCGCGGCGGCACACGTCACCGCGACAACACGGTCGAAACACTCTCCTCTTCAGGCTCGGCCACGTTCAATGAAGAGATAATCCGGACTTAGCAACGATGCCTTTACCATAGACGCTATACTGGCGATGTTGAAGGTTGGCCCAAGGAAGATGCCTCCTTGGTTGATCTCAACTTGTCCATCATGATCTTAGTTGCCGGGACTTAGTAGCAACAGTCAAACAATATTTCTGGAATATTATAACGTCTGGTAATGGTGTCTGATCTTGATCTGCCTGGCGAATGTCCTTTTAGAAGCATTTAGAAGAAAGAATCAATAATAAAGATGGAGCCCGTATTATAGTAAATGGAATCAAATGGGAGTCAAAATGAACATCTATTAAACCATACCATTTAGTACTGTTTAGCCGATACACGATGGCGTTGCTCAGTAAAATCTCAATTTGACAACCCACTTCATCCAGAGATGTTTTAGACGAAAATCCATATCAATCAAGTGAACTCATTTTTATGTGAAATAGGATTGACAGCTTTCTTTACGATTTGCTTACTTCAACGCAAAAATTAATGTCAGACAACAGGAAAAATGAGCTCAATAAAATCAGAGCAAACTGTCAGCGGTACTTTGCACGAAATGGAAATCGGTCCATGCTTACTGGAACCGGGAATGAGATGTCTCAAAGTAGTAAGGATCACCTTGTCCCAGAAATGATTGGTAAAGAAGTCATTACTTTAAGCGTCTGTGCATGAGTCACTTGTTATGTTATCAAATGGAGCAAGAGATTCACAAAGAGTTGAAGTGTACCTCGTATCTCTCTCATTCGGAAAAAAAGAATTATCAACATACTGAAAGTCGAAATGCCGTATGTCAAATTAGGTTAAGTGTGGCTAATATGAGAACATTAATGACATCCTGGACGCGGATATTTTTCGTTTACACGCACCGATGTTAGCTTATATTGGTTCTGATTTGACGAAATGACGGAAACATCCCACTTGTTATTGCTAAGGAGCAAGGCAGACACTGGGCACAGTGCTGAGGTATAAACACAGCTGTTTGTGTCTGGAGTTTAGATAGGCTTCTGTACCAAGCGAGGAACAGCTCTGTCGCCGTCTTTGTTTGGACACCTTGACCATGGTCTGGTGTCCATCACACCTGAAACATCGATTCTTATTTCGTTGTTACCATGGATACCAAAATAATTTTTGATTGCGAATATGAAGCTAAGGGAGAGCATGCATGCATCCAGACAAAGAAATCCGATCAAAATATCCCCAGCAGCAAAGCGGTGGTACGAATAGATGGAACGCCAATGTTGACTGAAATCAATGTTGGCCCTAGAGGCGATGTTGAAGGGTTGGTTGGGTCTGTGAGTCACATTCCGGCATGTTTATTGAATGACAATGCAGTTGATATGAGCAGGCATCTGTGAAAAAAAAATCCGTCAGTAATAAAATGTCACGGGGACAGGGTACACACATTACTCTTTCTGTGTCCATGTGGCACACGGTATTATACATATCAAGGTAAAACGCATTTTTACGGTGAAGGGAAACCATGTGGAGCCGACTTTATCAAGTTTGCTATTCGGGCTCAGAAAATCTCTTTATGATATGAAAGAGAGTTATTCATTGTTAAGTATTGTTAGATGTAAACAAAATGTAAACAATAGTTTCATTAGAAAAAAAAATCTAGAATAAACCGTCACCGTGACGATTTATTGAGTAAATTAGTGATTGTATTCGCGGCTTTATTCTGGGGTTGTTGCTGTTGTTGTTGTTTTTGTTTTTGTTTTTGTTTTTGGGTATTTTTGTACGGTGGGGTGTTTTGTGATACAATTGAACTATAATATATGCATCAAATGTGATGATTCATGTTTTAATCGCTGCTCCCAATGTTGAATAATGGCATTTAACATAATTATCTATTTCATCCCGATGGTATGACGTTATTTGCTATACTGCTGCCACTGAACAAAATCAAAATCGTTTCTGTCAAAATGAATGACATCATGCCGAAGTTTGGACGGTCGTTGATTTGCCTTCACCATGTGGCGATGTCAGTAGCACCGTGACGTCATCATGATTTTTGTTTCGTTTATTTTGATTTCTCTGACAGGGGTGTGTTTTGTGCCATTGTCAACTGGATGGGCAGTCTTCAAGTTTAATCAGAGTCTGATGTGGATATTATCGAAACCATGAGTTTCGGCAGAAATCAGCAGGGGTTGTGTCATTAAACGCGAGGGTAAAAGGTCACTGTTCGAAGACACCCGCCACGGTTTTCATTAATATCATGGTCAGAATAGTTGGCCTTTAATAGATTTGTCTCGCAGTGTTCAACTCTTTCCAAAATTAGCATTTTCCTCTCCCTCTCTCTGTGCCCATATGAAAATACTAGCATTTTAATTGTCCCAGGCCATATCTTTTGAAATTTCGGTCTCATGGTTTCATTGTGGTTGGACCTAAAGTCACCTTTGCGAAACTTTTCTTTTTGTTTTGTGTTTTTATGCTGGTCATTCTGCTGTTTGAAAAGGGAATATTGTCTAAATAAGATAGTTACTGCTGGTACTATACTGTAGTACCAGAGGGCCCTGCCATTATTTTTTCATAGCATTGCCAGGAACTCAAGTACAGAACTACAACTTCGTCAAAGGGAACACCATGGGTTAAACATCTTATCCAAGGGCGTATAGAGGCAATGGGATTCATAAACTCGGGATCATGGATCGAAAGTCAGCAGTCTTATACCACAGTGCCACAGTGCCATCTTTTAAAAGATTCATTTCGCATCAATTCTTGCCGGGTTGAACTAATTCTGATCAAGTTTGAAGCGTGAGAGTGCGCAAAACTGTAACAATAACTCGATATAGTGTATTATTCAGTCTGAATTATGTTGCATACTTTGACATGCTAAAATTGCAGTGAAATACAAATTGAGTTGTGTTGTTCTGTAAATATGTTTCATACGATCATAAGAAATATCAAGTGAAGTGTGAACAAGCATCGTAGAAATTTTCGACTTTTGTAAAAAAATGTAATCTGAAATAATTGCCAGTAAGTATAGTTGCCATTCACTTGGCGCAATAGTCGCACCGAGATGATAGGCCTATGTGTCGTTTAAACTGTCGTATAGCCGCTGTATCTATAAGCCCTATATACTTCTGTAATTAGATGGAAATAGAGTACGGTGTACTAGTATCTGGCAGTGCTGAGATAGTAGTAATGGCAGGCCCCTCTAGACGTACAGTGCTGACACTGAAGAGGCAACTCTAGATAAACAATAAAATATTTTCATGAATATCATCATTATTAGATGTTATCCGCAACCCGAGCAGCCGGTGTTCATTGATGGCGCCAGTTAGACTCTGAGTCAAGGGAGGGAAGATGCGTCGCTTTGATAGAGATAACCCCATGAAAAGTGACAAAAAATGTCCTCTGTTCGGCACATTATCATCAAACCTGGCAAAGTGATTATCTCCATGATGAAAATGGTCCAGTTTGCTTTCAGTTGTAGCCAGTCACACATCCCTTGAGTATGTTTTGGGTCAATGTCACCGTGGGGTTACGAGAGCCTAATTCATAAATCAGATCGAGGAACGGGCGGTAGCGATGACGTTGAAGACCCGCAATGTTTAGAGTGGCGGAAAAATTATATAGCGCAGATATAAATATAAATCGTTTGGTATGCTCGCTCTCACTTGAAAGAATTCCCGTATTATATCGGCTCATGTTAATCACAGTGACGCTGATATAGACTTATTCGCTGCATGAAAAAGAAATCAGATTAGAGCATTATATACTATCTTAATGGTTTAGAACTAGAACTGGTTTATAACTGCCAATTGAGTGTTTGAACTTTTTAGGTGCTCTGCCAAGAGTATAGATTACACAGTGCAATCTTTTGTGGAAAATGTTTTGCTGATGATGTTCTGGTCACGTAGGAAGCAAATGTCAGTCACTGAGAGAACGACATTCCACAGTTCTCAGCTCGCACGCCAGCTGTGTGTTATGGAAATATGGATGACAATAGCAGCATGACGAGGACGAATAGACTATAAATATTTCACTGGAATCGGAATCCATCCAGCCACATTTGTTATGCTAGGAACCAAACCAAACTTGACCTCCTCTGCCTAAATTCACGTGAAAAGTTCACATTGATTCCACAATATATGCACGCCCGACTTAATTTGCAGTATTCTTCTGGGTAACGATGGTATTTATATTTTACCCTCTAAACACAAACATTTCTTTACACCGTGTGACCCCGAACGGTGGCTGTAGAAGCGACTGGCCGGGCACGCTGGTGATGAAACGAACTTTGTGTGTTGTCGCCCAACCGTGCCATATGTCTTTCACACGCGCAAAATGAAGGAGTCGATCTGATTTTGGACGTGATAATGAAAGGGGAAAAATTGCACCCTTGTGCACTAGACAAACAACAACTTTGCCGACCATCATCTAATGACCGCTGGTATAACTGGAAGACACAGGATCGCAGAACGAAAACCTCCAGTTGCCGTCGGTAGTCTGTTATAATAAATATTTATAGTTTAATGGTTCTCTGTTATTATCATAAATTATACATCGTGATTTATTGTAGATTCATGAATAAAGTTAACCTGCTATGTGTGTAGGTTGTTAGCAAATAGAATACCATCTGAAAAAAAAAATGTGTTGCAAATTCTTACTCATGCATTGTGTAAAAAGGAAAAGAAGAAAACATTTAGGCAGTTGTGTTGCAGTCAGGCACCCAAATGATCCTCTCTTCAGAAGTCATCACAGTACTACCTCGACAGTTTACTATACAGTATATCCCCCCCCCCCAAAAAAAAAAAAAAAATTACAATCAGATTTTGGCATTGATAACACCCAATATGATTAAATTGTCTATGTGCTACCTTCAAGATCTTAAAATATAACATCTTAGCTCTATTTTGCAGAAAACTCCATTCAATTTGGTTAAGCAGTCACAGAGAAATGTGGATTGTTGTAAAGCATGTCATGAGTCTGATTCTTCCAAGTTTAGCACTTGGATGCTATTGTGTGTGAACACAATAGACAGAACTTGGAGGGAAGAGATTCCTGACATGCTCTACAAAATTCCTTATTTCTCTTTGACCACTGAAGCAAATCGAATGGGGTTTTCTGTAAGATGTGGGCAATGAGTTATAGTTTCGTACCCTGAAATTGTATTTGGATTGATTCACTATTTTTAAAGTTATCATTGCGGAGAGTCTCGTTGTATTTTTTTTTTACATACGGTACAAGGATGGAGATCTATTGTTGGATTTGAAGTTAAGTTGACCACAAGAAAGTTTCATCATAGAAAAAAAACAACCAACAAAACTTTCCACCGTCTATCAAGTGTTGCATGAAACCCAGTATCAGTTAGTGTAGTTTTGAGAAGCAAATAACTATATACGTGAGACTAGAGAGCAATAATGATACAAAATACAAATACTGCATCGTATCATCGATCAGAAATTCATAACCATGCAAATTTTGTCATAATTTTATCATGATTTTGAATTAATGTTACAGCGAATAACTAGACATTGGTCCTAGCTTCTGCGAAAATATGATTTATACATGTATATCAACAAAAACGTATGAGATAGGACCTTTCTGGAGCAAAGCGGGAAAATAATCCTAAACCGGAAAGCGGATGTAGGAAGCTCTGCGAGGTGTTTACCTGATAGTCTAATGCACGTGCATGGCGTTGCCCCCTTGTCCATTTCTCTGGGTTATTATAGAGCGTCGATTGATCCGTGTTTCCCTGAATAAAATCCCCTCAATTCACATGACGTCACGAAAGTGACAGTTATTAGCTCGAAGGGTTTTTAGCAGAACTGTCACACTGTAGAGTTTAGTCCCCCCCCCCCCCCCCCCCCCACACCTTTCGGTATATAAAGCCATCTATTGTTTGATGCATGACAACGCATCTGTCGGTTGAATGTCACTTATACCAAATGACTGCTTCAAAAAAAGTCGTGAGACAGTACTAGTATATTCATTCGATTCGGTCAGTGTTTTGCTAACTGTCACCTATACGACTATGAAATAGCAACATTATGTTTGGAGCACGTTAAAAGATACTGAAGTGATTCCGTTCCTCTGCTGCATATACCATCCCTCCAGGGGGGGGGGGGGTTTCATCGACGAGTTCGTCAGAGGTTTTCACCGACAAATTTGCTATCAGCCAATCAGACGCAAGGATTTCAGTAGCTTTTAACAGTTGTCAGTGTAAATCACTGACAAAAAGTTTCATGAAACGGTCCCCAGATCTCTTCTTTGTCCCCTTTTCCTCCCTCCTTTTCACTCTTCCCAACTTTTCTCCCCTTGACCCCTTCTACCGTGCTGCAAGGTATACGTACCGAAGCGAATAGAGCGACTAATTCTGGTTAAACGGATGGATAGTGATCAAACCTTGTAACTGTCAAATTTATTGTTACTAGCAATCAATCAAAAGGTAGCTTCTCAAGCAGTACGGGACAGGTCATTGGTCAAAATTGTAAGGTTGCCCACTGAAAATGCACAACAGCCACTTCTTCATACATAAGTTACATGACAAAATTACGATGTTTGTGAGATGTAGCAAAACAACACAACTGGTTGGGTAAAACAGAAAAGTTTTCCAGGGAGAAAGATCACATACTTTGAGATAGAAGTTCGTCGTTATAATTATCGTATATAACCATTTATTACGACCCGACCATAAGTCGTGACGTCATCAAGTATCACTGAAACCGTCACATGGCTGGAGAAAGACTGTTGAGTGTACCCTCTAGAATTCAGTTTTTAGCTCACCTGAGCTAAAAATTTTCATCTTCTTCTTGAGAACCCTATGACCGATTTTCACCAAACTTGGCAGGTAGCATCCCTAGGGGGATAGGATCTCAATTTGTTCAAATGGGCACCATGGCCCACCTGGGGGGCCCCAGGGGGGCCCAAACACCCTAAAATTAAGGAATCTTTAAAAATCTTCTTCTCTAGAACCAGAAGTGATAGGGCTTAATTGATACGTTGAGTAAGTACATTGATGACTGTAGTTTCAAGTTTGTTCATGGGGGAATCAGGGGTGCCCCCCTTGGGACCCAGGGGAGGGGGTGGGGAGGGGTCCTAATGGGGCCTAAATTGTACATTTTCATCTTCACTTTGAGATCGCCATGTCTGATTTTCACCAAACTTGGTAGGTAGCATCCCTAGGGGGATAGGATCTCAATTTGTTCAAATGGGCTCCATTGCCCACCTGGGGGGTCCCTAGGGGGCCAAACCCCCTAAAATTAAGGAACCTTTAAAAATCTTCTCTAGAACCAGAAGTGATAGGGCTTAGATGATACTATGAGTTAGTACATTGATGACTGTAGTTTCAAGTTTGTTCATGGGGTTGGCGGAATCAGGAGTGCCCCCCCCCCCTTAGGACCCAGGAGAGGGCTGGGGAGAAGTCCTACAATACAGTTGTAATGGAGCCTGAATTGTACATGTTCATCTTCTTCTTGAAAACCTCAAGATGAATTTTGACCAAACTTAGCAGGTAGCATCCCTAGGGGGATAGAATCTCAATTCCTTCAAATGGGCACCATGTCCCTCTTGGGGGGGGGGAGGGACTAGGGGGCCCACCCCCCCCCCCCCCACATTAAGGAATATGTAAAATCTTCTGCTCTAGAACCAGAAATGATAAAGCAAAGTTAATGCCATGAGTTTGTACATTGATGACTTTAGTTCCAAGTTTGTTAATTGCAGATTCAGATCCAGGACTGCCTGCCCCCCCCCCCCCCCCGAGTTGAGGGGGGGGGGAGGGATCCATATGCAGACCTAAAGTTTCCAATGTTCTCAGGTAAGAGTGTGCAAGAATGCATGAAAGGTGAAATTGCGATACTCAGGTGAGCGCGTGACCCGCGGGTCTCTTGTTAGTGATAGCCTTTACCACTTAATACTTAGACATTACACTTTTTCTTTAACCGACCATCATGCCTTCTGAGACCTTCATGAACCATGCTCCACTTGCTTCCGTGTGGTTTTAAATGGATTAGTTAAATCTTCATATTGATTAAGATTTCTTGTGCTTCTGACACAATACGACTAAATTTCATTTTGCCCCGCTTGGGGTATACATAGCCCATTTTCTTTCCTGTTGTTGCCTGCTAGGGCCAAGGAGCCGCAGGGAGAGAAAGGTATGGGGGAAAGTAGAGAAAGTAGAGAGGGAGAAAGAGTGGAAATTTGCCAGGTGTGGGACGTGTCGGAATTCAAATAATTTCGTCGCATTTTCGCGGCCGAACTCTGCATTTCGACGTGAAACATGAACACTTGTAGAAATACATTGGCTGACAGAGGGCCCGAGACCTTTCTCGGTATGTTGTGTGTGTGCTACATTTCGCTGAAACTCGGGCTCATTGGCATGCCCCTATTTTTGTTTTCCTTAATTCTTTGTGACTGTTTTTCATTGCATCTTTATGTCTTTTACTTCTCTGAACAGATATGTTCATACTCAAATTGCTGAGTTTAGAAGAGGTATAATAGAATGTATATAGGGCATACTGGTAACAGTCAGATTGATGTCATTTATGTATAAAGGCATCGATTTATTTCGTATTTATTCTGAGGGATACAGTATCGCTGTCATGGTAAAAGTTTGTGAGGATGAGGAACTGTTAGCAACTGTCAGAGCGGATGAACCTGATGGTGTTGCAGGTCGCCAGTAAACCAACGTCATAAAGAAGTCGAGGATCTTGGCAGTAACCGTCAAATAATGAACGAAGTATGAACACCCAGACAACAATGCTGTCTCCGGCCGAACAACTAGACTGCCAGCCAGTCATTTTCTTCTTTTTTTTGAGTAACCATGTCTGACAAAATACGGTATAGGCTACGCATTATATGGCATTAATGTAGCAAAACATTAGTAATTAGTCCATTATCACTAAACGTCTTGAGAGACTTTTAGTGGACATGATATCGATTCATAACAAAGTCATTCCATTTGCAGTATTCGTTGGTTATTCCCTGAAAAAAAAATCATGTGATGGCGACGTGGGATTCTCATAATTTTGATTTGTGTGTGTTTACAGCAGCCGCGTTGATTTTCACCATGGAGCTACAAACGTTTGTAGCTCCATGATTTCACACAACCTCTCTACAAAGAAAGTTTATTCGTAGACACAAAATCACTAAGGAAACTCCAGATGAGGTATATGTTTGTGTACGATCACGTGATTAACACAGCCATTGTAAAGTTATGATTTTGGACATAGCTTATTGACATCCTGACTGCGATATATTTCTTGATAGTGATGGTCAAATTTAGCTCTAGCCATTGGTAAGATTGGTTTTTGCAGTACAGACCATTTTGTTTTGTTTCGTTTTGTGTTTGTTTGTTTTTTCTCTTCATCACAGCAAACCTCTTATCGATATTCAGTACAAGTTATTTGCACAATAACTCCTACAAGATATCGCGATATCTCAAATGATGAAGTGCTTGCCAGTTCTCCTCAGAGAACTTCATAATACATGTATCTGTTTGGAAAGAGATGCATACAGATCATGTGCCCACTTTGACACAACCACAGTCTCAAGGAGATGGAACGGAAGTGGGTAGTGTACTAGTAATATCATATTAGTCCTCAACCCAATAAGTTCATCAGATCAGCGAGGGAGCCTTTTCTTTGATAATGTCACGACGAGAGATGAGGAGGGCGTGGTCATTGACCTTGTGTCCGCAGCCTTGCGACTCCCCGAGTCTCACTTTCAGCTGTGAAAGTAATTATGCGACAAAGTGCAATAAGACGCTAAGTCCAGCCGCAAGTTGTTGTTGTCGTTGTCGTTGTTGTTGTTGTGGTTGTTGTTGTTGTTGTTGTTTTCGTCGTTGTTGTGTCGTTGTTTTGTCTCAGGGTGCAGTGTATTGATCGAGGTCATTGTGGCGAAGGGCATCTTTCGTCAGCACTCATCAGATTTTGGTGTTTCTCGGATTCGCTATGCCTGTGACGTCACAAAACGTTGGTTGGAGGGCTCCAGTTTGCTTTCGGGTTACGTCAGGTCATTGCGAAACGTCGAAACATCGTGATACCCCAACTACTTCCATCATCAAACCTCTTTAAAACCTGGCTTAATTATGCTGTAATATAACAGCTAAATCGCGTGATAGGAGTGTGTACTGCAAACTCTGCAAGTTTTAGCCACTGATACACCATGGAGCTCCATGGTTACATTTTTATTTTTTTTTTAAATTTGTATAAAGGAAACAAATAAAACAAACTGAAATGAACTCAGTATAACTTAGGAAATATAATCATATGACATTACAACATGCTACACTGTTTCCGGTCCATATAACATTGAATTTGATTTAAAAATTTAGTTTGAATTAAAGAAAGACGCATTGCAAGTGAGCGCCTCGATGTAGGCCTACTATACTTTAAAAATGATTAGCGAGCCAAAATAAGAAGCACAGAGCAGACAGGTATAATCAATGATATAGGAATGTCATGTGTCATGTCCTTTCACTGGCGAATAAAATTCTTGGCTCGTTAAAATGAGATTGCATATCTCAAATTCTGAATACTGTCGTCAGGCGCATCAGACTGCCTATGTCCAAGCTGCTGTTTACATTCTCCTGTTGAATTCGAAGAGACACAAGTTATTTTGACTCTATGGACGCGTTCAAGATCCATCCAGTTCATGACTTTGCCCTGGAAGATGGATATTATACGATAATGACCGCGCAATTGGCACCCCACCATTGCAGAAAAAAAAACCAGAACGACAACGATGAACCACCAATTCTATTTGCGGTTCTTCGTTGTCCAGTGACTGTCAGAAAGATCAAGTCTCAAGCTGTGAAATATATTTTTATCTCTGATCAGTTCGTGTGGCCCTCGCGTGTGTGGCTCTCTATCCTAGATGATGTACAAACACTGTATAGCAGTTGTATATTATGACCCGGGAGTGTACAGAGCGACGAACAGCGGGCCAAAATGTCAACGTCCGAGTTCTGGTAGAGGATGTAATAGGAGGAGCGATTGACAACATCACGCCTTCTTCTAATCAGAATTGTAAATGATCTTTAATGAAAGCTTTGATAATAACAATTTATTTTGATGGTAGAAAAAACAATACAGAGTGATAATGTTGATGTCTATGATGTTGATAAAAAAACAAATGAATAGCTGAAAATGATGACAATAGTGATATTCATGATGATATTGTGTACGTTCGCTGAAATCATCAGTGATATCCTACCGAGCTCTAGGCTTTTCCCAGGATATAACACATTGCAGAGAAATCTACACGTCGAACAAGATATAAGGACGTCATATTATATGCCTACACACACACACACACACACACACACACACACACACACACACACACACACACACACACACACATATATATATATATATATATATATATATATATATATATATATATATTTTTATATATAATCACTCTTGAAAGCGGTGTTTTTGTGGTCACGTTTCCTGTTCTTCTCCTGTTTATTTCACAGTTCCGAAGTCCTTTTATCATCATTTTTTTTAAATAAAAAAGATTTACCGTCACGACTGCGTCTTTGACGGAATATAGTTTACGATGTTGTGTGGAGACTCCTTTCCATCTGTCTTGGCATACATTCAAGACTTCAATAAATCCCAAACCTGGTATGTGTTTCCGGACTCATGCCAGAAATTCTCAACCATGCACCTGCCGATGAGTGATTACGTTATGTTATATCGGCTTGTGATTGATTGCAATTCGAAATATGAAACCAGAAAATCGAGTTAGAGTCTGAACAAACACGCGCGCGCACACACGCACGCACCACTCATCACACACGCACACACACACACACACATACACACATACACACACACGCGTAACACGTTATCAAGTTAACATGCTTTTGTCTGATGCGGAGCAAACACAGACATCTACGCACGGCAGAATGATTAGCAAATATCTGCTAAAGGTATACCTTTCTATGACTTGTTCAATGCAATCAGCAAGTCAGAAAAAGAAAGGAGTTTCACATTTGCACTAGAATTTTACTGCTTCCACAAAACACACCACACACATTTATTTATATATCTGTATCTACATAATTATCTTAAAACATTGTGAAGCATTTCAATACTCTGATAATACGTCATCACGTCGAAGCTTAGCTGCCACTCAATTGCATTTCGGAAAACCTTTGTTTTTCACCGCAGAGCAAATGCGAAGCAACGGGTTACGCTTGAATGTAAGAATTTCCTGTTTTTTTGCCTTTTCCTTTCATTCTTCTATCGTGAATACCTTAATAGGTTGTAATTGGAGCCCATTTGCTTGATTGTAGAATGGTCTCCGGCAATTCCAGTTTCTACTGCTCCCATTATTGTTGTTGACCTGTCGCGTCAGAGAAAACGCAGCACGTCGCCAGTCGGATTCTAGGCGCCCCTTATTGCTCCGCATCTACAGAAAATGGACGAAAAACAATCGGAGGCGCAATCGGGAATGACTGTAAATGAACACACGACTATTCGTCTCACCGCTGTATTGATGAGTATTATAACAATGCCGCCGCAGCTTATGCAGGCGTATACCAATAAATGACAATTCGTGCAGATTTCTAGCTTTGGTTATGTAACAATCACGAACATTAGAACACGACTTAGTACACAGAAAGAAGTTTTGAGACTGCTCAAATAACTCATGAAGTCGAAGGAGTAACTGTCTTTTAAACGTTCTACGGGTAGCTTGTCCAGTGATAGACTTGTCTAAATTGCAAGTGGTCATTACTTGATGACCATATAATACTGCATGAGTCGAGCATTTTGAAGGAACAGATTTTGTGTGTGTGTGTGTGTGTGTGTGTGTGTGTGTGTGTGTGTGTTGTTGTTTGTCGTTGTTCCGAAACACAATAAAACATGCGATTTTCAAGGTTTATGATTAAGAGAACTTATTGCCAATATATCACCACAAAATCATATTTTGTTATTTTTGTATTGAAAGCACAATAGATGAGTATAATTATCTGATATCATTATCATGAAACAAATATTGGTCTTACGTACATCCACACACTGTGAATATATTGTGTAATAGATAGATGTAAATATATTCATATATATTATATTTCATTCGTTCACTTGTAATATATATTATATATATATATATATATGTGTGTGTGTGTGTGTGTATGTATGTGTGTGTGTTTGTGTATGTGTATGATTAGTCCCTCTTTTTTTTCTCTCTCTCTTTCTCTCTCACCCTATCTCTTATGTCTCGAATTCATTGAGAGTGATATGTATTCTGCAAGTGATTAGTTGTAAATCCACAGCGCCGTGGCATTGGAGTGACAGGGGAACTTAAATTCCTTCCAAACTGGATTCTAGTTTGACTAAAGCCACTGAGATACCAAAGATGCCTTGCACAGTTTGGGGAATTCCTCCACCCATTACAGTTCGTGGAACAGAGTCGTTACTGCATGGAGCTTGTCGACATCGTCTTCCTAAAATAGGATCTCTCATACGTCACTGCCGCAGGATCATTGTTAAAGAGAGATTTCGTAATGTTTAGAAATCTAGGTACATACCATGGCAAACAATTCCACATGAATTGTGTGGCTTTTATCATGGCGTATATAGGCCCTATATAGCGACAAATTATGCGTTCAACTTTCATTGCATTCACAGAATATTGAATACAGTTTAATTTTGTATGGTCTGAATGTATGATGCCTGCTTTCGAAATGATTTCTCACTGTAGATTACATTCAGCTGTCTCTCTTTCCAAGCGTCATGTATCCCTAAATCAGTATTAACTAATGACATTGTCGTTGACAACCGACGTAAAACAAGATGGTAAAGAACGCAAACGGACCACAACTGAATATTAACGTAATAAAATTGTACATCGACTATATAGCGCATATGGGACTTCCAGATGCATCCTTTCCTGTCAGTCATTTGTCTCTCTGCCTCGTGGTATATTCTGATCGTAACCTGGAAACCACATTCATCTGAGAGGAATTTCAGTCAGTGTGATATCACATACCATAATTTCTTTCCTGATTGTTAGAAAGAGTTGGGCGTTTGAAATACCGTGTGTCCTGTTTGATATGTTTCAGACTATACACAAGGCTTCCTGCTTTGTTTCCCACACTCATAAGATTGCTTTATTATAGTTAAATATTGTTATTTTTATGTATTTACTCTGTTGAGTAAATTAGTATAGTAGATTGAGACGTTTCATGGATTTGATATTCATTTAATACATATTTATTTATATTAGAAATGTGCAGCAAAAGAACATTAAGTTATCTTTAAAAGGCGTTCTGGCAGTGCAGTATGATATAGATAATAGTTTCGGTGCTCAACAAATAATTCATTATTATAATTTTTATATGTCGAGTGGTATGCCTTATATCCAAGGGGATGGTTACTCCTCTGAAAATCTGAAAATCTTCGATACGTAATGTTCGGATGTTCTTCTATAGATTCAATTCAATTCAATTTTTATTTTCCACTCATGATGGGGTGGAACACCCTCGTCAGCCAAAGGCTGGTTTTCAGAGGGGTCCACACGATAAAGCTTGTGTGTGTGTGTGTGTGTGTGTGTGTGTGTGTGTGTGTGTGTGTGTGTGTGTGTGTGTGTGTGTGTGTAACGTCAATCTTGTCGCATCAAATATCAGTGAATGCGGGACCAGAAGGTTCCACCCACGCAGGGCGATGACTGGAGGAAAAATGATGAGAAAACCAAGAGCTGAAGGCATTATACAAAAATACAATTTCACACCAGATGATTGAATTCTGAGACGAAGGTGTTGATGACACGTCAAACTAAATGAACATCAATTCATATGGGCTGGAGGATGAGTCATCACATCATGCCAGTACCAACACAATTCCAGTTTGCAAAGCTGTGATCAATATTTTCGTCAAACAAAACAGATAACCGATATCAGCCTATCACCATATCATGGCATAATAATGTCAAGATTACAGTCAAACAAGGAAATAGATGTAATTGCTTCCAGACATTTAACTTAGATTATGCTATAATAATTATGATTGTGACATGTAGCATGATTGTGGTAGGAGGATCTTTGAATGTTAATTGTTGGCAGTATGATTATTTCGAAAACTCGAACTTGACAGTATAGACAACATGAAAGTTAATATTTTTCAAGCATTTTGTTGTACATCAAGTGTCTATATACACTACCTTCTTTGGCTGTGCGACAGAATTTCATTTAATTTAATTTGATTTAATTTCATTTCATTTCATTGCATTTCATTTTAATTCCAAGAAAGTATGAACACAACATAATATTGGCGAATACATAGATATGCAAAATCAAAGAGGCTCGTTTATCATAAAGGAAAATATATGGTCATGAAAATAGTACAATCATATAGTACAAATGTATAGTATAAAAGAAGATTTGTGGGAAACAGAATAAAAATATCGCTATCGTCTTTCCGTATTGGTCTTCCTATATGCGGACACGTTCCTCTCAGTTGTCCTCAGGGAGCTTGATGTTGTCATGGGAAAAGAGATAGATGTTTGAGAGCCCGTCGTGGAGATACCCTGAACTGAGGCGCGCGTGCCACGAGTCTCGGGGCAAACCCACCCGATTACCTGCCGCCCACTCGATGTCAATGCCAGGAACGGCTCTCTCCGGATGATTGGTGGGGAAGAATTTCCAAGCGTCGATATGCTGTACTATGACGAGGCATGGCCACTAGTTTCACTTCTAGGCTGGCTCGATTTCTTCGCATCTCACCTTTTGTGCCTTGATAAAGTGTTATGAAGTTTCTTCTGTTAGAGTTGTAATCATCAACCCGCCATCATTTGCATTCCCTTCATAATTTTCTCGGCATAACCCGCTGCCAAAATGAATATTGAAGCCTTGATTTATGATAACCTCAACGAGCAGAAGATACTAGTCTGAAAATCTCGACTACGCTAACCAAACGTTTCCTTCGATCCGTTTAATTCGACTTGGTGCTTGACCTTGAAGAAAGGGAATGAAGACTGATGAACAGAGAGAAAGAGAAAGGGGGGAGGGAGGGGAGAAGATGTGCGAGATCAGGGCACGTTTCTGCAAGACGAATCATGAGAATCCAATGTGCGTTGTTGTGTTAAAGGGAGAATCGCCTCAAAGAGAAAGATGCTCTGAATAAAATAGGACAGAAATGTTACTTGCATTTAAACGAGATCAGTAAATGCGATGTCCTGGAGAGACCTCAAGACACCGATCTGGTTGAATTAACGTATAGATCGATGTTTTGTAGTTTTGTTTTGTTACGTTTTGTTTTTCACGCAATTTGTGAATAATTATGAGTTATTTGAATTTTCAAGAAGCGATTGACATCGTATGTCTTATATGATAGTGGATGTGAAAGTGCGAATTTGCATTTACCCAATGTGACATAGGCCTATCAAAATCACGTCTTGCCAAACAAGACGTCAGGAGCGTGCAACTTGCACAAGGAAGAAATATCACGAATACAATAGTAATCACGTGATCATTATGACGTCGCTTTCAATGTTACCTTGATCACCATGTGAAATGTCAAATGGTCGTGTGTATTTTGATTTGTTTTGTTTTGTATTCCTTTCCAAACTCATTCATAGCTTGACTCATCTTTGTCCTTTGTTTCACTTGGTTTCTGTAGTGGCAAATTTCCCTTTGAATCACACCGATATCCTTTATTGGTAACTTCAAACCCAGCAAAACTTCAAGTTAAAGAAAAGTGAATGCCCTCGTGATTGCGAAATGTCTTCCAGAAAAGCGAGTGCACGCTGTCAAAAACAATAATACTATTTAATCCGTCACCGATGTCGACGATTTTTTTTTTCGTGAAAAAAGATCTAACTACAATTTGTATTGATTTGACGAAAACATTCGAGGGATTACCTTTTATTCCTGTGTACCTACAACCGCAAAGACTATATGTACACGGAGAACTTTGATCCTCCTGTTGGATAAAAGGGTACAGTATTCATGAAATTACTGAACTTATAGGGATTCTCCGAAATTATTTCAATTATTTCAATTTTACAAACCTTCGGAATAACGAACTGTAACCATAACGATAATTGTTCATTGCATTTATGATCTATATCTTGCCTATTGTCACTTTTTTTTAATTCAAAGCTCTTCTCATTCCAAACGATGTTGCAATATTCCCTATAAAATTCCATTTCAATTCCTTACGCTGAAGAGAAAGCTGGGTACTCCTGATGCCATAGAGCACGCATCAAGTGTGGGAAACCCACACGAAGTAGCTTCAATACGCGGTGCTCCCCTGACACCCAATTCATTATAGTTGGCTCCACCCACTCGTTGCTCCACTGCTTCCTGGGGCCTTCATCATGTCTTCAGTCCTTGGGAGAGAACAAAACGTCTTCCAGCGTTTGCAGATCTCAGTGGGAGCCCGTGCTACCTTGACATTCCCAGAACCTCCTTCGAACATGTCTCGGGTATATGACGGCGATGTCGTTAGACGAAAACAACACTCTCCCCTTTTTTTTCAACCATTCCCTTAGCTTTGCAAAGAACACTGTCGTCCGAAGGGACGCCTTATCAATTGTGCACGTGTTTTACTTGCAATTTTCTTGAAAAGCTGAACCGAAATCCATCGAGAGTTACAATCAAGGCATTTGTACCTCCCTGAAGTTATTGTTTGCCTGCAGAAAGCTTGCCAAGTTTTTTGGCTGATGGACTTTTTGTCTGGCAGTTTGCGATTCTCTATGGAACATGTAATGTGATGGATTGAAGAATTCTGTCAATCCAAACACAATGTACTGCCTACCAGTGCTTCACAGCGAACGTCAGTATACCCCCCCCCCCCTTTCTTGTATTATGGATGTATGATTAACATAGCCTACGATTGGATAATCACGATGGTTGACGATAATCTAGATAATTTGGTTCATATGGATAAGATGTTCTTTGTGAGATTAAAGTAACATCAGTGAATTTCTCTCGTCAAAGAGGTATACACGAACATACTTATGGTTCTGGAAGGTATTATGTTACCTCCAAATATGCGTTTTTGCATTTCCTTTGTGCAAATGTGGTATTTGCCATTGTTCAATGATCAAAGAGCTATTACAAATTACGGGCATGTCCTGTATCGAGAGCGCAACGAGTATACCTTTTGAAAACAGGTAAAATTGATTAAGTACTGCTTTGAACCTGAGACTCCGCTTATTGTTTGAGTACGGGAATAGAATGATACCAGAAAGTTTGAAACGCAGCTTCCAGTAATCTGTCCCACTCCTCCTCTGCATGGTCCGAGAGCATTTCGTCACGTTATGAAAGGTCAACCGATTCTATTTTTAGGTCTTAGACTAATCTATAAATATTTGAAACTCTCTGTCACTGTGGGACGTAACAGCGTGGATTTATGTCAAGTGTCTTCCGATTTCCTGCGGTGATGGTATGCAGATATATCAAGTTCTAGTTACGGAAATAATGTTTGACTTCCGTCAGCCAGCAGTTTGAATGTCGGAATTCGGTGGAATTGATGTAGCCAAAGAGAATTGTCTGCATGAGAACAAAACAAGAGGCACATCTAATGTCATATTATCGTAATGCCAAGTAGAAGCTTGCTTACTGGCTTGACGAAATGATCGTCCAACTAGATTTCTCTGTATATCTCCTCTCTCTTGATGTATCTTATACGAGTGTGTGTGTGTGTGTGTGTGTGTGTGTGTGTTTTGTTTATCTCGTCCAGTTACAATAATTTATCTCCATGATAGATCACAGATATACAATGTTGCTTATGTTTATATTCTGCCAGCAAAAGAAATCAAAAGAAATCACGCCGCAGGAGTCTGCTGTTTCTCACCTTATCCAAGTGATGTTCTTGCCTTCCCGTCCCTTGAACATGTTGAATAGTCCTCTCTGCTGGACAGGCACAAGGCGGTTTGATACCACCACACCCACGCATTTAATTCTTATAACCTCTGCACGGACCCCCTAAAATTAGGTTATGAACTAAAATCCGCCAGTTCTGCTCATCCGTCTTGAATTCAACCAGGAGGATTTGATCAAGTTCATTCGATACAGCTCTCACATAGACATAGGTCACAATCCCAAGTCCCAAGTAACGACAGCCGAACAGACAAGGACAAATTCACGTTTTAGTATTGGATCAAATTGCGTAAGACTTGCCGTTTTTGTTTCGAATAGTCCTTCCCTACAAATGCCAGAAATACAGTTCGAGTGAGGTTAAAGGAAATTTCAAAGTGAGAATAATGGCGAGATATTTTCGAAAGTGAGCTTGTGTTTTTGTAAGTTAGATTCTCTTCATCATCACTCTGTTCTCCGATGTACAGCACGATGACACAACGATTGCTCCTGCGACAATTGCTCCGTTAATTCTTATTTTCTCCAAGGACTTTATAGGGTTAGGGTTGTGATAGGGATTTAGGTTTTGATGTTAGAATTAGGATTAGGGTTAGAGATAATATATTTGTGGGTAGAATTTATGTTTAGCTTTGCGTGTAGATATTTCATGGGAGCAATTGTCGCAGGAGCAAATGTCATGGAACCTTAGAGCACAATCCTCTCAAATACACATATTTAATTTCTAGATTTTGCCTGCATGCAGATTGTAGACGGTAGGGGCAGTCAACAGCAGTCGTTTTTGGGTAGGATTCAAATTAGATGCCTAATGTCAGTTTCGTTATGTAGGATCCAGTTTCACATTATCTAGATCCAAAACAAAGTGGTATCACTTATTATTACGACATTCATTGTATCCCTTGAAAACAAGGTAAATCACGCATGTCAATGGCTATTGAACCTACTGAATTAAGAAAAATTTAGGATGCTAAATCACAACTTATTCGATGTTAGTTTTTACTTACAGAACGACCAGTAACTGGACTGTTCGTATTGCCTCACAACGGGAAAAATAAACATGGTATATGATTTATATCGCTGAAAAGATTCATCTGATTGAAATATCAACTGGATAGAAGTTCATTTTGTCACAGTCAGTTGCAACTGATTGTGAGAAAATGAACTTTTATCCACTATATGATTTATACCTCGGCCATTCTTGTCGCGTGAAAACAACTGCAGAAATCTCTTTCTTGCTCAGTTGCTCCACGAATGAATGCGTCGGCATCATCTTGAATGATATCGAATGACTTCTCAAGATGTTCTGCTGCTGATGCATGATTTGCAGTCGGACGTCAGAGATTTTTCACGACTCATCTCCGTCCGTCTCTTCGCACGAACAATCACGATGAATCGAGCCAATATTTTCACGTCCACTCCCTTATTCCTCGGCATCTCATCTCCGTATATTTATAGGTGAGAGAAAGAGAGAAAAAAGAGTATGAATGTTGCCAAGACAATGATGCACTTGAATGTGCGGCCAGGCGGATGGAAAAGGCTTCTCGCTATAGTCTGTTGAACTCTCATCAAGTCTTTCACCAGATGTCCTTGACACCCTGCAACCGCAGAGCTACAGCGTTTTAGTAATAAGTGTTCGGTCCTGAATCACACTCCTCAACTGCACTGCCCACAAAGGGGGTTGATACCGTAGAGATTTCGTATATCATACACTTAGTCATAATATCTGTGTTTGACTTTGTCAACAATATACAAATCTACGCATTCAGAGCTTATTTTTGTCCCGATGAAATCTTTGAAGGCTTCCGTGGTGGTAGAACGTTGGGTGGTAGAAGGCTTCACGGTGCACCATAGGGCTTTTTACACTTGTAAATTTTTGCTTAGTCCCGTACCAACGGTGGGGCTAAGGGGGGCCTTAGCCCCACCGTTGGTACGGGACTATCCTTAGCCCACTTTCTGTTTACACTCGTTTTTGCCAAAGTGGGCTAGCCCCACCGATAATCCCGTACTATCTGGCCCTGCAAAATAGCAGGGTTAGCACCGCAATTGCGGTGCCAAGCAAGTGAGTGTAAACAGAACGAAAAATTAATCCTGGGCTAAGCGACGGAGACGAAGTCCGACCCTCACTGACCAATCAGAAACGAGGTAATCAAGTGCTGCCGGTGCGTGCGTGTACGTGTACAGTACACAGCGTAATCATGAATATTCATGTGGTTTGGAAAGTACCGGACTAAGAAATACGAGCGTAAAAAGGTCAATTTTCTCCTTAGCCCCGGACAAGAGCTTAGTACGGGACTAATTGGCGAGTGTAAAAAGCTGAAAAAAATTGGTACGGGACTAACGATAGTCCTGGGTCAGAGAAAGTACGGGGTTAAGAAACACAAGTGTAAAAAGGGTTCATGTATTCTTTCTAGAGTATGTGAGTGGCCCTGAAAAGGGCCCTTTCAGGGCCATTCAGGGTCACTCACATACTCTAGAAAGAATACGTGGTGCACCCTGAAGCCTTCTACCACCCAATTATTCTTGTCCCATTATTAATTTTATGGTTTTCAGGTGATTCAAAACTTTATACATGTTTCATATCTGACGCAATATGAAAAATGCATAAAGAGATTCTCATCTTTATAATTTTTTTTTTTTACTTCATAGTTTCAACAATGTCCTTAATACACTCTATTGGTGAATCTGATAATTAAGTTCATGTCTATTAAATGCTAGTACGTAGCGGTAACGGAAAATGTCGCTCAAAGTTTTGATGTTTTCAGTGGAATCCTTGATAAGTGCAGGGAGGTGACTTCTCACCTCCCTGATAAGTGTAGGCATTATGTCAGTTCATAATTAATAGCAATAAGAAAAGGAATGGATCTGTGCATTGTGTCGACACATGCTTATTGTTGTCACGGTTTTCTTTCTTTTTGGCAGGGAAGATGAATCTCCAAGTTCGGAGCTCCACGTCGACCTCCGTCAACCTGGGATGGAATCCTTTTCTCCCATCGTACGGACGCCGTGCCACAAGGGGTCACTACGTTGTCTACTACACCACTGATTTCTCCAATAACGTGGAACAATGGCCAGGCGAAATTGAGGTAATATACAACTGACATCAGTTTATATGCGTTGTCCTAGAGAACAAGAATAATCTTCATGAATTATGTGAAGAATATGAACACATCGTCATAACATCTCAACAAGCGTTTTACGGGAAACGTTGCCTTACGTTTCCTTCGTACATTAACTAATTTGAGAAAATGTTACCTTTATTTGGCTTAACTCGTCATCGCTTGATGCTTTTAACCATTATTCATTTCATTTTTATTTACTCACGTATTTTTAGAGATACATGTATAGGTCTATATTACGATAGAGAGAGATAGGAAACCAATGTCGAGATAGTCAACTACAGATTTCAGGCTTTTCTCGCGATTTAAGGTCACGTGATGAGCATCACCAGAATTATCTAAGGTCAAAGTGAAATTTCTTGTTGACGACAAACTCATCGAATGAAATGGTTTCGTATTATATTTTCTGCAAGTTTTCTTATCGCACAAGATTGTCTGAATGTGACGTCTGCCTTTTCATCACATTATGTTTCACTTCAGTTTCTATTGAGCTTTTTACCGTTCAATCGTGTTAAAAGTACCCCAACAATATGTCAGAATAGTAATCATAAAAAACAAAAACAAAAAACGAAACGAACCTGTATGAGTTTACGATACATCAATTTTAACCTTTCAACAGAGCTTTCGTTAGAGTGATTACCGGTTGTTTGAGTTATCTTTAGAAGGCATCTAAAAAAACCCAGCAACTTTGAAGTGCGAGAGTAAAACCGAGCAGCGGCTTGCGATATTGCTACTACATGGGCTTTACTGCTTTCTAGAATTTCCATTGTCGATTGGTTAGTTGTTTGAAACAGAGGATTTAAGGGAACATCCAAGAGTTGGAGCTGGCTCAGTCATCTTGATGATTGAAGCCAAATATTGACAAATACTGCTGTCCCATCATGTCCCATCTCTCTAGTATGATGGGCAGGAATTTTCCGAACCTTAAAATGTCGCCATTGCCATTTTCCAGGCACCTCTTACAGTTAACTTTGATTATTCATGTGCTTGAACTCCGGCGAGCTAGTCATACAATTTCAAAGTTTACAAATATGGACGACAGTGCGCCGCAGCGTTGTTGCACTTTTCTGATTTCATGTGGAAGTAGATTTTAAATAGAAATCTATATTCAAAGTGCTCTAAAATTGATTGCACGGAGTTACTTGGATGGGAGTAAATTTGGTACAATTCTACGAGTTCACACCATTTTCACACATTGACAACAGTAAACTAAGTGCCGTTACGTCTGAAATCTTTTTTTTCCTATTTCTTGTTTTCTTTAAAAAATAAATCGGAATTTGTACACTTTTTTACCCACCCACCCCCCCCCCCCCCCAAAAAAAAAAAACCAGCAACCACAAAAACAACAAAACATACTTCTAGGATTTGGCATAGTTCACCTAAATGATCAGATGGTTATCTATTTTGGTCCTAGTGATAGATGATGGTTTCACGTCAACCTTCGGGCAACCTCGAAAAGGCAGATGGGTTCGTAAGGGCTGAATGGGAAACCCCCGTTCTTTCACTATAAGTTTTCCCGCCCTCACTTCTTTCATCAGTTTCAGAAGGCTCAATCTCTTTTGTATACACGGTGTCATTAGTGCAATACCTTGGGGTATGCACCTTCAAATGCCAAAATTAGATCTCCTGTTCTTTTAATCATGAACACCCCTCGTTTCTGCGTGAAATATGTCAGATTTTGAGAAGATAGTTCCATTGAACCAGATATTTTGCCTTTCCGAGGATCTTTGGCCTTTCCGAGGGTCTTTGGAAGCAGCCATCGATGATAAAGGGCTAACTCTAAGAACATTAAAACATTGTAAATTTCAAATAAAAAGTGTAATGCCATGCCTTCCTGTTCATGCCTGCAGGCCAGAAACGACACATACATTTCTATTCGAGGACTTACAGACGGCACGGATTACTATTTCCGGGTGAGCTATCGTCTTCCGGGTCGAGATGGCATCAGATTAGAAGGACCCCTGTCAGAAGTAGCTTTACATCGAACGGGAACACCGGGTAATGACTTCAGATTATTTCTCCCGTCAACTTCAGCCACGGAATCCGGAATCCCCTTTTTGCAAGTCACGCACTGCGCGAAAATAATCTCAAAACAGTTCATGAAGCGTAATTCCTGACACGAGGCTTTTCTTAATTTGATGATACGTTGATCCATCACGGCTGATTGTCAAGAAATAGCTAGGGAATAAACACGTATCAATAACACGTGACCGACAGAGGTTAGGTTTCGACAAAAGCGTCGGTTCATAAACCCTTTGGGGAACGTTTTTGATACGAAGCACGCCATGTCTGAGACACTAATACCCAGACTAAAGCTAAAGGTAGCAGTGACCTGCAAACCCCAGAAACTGAATCGTATTGGGTCACTTTCTCCTGCTGCGCATATCGTCTGGCTAGTGGTCACTCTGTCAGCTTGGCATGTGGAGCATGTGGGTCTATTTAATCGTTCTTCATTATTCTTGGGCTGGCGGGTATGGGCCAACTGGCGAAAATAGGATGATGTATTTTGGTTTCTTTCTTTGTAATTTTATGAAATTGCAAAATAGGGCAGGTCACAGTATTGAAAAACAAGTGGAACTTGGCGAAAATGAAAGAGGAAGTTAAGTTTTACAGTGACCAGTAATTTTGCTCTCCACTGGAACTGATCCATGCTTGCTTGTGTTGATGACGTGGGCCATGACTTGGAAATGTGAATGATTATTCTGCGGTCTTTGTAATTGAAAAATAATGCACTGCACCTGATTCTATAATATGCTCTTGAAGATCAGACGAACGTTATTTCCTATATTGATTATTGTCAAAGGCAAGTTCAAAGGCGAATACAATGTTCACATCTTTTGTTTAAATTTTACTCGTATAAAAGAAATAATAACGAGATTTACAGTAATCCTTGAAGAATATGTACACCTCCTGTCTGTGAAGAATAAGCTGTTTATGCCACCAAAGTGGCGCTTCAACCATCGTAACAGTCCCCATGCCTAATCAAGATCTTTACAAACTTACTTCAGTTTAAATTCAATAATCATAAAGTATGAAAGATTGCGCTGTGTGGTGCAAATACGTTTACTAATATAAATATGATTATGTGTATAACGTTTACGTATGTCACTAAAGAGAAATTGAAATTGTGTACATACATCCCACTGCCTATCTATTGTGATTATGTGTTATTTGGGAGATGACGATTCAGAGACTGACATGACCTATTCACATAGACCTGTTGATCATGATTCTCATATGTCTTTGCGTCCCACCTTCCCCTTGACATCTCACACAGCACCCCTTGGTGGCTGCGAGCACGGACAGGAACACTACGACGAGGGGATGACCATTCACCAGTCCTGCGACTCGGTTTGCGACTGCCTGCTCGGTTCTTGGATCTGTCGACCCCGAGGCTGCCCGCCAGTGCCCGACGTCCGTATCGTCAACCCGATCAACTGCCACGAGGAGCCCCACCCCGACGACCCGGAATGCTGCACCATGATCAAGTGTAGCGAGGGTCCCAGTGACCCCTTTAGTCAAGGTAGAACGAGGTTTATAATTCCATCCACTCATCCTTGCAAATTGTGTCATTAGGCGTGGTCACACTGCCAAAACTTCGAGATCTTAAAGATCGCGACCTTACACTTCTCGACCTTTTGCCAATCTGACAGCGCATATTGATATCGATATAAGGCACATTTCGCTCTAAGCAGGGTATAACGAAAAACCAAATCACAAAGGATTGACACGTTAATTCGAAGTAAACAAAACTTAAACCAATAATCATCATACTATATAGCGTTTTTGTCTGCATGCAGGGATCTTCGAATCCCTTGATTATGACTAAAGTGTTTAAATGTTAATGCAGGAACAATCTTTAAAATCTTTTTTCTTAATAGGACTTAGTCGCTGCAACTAAATGACATCTACATGAAATGTGAAAATGCCCCAAGTAGCTTGCCAAAATAAACTCATACATGAATCTATTCGCAACATAACATAACATGACAGTGCGATTTAGTGACAGGGTTGCCGGTTACCACGCGTTGTAACACAACCATATAAATGCCACACACGAAACGCTGATAAAATGGAAGTACATACATTATACATTCACTTGTCATTAGTAGAAAAAGGCAATAACAACACAAAGTTTTCACAGATTTAAAATTTATGTGTTTTCACGGTACAGGATAGGGTCCTCCTAACATTGTATCCGCGCAAGATGGAATATTCTAGGGTGTAGAGTAGCCGTTAGAAGTTCATAGCATGAATGTATTTATGTAAAGCTTCTTCTTACTCTCAGCGGACTGTAAAGAGAATGGGGTGACTTACGCTCATGGGGACACGTTCTACCGAGGCTGCGAGGAGGTGTGTTTCTGTGACAATGGCGTGCCTGACTGCGCACCAAGGTGTCCTGACCCAGGGGACATGATCCCCGACCTGCAGACGTGTCCTCACCCTATCCTCAACGAGCCACCAGAGGGCGAGTGTTGTCCACAGTGGGCGTGTCCGCCTCCACGTGAGTACCTCAGCGAGAATAATATTATAAGATATTCTTTTAACATAATCATAGGCAATACACATAGAAAATATATGGTCGAATTAAAAGCGTTGCAGGTCAGAAATGTTTGCCCCCTCCTTACAGGTGACGCTATTGGCGGAAGAATCGCTGGATGCGCTCGTGAGGATTTCATTGAACAGAAGCCTGGCCGCTAGCATTCAAGAGCAACAGCAAAATACAATGTACCCGGTCCTTTGATCATGATCTATTATGACCAACAACCACATAACTATACGCAAGCATTTTTATGCCTCCGCCGGAAGGGTGCTGGAGGCATTATTTTTTCACATGAATCTCACGCGGAGTTAGAGATCATACTAGGGAACACTTGGCCATGTCAGTCTGAGATGAGCAAAAATATGTTGCATCCATCAACAGTTTCTCATTCTAAGTTCCAGAAATCACAGTAATCTGATTGTGTTGTCATCTTCTCAGCCAATTCGTGTGAGCTGAACGGGAACACGTACGAGGACGGGGAATACTTTGACGTGGTGTGCAGCATGCGATGCCAGTGCCGGGAAGGCAGCGTGTTGTGCGTCCCTCGGTGCCCCATCAGCTTCGCCACAGCAACCGTTGACTGTCCCATCCCAAAGAAGGTCCAGCTCCCCGGAGAGTGCTGTATGCAGTGGGAGTGTGAACAACCCCGTAAGGCACCATGATCTTAAGGGCATAATACAAATATGAAAGATTATATGTGGTTACTTAGCTGAATTCCGTACTCGAGTTAAAATTCGGCGGTTAGAGGATTTTCGAGGCGACTTCTGCATTCAGTGAAGCTTTATACAAAGTTACACTTAGGTATTGTATATTGGCCTAAAGCATGTTTATAAAATCCTGAAACAATCTCCTGTATAGTAATATAGTGCGTTTATCTGCAATATATTGATTAACTCCTTGTCTAAAACCGAACCATTTCAAATCCTCATTATCAGGTTCATTGCCAAAATTGTATGGAAGTTTTGTCTGAATGAAACACGTCCTTCGTCTAATTTATTGGGGTTATTGAGACTGATGTCAGCAAGAGCCATCCTTTGTACATTTATACATGCGTTTGTCATAAATGACATGTACATGATCCTATCTGATGTAACGGAATTAAGCAGAAATAAATCAAATCAAATCAAATCAAATCAAATCAAATCAAATCAAATCAAATCAAATCAAAAGTCTTCATTGTCTTAAAACGTCCCTCTCCTATGCCCAGCGGCACCAGGATGTATGTACCACGGACCCTCGGGAAACATCACTATGGAAGACGGAGAATGGATGGACGAAGGGTGTGAGAGCCGTTGTCTCTGCGAACGAGGCGCGCTGACCTGCATGCCAATGTGCGCAGAGCCGTCCCCTCCGTCGCCGACGCCGCTCTGCCCTGAACCCGTGGTCACAAAGCTTCGGGAAACGGACTGCTGTAAGGTGATCGCGTGCCACGACCCGAAGCAAGGTAAGTGTCCTATTATCAGTTGACTGAAATAGCGGGAGAGAAGGAGATGTTTGAAACAGCCTCACAATACTGTCGTCACTTTACAATTCTCCCACTCGTTTGCTTGAAAATAACTCGACAGAAATCAGCCTAGACGATAATAATAGCAAGATCAATCCGTTCACCTCTAAAAGTTATCAGTTCTCGATGAGAACACTACAACAGTGTTTGCACAGAAAGACACGATGTTATAATTTCTTAAAGAGGGAGATTTAGTGAAGATTTATGTGCAGATCAAAGAGAGACTTGTGATTCCAAGGGTATGACATCATCACCACAACCAATATTATGCACGTAAGAGTAGGTAACCTATTGTGAACAATGAATTTCTTCATGAAAACATGTGAGAGTTCAAAATTCCACGACATTCTTTTTCTTTGCCCGACTTTCATCAAACGTCTCTATCTTTCAGAGTTAATCAAATGAACTCCATTTATTAACTTGAAAATAAAGTGTAATTGTTCTTTAAGGGTGAGAATAGCATATGTCCTGCTACTTTACAGACAGTCCTAACGTAGTCCAAGACGTCTCGGTCTTGGCCTTCAACACTACGGCCGTCACCGTAGGATTCACACCACCACTGAACAGCGAGCTGGTTGCTATCACCGACGGATACATCATCTACTACACCGATCGATCGGAGGCAGTCGATCTTGCCCAGGAGAGTTGGCAAACGCTCAGAAAGGTGTGCACGAAGATTGTAATTGTCTGTTTTCTCTGTGTTTGTTGTATTTTTTCGGCACTTCCTAGCTGCAGAAAAGGATATTTGTCCTGTGTTATTTGCAAAGGCAAAAACATGTATTTAATTTTAAACTAGGCAGAGCAGTGTTGGTTAGAAAATTGCTTAGTCAATATGTATAGATTAAAATTCTGGTTTATGCTGATAAAGGAGTGGGTTTTAGCATCGAAAGATTTCTAGATTTTCAGCCAGTCTTACTCTCGATCAAGCAGACTGGAGGAGGCAGTCTGTAGCTTGGACAAGAGGCATGCTGTGAGCGTAGTATTGACAATCAGTAAACCATGATGCTGATTGAAAATCATGTTGCCATTGTCTTATGTACATGCATGGAGTGAAGTTAAAACCGCTTTACTGGAAAGTGTTGATATCATTATTACCACCAGCGTAGCTAGGTATACCACACCAGGGCCCTGTTTCATAAAGCTGTTCATAAAGTTACGAACAACTTACACGAGCGACTGGTGATCAGTTCTGAAGTGCTATACTTATCAGAATTTCAATAATTCAGCACAAGAACTGATCAGCAGTCGCTCGTAAGTTGTTCGTAATTTTACGAACAGCTTTATGAAACAGGGCCCCGGCATGCGTAGCGTTGCTTACGTGTTGCGTACCGACTCGCATCTTGAACGAGGTTGTACGTATAAGTCAGGTTTCGAACTCAGGGCCTTCTTATTATGTGTCCAGATCGCCATCCATCAATTTATTCAGGGTATACTCTTCCTTGGCACACAGTGTGTGGAAATAAAACCGTTTTTGGATGTTTACCATTACCTGACACTCTTTGAACGGAGGAGCTCTGAATAATTTGCGTAATGCCAATATTGTTAACAAACTGCGCATGGTTTGCCTGTATCACTGTGCTCTGATATCAGGACTTTCCGAAAGGTCTAAAGGTCAGGGGTCACATCATGATGGAAATCAATGGCCTGCTCCAGGAGACCACCTACTACTTACAGATCCGGGTCAGCATCCCTGACAACATCCATACCAAGCTCAGATGGCCTAACACTCTCCCGTCAACCGACATCTTCATCGTCACAACGTCGGAAAATGAGCGTGAGTTTGTCCAAATATCTCATTATGAGACAGAAAAAAGTCCCAATAACAAAACCAGGGATACAGACAGTATGCCATTACCTCATAAACTTCTGCTGGTTACGAGAGTGACGACTGAATGTACATTTACTTTTCTGAGCTACGCTGGCGAAAGAAAGTGTTCATTTTCCAGTTGGACTGCAAACTGTCCAGTGTACCGAAGCCTTTCTCACAAGCAAGATTCTTATATTTTCATTTCTTTCTTTTTTTTTCAAATCATTCAAAAATTCAGCCGATTTGTATTCCTGAGCAGCAGTGCCTGTTTGATTTGCAAGGTAGGGCCTAATCATGAAAATGTCTACCACTTCTCTCGCATTCACTCATACAAAATGAAGTATTTTTGATGTTTGATTTAAACCTTAGATTATTGTTATATTACAGATCAGAAAATGTTGTGATGATCCTCCTCTTGGGATTAAGTAGACCTCATCAGATCAAACTTCCGAGTGTCAGGGAAGAAAAGGAAAGGGTTTCTTCGTGAGCATGTAGACACGTTTTTTCTGTCCCGTTATATTTCCAAGATATTTCTCGAATGTGATAGCGTTCACTTCAGTAACGGAAGAGGCATTAACTGCCAAAACTAGAATACCATTCTTCTCGTAATCAACATGTTTAAAAGAGTGTATTACTCATGACATGTGGTTAACAACAATTCATCCTTCATTACCAAAGGGCAATCTTGCACTTTCAAAGACCACGTATACGAGCACGGCGAACGCTTCAACGACGGGTGCGAATCGGCCTGTGAATGTCGATCGGGAAGGACGATCTGCCGAGAAATGTGTCCCAAGACTGACGTCATTGCGTCTGACCTTTGCCCCAATCCACGACAGGTCATCGTAGAAGGAGAATGCTGTCCAGAATGGCGCTGTTTTCCCAATGGTAAATGGTTCACTATTGATGTTTTTATTCACTCTTCAAGCACAGAAAACTACGAGTCCATTCACTTACTTTATTGCAGATAATGAAGAACACTATTGGACTTTCTTTTATCATACTTGTGCGTAACAAGTCTGGTGGTGGTGTTTTTTTTTTTCACAGGTCGGATAACGTACTTTTATGAAGACGTAGTTTTCTTCTTGTCATGGTATTTCACATTTTCATAAGTTTTCTGAGAAAGATCGTCTGAGGTAGGCTGTCTAGAGTTTTATGAACACACATTAAGAATTAGTGATTATAATTTATGAAGGATGTTCTATTTTTTTATATTGATGACAAAATATGTCAGTGCATGCTATAAGGATTAGAACCAACACTTGCTGTCGGGCGAAAGCTCGGTGGTCTAGTGTAGATGACGCCTGTCCGGAGATCAGGAGGTCGTAGGTTCGAATCCTGCTCGAGTATGTACGCCCATGATTTTTTATCATGGCTTCTACTAAAACACTGATCAATTCAGTGCTTAATTACGTCGATGTAGGGCAATTTGTCAATCAGTTGCAATGAAAAACATCTCGACGGAAGAATTTCATGAATTTGAAAAATATGTCAGTGTTATTCAAAAGTGCAGATGATTTATATTTTCACGCCAATAAAGCTAGTATCTCACCAACGGAGACGTCTCCGCGACGTCTCCAACTTATCAGTCGCAGCAGTCGCGGAGACGTCTCCAACATAAAAATGTCTTGCGGTCTCACCAAGGAGACGTCTCTGAGACGAGTTATGGCAGGTGCCAAAAAATTTAAAATATGAGGGAGCCGTTGCAGGATCACCTGACTTGATCTAGGCAGGATGTCAGCACGCAGATAGGTCACGTGGTTTTTAAGTAGGTCAAACAGCGTCAAGTAGAGTCGCAGAGACGTCGCGGAGACGTCTCCGCGACCTTTCACCAGTTTTTCTGGTCTCCAGCAGGTCTCGGCGACGTCTCTAAGACGTCTCTGAGACATCGCTGAGACGTCGCGGAGACGTCTCAGCAGTAGCGGATATGATTAGTCTCCGCGACGTCTCCGCAACTGATGGAGACGTCTCGGAGACGTCGCGGAGACTTCGCGAAAAATCGAACATGTTCAAATTTCTTGCGACTAACTGGCGACTAATCGGAGACTCTGTAATTTTCAGGAGACGTCTTAGCAACTAGCAAAATCTAGAGTCGCAAACTAGTCGCGAACTAGTTTCAAGCCCGGTGAGATACCCCCTTAAGTGTTCCAGCAACTTAATAAACCCAGTCTTGTTGAGCTATCACAGCTGGCTGCCTGCTCTTTTTTCGTGTTACCTAACCTTAGTTTACTTTTGTTTGTTTGAATGTTCGTTATTGCAGACGGAGACTGTAGCCATAGCAACAAGATTTACCAGAACGGCATGGAATGGCGGGAGGGGTGTGATGTTCGCTGTCGCTGCGATGAGGGCATAGTGTCGTGTCGTAATGTGTGTAACAGCACCGCTACTCAGCCGCGGCAGGAGTGTTCCTTTCCCGCTCAGGTCCGAGTGGCAGACACCTGCTGCCTTGAGTGGGTGTGTTATGACGGTAAGGACTGTCGGTGTGATGCCATACCACTTTCGTACTATTTTTTTTTCAATCGTGTCATTCTTTCAAAACTGGCTCATTTTTCTCATAAGGAAAAAAGATGTAAGTATGATTTCTGGAGTGAAATTCGCTTAATTTCTTGAAATTGTCGCGCTTTGTCTTTCACTCATATACATGCTGCGTTATTATGAAAATCATGACATAACTCTGATCTCTCTTTTTAAAAATGTTTGTTTGTCTGTTTGCTGTCACTCAGGTAGCCCTGTAGACAAGATGAAAGTATGATAGCTGATTACCGCGACAACCAAGTGAAATGTTCGGGTTATTTCTAGAGTTGGAAAGAGAATTGTATATGTATATGTATTTTTTATTTATTTATTTTTTTTTTTTACTCTGACAACTTGTCGATGATGCTAGCAAATTGACCATTTACCAACTGCAGCGCCACCAAGCACCCAGTTTCCCACCAAGTCCCTTCCGCTCCCTCTGTCATTCTTCTTGGTCAACATCTCGGCCACAAACGTCTCGGCCCGAAGTGCCACAATTGTCTGGCCGGCGCTGACCGACCTCCAGCGGCAGTACATCGGGCAGTTTCGCCTCAAGTACCGGGAGCTCACATATGGTGATATGTCATGGAACAGCACCGTGTCCTTCAGGTATAAGGATTGCTGCTCACAGCTGTTTTATCGGCATTCTCACATGATTGTCTTCTTGTTAAATCGCTTTCACCTCTGACAAAGTTTGAATCGCATCGCCAACCAACTTTGAAATTGGGACTTATGGTAATCTTAAGCACTGATTTAATTGAAAGCGTCTGTGCGAGCATGATACCAGTGGGTTATAAGCCACCAGGAGTTTTCCACGCATCGATTGCTATGTGACTTAAAAACAAAACAAAACAAACAAACATGATTTCAGGGTTGACTCCTGCTTACAGGGCGCCCTGCTTACAGGGCGCCTTTCAAGACCTCTTTTGCACTCTTTAAACAATTTTGAATTTTCTGTTATTGGAATAAGTGAAACTTGGTTTCATCAAAACTCCCCAGATATCTTTAATTTACCCAATTATAAATTAGTTAGGGCTCATCGTCAAGGAAAAAGTGGTGGCGGTGTTGCGTTTTATATTGCGCAAAATTTACAGTTCAAAATCCGTTCTGAAATCACGTTAAGATATGCAGAAACGTTATTCATTGAAATTGAGAATCCAATTTCTAAAAATGTTATTATAGGTTTAATTTATCGACCCCCTGATCTGAATTGTGAATTATTTTGTGATGAATTGGATTTATATCTCCATAAGATAGGTAATGAAAGTAAACATGTTTTTATTTTTGGTGATTTCAACATTAACTTTTCCCCCACATCTGATAACAATAATTCCCTTAATTTTATGCATTTAATGTATTCATAAGGTTTTATGTCGATTATCAATAAACCCACCAGGATAAATCCATACTCATCAACTCAGATTGATAATATATTTTCGAATGTGTATAATAATACAATTACGGGGGGGGGGGGGTATATTATGTTCTGAAGTTTCTGATCATTTACCAATATTTTCAATTTGTGAATGCAAATTGGGTCGTAATGAATTACATGATAAAATATGGTATTATAAAGAGTCAAAATGTAATGTGGAATTATTGAAACAGAATTTATTTTTAGAGGAATGGGCAGATATTTATAGTATTAACAATGTTAATTTGGCATATAAATGTTTTAATAATGAATTATTGTATTATTATGAAAATAACATTCCTTTATGTAGAATAAAAAGTAACCGAAGTAAACCAAGAAATCCTTGGATTACAAAAGGTATTTTGAAATCCATAAACACTCGTAATTTTTTGTATAAGTTACATATTCGTAACCCAACTGAATTTAATTTGAATATGTATAAAGTTCATCGAAATAGATTGACAAAATTGATTCGTTTATCCCGCAGATTATATTTTTCTGATAGAATGAAAAAGGTTTCTTCGAATATTAATGCAACATGGAAAATCATTAAAGAGGTCCTAGGTAAAAAGCCTGATTCTCCGCCAACGGATGATATCACATTAAACGGCATTAAAATAAAGGATCCCAATATGTATGCCAATTCATTTAACTCATTTTTCGTTAACATCGGTCCGGAACTTGCAACTAAAATAAGCAATACTTCTGCTCATTTTACAAATTATCTTTTTGACCAAAATCAAGAGTCTATTTATTTTAATCCAACAAGTCCCAGTGAAATTATCAGTATCACTAAATCTTTAAATAGCTCTAAATCTTGTGGTTTTGATAAAATAAATATGAGGTTATTGAAAGAAATAGTTTATCCACTCGCAGAACCGTTAAGACATATATTTAATCTTTCTTTATCACAAGGTATTTTCCCTGATCTGCTGAAAATAGCGAAAGTTAATCCTGTTCATAAAAAGATGATCCTCATGAAATTAGCAATTATCGTCCTATTTCTTTATTGCCTAGTATATCCAAAATTTTAGAAAAAAATTGTTTATAATAGACTTCATATATTAATAAGTATGATTTACTTATTACCAATCAATATGGTTTAAGATAACATTATTCAACTGATTTAGCACTAATACAAATTTATGACAAAATTACGAGTACTTTTGCAAACAAAGAACATGTTGCAGGTATATTTTGTGATTTGAGTAAGGCATTCGATACTCTTGATCATTCTATTTTACTTACCAAACTTAGTCATTATGGTATTCGAGGACACTTTTATGGCTTAAAGATTATCTAACTAATAGAAGACAATATGTTACTTTTAATGGTTGTGAATCTGACCCCCTTTTGATTAAATGTGGTGTTCCTCAAGGCTCAATTCTGGGCCCACTATTATTCCTTCTTTATGTTAATGATATCATAAATACATCCTCTCTTTTCTCTTTTGTTCTCTTTGCTGATGATACGAATATATTTTATTCTCACAAAGATCTTAAGATTTTAAATGATACTTTAAATATTGAAATTAGTAAAGTATCAAATTGGTTTAAGTCTAATAAACTTTCTTTGAATATAAAAAAAGACTCACTTTATTCATTTCAAACTTCATTTTCATAATGAAGATACGTTGATATATATTAACATCGATGATATCCCATTAGAAAAGAAAACGAATTCAAAATTTCTAGGAGTATATATAGATGAAAGTTTGACTTGGAATGAGCATTTACATTATGTTACAACGTGTATTTCTAGAAATATAGGGATAATTTCCAAGCTGAAGTTCTTTCTTCCTCGTTCAACTTTATTTCTATTATATAATTCCTTAATTCTCCCATATATAAGTTATTGCAATGTTGTATGGGATACTTACGGCTCTACCAAAATAAATTCTATATTCAAATTACAAAAGAAAGTTATACGTATTTGTACAGGATCGCATTTTCTGGCTCATACTGATTCTTTATTTCATGAGCTTAAAACATTGAAGGTTTTTGATTTGAATATTATTCAAGTAGCAGTAATTATGTTTAAATGTATACCACATGATCAACTTCCATCATCGTTTGATAACATGTTTAGGTTCAATACTTCTGTCCATTCGTACCCTACTCGTATATGTAGAAATTTCCACCTTTTGAATCCCAAATTATTAGTGACACATAAATCTATAAGACATTCGGGTCCGGACATTTGGAATAATCTCCCGGATAATATAAAGTCTTGTTCAAGTATTTATTCTTTGAAAGCTTCACTAAAACGATATTTGATACAATTATATTCTCCAAACCAATTGAGCTAACAAATATTTATAGTATAGATTGTCATCTTATTGTCAATCTCTATTTTCTTCCTTCAACTGCATCTTGCACTCTCACCTACAACTGCACTGCACTCCCCTGATCACCTTCCTCCAAGAGAGTTATGTCGTTGGATAGTCATTTTATGAGGCCTCCATCCATTTCAAGCTTAATCGCTTATGATGGTGGTCTCCTGCATTCAGTGATCTCTGTTGTTTACTGAAAAATACTGTATATCTTATTTTATGTTTCTGTGTATCTACATTGTTCAATGCAATCACCTATGTGTATCTATTTATGTACTGTTATCGATTTATTTCACTGCACTTGTTATTCTTTGTCTTTGTACTTTTTGAATTTTGCATTCAAATTGCATCTGATTGAATGCAGAAATAAAAGCAAACAAACAAACAAACCTCTGTGAAAACTCTGTTGCTATGACGATAGTAAGATGGCCCTTATCAGATAGATCGAACGTTGGGTTCCATTTCACAAGATTCCTAACTGTTTGAAAAGTGATATCCATTAATATTTGAAGCAATTTTCCCAACACCAGATGACACTCACTGCATCGTCTACAGCAGTACGATGTTCATTCAAGATACACTATTCCGGATAGGAGTATCTTGCAATTTTACTTTGAAAACAAAACGAACTGGTTTGTCAAGAGTGTAACAGCTGTCGCGTCATATTAATCGATTGCCAAACACACAAACGAATGACATGATTCCAGCAGGATCTGAGACACTGTCTTGTTATCATCCTGTAGACCCGAATTACGGAAGTATACCATTCTGGACTTCAGACCCGCCCGGAGCTACGTAGTGCAGTTAGTAGTGATGGTTGGCAGCACACAAGTTGGAATTCATCTTCAGACAAGCAAAATAGAGGTTGATACACTGTGGCTACCATGTAAGTAGATATTGAAAACAACCCATCATGCGACGCAGACTAAGTGATATATGTTTGGTTATACACAGTCAAATTAATGGTTGTTTATCTCTACGGTGAAAATCATTCCTTATCATACGAAAAAGATTCCTACAGATTACACTACACATGCAAAACACCACTAACTTTCCGCTGTTGTTCTCGTATGGCAGAACTGATTCCCCCTACTGGAGATTTCAAGCTTCTTGAAGGAAAAATAATGTGACAGATCACATTTTCATTTAAATGAAATTACGAATTCAGATTTTTGTCCTTATGTCATTACTTGTTAATTACTAATGATTATTATACGAATAAGATATAAATGTGTGCGCAACACGGGATCACAAAACACTTCCTTTGTTTTGTAGTTAAGGGTGAAACTGAGTAATACTGATTTGAATGTTGGGCAAGCTATGAACAGTCCTGATGTTTTCCCATTCTTACCCATAGCCAAACCGTATCCAGGGGATCCATTCGACATCGACATCTACGCCGTAACCGCGACCACGGCTTCGATCAGATGGCCAGCCTTGCCAAACGAAATTGTACAAAATATAATTGGATGGCGACTCATGGTCGTGTCACAGGTGTGAACTCATTCTGGTCCAGTTGTAAACTTTACTTAAATGTTTAACTCGTCTCTAACAATTGTCTAATATAGATGAGTAAACTCGAACGAGGCCAGCATAAGGAAAGCTTGATAAACAATTGTTACAAAAATGCTGAAGTCATGAATTTTCAATATCACAGTGTTTCATAGCAACAGCTGTATTCTTCACAATTATATTTTCATAGCAAATGAGGCAATATTGTCACCAAGTCCTCATTCTCTTATTGTATTGCTCGTAAAATGCTGTAGAAAATTTTATGACCTCTTTTTTTTTTTTCGTTAACGATTTAGCAAAACTTGTCATTGCTAATTCGATAACAAAGCCACTTAGTGTGAAAGATACGCTTTCTCTCTTTAGGGTGCGTTATATGACATACATACATATATATGCAAAAGAAAGAACAAAGTAGTGAATAATGATAACATGCAATCCATTGAAATGAACCCATGCTAAACCAGTGTTTTTTTGACAGTGTACAATGGTATATGGTTTTCTAAGCCACTCCGCACTCAAGCACACAAAGGGTTCAGGAACATTCTTTTTTTTCTCTCATTTTGATGTTGATCTGTTAGTGGCTTGAATAAAATTCGAAACAGTCACCTATGCATAAGTGTGAGTGATATCAGTTAAGTTTACGCCATGTTCTAGAACAAAAATGATCTCAATATGGGTATGTGTGTCTTAGCCTGTCTGTCTATTTGTGTCTGTTCATGTGACAGTCTTCATAATTACATACATTTTCCCCCTACACTGGTTTCATTTTCAGGATGAGAGCAAGGTACTAGAATCTGAGATCGTGGAGCGATCGGCGTTGTCGTACATGATTCAGAACCTCACGTCTGGACGCACGTACCACATTCAGCTGCTGGGTCTGTGGGATAATGAAACTGTTACAAGAGAAGTTCGCTCGAAGACGGTACCTATCACTACTCACAGTTTGTCAGACCGTAAGTATATGGTGCGCCCTCTGTAGTGAGAAAAAATGTGCGCATATTAGTAAGAACAATATATATTTATGTATATAATAAATGAAATGAGATGGGTATACCTACAGCTGCGAAAGAAAAGAAAACATGAAAAATAAAGTACAGGAAAGGAGACCAAATGGACCTGGTTAAATGGATGTAAGTATTTTGAAGGATACAATGCCTAGTTTTTGTTGTATATAATGATATATGTCACTTTGCCTCGTTGAGTATATAGTAGACGTATAATACATGTATATTCAATACTGTGTAATGTCTGAGGAACTCAAGATATCCTGGTAAGGGTTTTCATGTTCAGCTGTTTTACATGTCCATTTGTAAATACCAAATTCATAATAGATACAAAATATTGATCGTTTTCACCATTTTTTTTATTGCTTGCATTCGTCAAAGACGCTTGCAGTCGCACATCCGTCGGACGAAAAGACCTTTATAAACTCAATCTTCTTGTCTGATTTCCGGCATCAGTGCTACACTGTACAAGCCTCTTAGATGAGAAGGATCAGAAAAAATGTCACTTACTCTGTGTCACCCATCATAACTTATCTGATAATTCTATGTCGCCTATGATATACTTAGTCTGTGCAAAAATCCTGTTGCTTAGAGACAGTCTACATCACCGGCTTGTATTGTGACGATCAAGTCTTTGATGACTCGACACGCTGAAAGTATGGCAGTGTTATGAATGATGGCTCACGATTATTTTTTTTTAAATCTTTCTCACTCCCCCTCACTCGTTTTTAACCTCGAGTAGCAATGGAACACGGCAGTAGTCTTACGTCACCAGTGGCTGTTATTGTCGGGACCGTCATTGCCCTATGCATCTTTCTCGTGGTCGTCGTAGCCTTCGTCTTTGTGCGCATCCGAAAACGACACTCGGAGCGCTATGATGTCTACGGAAGGAACGCCACAATAAACTTCAGATCTTCCAACTACGAGCACGTGTACGAGGGTTCGCACGATAACGACGTGAGTAGGAGAGAGTGATGCGTTTAGATGTGTGGTTTTTTTTACGTAGTTTGTGAGAATCGAAAGCAGAAAAAGGAATCTGCCTATACAGACGAGTCGATGAGTAGGATTATCGTTGATCAAGAGAAGTGTATCAGACAAGAAAATCTTTGTCATTTTGTATTGTGACATAAAAACGAGCTGCTCTTTCCCTTTGGCAGTCTCGAGTCAGTTTCATCTGATAAAAGTGACCAAATCCATTTTAATCCAAGATTCAGACAACCTGTCATAAAAACTTCAGAGGGTTTACAGGTAAGTGCCGACTTTTTTCAATTCAATTCAATTCAATTTTATTTCCATTTCCATTGAATAAACAGAAAAAATATATACAATACATTTACAGAACAAATTTATAACAATTTCAAAGAAAACGTACAAATGGTCACGAGTAACAACAGAATTTCGTTTCTAAGGTATATACCTAATACAAAGATTAGAATGGAAATGGAGGGTCCCACTTAAAAAGCAAAGCTTGTAGGGTATGGGACCCTCAAAAAATACGTACACAAGGTCAAAGAAACCAACGTCAACTGACATGAAATTAACTTAGGAAGGGGAAAAAAAGAAGAAGAAAAAAAAAGAACAAAAAAAGGGGGAAATAAGACTATGGTACAACACGCGCCATCGTGGACACAAGCATACTGTACTTCATGATTAAAATGCAATAACAAAACGATACAACGCTCCCTGGTTTGAAATTGCGATTGATTGGGTGCATATGCCGGTATGAATGCATAGGAACGGATATAAGAAAAAAGAGAAAGAGAATAGACTCACTGTTACTGGTACAATAAAATAAATATCTGAGGTAAACTTATGTTAGACAGATTGTTTTCCTTAAAAGATGATTTCTGTGTGATATCTTAATACTTGTAAAAACAAACAAACAAACAAACAAACGACTTGATTGAGAGAATGAAACCGAAGCTAATTTGGTTGTATATCATAAGATTTCAACAGAAAGAATTTTAATTTATTCTTAAAAGAATTCAGAGTTTGTGCTGTTATTATGTCGTTGGGAAGTGAGTTCCAATACTTAGGCCCCTCGTAGATGAAGGTTTGCTGAGCCAGCAAAGTCCTAAAAAATGGTAAATGAAATTCGTTGGATTGCCTTGTAGGATAATTATGAACAGATTGATTTTTTGAAAACATTGATTCAAATATATATGGAAGATTATTTTTATTGTAATTATACATAAATTGTCCTAAATTAAACAAATACAAATCTTTAATTTTGAATATTTTATTTTCAAAAAATAACGGATCAGTATGAGACAAATATGCAGTGTGACATATAATACGCAGTGACTTCTTTTGTAGCAGAAGTAATTTATCCAAAAGAGTTTGATATGTATTTCCCCATACAAGAATACCGTAATTTAAATAAGGCAATATGAGGGATGAATATAATGTAAACAGGGACGACAAAGGAAGACAAAATTTAATCTTATTGATTATACCGATGTTTCGAGAAATAATCTTACATATACTATCAATATGAAATTTCCATGAAAGCTTATTATCAACTGTTATTCCCAGAAATTTGATATAAGAAACATTTTCCAGTGGTGTGCCATCAAAAATAATATCAGCAGGTAGTGCCTCAATGGAGTTGCTGAAAAGCATATATTTTGTTTTTTGGAGATTGAGAGATAATTTATTAGCTTTTATCCATTGAGCAACTTTTTCTAATTCAAAATTTAATGTCTTTACTAGGGTAAAAGGATTATTATACGAAAAAAACAAATTTGAATCATCCGCAAAGAGAATGAAAGAAAGAATATCTGATGATTTACAGAAATCATTCATATAAATAAGAAACAGAAGCGGACCTAATAAACTTCCCTGTGGGACCCCACATTTAACATTTAACATTTGTGAATTGCAACCATTTAAAAAGACATATTGCTTCCTGTTCGAGAGGTAGCTCCTGAACCACTCCAAGGCCTTCCCACGGACTCCGTAATGTTGTAGTTTATTAAGTAAAATATCATGATTAATGGTGTCAAAGGCCTTGGAGAAGTCCAGGAACAAACCTATGAGATGTGAAGATTTGTCGGTAGCATGTGCTACTTTTTCAACAAAACTCAATAATGCATGTGAGGTGCTATGTTTTTCTCTAAAACCAAACTGAGTATTTGAGAGTATATTATTGAATTTCAAAAAAGTAAGAGTTCTTTTGTAAACAATTTTTTCAAGAATTTTGGACAATGTACATAACAAAGAAATTGGTCTATAATTATTAACATCTAATTTGTCACCTTTTTTAAACAAAGGGATGACTTTTGCTATTTTCATACTTTCAGGAACAATACCATAAAAAAGAGATAAATTGAATATATGAGATAAAGGATCCGCAATTGAAGATATTACCCCCTTCAGCAAAAAATTACTGATGTCATCGTGCCCAGCACTTTTTTTGGAACGAAAATCAGAAACAATATTGATTATCTCCTGACTATATGTTGGACTAAAAAATATTGAGTTTAAATTTGGTGGACCTAAAAATTCAGAAAAATGTTTATTTGAAGATGGAATTTTGCTTGCAAGATTTTCCCCAATGGAAGAAAAATGATTATTTAGAATATTACAAATATAATGAGGATCTTCATGAATTTTATCATCAGATCTAATTTTGGTAATATTCGACTTGTTATTTGATATATTCATTGCTTGCTTTAAAACTTTCCATGTATTTTGCATATCATGCTTATAAAATTGTAACTGCTTAGTATAATATTTTTTCTTTTCAATACGTATAATTTTCGTCAAAGTATTTTTATAACTAGTATATTTCAGTTTTGATTGCTCAGTAGGTTTCATTTTAAATTTGTAATATAAATTATTCTTTCTATTTATTGAACGCAAAAGTGACTTAGAAATCCAAGGTAACCTGGGTACCTTTTTATAGTTGGATGACTTTTCTCTTCGTTTTGGAATATGAATGTCCAAGAGTTGAGTAAAAATATGCATAAAATATTCAAATGACAAATTCACATCATTTGAGTCAAAAATAGACGACCAGTCTGTCCTGTCTAAACTAGCACCCAGACTGGCTACATTTTCATGTGTAATTCTTCGTCTAAATAAAGAACTAGATTTATTATCAATGATATCATTTAAAAAGAAACTAGTCGAAATGGGGAAGTGATCTGTAATATCTGAAAGTAATATAAGAGAATCAGGAGACGGCAGAATATTAGAAAAAATATTATCAATAAGGGAGGCGGATTCATTAACTATACGCGTGGGCTTAGATATCAAAGGTAAGAAAGAAGCAGATAGAAATATTTCCATAAAATCTTGTGAGATTGTATTTTGTTTCAGTAAATCTATATTAAAATCTCCCATTATGAAACATTTTTTATGAATAAAAACTGGATCCTTCATTAGATTCGCAAAATATTCCAAAAATGATTTCATATTCGCACTGGGTGGTCTATACATTACACCTATGATTATATTTCTACTGCCAGGGACTGTAATTTCAATGAAAAGAGATTCAATAACTTCAGTCATACAGTTGAGCTCTTCACGAACTATATAATCATACTTTTGTGAAACATATAAAGCAACGCCCCCACCCGCCCTAATTTGCCTGTTATTAACTACAAAATCATATCCGTCGAGGGCGAAAGGAAGACTTAAATCATTGGAAAGCCAGGTTTCGGTTAAACCTATTATCGAAATTTTTTTCCTGATGGGATCATCTAAAAGTAACCTCAGTTCCTCAAAATGTTTATTAATACTCCTAATATTAAGATGTATGAGTGAAAAAATGGTGTGATCATATTCCTTGACAACATTATTAAACTGGTTGAGAGTAAGATATTCCGAAGATGGGCTTTGCAATTGGTTTTCTATATCAAAGTCATAATGAAATTCTTTCGACGATGTATTAAAACTATCTGAAACACAATTATCGAAAAACATATTATTTTGATCAATATTTACTTCTCTTTCTGCCAAAGAAGGTCCTACCGTATCGAAAAAATCATCATCAGTAATTGAATTGAATGCAGTGTCTATTGGATTGTGTAGTACAGGGTGAGCGTGATTGCCATTGCTTGTGTCCACGAGGGCACCTGTCGAGTGCAGCACAGGGGATTTTGACATCTAGAATGTCTGTGATGTACGAGACTAAAAAGAAAGAAAATGCTACATCTTAGTTGGAAACAGAGTCAATGTAACATTAATCCCATACACGAGGTACCACATATATTACAGAATAACGTATTAACAATTATCAAAGAGCGTCTTCAGCCTTGCTCTACTATATAATAGGAATTAGAATACACCAGTTAAGAAATCAGGTTACAGAAGGAAAAAGAAAAAAAAAACAAACTAGGTAAAATGTCCCTTGACATTTATGAGTATTACATTAACCATTTTCAGAGAGTGATAGAAAAAAAAAAGAGGAAAAAAATAAAACACCTCTCCTATACCAGATGCAGACATCTTGAATTGAATGATTTACATTCACAAATTTATGTACATGGGATGACATAGATACAACACTGGTTGAATGCGAATGGGTGAATGCCCACCATTGTATGGTCACAGCGCGAACGGTCAATAACCACCAGCATGGCGCCCCCTGCCACGCCCCGCCGATGAGGCAAGGGATCGCCAAGCAGTACCTCAATGAAGGCGCCAACAAACAACCACGTGACGGGGAGGCGCCATGCTTCGGACTGCAATGTACAATGAAACAATAGAACGCAATCATCACCTGTGTATTACACTTGGGTGTCACAAATATAGCATATTCAGCTTTGTGTACACAGTATAACACGCGCAGATGAAGGAATGAGAAAAAGGTGAGTTAATTGTATAGGGAAACGTAGGTCAGTAACCACCAGCATGGTGCCCTCTGCCACGCCCCGCCGATGAGGCAGGAGACCGCCAAGCAGTACCTCAATAAAGGCGCCAACAAACAACCACGTGACAGGGAGGCGCCACGCTTCGGACTGCATTAATGAAACAATAGAACACAATCATTACCTATGTATTACACCTAGGTGTCACAAGTACCATAATATGCAGCTCTGTGTGCACCGTATAAACACGTATGTTTTAAATCATCCTACTTGGCAGACTATCATAATAAATCATTGATAAGTCAACCTTAATACAGAGCGGTCGTACATTCATAACACGTCTGAGAAGAAATTAGTCTCAACGTGAGAAAATCAAATGAAAAGGAAAAAAAAAAATATATATTCTTCGTAACTTTGCAATATTGAGAGTGGCTCGTTCAGTTTGAATGAACAGCAACACAGGAATATTAATCAAAATAAGCTTTATCTTAGCATAATAGCATCATATTACAATTCTTTTTTTTTTCTTTTTTTTTCAAGTACCGGTTATCTCTTGTAATCAGTAGAAACAATAACCAATCTACCATTAACATCCATGAAATTACGTACTGAGGTGATGAAGCGTTCCACCAGTATGTGTGACGTGCACAGTCACCACATGTGTATTACACTACCTTGGGTGTCACAATGTAGCATAAACAGTTTTGTGTACACAGTGCAAACACAGTCATGAGCAATTCAATCCATGGAGAAAGGCTGACTGACATCACGAGGAATTTACACAGTATAACACCATAATGTTTCACATACAGGTGAAGGTATGAAAAAAAGAAGAGAACTTAATTGAGTATGGGGAAATAACTTGCGATATTGAGAGCGGCTCGGTCAGAGCGTAGTTTGAACTCGAGTCTAAGCACACACCTGAAAATGATATCCAAACAGGAAAAGAAAAAAAAAAGGAGTTACATACTTGTTTTCCGTGGGCAAACTCTGTGTGCAGCTGCCTTGCCCGTTTTCATGGGCAAACTCTGTGTATATGCAGGTAATTGCTTTTTGTTGTGAATGTTTAAGCGCTGACTTTGATCATGAACAGTAGGCAAAAATCTGTGCCAAAACACACACCAGTTACAACGTAACATGATACTGATTGAATGTTTTAAAATATCCTACTATCATGACTATCCTGATGATAGGATCATGTTACAAATTTAGAATACCGGTTATCTCTTGTAAGTACACATCAGAAAAGGAAATTAATCTCGACGTGAGTTAATCAAATGAAAAGAAAAAAAAAAACTAGAGACTTCATAACTTGCAATATTGAGAGAGGCTCGTTCAGTTTGACAGAACAACAACACATGTATATCAATCAAATGAGCTTCATCTTTAATAGCAAATGAGCGTGGTTTGAAGTCTAATCTAAGCACACGTTTGTAAATGATATTCTAGCAGGAAAAAGAAAGAAAAAAGTTACATACTTATTTCCCGTGGGCAAACTCTGTGTGCAGCTACTTTGCCCGTTTACATGGGCAAGCCCATTATCATAATGTTGATACAACATAGTACTGATTGAATGTTTTAAAATATCCTACTATCCTATTAACAACATTATGTTGAATATTTTTTTTAAATACCGGTTATCTCTTGTAATCAGTCGAAACGATATCCAATCTACCATTAGCATCCATGAAATTTCGTACTGAGTTGATGAAGCCTTCCACTGGTATGTGTGACGTACCCAGTCACCACATGTGTATATTACACTTGGGTGTCACAATGTAGCATAAACAGTTTTGTGTACTTTAGCCTGAAAATAACCAAAATTATTGGAGAAAGTTGATTACTTGTGTATACACTAATAATATGTCAGTTTGGAAAGAAGAGATATGATGCTGTGAGAAGGATTAGGAGAGGAGGGAGATAAAATAGATCCAACTTGTACACCCGTATCCATCTCAAACGAACTCTGTTTCCAACAGTTTCCTCTTGCAGAAGCCTTTGCTGTTTATGCTGGTATTAACGGCTGCTTGTCACGAGTCTGATACCCACGAGTCACACCCCCACGAGCTCGACACTAGCGCGGCAAGGCCCATGAGTCCGACACTAGGCAACAAGGCTCAAGAGCCGACGCTATAGGCAAAAAAAGGCCCACGAGACCAATCATAACCGGACTAAATGTACGCAACGTCGGTCTCGTGGTCCTTTTTTTTACCAAGTGCAATGTCGGACTCGTAGGTCATGTTTTACTAGTGTCGGACCCGTGGAACGTGTTTGCCTTCTGTCAGACACGTGGGGCTTATTTGCCTGGTGTCGAGCTCATGCGCTGCGATGTGTGACTCGTTGGCTGTATGACTCATGGACCTTCTTTCAATGTCGAGCTGGTGGACCGTATGACTCGTGGGTGTCGGGCTCGTAGGATGACCCTGTATTAACCTCTAAACTTATTTTATTCTCAGGTTAGCATCTATTAAAACTCTACTCCTTCCCTGCACCAATTCCATCTATTCTTTCTGTTCTTGCTCGCTTTCTATCTTTTTCCTGTTGTCGTGTTCTCTTTGCTTGGTCTTATTTGATGTATTCATAATTTCTTTTGGCTCATCATACATTCTCCTTTTTAGGATTCACACAGTGAAAGACGCTTCAGTGACGCGGGTCTGCTTGAGAGCGGAAGGCGGGATAGTGAGGCGGAGTTATTGGACATCGACTGAATAACCCGGATGCTGACTTTTGAGCAACGGAGACTACACACCATGCACTTTTCGTTATCAACATCTTCTCACAAGGCTCAGCATGCATTTCATCTCGAAGGACTTAAAGATGCTGATTCGAAGAATTTAAGCTTCCACTGTCTCAACTTGTAAATGCATTTGCTTCTTGACAGTTGTTTTTGTTAATAGTAGCGTTGATGCGAGTGCATTTGCCGCGAAATACGTGTCGCTTGTGGTCATCACAATTAACGTATCTGAAATCCTAGTACAGATACGAGATGTAGCAGTACACGCTGCCCTATAAGGAGCACTGCATGAAAACCCTCACTCTTTGTTGTAAGTAAACATGACAGATATAAGTTTGAAAAACTAGCAGAGTGTTTCATACAGACTGAACACGGACCACGTGCAAAACCTTTTCGCCACATATTTTCGTAACTCCAGTACCCATTTTGATAGATTGCAATTTTGTGTAGAGTAGATGTTCTGACTACATATTGCAGAGAAAGTGACTTTGTAAGCAATTATTTTCTATACTAGAATTTTAATAATTTCAAGTGATTAACTTCTTACTTATTACAAGCTTGTACTTTCACGGCAGTACTAAACCCAACAGAGGCATGACGATGAAGCTTCCAGGTTTGTTGTGAGAACATTATTTATTTTTTTTTTTGTGAACAGAATATGTTTTTCTTTCACGCTCTCGTTTCTAAGACAATGCTCTCGTTTAGCCGTTACTATTCGTCATGGTTATTCTAATCAGTACTCAATACAATGTACCACGAAATAGTCTAATTTATTTGATTTAACATGGTCGGCTTCTAAATAGTTTGGCACACACAGCTATTACAGTGCACACTGAGCATTGGTCATTGACTCAGTTATTTATCTACTTTTATTTTAGTTATGATTACATGAATGGTGAGCCTAATTGGCATATCGTTTTTAAGATAAGAAAATACTTCATTGTCATCCGTTGAGTATAAAAAATATAAATATATGAGTATAACTCAACCAAACCTGGAGCCTATGTAGAGGGGCTCTTTCTGCCTCGTTTTCCTGGTTTTTTTTGAATGCTGTGAAATATGCAAAATAATAATGATAATAATAAAGGACATATTGCGCAGCTACTATAATGATATACTCTACTGCGCATTACAAAATAACATAACATACATACAAGAAATTCAAACATAAAATACATTACTTCAAGAGATGACTTTTTAACCTGACCTTAAACTCATTAATTGTAACTGCTTGTCTTACAAAAGCACATAACTAGCAGAACTTCAAACTTAGTCTTATTGCCGTGAAAGCCTATGGCCAATGATTTAATAATGGGTATTGACTTGATTTTTAACTTGTTAACGTTATACTTGAATAGACCACCGTTATCATTTTTAACGGCATAGATTATAATCCTCCGTGCCTTGTTACTATTCATGTCACATAACAAAATTACAAATTTCATCAATTATGTGTTTTTGACGAATCGACAGCATTTACGCCAACAATGTAGCGGTTGAAATCCTGTCGTAGATTACATGCCTTGCTTTCCTTGCATTGGTTGATTACGACTTTGAATATGAATTATTTTCAAAGTTGGTTAGTTGTTATTGGTAACGTTTGTCTATTTCTGACGATCAGCTTTTCCTAAAAACGCAGTCATTTTCATATGGTATTCCTTGACAACTGCTTGATTTGTATGTGCGTATTTTGTCACGAGAAACTCTATAATGATTGTGTTGTTTGAAAGTTTGCATGGTGATGTAAATGAGGAAGAAAGGCTTGCGGCAACACCATGTGCGTATGTAGTCCTTGAAAAGACTGTTGTTTGGCGAGAGATGACCCTTTAGGAAGAGAAGAGTGGAGAAGGGAAGCGACATAGAGAGAGTGTAAGAAAGGCAAAAATAGCCACATGACCATCGAGGAGCAGCGGTGACCTGGAAGTTGAGGTTGCAGTAACAGAGAAGGGGGAATAGGATACAGGAAAACTCTCAGTAAGGTCTTTATCAAGAATGCATGGATGCGTTGTATGAAAAGCAGCGAGTTATTTCGATGTCAATCAGTGAGGATCTGTTAGAGGAAAAAGTAATAAAAGATGTAAATACGGACAACCTCGCTGATTGATTTACAGATTTTTTGTTTTGTCATTCAAAATGAAGTAAGAATCATCCCTACAATGCTATTTGGCCATTTATTCATTGCAATTATTAATAAAAGCAGAAATTTTGAATGTGAAATTAGGGAACTGTGATATACCAGTACTTCTTACTTGTAATCCCATTTAAAGTTCATGTTGATAGTGATTTCAGTTAGATTGATGTACGTGCATTTCTTCATATACCATGCTGGAAGGTGAGATTGGATTCATTGCTGAATTTCGCATCGTTTTGCTGTGAACAACGCGAGCAGTTCTCGTGAAGTCCGTCTATAACCGATTGATGTTTTACTTCTCAATATTACAAGAAATAACTTGCCGTGATTTCCGACTAAACTGGCCAGTGATACGCTGGTAGCTAGATGATCGAATGTATGTTCGTTGTAACAAAGTCTCCATACACAGACATGTGGTGGTATTAAAGTTGGGTTTATGTTTTCGATATTGTCGATTTGTTGTCTTTAAAAAGACGAGTTTTCTATCAGGCACAAGTGTAGTGTTGAGTTCTTGGAGCAGTATTTGTGTGTTGTGATTTAAAGATTGTAGTAAAAATTATCACACGTTTTGAACAAAATTAATAGATGTTGATCAAATTGACAAAATTGTTATATGAAATCAACATTTTCATTGTTTTTGTCAGTACACGTTGTAGTTATTATTGTTTTTGTTCAAGTATTTTTTTCTTACAGTGGTTTTTGACTATTGCCAGTCGTTTTTTTTTAATCTTGTTCTACAATAAAGGAAAAGGTTGCTGTTTTTGTTTATGTATAGTGATCAAGTCAGAGCAACATTTAGCCTTATGCAAAGGCAGCTCGCTATTGAGGACACGCACACATAGAGAGAGCAGTGGACTCGCACACACAACGCGCGAGCGGCGAGCTGCGAGTGTACGATCCGATCGCTGTGTGCGAGTCCATTGCAAGCTGCCTTTGCAAAAGGCTAAGCAACATTATGTTTCGAGATTGCAATGTACATTGCGCATTTTTTTATCTCAAAGGCATATAACAATGAAATGATTATATTATTCTTCATATCAAATGGGAACATCGTATAACATTGACAGAGTCATGTTTCGTGACCATGATGACCAATACGAGGAATATGACACCAAAGCAGTAAAGTGCATGAAATTCGTCGTGAGTAGTTGATATTTATCAACTTTTGACCCCCTTGTACTCAGCCTTGGAATTACCACTTTTGTGACAAAGTTGTCCTTCTTTTCTTCGACTGGTAATGCATGGATGCCTGACATTTCTGAATTATTATCTTTGTTCAAATGAGCCGTAGGGAGAAGAATATTTCTTGTGTCAGTGAAATGTTACAATGAAATGAATTTGTACAGTGCCCAATTTCTTTGTTCTCTTTGGTACTCTGAGACGGAATTATACGTTTTTGGTCATTCAGGGTAATGATGCAGTAGTAGTTTTCACCATTGCCATGATTACACTGTTAATTAATTGAATTTCTTCAGTGAGGAAGCCATATGCATACAATCAATGTAACAATTACAATAGTAAATTACATATATATATATATATATATATATATATATATATATATATTGAATTGAGATTTCACGTATTGGCTCCACGAAGAAATGAAGAAACAAACTGGTAATGGATTTTTGGCCGATAAAGCATGAGTTTATTCGACTCAAATTTCCGGCGTCCACATACGCCTTCTTCAGGAGTGACACGAACTCCTGAAGAAGGCGTAGGACGCCGGAAATTTGAGTTGAATAAACACATGCTTTATTGACCAAAAATGCATTACCTGTTTGTCTTCATTTATATATATATATATATATATATATATATATATATATATATTCTACCCATTGATCCTACTTTCAATGTATACATACAGAACATAATCGTATATACACCCCTTTTAGGGGTATATGATTATATGCACTCACATACGCGCAAACATGCACATTCATTCACACATCACTGATACAGTATCTGCAGCATAATATTATTTGTTTTAGGAAATTCTCTAATCACTTTGGAAAAAATAGCCACTGTAAATAGTAACCCGCCCTTCAGGGACCAAGGAATGGAAAAGCAATCTGCTAATTAAGAATGTTTAATGAAGCAAAAAGATTTGTACTTCAAAGAAATAAAGAAGACATTCTAAATCTGTCTCTTGTTCTGGAATGCTAAGACTAATTTTTTAAAAGGCAATTTTTACTTATGGAATTTCTCTCACAGAGAAAACCATGTGTAACAATTTTTTATATAATGTATATTTATAAAAGCATTGATAATGTCACAATAGAGGAATGTATTAAATGCCATCTATTGCCTTGGTTTTAATTTAAAATCCGAATTTTCGGGGGCCTACCCTATCTGATAAGATGCTATATCATATAGGATAATAAACATATCTAATATTATCATTGTAGCGCTTTCATCCTTGACGAAGGTGGAGGCCCCCGAAAATTCGGATTTTGAATTAAAACCATAATATAAAGGCAATTGGCATATAATGCATTCCTCTATTGTGACATTATTATTACTGTTTCTAGTACTGTCAATACGCGGAGCAAATACAATATATATATATATATATATATATATATATATATATATATATATATATATATATATTCGTGTATGTTTATATGTATACATATCACATTGGAAAAACAGCAATGGCCAATATTCTAGCGCCCTTCAGGGACATAGGAATGGGATAAGCAATCTCCATTGAGGTAGCAATGTTTGTGCCTATTATAATAATGCAAGGCTCGACATTTAGCGGCGGTCCGGGGAAACCAGAAATAAATGTTGCCCCCCCCCCCCCAAAAAAAAAGAATATATATATATATATATATATATATATATATATATATATATATGAATTACATATATCTATATATATATAAATAAATAAATATATATATATATATATATATGTGTGTGTGTGTGTGTGTGTGAACGTGTATATAGTTCTCATCTGTTTTCTCACACAGGAAAGGAGAATATCTTGCTACTCATTGCTCGGTAACTGCGCGCTTTTTAGTTAGCTGTCACAAGCAGGGTTGCAAGATTTGTTATTTTAAAGGGCAAATTGGGCCATATTATTTCTTTTTTCCCAGCCAAATTTCACTGCATTTTTTTTCTTCAATAGGTATTACCCTGCAGGGCCGGCGCACTGTTTTCAAAAGTGTGGGGGCCCACTTGCAAAAAAAAAAAAAAAGGTCCTCAGCTCATTCTCTCCCCTCCCATAGTAGTGCCTCTTACGTACTTCCGGGTTGAAAAATGTGTGGGGGCCCAAAGTGACGACACCTTATGTATTCCTTTGTATGGTGCACAAAAAGTGTGGGGGCCCGAGCCCCCACGGCCCCCACGGCTGCGCCGCCCCTGCCCTGTGATGAATATTGTCATGAAAATTTCGTATACGCCTTAATTCAATACTGAATTTGTAAGACTTTGTTAACTTACTTAGTTACACTACATAGCATTTGAAGCCCTTGTTTATGTACCACACTTGCCAGTTTTCACACGTATGGTTTACAATCATTTTCATGTTTTATTACATTTCATTATTTCATTTATAAATATTTTTATGCTTCTTGGCCACAGTAATACGTGGTGCTTGAAACCTTTATGATACACCTGCGAATTTTATTGTTTTTTCAATGTTAATTGTATTTTATGATGTTCTTCTTTAATTTTCGGGTCACCAAATTTCATTGTCGGGCTACCAAAATAATTGATGATGTTAGTAGGTCGAACGGACCACAACCCCCCGCCCCCAAAGAAAAAGTTAGCGTCGAGCCTTGCTATAAGTAATTTAATGTATCTCTGCTCAACTCCTTGTTCATTTGTGTGCATGTGATGACAAGAATGATTCTGGATTTTGTGTAAATGTAATCGTTATGTCCACCTGCCTTTTTAGGGAATTCGCATATCAAAATTTTAAGACAGGAAGTATAGGAAGTCTGATATTGTCATTAACTGTAATGTTTATCTAGCAATCTGATAAGTACCGGAACCAACCTGTATAACATCTATACCAACCCCAACATTTCCATTTTTATAATCCCAACATGAATAGCATATTGTGAAAGTGTATACATTGTATATGTATGTGTGCTTATGTGTGTGAGAGTATTATGTACTAGTGTGATAATGTATATCAGGGAGGTCTCACCTCCCTGATATTGATATATATATATATATATATATATATATATATATATATGTATATATATATATATATAATTATATGGGTATATATATATATATATATATATATATCATTATATATGTGGTGGTATGTGTATATATCTTATATAAAGAGAGAGATACATAAATAAATGTGGGTATACTTACAGCTGTCGATCCCTATACATATAATACACGAACCCAGCACACACGAACAACCAAGCCCAGCACCAACATCAGCTGAAGCCCTGATGAAGGTCCATTGAGGGACCAAAAGCTCGGCCATTATAGGTATTGTTTACCATATTGGGAGCAGTGATTTGACAAAAATGTTAGAGCCATCACATTTGATGTATATGTGTATAGGTCAGTTGTATCACGAAACATCCTACAATATAAAAACTCTGGAAAAAGCCTATATAAAGTATAAGGGGATATTGATATTTTTCTCATTAAACCATATAACTGTAGACGGTTTAGTCTAGAAACACTTATTTTATTATAACTATTGTTCACATTTTGTATATCTAACAATGCTTAACGTTGAATATTATGCTGATCAACATTTTTACAATAGTTGCTTTTATCCCTAACTCACATTTTAGAACTATTTTGAAACACTAAAGCTGGGTTTTTGTTTCATCTGCAAGAAGAAATCTGCATGAAAAAGCAACACTGTGTCTGTACATGGTATCTCCACGTGCCCTTCATGGCATTATGTAGGCCTACACACACACACACACACACACACACACACACATATATATATATATATATATATATATGCATATCATAATGTATTTTGATATTGTTTTATTACATTTCATTTCAATTGATATACATCGCTCATGCACAGTCAAACTGAAAAAGGTTAAAAGAAAATCATTTATAGAGTGAAATAATTTTATCGAACCCAATAAACTGAATCATTTATTACATAGTACTAACTTCTTTATTTTGAAGAACAAAGTCACGATAAACAATAGGTTTACGATATCAATTAATATATCATATCACATCAATAATAGTCTGTAAAGCTTATTGGGATATCTAACAAATGTGAAATGCGCTATATAAAAACTACTTTTATTATTATTGTTATTATTACCGTAATATAGGCCTATATATAGATTGAATGAAGCGATAACATAACGTAAAAATATAAATTCTCAAATTTTGCATTCAAATATTTGCGGAATTTTGCCATGCAACCAAACTCATTCATATTCACTGCCTTACTATTCGATTGGTACTTTGAGAAAACGAATTCAGAATAATTTCATTCAATTTAGAAAGTGCATGCTTAATTAGTATTCAAATTCTTAACTACAGTGGATGCCGACGCGTATAGTCTGTGGCATTCAAGTTATGTAGCGCGTGACGTTTGTTTGTTTGTTTGTTTGGTTTATTTCTGCATTTTCTTTCTCCGAATACAATTGCAAATGAAAACAAAATGATACAGATACATACAAATCAATACACAAAAAAAATCATTTGCGTAACAACATTCAGTCTGAAGTGGCATAATTATGAATCAAAATAACATATTAAGGCTTACTGTATCTAATAACAAGGGAGAAATCAATACAGGGGACCGCCATCATAAGCAGAGCTTGACGTGGATGAGGCCCTATCTGAATATGTGATACCAATGTAATACAACACCAATTATATATGTACTCATAAAACTCTTAATCTTAATACACAAAACACATTTTGCTACAGAAAAAAAAACAGAAAAGAAAAAAAAAAAGAAAAAAAAGAAAAAGAAAAAAAAAGAAAAAAAAAAGAAGAAAAAAAAAAGACGTTAACACAATTCACACATTTTGGCGTGAAGGTCAGCAAAGAGCGATGAAAAAATGACAATAGATGATATCTTATATAATCATGTATAGTATCCACCCTCCATACATAATTAAATTGAACATATAAGTAAAGCGCAAATGAAATAAACCGAACCAAAGGGAAATAAGTGTAAAATAACACAAGTGGAAAAATCTGTCGATTGCGTGGATTACCGCAAAAGACACTAAATTGAATGTTAAAGGACAAGTTCACCTTCATAAACATAAGGATTGAGAGAATGTAGCAATATTAGTAGAACACATCATTGAAAGTTTGAGGAAAATCAGACAATCCGTTCAAAAGTTATGAATTTTTGAAGTTTTTGTGCAGTACCCGCTGGATGAGAAGACTACTGCAGTGTATGAATAACTTAGATGTCACATGCGTACAACAATATAAGGAAACATAAAGAGAATTTCACAAAATTCCATCTTTTGAAAAAAGTACACATTCCCCTGACTTGTTACCGACAAATGTTATGGGTAATATTATTCCCCCTGCCTTTAGAAAGAGGCAAGTCAAGTGCTCTTTTATTATGCGAAAAAAGTGAAAATATGTTGAATTTTCTTTTACATTTTCTTTATACTGTTGTACGCATATGACTCACAAGCTGTAGTAGTCTCCTCATCCAGCGATTCCAACACAAAAATTTAAAAAATTCATAACTTCTGCATCGATTGTCCAATTTTCCTCAAACTTTCACTGATGTGTTCTACTATATAATATTGTTGCATTTTCTCAATCCTTATGTTTATGAAGGTGAACTTGTCCTTTAAGTTCTGGCGATTCTGAATTCTCGAATCACCCCGCGGTAAAATCAACAAACTATGACGCGCTGTAAATTGATTGTTGGCAAAGTGGTACAATACATTTTGTAGGAATTCGAATGAACAACTTACATTTTTGAAAGGAATATAGGGCCTACACGACTTTGGAAGCTATTTAGATGAATTTGAATTAATGATTTTAATGTTGAAACGTAGCACTAAATCGTCGAATTCGAAAACAAAGGATTGAATTTGAGTGAAAATTTTGCGAAATTGAGGTCGAGAGACCCGATGATATGATATTCAGGATTTGAAAAAAAAAATGGATAGGAATACTGAAATTGTCGTGCATTTAGTATTGTTAATACTTGATACAGTTTCTACGTTATGCGTAAATGAGTACAAAATTTTTGAAACATGGAATTTTAGGTGAACCACATTGATAGGAAGATGTAAAGTGTCCTATGTATATTTTTTTTTCGTTCACGTTCCATATTCCATATTTCGTACAAGTTTTATATTCCATTTGATTTGAAGCAGAAATGTTTTTCACACAATGGTCAGTTTGAACCAATAATGCACAAATGTATAAGGACATAATTAACGTGTAATATGAGGAACCCACTAAAAAGCAAAGCTTGTAGGATGTGGGTTCCAAAAATATAACATAGGGTTTTAGTACAGTATATCAAAGTCAGAGCCTATATAGAGCCTATAGCTGCTCAATGAAATCCAATGTTTAGCTCATTTTCTCGGGAAGATATTGTCAATCATTTAAAAAATTTTGTGGGAACACCCTGGATATCACTTTACAGCTGTATTATTAAAAGGCAAATAACGTATCTCAATATTCATCTATGTAGGCCTCCAATACAATGGACTGGAATGTCCAAAAGGTTCCAAGAAAAAAAACAACATCTATAATGTCTTGGCTTTGGAACACTAAAAATAATCTTCTTCTATTGACCATATATCTTGCATGTTTCCCTGCAATCACTAATTATCCACCCTCGTAACTGTTGAACAGTGTGAACACACTCTGCTTGTCCTCGTGTGTGTTACGGATTGTTCCAAGATAATTGTATTTTTACAACAGCCCTTTGTAAATGCTTATGTGGATTAGCATTTTGTTGTAGCTGTTCATGTTTTTGCGTTATTTCAGTCTGTGTGGCCTTGGCTGCCTATTAAAAATTTTTTCCGTGTGAACGAAATCTGTCCAGGGCTGTCGTGACCTCTTCCTGTAATTGGGCCAGCGTTTGGGTTCTACGACTTTTTAATAGGTAAATTTGATTGCTTCATCAATAATTTACAACAAATAAATGAAATTTGCAAACAGAAATAAGTTAGTAGATATTCACTTGCATTTGTTTTTTGGACTTGAAGATCTGATTTTATTAAATGGATGAGAACTTGTATTTACACTACAACATCTTATCAAGGCTGTCCCTACTGTATGTACTCTTCCTAGTTCCATATCCTCCGCCATCTTTGTTGTCATCGCGCTGGGTCGAGGTCACGGGTGAGCCTCTGCATGCGATTATACACATCTCGCGAGCCAACGCATGTGCCCTTTGCGCACGTACGCAGCAGGTACACACAGCTAGGTGTATGGCCATTGACGATTCGGCCGCGGGATGGTCGTACGTACACAAGAAATGGATACGTTTTTCGATAGATCTCTTGCGAACCAGTCTGCCTCGCTCGATGATGTTTTCTGGCTTCAAAGATCTATAATTTTTCTGAAGTGTACGTGTAAGATCGACATGGCACCTGGTGCATAAATCAGCTCGTCGTAATGTTCTCCAAGTTGAAAATAATCGGAGTGAACGATCATTGACGGCGTCCAACCAAGGCAACGAGGTCGAACTTAGAAGAGATTTCTCCTCACAGGTTTATCAAAATATTGACCTTCCGTTTCAGAGGGACAGAGAAATCGTTCGACCATCTCTAACGTTACAGAGCCGAGTCTTGTTATTGCTACCACGATCCTGGTTTTGCGTGCTGAACCCGTGTTTTGCGTTGAGGCAACTCATCCAAGTGTTACACTCACACAGGTAGAATCCGAGTAAAAAGGTTGAATCGAACTTGAAACTGAAAAACAAACCAAATGTGGATTGCCTTCAATGCTTCATTCATACTCACCATTGGCATTGCCTTGGCATTGGCCATTGCTCACAAGCAAGCAATACGGCAATCAATCCAGGGGCAGGGCTTTATGCCTTAGCTTAGGGCTTAAGAGTTTGTAGCAGTGCACTGTTTTTGTTTGTCATGTTTGTGTTCCTAAATTAAACTTGAAGTGTTTTAACTTTTAGGGTTAAAGTTAGGACTCTTAGGAGAGATTGACAATGTGATTTTGCCGGACGCTTATTTTTCGTTGCCCTGAATTCCATCTTCAGCTCAGAGGATGAAATTTCGAGCAAAAATGACACTTAAATTAGGTATCTAGATTATAGTCTATACACTAACAGTAACACGTTAGACTTTTACAGCTACTCTACATCTAGAAACAGTAGAATCTAAAAGTTATAAAATTTACTAGTTCTAACGTTAGTTTAATAGTTGTTCACAAAGTCCTGAAAATTACGAATTTTGCAAAATTATGTGAATCATTCACTCCGACTTATGGAAAAAATCTAGGTTTTTTTTTCTTCTCCAAAGTTAACCCCTCTACAAAAAGTTGTCTTTTTGCACAGTGCAAATCGCATTAAAATTTATTTGAATTTATAGAACTAAATTTAGGTCTAATTCCGGATACGTTTATCGTAATGAAATATTGATGTCTTTAATACTCTCTTTTAGATCTCTCAATTCAAGTGCAGTGAACTGGGACTAGGAGCTGAAAATTGATGGAAAATGATTAGATCTAGAATTTAGAAACTATGGCAAGTTGAAAAAAGTCGGTTAAAAATATGTGTGTCCGTAGCTATGTGCTTATGTCTGCATCTGTCTTTTTGAGTGCACCTCTGTGTGCTCTTCTGGTACGCTTAAGGAACTGCATTATATTTCTTAACCAACTTTATTTAACTTGTAGGGTCTAGGGCCTACTTCGTACTTGCCATATTTGGTAAAACATTGATTTTTAGCTCCTGGTTACTAATACGTACTAACTGGAAAGATATGTTGCACAGTATTAGATGGCTAACAGTTTCAGATTGCACAGGCAGCGTAGAAACGTATGTCGCCATGTTTCGCAAACGGTGAATGAGTTGTTTTGAGCAACGACATGAATGTCGGTTATGGATATCAATGCCTCCAGATACGAAAGTGTAACTGAACTGGTTGAAATTTATGTGAGTGATTGGAATTAAGCCATCAAGTATTTCTTTGGATTTGGTGCAGTTTGGCCAGGTGGAATTTGAGATACGGATATCTATAATGTACACGACAAAATGTACCTCTGGTAATCCAGTTAACTACACTACAGTAGGACAACTAAACGTTAAAGTTGACCATGGGTTTTTAGCTCACCTGAGCCGAAGGCTCGAGTGAGCTATTGCGATCGTTCTTCGTCCGTCGTGCGTAAACTTTTTACATTTTCATCTTCTTCATGAAAACCCCAAGACCGATTTTCACCAAACTTAGCAGGTAGCATCCCTAGGAGGTTAAGATCTCAATTTGTTAAAATGGGCATGCCCCACCAAGGGGGCCCCCAGGGGGGCCCAAACACCCCAAAATTAAGGAATCTTTAAAAATCTTCTTCTCTAGAACCCGAAGTGATGGAGCTAAGTTAATACTTTGAGTTAGTACATTGATGACTGTACACTGTAGTTTCAAGTTTGTTCATGGCAGAATCAGGGGTGCCCCCCCCCCCCCCCTTGGGACCCAGGGGAGAGGTCCTAATGGGGCCTAAATTGTACATTTTCATCTTCTTCTTGAGAATCCCATGACCCATTTTTACCAAACTTGGCAGGTAGCATCCCTAGGGGCATAGGATCTCAATTTATCTAAATGGGCACCGTGTCCTACCTGGAGGGCCCCAAGAGGCCCAAACCTCCCAAAATTAAGGAATCTTTAAAAATCTTTTCTAGAATCAGAAGTGATAGAGCCAAGATAATACTATGAGTTAGTACATTAATGACTGTAGTTTCAAGTTTGTTCATAGCAGATCCAGGGGTGCCCCTTTTGGGGGCAGGGGGAAGGGGTGGGGGGGGGGGGGGTTCAAATGGGGGCCTAAATTGTTCATTTTCATCTTCTTGAAAACCTCATAATGAATTATCACCAAACTTGGCAGGTAGCATCCCTAGGGGATGGGATCTCAATTTGTTAAAATGGGCACCATGCCTCACCCAGGAGGCTCCCAGGGTTGCCCCAATCCTCCAGAATTAAGGAATCTTTAAAAAAAATTGGGCCCTTATTGTGCATTTTCATCTTCTACTTGAGAATGTCTGGTCAAATTTTGGTAGAGCTGTGAATAATTTAGATTAGTGACTGCGTGAAAGGTGAACTTGAGATACTCAGGTGAGCGCAAGACCCCCGGGTCTCTTGTTGTCAATGCCACACTGGGGCCAGGGATGAATGATGGCATGCTGATACAATGAGGCCTATTTTGGCACTCCACATGACATAGAATCTGCACTGTGTCTAGCCTGCTCAGATGCTGTGCAAAGCATGGCATCCGACAGCTACATGTTCACTGTAGGAAGGATACAATGTAGGTTTCCTCAAATATATGAGAACACAGTGTCTCGTAAAGTGTGAGTTCCTAATACAAAAATTGTAGTTCTTTCAGTATACTTTCATTGTATCTTCTGTGTGAAGTTTGACTCCTCCAAATTTCCATTGTTTTGACTGGTATAAAGCAACATTGTTATGCAGAATGATTCATAATTTCTTGTGGTGAAGCTTTTTGATGCAAAGTTTCGAAATGGAAGCTTTGCAAAACCCACATATGCATGTGCAACGAGAAGTAGCCACAAAGAAATTGAAAGTTTGAAAATTTCAAATTTAAATATTTTAGTGGGTTTGGGTCACTAGAGAAAAAAAAGTCCTGTTGAGCTCTGATTCACAATTCAAAGAAAATATGTACCTGGTATATTTGCACATTCGCAGGAAGCTCAGTGAGAGCTTAAAGTCACTATCAAGCATGCAACATAGCCTCTTGTATAATTAGCATGTATCAAATTTCACACTGCATGTGTGCGAACTATTACGGCATGCATTTTTCAGTGAGGACATACATGGGCTTGATATGTTGTAAAACTGCATACATGTATTAATCTTGTTGAGGATGCTATTTTTGTGGGGGTGTTTTGTGTGTACAATAAATTAGCAACAAATGAACAAAATCATCCACATTTCATGTTATAAGAGAAAAAAATAAACAAAAAGGAAGAAGATAAAAGCATCCTGCCAAAGTAGACTAGTCATTCTAACTCAGCCAATCATTTATGCTGTTGCAACTCATAACATGTGTGCATTATGACCTTGTCTGCATCTTGCCGGAAATTAATGTAAGCACTGTGCATATTGATTTGAAAAGAATGCTCGATAATACAGATTTTTTTTTTCCCTTTTACCATTCTTTCACAGGCAAACTCTGTTTTGGTGCAAAGGCTACCTGAATTGTGGCCACTTGCATTTGGACTACAGTTCCTGAAAGTTAGCATCTCAAGGTCAGTTGTTTGAGGGGGGGGGGGGGGGGGGGTATCAGCCATGTAGTGTTACAGTTGTTCTGGGGCCTCTTTCGTAAAAGCTTGTAGGACAGCAACTCTTGCTAGAACCACAGCCTTCTTTAGCAGCAACTAATCATGGAGGATTCTTGTCAGTACCATGACACTTGCCATTACATCAAGAGTTTGCTAAGCCATTGCATCAAGAATTGCTGTCATAGAAACTTTGTATGAAATACATGTATGGCCCTGCAGGGCAAATTTTCACCTTCAAAGTTTATTTACATATTGTACAGACAGGCCAGTATTACAAGGACTGTGCTGTGGTAACTTGTTGCAGAGACTCCAACTCTCCCGCTTTCGACGGTAGATCTCCCGCCGAAAGCCTACTTTTGCAAAGTCTCCCGTTCTCCTGCTTGAGATTTAATTGCTCCCGCCCTGGCTCTGGGTCTCCTGCTTGAAATGATTTCTTACTTATTGCCATCGTATGATGAAAAATAAGCCTTAGATAGCAAAAGAGAGCATCTAGAATCCTAGAGCTTCCAGCAGGCCCTAGACCCCGGCCGCAAGTAACTTCGCACTCTTGATGTGCGCTTTGCACATCAGGGCGGTGCGCACATCAATTTGGAGTCTCCCGTTTGCTAGGGGTTTCAGGCGGGAGAATCTCCAGATCAGAAGGCGCTTGAGGTTGGAGTCTCTGTTGTTGCTCCTTGTGTATTTCACATGTTCAATGCAGTGGAAGCCTTATGAAACAATTACAATATTTATCAGTCATACAAGTATATTAAGTGTATCGGTACATGTAAATGATGTCTTGGCCTTGTGAGCGTCCCTTTTGTAAGAATTCCCTTTGAAATGAATTAGAAAAGAGGAAATTCAATTCTTTCACAAAATCATTCTGGAATGTAATGGATTAGTGATAACTTTTGAAGGGGAATTATAGTCGCTGAATTTTTGGCATTTTTACGCCTCTACCATAATGGTGCTGAAGGCATTTTGTTTTTAGTGTTGATTGAGGTAAGGTCAAAGGTCAGAGGGTAAAAAAGTTGCTCTGCTTTGGCAAACCAGTCATTTCATTTCATTTTTGTTGAGCCCATCGGAGGTGAGGGGAGACTAAGGCAGGGATCTCCTGCGGCGTCTGTCCGTCCGTCATCCGTCCGTCGTCCGTCCGTCCGTTGTCTGTCCGTAACGCTACAAAAACATCAATTACTCTTTACTCTGGGCTTCAATTGCAATCAAACTTCGAGGGAAGAGGGGTCATACAAAGTGTCACATATATGAAGGTCACCTCAAGGTCAAAGCTCACAGGCAGGGGTCAATGAACTTTTGGGCCCAATGTTAAGTTTTTATGGCGCGTTTCTATTATGAGTCATAACTTTTGATCCATAACTCCATTTGTGACCAAACTTGGATGGTAGATGTCCCTTGGGGAATGGATGATCACCACAAGGTCAAAGGTCACAAGCAGGGGTCAACAAACTTTTAGAGCCCAATGTTAAGTTTTTATGGCGCGTTTCTATTATGGGTCAAAACTTTTGATCCATAACTCCATTTTTGACCAAACTTGGATGATAGATGTCCCTTGGGGAGTGGATGGTCACCACAAGGTCAAAGGTCACAAGCAGGGGTCAACAAACTTTTAGAGCCCAATATTACGTTTTTATGGCGCGTTTCTATTACGGGTCATTACTTTTTATCCATAACTCCATTTGTGACTAAACTTAGATGGTAGATGTCCCTTGGGGAGTGGATGGTCACCACATGGTCAATGGCACAAGCATGGGTCAACAAACTTTTAGAGCCCAATGTTAAGTTTTTATGGCGCGTTTCTATTAAATGGGTCGTAACTTTTGTTCCATAGTTCAGCCGTTTGTGACCAAACTTGGATGATAGATGTCCCTTGGGGAGTGGATGGTCACCACAAGGTCAATGGCACAAGCATGGGTCAACAAACTTTTAGAGCCCAATGTTAAGTTTTTATGGCATGTTTCTATTAAATGGGTCATAACTTTTGATCCATAGTTCAGCCGTTTGTGACCAAACTTGGATGATAGATGTCCCTTGGGGAGTGGATGGTCACCACAAGGTCAAAGGTCACAGGCAGGGGTCAACGAACTTTAAGGGCCCAATGTTAAGTTTTTATGGCACGTTTCTATTTTGCCATAAATTTTTGCCATTTTATATCTCTTTTTATATGTTATATCTCTTTTTTTCTATCTGTATCCCATTCGTGTACAATTTCTTGTACGCGAATTGGCGAGACACATTATGGCACTTGCCTTGTTTAAGCTAGGAGTGTCCAGTGGTGACAGGGAAGGAGCGAATTTACAGTAAATATGCCTGTCTGTGGTTGTGATAGGGCAAAGATCAGTGTTAAAGGTTACTGTACTTTGGTTAGAAATGTTAACCAAAACATCTCATCCCATAACTTCAGCTGGGGACGTTTATTTGTAATACAGTCAACCTTGCTTAAGTCGATCTTGCACAAGTCGTATACACTGTAATTGCCTAAGTCGAAGGTCTTTCCAAGTCTTCTTCTCTTAATCTATTGATTTTGATCCCGCAAAAGTCAAATTTTCTCTGAGTCAAAGCCTTTTTTTTCAGTCTTTTTAGATTTGACTTAAAAGCAAGGTTGACTGTATTATCCAGTATACATAAATCAGCATTTAATTTCTTGAAATGATAATTGTGAAGGGTCAAGGTATAAGGTCAACCTAATCAACATTTTTTTGAAGTAAGGGTAAAAGGTCAAGGTCAATTAAAATCAGCTAAAATGACACAACCTAGGTACAAATTCCACGACATGTACAGTTGTAAGTCTTCTGGAAAATGTTATTTAGTGTAATGGAAGGAGAAATTCTTGGCCCATGGTCAAGATCAACTTCATGAAAGTGTAACTGATGGGCCTTGCTTTTTTTATGGCGTAAAGTGATTGTATGAGAAGTTGAGGCATCCCAGTTGACTATACACAGTAGTCAAATTACTGATTTTTTTTTCTTCTCTGTATTACATTGGATGCTACAGCCCAACAGGCTATTTTTGTGATTCCATCATTCCCTACTAAAGGCTTAAGTAATTGAGTTGATGGATTCATAAGTATACCATGTAAAGTCTACCAAGTAGATCTGGAGATTTGAAATATTTTGTCATCTACAATACACATCATGCATCTTTACCCATGGCTGTTTGATGTTTTAGGACATGATTACAATTTACTTTCATGCAACAAAATGCAGTAAAAATAAATTTGATATGTTGGTCAATATGTGTCTTAGAATATGGGGTCATGTGTAATTGGACCGATATCTAGATCGGTATACATGTATATGTACGCAAATAGTGTTTTCATATCAAGTTGTATGATGATACAAGTTGTATGACTTCCTCAACAAAGCATTAATGTTGCTATTAAAATGCTCTGCTGTTCTTGCCTATTTCATAAAAATGGAAACATAAAACAAAATGTTGAATCAAATCAAGAATGGGATCTACAATGTTCAAAGACTATTAAACTCACTGTTATAATAATATGCTCTTGGCACGGATACAAAGGGTACTTCAATGATATGCCATGAGTATTTCAGCTTGCATTATGTTATTTTTTGGTAGTTGTATACCATACATGTATGTTCTATTATGCAAATAGTGCATGATTTTGAATGCACTATACTAGATTATATACGCGACAAATGCACAAGTACAATTGTAGCCCAAGTGCAGTTTTATTTCACTGAGGTCGAATAAGGTGTATTGTAACACTTATTTTTCTAGCTCTAGGCTGGTCTTGGCCAGGACCGTTAGTGCCGTAGATTCTGCACAAACAATCAGAATTCCAGCTTACGACTACATACCCTGCACGGTCCATGGAGAATCAAGCTTGTGTTTCCTCAAATATAGAATATGCAAATACAGATGTTGTCCAAATCTAAATAAAATGGATCAGAAGGTTCTATACATTCCACTATTGTGTTACGACCAAGTAAAATGGGGCTTTCAGTTCAGACCGCTTGCCTTTAGGACTATGTACGTAAAGTTGGGATGTTGCGTTCCAACTATGCTGAGCGAGTGTAATCTGCTGTATGCACGGATGCCTGTGTTCTGCGCTTCATACACGCTGTGCCTACGCTTTCCGCTGCGTGGCTGCAGCGTATCGTAGGCACAGTGTGTATGAAGCACTAGCACGCTCGTAGCAATACACCTATATTATATTACATGTGTGTACTACAAGTTTTGTCCGCGTATGCGTAGAAACATGCAGTCAGTACTACGGAGACGCTAGGCTACGACTGTAAGTACACCATGACTGCGCAGTAGTGCAAATGATATTTATCATGCACTATAACAACATTTATGCACATCACATGGTATCAATCTGGCCAATCACAAATCTTGCTATTGATAGCACTATTTACTAGTTACATTATATTTCAAGTGTGCTATAATGATGCATGTTGCCTACATACTGTATGAGTGCCTAGTGCATCAAGTGTCCAATTAGAGGAAGATGTTAACTTAGCTGACAGCTGCTCAAATACATGTAGCTCTCTGGAGAAGTTGAACTGTATCACTTCCATGCATGCATGCATGGATACAACATGTACTAAGGTACATGGAGTGTGAGATGTTGGTGGTCACGCAGAGGAGCGGAGATACAATTGTATACCTAATGTACATATTGTATCATGATCCACTTCACTGTTTTGAGAAGGAGTTCGAATGGATGGAAGTCTTGCCATAACCTACAATGTATTGTATCACTGCCTTTAGTGTGCTACAGTATAATCTATTCAGGTTTGTATTGGTTTTGTGTTACAGAGTGAAGGTCATTTTCACAGATGTGAAAATAGTGATTTACAAACAACAAGAGTTAATACACGTATGTTAGCTTCTTGTTTATCATTCTAAATAGTAATGGATATCACTTGTTTTGATAGACAATCTGCCACTGTCAGATTGGGTTTGTGTGTGTGTGTGTGTGTGTGTGTGTGTTTCCTCCTACAGTTTTGATACAAAAAAAAAAAAAAAAACACCTACCAGAACAATAACATTGTATCTCATTCAAATCATTTTGTCAATATGCACTTCATGAATATTAAAGCATTCTATAGAAAAAATGTGTTTGCGGTTTTGCATTGTGACATCCCAAACATAAAGGTTAACGTGGTGGTTGTGCCCAGGCATAGCAAACTGGGGGTAATGGTTCAGAGTGTCATATAAGTTTATGTATTATCTGCTTGGAAAAAAAATAGATTTTTTTTTTAAATGAATTGAGCAGTCAGTTGTGCCCAGGCATACTGTAGCAAACTGGGGGTAATGGTTCAGAGTGTCAAATAAGTTTATGTATATCTGCTCGAGAAAAGAAAAATAGATGAATGAATTGAGCAGTCAATCTTCGGAATTTCATGGAAATTTTGTGGGTAGTTCCCTCAAATTTCTTTAAAGTTTTCTGAAATACAATGTTGTTGTTTTTTTCTAGTAATGATACCGTGTCAATTTCTATTAATTAATGAAGATAAAAAAGTATTAAAAAGTAAGATTAGCTTTATTGTCCTTGTATAATTGTGTACTTAATTACAAGCCATGATCTTTTGAGCAGAGTCCAAGTTGCCCTGTCATATTAAAATTTGACATGTTTATTTCAAAGAGTAAGTCTGAATATTCTTGTATCAGATGAAATTGAAATTGCTCTTTGAAAGAAAATTGCAGTAATGTTTGTAGATTTTCATTATGCAAGCCATTTAAATTCAATTTTAATTCAAAATTCAATATGAAACACACAATTTCCTTTACTTGCAAAGAGTTCACTTAATGCAGAGTTAGGAAAGTCTCACTGTTTCTGCAAGAGGCTCCTTGAGAACTTCAATATCTCTTCATGCCCTGGCAATGTAAATCTTCCTGATTTGATAATTAGTTTTGTTCATTGAGATGCATGAAACACTACATCTATCTCCCTGACTGCCCTGTAGAATTAATTTCCTAGTTTTGCTGTGAGAATATTGGCAGCTCTGTCTATGATTTTTATCTTTTACCGTGACCTTGTGAGATTACTTCTGATCATGAATAAGGCCCATAATATTTGCTCAAAATTAAAATTTATGTATATACTTATTTGCACTTGATAATGATGTGCTTTACAAGCAGCCAAAAGGGATGTTTTTATAATAAATTATACAGTATCTGAATACGATGATCTTTTGCGATTAAAAGGCAATGCAATGAGGCCATACTACAGAGATGTTGTTCCCGAAGATTGGTTGATAACACCAACCTTGTCCTTCCACTCCTCATTGTACAATTCGTAGATTTGTAGAGTTAAGTGAATGATTTCTGTTAGGTCATGTATGTACTACCATACATACTTGTATGCTACATTGTTTGTACACTCTATGTACATGTACTGTACATTATTGCTGCCTCACATGGTCTATGCAGTTTATAATGCAGCCTGAAACTTTGAAAAGCATTTTTTTTTTTTTTTAAATGCATTGGCTATACTGTATCAATCAAAGTTGACCAGTGTTGTATGGGTTGCTTGTACATGTTATTTCAAGTTTGGTGCTAGTGCGAGTGTTACCTCAGCACTACAGTGTAGCACTGGTGATAAAACCGAACTTAAAATCAGTCGGTGTTGGGAGGATACCTCAAAATTATGACGTATATTTCCGGTACAATGTAGTTGGTGTTGGGCCCAGTGTTGAATGTGGTCTACTGACCAGCTTGCCGTTCGTGTTAGTGATTATCATGCTTTTTTTTTACCCATTGGCTAACACTAGCCCCTAGGGATTATCATCTTTGTCATTTCAAGTTCGATGCTGGTATTAGCATTGCTGTGCGAGACCCACATTCACATCCATACAAGACGAAGATGCATGTTGTACGTTCAAAGTCTATACAATTGCAGTGGTTGATCCCAGAACATACATTGTACATGAATGCTCTAGACATGGCTACATAAATCTGAGCCTGGGAGAAAAATGATTGCTGTGATTCAGAGAAGGGATGAAATTTCTGTCTTTTTCATTGTGTCAAAAACTAAGCAGTCCTGACTACATCTTTTAATATTTGGCTCGAATTATGCGCCAAGTTGCTTTTTTCGTCACGCAGTTCCTGCAGACTTTGCAATGGTGTGATAATCACACCTACATATTGTAGTGTTGGGATCGATAATTGTGATCGGCATCGCTTGCGTTAATCTTACCATCTAGTGTTGGAGTTTGATTTATAAAAGGCAGTTGTTTGTTATGGAGATACAGGACTGTAGCACTAGCACTAACACCGAACTTGAAATCACCTACATGTACTGTACAGTGTATCAGGGCATTACAAAGGCATGATCCCCTGCTTGCCTGATGGGGCATTTAAATGCAAGTGCCCATTCTTTTTACTTAGCTAGACGGTGAGTTTTGATCGCCTAGGTAACTGGAAAGTGGGTTTGTAGAACCTTAATATTGCCTGTTCCTTGCTTGCAATATGTCTTCATTAGCAGCAGCAACCGGGGTTTCTTAGGAGCAACAGTACTGTACATGTATTAAAGAGCACTTTACATTTTATCCTAGTCATTTGTATCTTGTTGATAGAAAGCTGCCGTGTCATCTAAGACAGGAGAGTTGTTATTTCTGTATGTGTCTCGCAGGCTTGTGACCGGACAGTGTGGCATTTACTTGTAGCTTCCTTGCTGTATCTGGGTCACTGCTCATAAATTGTGGCAATGTATTCATCTCATGTTTGTAATACAGGATCCATGTTTCCTACATGTATGTGCATGAAACCGATCAGTACGCATTTGAGTACACATGTACAACATGTTGCCATATACTGATATACAGTGGTTGGTTGATCTCACATTAAGACCTGATGGCCTAGAAAGTAGTAAATGGGGATAAAAATCATCGCAATTCATGGGTTCAAATCAAACTCAACATGCACTAGATGGATGGTGAAGACATGTTGAATGACCTGCTGATTGTATTTTACTATTACAGCTTGTTTAATCTGTATGCTCTTTCATGATCTTTTTCTACCAACACAGTATGATTTTTTTCCCCACTCTTGCATGTATGCTGGGCATAATGTATTAAAAGTAATAATCAATGACTGTATGATTTACAATTGTACTTCAATGTACACAGTACAAAATATTTATCTGAACACTCAATCTCACAGTAAACATGAATTTTCAATATTAGAGTACCTTACTTTCCATCAATGTACATTGTGCAATATCTTGTGAAATGATTGATTTCACTGCAACTGAATATTCAGTTTGAAAGGCTGTCTTGTCATTTTCGAGGTATCGGGGCAATTATCCCCCAAGGACTAATTAACCGCCCAGCTAAATACTGGTTCGTGAGAAGATTAGAGTGAAGACTATGGTTAGGGTTAGAGTTTGGGTTAGGGTTAGGATTGTAGGTTCACAATTAGGATTAGGGTAAGGGTCAGGAGAAGGATCCAGGCTAATTGTCCAGGGGGTATTTGCCCTAGAACCCATTTCCCTTTCTGTATCTGTATATTTTCAGTCTTCATCATCTTCTATAAAGCCTGGTGAAATTTTTATTGGGAGCACTGTACGTAATTGTTTGTGAATTAACATGAATACAATATAAATCATTTCATTTGTTACAATATCGCACTATTTCAGAAAGGAGGAAGTATGAGTACAGTAGACAAAATAATGTTACCTTTCCAAAGTGATACTTCTGCAGAAGTCACAGACTTTCTTTAAATGCAATGGACCACTTTTTACGCCTCCACCATGAAGTGTCGCCGGAGGCAGAATGTTTTCGGGTTGTTTGTCCATCCATCCTTTCGTCCTTCCTTCCATCTGTCCTGCAATCCATCCATCTGAAATGAATTTTATGGACAGTGTAACTTAAAAGCTGTTTGAGGTATCCTAATGAAATTTTATATTTGTATACCATGAGTGGACAAAATTAAATCCTAGTTCAAGGAAAGTAAACACTCATTACATTTGTGACAAACGTGTCATTTTTTTTCCCCCTTAACCCTAAAAGGGCCAGGGCGGAACCCCCCCCCCCCCCCAAGGAAGGCCTTGTTCATGAGGCTTCCTGACTTTTTTTAGTTCAAGTCTCAAGTAACTTTTGAGTCCAAATTTGCAACAGCTGCGCGTACTGGTACAAAGCAACGCCCATTTTCGTGACTGCATGTCATCACAAAAAGGACACAATTTTAGGATTTTGTGTACATTTCCAATGGAAAACAGTGCTCTGGCATGAAACTTACAAAAACCTATATTTACTATTAATCATTTTGATTGACTTATATGCTAATTATGGTAGAAAAGTTGTCAGTGACAATTTCCAATTAAAAGATAAAGAAAAAACAAGTGAAAAACACAGAAATACCTACATTCCAAAAACAATAGCATACATAAGAATTAAAATGACTTTTGCAAGGTTTTATGATGTACAATTGTTGAATTTGTTAAAAGCAGATATACTAACCCCCAAAATAGACTCTCAATGCTTTTACCGTAATTAATGTTTACAAGGCTAAAATAAGATTTTGGGCTTACTTTGCATAAACAGTTAAAATCAGAAATTGATAATTTAAAAAGATTTTAAGACACAATCTTGTAGATTACAACTAGGATGTCTATTTTCATCTTCTTAAAAATGCATGGTCATTCCCCCCCCCCCCCCCCCCGATCTTTGCTGGCATTATTGCTAGCGTGATACAATAGTGTCATGTATGTACAATATGTAAAAGAAAGAAAGAATTCCACTGCAGTTGAAAATTAGTCTGAAAAGAAGGAGCAAAAATTTCTTCTAGCACAACAATGAAAATTTGATTAAAATCTGATGAAAAATAAGGAAGTTATAATATCTTAACGTTTTGCTAATTTTGGTTTCATGCGCTTACATGTACATTGTAGTAGGAATTCCTCTTTAAACGAGGGCGACTGTCTTGGGCAAAATCTCTCTAGGTCGAATCTCACCAATTATGACATTTTCAGCAGTAACTTTATTTAGGAATGCTGAGTATAATATAATGTGATAGGAAGGGTAGCGGTAATAACCCAGATATTTCCATGAAGTAATATTTAGCAGAAAGACATGGTCAAAGATCAGTATCCACCCCCCCCCCCCCCTTCAAAAAAAAACATTAAAAAAGCAATAGATAAATTATTTCTAGCCAGCAATCACTTCAAATGGGAATGACCAGTGATAATATAAGATACATGTACAAAGGGTAGACACAACATGTAAATTTGTAAGTTTAATTATTTGCACAAACATGACAATGACGGTAATCAACGGTCACTGCACTTTCATTTCTTTTCCCCTAGCCATGACATTACTTGGAATATCCATTGGTAATATCATTGAGTAAGAAGAATACAACTCAATAATCAAGTTGTAGTTGCCTGAAGAGATGGATGAGATGAAAGGTCAAAGGTCACTAAAATTTACACTGTAGCTCACATGTTATTTCCAGATTATTAATTCCACTAGGTATATATAGAGATTTGTTGAACTGGATAGAAATTAATTGAAAAATATTTCCTATTTGCAGAGAGGGTCCATCCTTGGGTCTGTGGTCAAAATCAGTGAGCTTCATTTACAGAGAAATGTAAACTTCCAGGTGTTATGGGGTACACATTGTGTTGAGACACCTGTTTCATGATTGTTGACTTGCAGTGAGTGTATTTTGACTATGTATGTATATACCAACCATCTACAGAAGGGAACTTGGTGAAGAGTTCAACAAGAGATATCATCAGCTGTGTTTTCCATTCTACAGTAGGGTCTGCTGTGATGTTTTTATGTTCATCACATCAGCCTGAAAATGAAACAACCTAGTAAACAGACTTGGGAACACCTGCCCTCAACGTGTAAGCAGGTGGTTCAGACAAATTTTTTTTGGAACAAAAGGAACAATGTTGTTGCCAGCAGTTATAAGAGCAAGAATAGCCTTCAGCCTCAGGACTTAGAAATGATTGAAGGCATCTTGATGCATACAAATTGTACCTTTCACATTTTTAGAAGAGCTACAAGATATTTTGTCTGGCTGTGATATTGTTGTGTACTCCATTATTTAGTGGTAGGTAAATGGTGCCTTTGAATATTTCCTTCCTCTAATGTTGCAGTGTTGTTTGTTTTGCCCCTCAGCTGACAGTCACCACGACGGCGCATTGTAGCACAACGCTCTACCCGAGGTGGCCAACGGTCACTGTACCTACCTGTGAGTGGAAGACGGGTGGTGCTTCACCAAGGGCTAATCATTCGTGCAGCCTCATACCTACAGGTCAGTCACAAACAAAAGAAATAATGCCAGTTTCCTTTAATCCTGTACACTAATAATTTTTCCCCCATTTCTCTTTTGTTATTGGAGAAATGGGAATGATGATATTTAAATATGGCTACCCATTGCTAAGTATAGTTATGAGGGAGTTTTCCTTGAATAAAGTCTGCAAGATTTTGAATTCCATTGTGGGAAGGCATAATACGAGTTACTGTCATGTAGATGCGTGAAAAAATGTATCACTATGTCACATTCACTGTATTGGAGTTGCCTGTAAAAGAGTTCTTTGACTTATATGTAACAAAGCATTTGAACATGGTATGCTGAAATTAAGTGCATACAGGTGTATAAGCAGATATGTTGGCATTTCTGCACTGTCCAGTGTATGCACTGGAGATACATGCATTACAGACACATGTCCTTGTCCATGTATTGTCAGAGAAGCATATCAGCAGTTGTAACAATGAGTTGTGTGCCACTCTCAATCTAATTTTTGTCAAATTACCAGGCTGAATTTGACGTAGTGGAAAATGGGCAATGCTGGAGCAAAGCGGGAGGGGAAGGATGGGCCTTCGTCACCGACCAAGGAGTCGCCGTCGTCCTTTGATTTCAAGCCAGGCAAGATTCCCATCATTCAGCAGACCTCGCTTGATGACAGTCTCGATCTGCAAGGCGGAACCCTCAGGGTGAGACTGAAAGTATTGATTACTCAGAGCTAGAAGCTTACAATCACTCCCTCGACGCTAGAAGATGTGTGACAATCTGCATTTCTTTGGTGGTTGATCGAAGTGTGATAAAGCACACTGTCTTGCGTTTGCACTGCTTGACTTATTAAACATTGCTTTGTTGTGACATACATTGAGTAGTATTATTTCTTTATTATGGAAGCATTAATAGATACATGGCTTATGATTTGGAGATTACAGCCTCTTCATGTTGTATTGAATTAGAAAATGTCATTAAAGTCAACACTTCTAATTAAAGGTCAAAATTTGTTTATGCATATACATATGTTCTCTTTGAAAATGATATATATCAAGGTGTATATCTGAAATCAAATTGATGTCAGATTAGCTAGTTGTTGATCTGGTGTTGGTATCATTGCTCCCTTACTGTTGCCTCTATCACCCTTTTGTGGTGGTGCTACAAGTACATGATGGGATATTAGTGCACACCTTGGTGGATCAGCCTTTGCAGCTGTGTCATGTATTAGAATAATAGAGCTTCCACTAGTTTGAGAGGTCCACATCAATGGAGTATGTTATTACCTATAAACAAGGATGGAGTGAACTTCATGTTCTTTGCCACATTCCTTCATGCCTCTCATTGGAATTGGTTCAGAACTAGAGGGTTGACCTGGTGGAGCTGTATCAGGATTTGTCTAGATGGTGTTGTGTTGGGTTGGAAAATACTTTTTGGTAGCCTCTACTGTAGTCAGAAAAGACTTTTCTTGTGTGCATCTACATGTAACACCTCTGCCTAACAAGTATATTCAATAATTGGATATTTTGCCAGTTGGCCTTTTATTTTGATGCGTAATTGTGCACGGTATTATAATGCCCTGTAACAGGGATTAGGCAGCAGCAAGTTCCTTGAAAGAGGGAGGTTATTAGCTCACCTGAGCCAAAGGCTCAAGTGAGCTATTGCGATCGCCCTTCGTCCGGCGTCCGTCGTGCGTCGTGCGTCGTGCGTCGTCCGTCGTCCGTCGTCCGTCGTGCGTAAACTTTTTACATTTTCATCTTCTTCTTGAAAACCCCAAGACCGATTTTCATCAAACTTGGCAGGTAGCATCCCTAGGGGGTTAGGAACTCAATTTGTTAAAATGGGCACCATGCCCCACCCAGGGGGCCCCCAGGGGGGCCCAAACCCCCCAAAATTAAGGAATCTGTAAAAATCTTCTTCTCTAGAACCAGAAGTGATAGAGCTAAGTTAATAATATGAGTTAGTACATTGATGACTGTAGTTTCAAGTTTGTTCATGACAGAATCAGGGGTGCCCCCCTTGGGACCCAGGGGAGGGGGGTGGGGAAGGGTTCTAATGGGGCCTAAATTGTACATTTTCATCTTCTTCTTGAGAACTCCATGACCCATTTTCACCAAACTTGGCAGGTAGCATCCCTAGGGGGTTAGGAACTCCATTTGTTAAAATGGGCACCATGACCCACCCAGGGGGCCCCCAGGGGGCCCAAACCCCCCAAAATTAAGGAATCCGCAAAAATCTTCTTCTCTAGAACCAGAAGTGATAGAGCTAGGTTAATACTATGAGTTAGCACATTGATGACTGTAGTTTCAAGTTTGTTCATGGCAGAATCAGGGGTGCCCCCCTTTGGACCCAGGGGGGGGGGGGGGGGGTGGGGGTGAGGAGGGGTCCTAATGGGGCCTAAATTGTACATTTTTATCTTCTTCTTGAGAACCCCATGACCCATTTTCACCAAACTTGGCAGGTAGCATCCCTAGGGGGTTAGGATCTCAATTTGTTAAAATGGGCACCATGCCCCGCCCAGGGGGCCCCCAGGGGGCCCAAACCCCCCAAATGAAGGAATCTTTAAAAATCTTCTCTAGAATCAGAAGTTATAGAGCTGAGATAATACTATGAGTGAGTACAGTAATGACTGTAGTTTCAAGTTTGTTCATAGGAGATCCAGGGGTGCCCCTCTTGGGGGTGGGGGGGGGGGGGTGGTTGGAAGGGTCCAAATGGAGGCCTGAATTGTACATTTTCATCTTCTTCCTGAAAACCTCATGATGGATTTTTGTCAAACTTGGCAGGTAGCATCCCTAGGTGGTCAGGATCTCAATTTATCAAACTGGGCACCATGCCCCACCCAGAGGGCCCCAGGGGGCCCCAATTCCCCCAAATTAAGGAATCTTGAAAAAATTGGGCCCTTATTGTACATTTTCATCTTCCACTTGAGAATGCCTCGTCAAATTTTGGTAGAGCTGTGAATAATTTAGATTAGTGACTGCGTGAAAGGTGAACTTGCGATACTCAGGTGAGCGCTAGACCCGCGGGTCTCTTGTTCTTGTTTGTCGTTTTCGTCGTTTTCATTGCTTTGATTTCTGTCCATTAGAGCATTTGTAAACTTAATATTATAGTTCCATTTACATGTAGTTCATCATCCTGTGTGGTTGAAAGCCTTTGTAGTTCATGTGCAAGCATCTTTTTGTGTTAAGGGGTTTTGCTTGCTCTTTGCTTATTGTAAAAAAAATACAAGATTATAGAAGAGCAGGTTGTTGTATGCAGTGGCTAGCACTGTTAGTTGATCAGCTACCCAGCCATTCTTGGCAATAAGCATTGGAATCTCACCCACAAGCAGGCAACACACCTTGCCATACAATGCTGCTTGTGTTCATTGGCATGCCTGCTATTCAGACAGAAATTTGAAGGCTTGCTTCTGGGTCTGTACTAAGCAGGTCACTTGTTTGAATTCGGGCAGATACTGTCTTGCTGGTGACAAGGTCCAAACTGTATAATGCACAGGGATTGGACTTTGTTTAAACTCAAATTTCATACCAGATATCAGGTTTTGGTAGTGTTTTCAAGTACAATTTGTAAAAGCATGAAGTGGACTGCTATTGCTTACATTCTAAGTTGATAAAGATAGAGTTTCCAATTGAGCTGTCAGCATGAACTAGACAATTCATGTAAAATCTTTGAATATATGGCTGTGTGATACATTTTCCCCTAAATGATATCAAGGTTTTTATACAGCTGTATTCTTAAATTTCTTGGAAAACCAATTGCCTTCTGCATAATCTTTAGTTTATCCATGTTCTACAGAAGCGATGTGAGGTGGACACTTTGCAGAACCATTAGTACAGAATGTCTTTGTGAATGGCTACAGTATTGGAATTCACATCAAAGGGAAAGTTGTTGTGTATGAAACACATTCAGTCAAAGCAACTGATGCACTAAATTTAGCATTATGTTAGAAATACCCAAGGTCTGACAATCTGGCCTTTGTGTGGTAATTCATGAAGTGACTGTGGATCTCAAATAATGGTTTAAGTCATGCTGTCAAGTTACTTGCAAAAAAAAAAAAATGTTACTGTTGAAACGAGGCAAATACAAAATATTTCTTCTTGACTTGAAGTGGTTTTTAGGAAATCAACTACACTCATTATTTCATTATGTAAAGGATATACGTTGTATCATATGATATCAAGTAGAATTTCTGACATTTTAGACCCAAAAAGAATGAACAGTGTTGTTCAAGTGATATCATGGTCGTAAAAACAAGATAATTCTGTCTTGGCTTCATGAATGGTATTTCAAGATAATTCACATAATAGTCAAATAACATTTACATTATGTCATAACTCTTAGATGTACTGTATGGATTTCCATTTCAGCGTTTACAGTAGTGAACCGTACATTACGTGTGTGTGTGTATATATATATATATATATATATATATATATATATATATATATATATATATATATAGCTCAGGAAAAATTCCGCATTCATGTGTTTTATGAAGTATGAGAAATGCAGACTTAGGCAAAATGAATAAAAATTGAGCAACATTGGCTTTGTATAAAGCAGCAAATCCATAATGACAAATCAGTTGGAAGATATGTAATAGTTCACAAACTGATCAACTGCATCGTTCTGTGTGAGCAGCCAGAAGCTTACATAATTGAGTTTTTGAGAAAAAACAAACAAACAAATGTCATGTATTCTCTCCATTAAATGTTAAACATGATGATTTTCCCCCTTTTTTTTTTGTGCTCAGGAGTTGTTGCGAGATGATGGCCCCGACGGCAGACCTCGCACCACTACTCTACTGGAGCAGCCGTATGTTGACCCCAATGCCCTCCCCGTGGTGTTCCGTTGGGAGGGTGGTGGCAAGAATGTGGCAATTGCAGGGTCGTTTAACAACTGGCGCACAAAGATACCCATGATCAAGAGGTGAGGGGGGTGATATGTTGGCAGAGTGGAGAGCAAGTGTATGATTATCTGTTTGCTATGATCCATCTATGTTACAGTAACATGTATGTAGAAGGGAATAGGTAAACATGTTTTGTAGACACACCATTTTATGTTTTCTAAGGTACCATATCTTTTTCTATGCACAGGGTGGAAGGGCTACAGTTGTATTTCATGTTATTTCTGTTATTATGGCGCAGTATCCATGCAAGTTAAGACCACTGCAGTCTTATCATGCATGACACATGAATGTACAGTACATCAGTATTCAACTGTAATCAAGAGATTTGAATACAAGGCTACACCCTGTATTACCTATGTTATGTTGTTTATTACTGTGCCATCAGCAAGGCATGTTTATGGATGATGAGTTGATGTAAACTATGATTGTGGCAGATCTATATTGTGATGAAAAGTTGGTCGATAGGAGCAGAGTACCTGTAAACAATTACTGTGGACCACATTAGCCCTTATTTTTGATGGCATAGAGATCATGCAGCTCTTTGGTAATATATATATCTTCACAGAGACAAAATATTGAAAGGTTTGAATTAAAAGCCCGGGCCAAGCCCGGCACTGTAAACGGACAGGATTGCAGGGCTCGGCCCCGCAATTGAGGCCGGGCTTGGCCCAGCCCCGCACTGTAAACGGGGTCTATGTTTTAGATATGAGTTAGCTATTAGCTGACCTCTCCTGCTTTGGATGATTGATCTTTTGGACAAAACAAGCTCAATGTCCTCTCTGATCTGAGAAAGCTATAGTTACTTTCTGTACTGCAAAAACTTCACACACCATAATGAGAGCTTCCAAGTAGGCTTGGACCACGTTTACAGTGACTTCATTTCAGTGTAAACGCACAAAAGGCCAAATGCGGGGCCAAAATTGGCCGCGCATTTGGCCACACTCTGGAGGTGGTCTCGGCCGCGGGCCGAGCCGCGGCTGAGCCCGGCCTTTTCTCAGTGTGAACGCATACTGGGCCAAATGCGCGGCCAATTTTAGTCTGGCTTCCAAACCCTTTGCCCGTACTAATTCGCTATTCAGGATATTAACCCCCTCAACGTCAAAAACTAGTATAGTTTAAGGTGGTTTTGTCCTGCAAAGGATTTTTCCTTCGGCAAAGGCCTTTGCCCTAACGGCGACTTCGTCGCCACGGAATCCAGTTGGCAAAGGGTCTGAAAACCAGACTATACCAAATTGCGTTTGTTTACAAGCAGAGCGCCACTACGACGAAATATTGAAAGGTTTGAATTAAAAGTGCGGCTGAGCCCGGCAGTATAAACGGACAAAATTGCGGGGCTCGGCCCCGCAATAGAGGCTGGGCTCGGCCGCGGCTCGGCCCAGCCCCGCACTGTAAACGGGGTCATAGTATGCAAATACAATTTTTGTGCAAATGATGAAGAACACTGTGAAGTGCCAGACAGTTTGCTTGGTAGTACAACTTCTGTGTAAACATGACACATTTAGAATGTAAACACAGGACAGATAGGAGAGGCCTCCTTTTCTCGAGATGACAGATACAGTACCTTCAGGAGTCAGTCATTGTTGAAGGAACAGGCCAGTGGTGTAGCAGGCTGTTTATCAAGGCGTTACAAAAATGGGAACATATTAATTGCATGATTTCAAATTTAAGAAGTTACTCATCAGATCTCATTTCAGTGGTGTACAGTCAAATTGAAACGTGTCATGATGTCCTGTAAGTACAGTGTAGACCTAATATTGGACTGATTTCATGATACTGTTTGATCCTTTACAAAGTTTTGCTGGATTTTAGAATTTTGTAGAAAATTTGTGAAAATTTCTTAAATACTTGAAGATAGAATGCAAAATTTGTCAGCTACAATTGTATTTCTTAAATGAGTAATATGATTTTGTTGATGCAAGAAATCACATTGACTTGTCATCGATATGTACTTTATCTCTGTGGAATATGAAGAACAACTCTGCTGAACCTCCATGTGCAATTATCAGAAAGTTAATGTCATGTACGGTTTGAGAGGTCAGCAGATGTCCGCAAACAATATCAGCAACTCGCAGCAATCTTTTTATCTCAAGCCACAGTGACACCAGTCATGTGAGGGACTACATTGTACATGTAGTGCTGCATTGGGAAATTTTCCCGATCAAATAGTGCATTTTTTTACACAAATAGTGGGTTATTGATTTGGACAATTTCCTAACTGCAAAAGCGTGCTATTTTGAAAGTTTGATCTGTGGAAGACAGGCCTCAAGTTTGTTTGCATAGCCAGGTCTTTTTTTTCCCTCTCTTTACAGATCTTAATCAGAGTATAACCACCTGTATTTATATGAATTATTGCAAGGTCATGCAAACCTTTTTTTTTCTCCCCCCCCCCCCCCCCCCCCCCTTAACAGTCAGTTGAAAAGTGAGGGCATTTAACCCGAGTGTATTGTGCCAAGTATATATTTAGGGGGCGGTTCATAAAGCCATTTATTATCTGTGAAGGGCAAACACATTTTTTTTGCTGGGTTTCTGAGATAAATGGTGGTCAATGATACTGTTTAGTTGGAATTATTGACATAAGGCCTGAAGAAATGTAAAGATTACTGGTGTACACCCAGCAAATTATTATGTGCGATTGCTTGTTTTGCCAGACCCTATAGACTTTAATACACACCATGAAAACTGCCTTTCTGGCTAAATACTGTACACATGTATACATTGTATGTACACATTTGTATGTATGCATGATTCAAAAAGGAAAAAAACAATCACAATTCCGTTGCATTTACCATGTACATTTTTTTTTTAATAATGTGTACATGTAAGTATAAAAGAAAAAAATAATAATCCCAAATGTGCATTGATTGATGAGACTGGAACTAATACTCTGTGGTATACCAATGCATCCTCTCTCTCTCTCTCTCTTTAAATTCTGCAGTCATGGTGACTTCACAGCTATTATTGAGCTTCCAGAAGGTCAGCATGAGTACAAGTTCTTTGTGGATGGTCAGTGGGTTCATGCCCCTCGCCAGGTATGCCTCCATTCCCAGTATCAATATCGCAATGATTTATATGCCCAAGGGCAATCGTAGTCGTCTGAGTAGTCAGTGTGGTTCATCGTAAGCATTACTTTCTTTTGTCAGCTGTAATGTCCATTTGCTGTACATGGTTGTAGGTTACCCCCTCATTTAATCAATATGGACAATTTGCCACATGTTTTATTTTGCCCAATTGCACTTACCCTGTGCTGCCCACTCTTCCCATAATGCTGATAATTAGTGAGGTGAAATATCAGAACCCTCTGATGCACTTGTAGCTTGCACAGTCTACAAGGGAAGGGGGGTTCAAGTTAATCCTGAAAAGTGAAAATAGAATCTTAGGCAGTTTTGTATCAGGAAGGTGAAAAAAGAATCATACATAAAGGGAAGTATTGCTTTAGGCACAAGTTCTACAAATCATCTAATTCTCTCTGCTATTTCATCTTCAAACCAGTTCATTAAAATTAGGGAGAGAATGGTTTGCTTTATGTTTAATACTGACTAGTATTGGCCACTGCTTTTAAATCAGTACTGCCACTGAGCTTTTCTGAGGGAAATGTTGATTTCCTTCTTCACATGCACTCGTCTTCATTTTGGAGACTCTGACACCAGAATCTGAAGTAAGTTTGATCAAGATGCAGGCCTTCTTGAGTTCCTCACTGCTTTGGAATCATAGCAAACAATGTGATTTGTTTGCTATGGAGCTTGCTGTTTGTGCCTATAAATCCTTATATGTGTGCACTTCAAGTGTTGCTAAAAGTGCTGTCCAAAATTGTGACTCTTTGAACACTGATTTATATCTCATGAGAGTGGCGGTTTCATTTTTATTCAAATATTTGTGACATCTGTGGTTCTAATTTCTGTTTCATATGAGCTTTTTTTTTCTACCCCTTGCTTTGAAACCTTTACTTTTTCTGTAACTTGAAATAAGCAAGTAGTTGCTGGCATATCCTACAAATCATTGTCGTTGTTTGCTGTGCCTGTGATGTGAAAGTGAAATTTCGCCGAGATAAAAAACATTCATGAAATTTACCCAGACTCGCACCGAACAGAATTGTCTTAACCTTAAAATGAAATGCGTCTGGATGCTCAAAATGAGTCTATTGAATATAGAAGATCAACCAGAATTGCAGAAGTTTCAGTAAAATCTAAAAAAAAAAAAAAAATAGTTTTACATGTTGCTGTCAAACACAAGCTTTGATCACAGTCACATGTTCAACTATGATGAGGTGTTTCCAGAAATCTCTTATTACTTCGTACACACCCACAACACACACACACACACACCCACACACACACACACACACACACACACACAGATAATGAATAATTCATGTTTTGGGTGAATAATCACATTCATTAACAGTTTATTGGAACCGTTGGATGATTTTAATGCAAAGCATACAAGCCATACTGCTTTACTATTTCAGAAACAACAAATAAAGTGAAGATTTCTATGTACATGTACATATGTCAGTGTTACCCTCCCAGATCGATGACATCTTCATCATATGTAATTTGCATTGTTGTGATTATGGCTAATATCTCTATTTTGTGTAAACATTTAACTTTGAAACATTATTTTCTATTCTTTGTCCAAATGTGATAGAAATCTTGGCCATTCCACTCTCGTGGACATAGGAGACAGAGTGGTGTTTCACTTAAATGGACAGTACTATAATGTACCGTACATGTAGACCTAATTATTTGAATTTTATAGTCATGTTGTGGAGGATAAATGAGAAATGCAGATTGTGTGATATTCTATTCAAGACTTAGATACTGTTACTCAGTTTGTGTACGTTGTATTTAGATTAAAACTAAATGCTAGATTATATAAAGTTGCTCTGACCATCTGTCATTGTCAAGCCCTGTTGTTGGTGTGAATTGTGGCAATGTGCATCAGATCATAATGTGAATCTGTGGAAACCATTCTTGGGGAGATGAGTGTGCCAAAAGGGAGTACTCATTACATATTTTGTGTTGGTATATCTTGAATCTCTGCATTTCTTGTAATACCATTGCCTTGCTGTCTATTCTGTCTTTCTTTGTGTGAATATGTAGCCTTATGTGATGTACACTTGAGTGAGGTATCATCCAGCTAAATAGTTGGGGCACTGTTTTTGTCCCTCAAGAATCTTGGAAGACATGGTTCTCAATTGATGTGTAGAAGTAGTGTCTATACCCTACTCCCATACTGGAGTCTTATATTTAACTTCATTTTCTAAACAGTACCTGGTATGTCTCTTGTGAAATTGTCTAAACGTCCTACACAGGGAATGCAAGGAACAATTCATCTCCTTATGTAGAAAAATGAAGAGACCAATGACATGGTATGCATCATATGGTGTACATGTACATTACTTGTTGCAATCAAGGCTTAATTGTAAGGAAGTGTCAGCTGCATAGAAATAGCAAACGTCGAAGACAATTTTGAATGATGACATGCAAGAAATCAACATAAAACAGTACTACTTGAAATGAGTGTCCAGCATTAAGAAGGTCGAAGGCAGCTGTCCCATGGGAGAAATATCAGTATGACTTCATTGGTTTTCTAGGTGTTAAAAAATAATACCGTGTGTTGATATCTGCATTGTTCGTTTGCAGATTGAACATTTGGACAGATAGATGCATTCAAGAGTGAAGGCCATATCAGTCACGTAAATCTAAACTTGACAAGAGAGTGATTGACTCACTGCTAAATATGTGTACCAAGACAGATGAATACTATTCCTTGTTTTGGTTTTTGCAGTGCAGGTTTAACAAGATACGTTCAGTCCTGGTCTTCGACATCAATGTGTGGCACATTTCATTTTAACTGAAACAAGCTTTTGTTTTGACTGTGGTTATGAAAAACATGGTCAATACTTGTTCCTCCTCATATAGAATCTGAAAGAAATCTTGTTATTTGTTATGTATGTAATTACTCTTCTTGATTTTGGCAGCCTACACAGAGCAACACATATGGGACTGTGAACAACTTCATCAGTGTATCCAAGTCTGACTTTGAAGTTTTTGAAGCTCTTGCAATTGATTCATCAAGAGAGAGAAGTAAGTACTGTGAAATGATTAATGTTCGTGTGTATTTTAATTTCGCAAATTTTGCAAGAGCCAAGATTCACAAAATTAAAATGCATGTGAAGGCTCTTGTCTACACTATATGCATTGAATGCCAGAGGCACTTCACGAAAATTTCATGCCATGAAAAAGGCCATTGGCTCCAATTCGCAAAAATTTTGTGCCACTAAAATATCATGTTTTACAGTATACCTCAGACATCGCCCAGCAAAAAGATAAGAACTGTTCTAATCACAGGAAAGTAGTTTCAAAGTTTCTTGTGCATTTAGGAACAAATGCCAGTCATTGATATTCAAAAGGCACTGTATCACATTTCTCCTGTGACTTGAGTGTGTAAAGTGGCATGCCATGCTCTTACACAATAATTTTACTATTTATCGAACTTTGTTTATGAAACTGTTATTCATGTGAATCAGGAAAATCTTCACCTTCTCATAATACAGAGGTGAATTCGAACTCAGGTCTACCATTGGTATGTAACAAGCTATGTTTCAACATCCTACATACCAAGAGATGGAAATATGTGAAACACTGCTGAATGAATTGAACTGGTTTTAATAACTTTCCTCCCATCCCCCACAAGTTTTCATGTAATGCAAATCAAAATCCACTTTGGTGAGGTCGGAACATGGTACAAAATGCTAGATGTCTTCTTTGAATCTTAGATGAGAACAGTTGTATGATGGTTTGTTGATTCTGGAATTATATCGTATGACATACCACACATTTTATGCTGCAAGCTTAAGTAGTACTCGAGATCTGATACAGTAGCTGTGCAAACAGCCCTCAGAGTGGAATATTATGGATGGATGTTAGTATGTCTGTGTAAATGTTTGTGTAGTTAGATAAGAGGTGTGCACAATGAGGTGTATGAATTGATATAAAATGGGACTTTGTGCACATTACTTGAACTTGGACGTTAAGATCTTCCCGTTTATATGGTCTTCTGACAAGAAAAAAAAAAAGTCTTTTCACTGCAGCTGTACAGACTTGCTCTGTACCAAAATGTTCTGTTTCCTTTGATCAATTTTTGGAATTTTTTACAAAATTATGGATAAATGATACACATCTTTGATTTATGACACAATTTTTTCTCCTAGAGTGTTCATAAAGTCCCATTCAATATAAAAGTTACCGGTATATGGTGTAATGTACATACACATACACTGCATGCTACATCGCACCCTAGGTGCCTGCCAATTTACTTATGGCATTGTCTTTACTTGTCTGCAACATTGCCTTGTCATGTGACCAGTTTGAATTTTTGAAGATTTTACCATAATGCTCAAATTCTAACAAAAGAAGTGAATCTTTCCAATGAAAACTTCATATAATGTTGTCTGTAGAATGATTACACTGTTGATTTGCCTGCTATAGCGAAAAGCAATCGTCAGTGATACATGAAATTTGATGATTTTGGTATCATTTTGTGATGTGTGCTGCTCAGGTGTGGATACGTCTGGATCTCCCCCTGGTGACTACAGCCAAGATATCCCTAGCAGGGAGCTCCAGGAGAGGACCAGTGGTCCCCCTATCCTGCCCCCGCAACTCCTGCAAGTCATACTCAACAAAGATATTGGACCCCAGGTAAACCACAGCCTCCTACCCTTCTCATTTCTACCCTCCCTCATGATTGCAAATGTAACTGGCACAGGGCATGAGTCCTCGTGATAGTACACTAACAGTATCATAATTCTTAGAAGTTAGCATTGTGTGAATATAAAATAAAAACTAGTTGCATGAAATGACAAATTCACTGGTAGATTATTGTGTCATTACTTGCATTTCACGGTCTGTGAAATTAACTTTTGATGTGTTTTCATCTTTTTTTTCTGTAGTTGACTCTAAGATGCCTCAAGCATAATATCGCTCCTATTCCTCTCTTTTTGTACAAAAGAATAACTCATTTTCCCTTTTAATTTCTTTCAGTATGAACCAGCGCTTCTGCCCGAACCAAACCATGTCATGTTGAATCACCTGTATGCCTTGTCAATAAAAGTAAGTATAATCAAATCTGGCACTCCATTGCTCAAAGTAGATGTGGAGACAGGTTTTTCTGTATGTTAGCCTATGCCACCCTGTACAACATGATATGGGGAAACACTTTATAATAACTTGCGGCTTTTAACATGGTGAATTTGGTGGTAGCGATTGTCCATTAAAATACTGTATTAGCTGGCCTCTTTTATATTTCGTTTATAAGGCATTGGTTATAGCGAGGTAATATTGGCGGTCCCACCAACCTTTCCTTGTAATGAGAAAGGTCATATTCATGCTTACGTCATGATGCCCACCACCTAAACTTATTCTGTTTCCTCTCACTTGCAAAGTTTAATCTTGTCACGGGTGCATATTTCTTGTGGTAGTATTCATTGCTAGCCAAGAATGTCACCATTCCTCTGAACATATGGTTAGAAGTAACTTTCATAGAGATGACCACCAATTTGCATTTAGCCATTGAATTTATATGACAGGATAATCTAAATTTTCAAAAAGATTTCAGAGCTGATGATGCATAAGTGAATTTATAAAGAGAGATATTTCTTTTATTCTCAAATCCCTTCAATTAATGCATTGCATTAAAATGGAAAGTAGATGGCAGTGTTACAATGTTGCCAAACTACATACTTCTGAAACGTTCCCATGTCTTGTTACTTTCTTGTCACTTTTTAGCCTTTTTTTTTGTTTGTTTCTGTTCCATACAGGATGGAGTTATGGTGCTCAGTGCGACACATCGCTATCGAAAGAAATATGTGACAACTCTTTTGTACAAGCCAATAAACTAGATCGTAGTATATACTGTGTATTATATTAGTGTGGACTTCAATCTGTACTCTTGTGTGGTGAATATGATATGACTGAACATCCCCAGTGAAACTGCAAATCTTCCATGCTAAAGAGATTATCTTTAAAGGAGTAAAAACAGGATAGTGTTGTACAGATATATATGTCTTGTAATTGTGTATCAAAGGAAGATTATTTGTGTATGACACTCCCTTGTTGGTGAACAGTGAAGGTCATTTTGTCAAGCGAATCATTGTATTTTGTCCTCCCAATATACCGTATACCATTACCAAATAACACAAAGCAGATATCTGACTTTTTCTCCAGTCATAGACTTGGCAGTCAATATATTTTCTTGATGTTCCCTTGTGACTGTAGTTTTGTACTATAAATGAATTGTGAAGCATATCAGTATATTATCTAGTACCCAATATATCTCACTGTCTCTCCTGTTGGTGTTTCCCCTCAGTTGTATGTTTGTATGAATATCCTGTGTACTCAGCTCGGTGCATGTGCTCTTGATCTTGCCAGTATTGGCGTGAAGATTTACTTTTGTGTTGTCGTAATCAGCATGGAAGGCTGCAAGTTAGTCTTGATCGAGGTATTTTTCTGCATTTTTATCAAGAAATAAGACAAATGTCTGGAAGTATTGTATTGTTGAAAAGAGACAAGAATTACTGGTACTGCCTGCATATAATTGCTTTACAGAGATGCCCGGTAAAATGCAGGCTGCGAATGTTAGGCCAGGGTTTTCCTAGAGACTAGCGGCAGTGCGGAAGGGAGCCGAGATGTTAGTGTTGACTGGCGACGTGATGAGATAAGCACTCTTGCAGGAAGTTTATGACTTTTAATGCCAAAGGGATTATAGATTTCCTGAAATATGGGAGAAGTAAAAACTACCCAGTATCTTACTGTAAGTATCCAGGGGCAGCTGGTAGAAAACTTAGGAGAACAGGGACTAGAAAAAGAGAGAGCTTGAGGGATTGTAGTGGCACAATGATGGTTCATCGAATAATGCCACAGCCCTGTGGATGATCAAGCTTTTTCTGTGCAGGAGGCAAGAATTGATATGTACTCATTTGCACAATGGATGGTACATTGTACGAGATTTTAGAAATGGCAACACGATGCTCATTTGTCTGGAGGTTGGAGACATAAGCACCAGCTTTCTCAGAATTTCACATGCAGCCAACAGTTGGCATCCATGTACTGCAGGTCAAATGTCCAGTGACATTGTGTTAGACTCTAACAAGGGAGCTCAAAAGATCTTTTTTTTTCTTATAGTTTTCAATAGTGAAAGTCTGTTCAAATTGGAATATATAGTTGTGCAAAAGTGAACGGGGGAAAATCATAATTTCATCCCAAGGAGTGACACGTTCTGGTAATATACCTACCATGTTGTTTAGATGCTGAGATTGCATGTTTCCGTGGCGGTAGGAGTCAGATAGTTTAACCATGATTGGTCGACATGTGAACTGCCAGGGAAATTGAGGAGAGTGAATTACTTTTTTTTTTTTGGAGACTTCTAGGACAGTGTGAAATAAAACAGTACTTGCGATGTTTGACAGTGAATGCTCTCCACACGGAAAATGTCTTTAAGGTGAGAGGTGTGCCAATAAGCTCACAAAATTCCTCTTTGCTAGAGAGGTTGTGTTTTTGTTTTATAGTGTGGTGTAATATGGGGACCTGAACAACCTTCTCACAGGGCAGGTTTTACTTTTAGAGTGTGACTTCACATATTGACACCATGTTTTACTATCTCAACCTTATTTGAAATTCTGAGCCAGTAGTACATATCTGCCAAGATGGTGACTATTGCTTTGCTTTGAGCAGATGTGCTTTTTAAGGAGATACAGGATAACCTTACTGTTGACAATATAGAATGAATAAGATCTGGATGAATATTTGACATAGCATTGGCAGAATTGGAAATACAACTGTACCTTAAGTGTAAAGTGTTGGCTGAAAGGAATACATCTCCACCATGAATTCACATGGGCATTATTATTTTTTTCTTTTTTCATTGTTTCTTGTGCATAAGTTGATCATCCAGTTATTCCTCTTAATAGTTTTTGTGCTCTCATTAGATTTCCACTGAAGCTCCAGAATGAATTTCCTCTCTTTAAAATGTCTGTAATCCGTTTTCATGGAACATATGCCAAGGGGAATACTCTCAGTTCATCTCATTCGTAGGATTGAGCACATCTTGTGCGCCAACTAAGCCACCCCGTATGTGTAAATTTTGGGAAAAGAATGATAATGATGCTAGGATAGTGTGAAGGTTAGACTTTATCAAAATGCTCAGATAATGTGTCCATATGTAAGGATTGTAAAAATGTCAGGTTTGTAAAAAGGTGTTGGACTTTAAGTGAATCAGTACTAGGGTATACAGACCAAAACAAGTGCAGGGCTTGTTGAGCCTTCTACGAGTGCTCATGCTCAAAATGCGCTGGTGCGTCGGCTTTTCTCTTTTAGGCTCATGTTAATGATATTTTGATTTCACTGCCGCTGTTACATACAGTCATATTCATCTGAGCATTTCTGTTCATGAAGACGGCTTTTTACTCGACTTTTCCCCTATTAACTGTCAAATGGTCCTTTCTCCCATTTGTCACATGCATGCATCAATATTCATCTGACACTTTAAAATGATATGAGAAAATAACTTTTATCTTTGCTAGGAAAGATGTGATCGTTTGCTATTTGGTCTTTTGTTGTTATTTGTTATTTCTTAGTTTCCTTTAATTACCAGTGCAATCAGTGTAAAGTGCATTATTTGAGAGTGACCGTGTTCATTGCTTTGTTTTGGTTAAAATTTTAAAAGGTACTTGAATTTTTTTCTTTCTTTTCATTTCAACTTATACATGAAGAGTGACAGTCAGAAATTATCTGTAGTAGATACCTTTATGCAAACTTGCAAAGGAATATTCAAGTGTGGTGTGAAGTGAAGACTGAATTTGCAAAATTGACACACTGTCTATCAGTACCAGTATGTCATCAGTTGATGACAAGGTACAGAAAGCAGTTAGCAACTTCATCTCAACATAGGATCTTTACCCACGGTATAAATAATCTTTCTTTAGTTTGGAGATTGTTCCTATGTATGACGATGATCACCAATGTTACTGAAATCATGTATGTATTTTTTTTTAAATAGTTTTGTTTCTTATGTCAATTTGTGTTCTGACCTATGCCAATTGCATGGTGTGGCATATGTATTACCCTGGCCTGAACACGGACTACGCATGTGTTTAGCCTTTCTTTGAAGAAAATTTCGGCACCATCGTTGTTACTGAATCTGAGGTGTCATTGGTATTTTCAAGCTTGTATCTTTTCTTACACCTTAGTACACTGTATTTCCATGCATTATAGTCAGTTGCAGAAGTATCGTGTAGTCGGTTGAAACAAGATGTGTACCATGTGTAATGACACACAAAAGAAGTGATAAGCATGATTGAAGATTGAAATCTGAAATGCCACCATATTGCAACCTTGTCTGTATATAGGAATATTGTTGCTAATGTATCATATAGGTAAATAAAATGGTTGATTACCTTTTGATTATCCATATTTTATCTTCTCACATGGGGGAGGACTGGTGAATATGAAAGACGAGTGTTTCATGTAGCTCTTGTGCGGTGACATTTACAAAACTTGAATGAGCATTTCTGTTTTTTTCTCTAATAAGTATAGGTCACTCAAGCATGGCACCTATGTTACACCGAGATTCATAAATAACCCTAAATTAGCAGTTACCACCTACGCATTACAACACAACATATTGTGCTCAGCAACTTGATGTTGCAATTACTGGTATCTACTGCTATACATGTAATGTTTCATGTGAATCATCCAAGGTGCATATGCTCCTCCATCTTTGTCACAGAAACTGATCAATCTGTATTTAGCGGCAACTAGTCCAAAGTAGGATTTATGCAGTCAGTGATCATGGAGTGAAATGTTCACATTTGAGGCAAGGTTTCATAATCCACTCAGAAATTTTTGTAAATCACCAAGGGAACTTCAAAGCTCCCTTGGCAGAGAGGTGTGGATTGTTGTTTAAAAGGTGCTTGGTATGAGACCAACAGTGTACCTGACATGGAAAAACAAGAGTTTTTGAGAGTATGAGTTTAACTTACAGATTTGCAGTCAGTTTTTATTCTGGGGCCGACAAATTTAGAAGAGGAATTGTTGTAGATTGCCACATGTTACATCATCACAGACTGCTTAGAGTTCTTTTTTTGTTTCAGGGGCATTGTGTGAGGAGTACATCCTCATTTGGGGTTTCTGAAGTATGCAAATGAAAGATATTGTCTCTGAATGCAGTTATTAAAAGATGTGATGTTTACACAATGTTCAGCTTGATCTTGATAAAGGCCATTTGATGTTTGAACTTAACTGTATTATGCCTGCATGGTGAGATACTCTCACACATCTTAAACCACTAAAAATCACCATTAACTACTAAATTTGCCTTATTTTGTTTGCAGCAGGATTCTACTATTCATAAGGGATGACTGTAGGAAGCAAAGTGAGATTAATGTATATAATAGTGAAACTATATGAAATTTAGAGAAACAAGAGGGAAATAGTTGTTTTGAAAATGAGTGGTGAGCCTATGCATGTATCAATGTCATGTGTCACTTTTGCCACTATTATTTTCCCAGGAAATATATCATAATAATGAAAAGAACATTGTATATTTGAATCATTTGTCTGTGGTGAAAGCATTTTTGTTTTCAGAATTTCTGTGTTCAGCCCCTTCCTTTTGCTTTCTCTCTCTCTCTCTCTCTCTTACTGTCCAGTTCACCTCACAAGACTACAACATATGCATTCCATTGTACTATATTTGGACTTTCAATAGAGATACATGTACTAGTAACTTAACCAGTCAACTGACATTTAATGCCAACAGACAAATGTTTGTAGACTCTCTCCAACAAATACATAATTTTATAAACTATACTTTTTTTTTTCCATCACATACCAGAGTTCCGTTAGGAAAGGACAATATTATTCCACACTAGCTTAGTACAATCTGTATGATATAAATTCTCAACAGCTAAGGTAGCACTACTTCCTCATGTCTTAGTCACAGCTTGCACTGGACAGCTATTATGGCACTACAGGGCAAGAACTTCCTCGAAAAGTTTGTTAGTGTAAATGTCTGAATGAGGAATATGATCCCATAACTTTACTAATTCTCCAGCATATGCAGTGTTAGAGTTTGTGCGAAGTAGACCAAATAAGTAAGATTTATTGCAAAAGTGAACAGACCATGGGACTGTTACTAGTGAAACATTGAAGCCTCTTTTAAAGAATGGGGGCATTACTGATGTTGATACACAAAATACACATTTTATGATACGTCTGTCACACATACAAGAAAATAGCATGTTGTCCCCTCCCCCCCCCCCCCCCCCCAAAAAAACCCCAAACAAACAAACAAAACAAAAACAAAAAAAGTCATCAGCAAACTGTCCCGTCTTCATTACCCTGTACCAGAACCATGAACATATTTACCTTTACGACAATGATCATATTTGCACTGGAGAATCGCAAGTCCAATTTCTACTGTCAATCGTTGATTCGAGTATGTCGGCATCCCTACATACAACTAACCTCCCCACATGCTACATGCATGTATTTTGGACACGAATACATTACAGGAGAAGTTGCTAAACATTATGAACTGCTAGTCATAGAGTATAATCCAAGTGAGATAACGCTTGTAATGACTTCAAAGAAAATTAGATTTCATGATTGTTATGCTTACAAAAGTGACTAATTACTTTCTTGCTGCCACTGTGTATGATCACCTACTGACATTATTTCTAAAAGTCTGGGAAGAGCATACACCAGTGACAGATACTGTGGCAATTGGTTGTTGCAGTATGAAGTGACAGCTTGTGGTCAAAACGGTTTCAGAGCTGACCAAGAACACTACTGGCCAGACTGCAGGTCAAGCCAGTTCCATCGGGTTCCTCGTTGACAGCCTTTACCTTTCCATCTTCTATCACAAGGGAGTACCTGGACAGTGTTAAACAATTTACAGATATCAAGTGTGTCACGTACACTAGGTGATACTATTAAAGTAGAAATTTTCAGGCATTTTCCATGACATGGAGCTAGTGTGAAAATAAAGGAATGCAAATACTTTTGCTTGTTTAGTAATCATATTTCATCTCTTTGATTTTGTGGAATTTTTTAAACAAGCAAAATTTATTTCACTCGGGTAAGCACTAAAAACTACTCATGCAAAAATTTCCACTTTTACAGTACAGTCCACTATAATGATGATTAACAATCTTGTGCAACTAGACATGAAAGGTGATTTGAGTCTTGCAGGGACCATCACCATCCTTACATGTATTGAACCAGCATCTTCAGTGAAGTGACAGAAGATTTACTACTCCTGCAGTGTATTGATGGAAGCATACTGAAATGTAATCATGAAAAGTATATCCATATATCACATAGTCTACAAACAACATAAAAATTAAACCAAAACCAAACACATACTGGCGGCCAAAAAGCTGCCCTACAATGTTCACGGCATCAACATTTATTCTCCCCATCAAATTGTCTGTATCTCTTTTATATTCTGTTAAGCTATTATGTATGACCCGATATCTAATGTAAAATGAGGAATGTTCGCTTGCATCTTAATTTTGCAAGCGCCAAGATTCGCGAAATTAAAATGCACACGGAAGTTCTTGTCCACACTACATGCATTGAATGCCAGTGGCAGTTCGTGAAAATTTCATGCCGCGAATATATCATCTTTTACAGTATTTTTAGTTTTAGTTTTACATACAGTGGACTCCTGTTATAACGAAGTCCTCGGAACCGGCAGTTTTCTTTCGTTATATTGAAATTTTGTTATAACTGAACAAATTAACAATAAAAAACAAAGAGTCTGTAATGTTGCAGCCTAAATTTTTATTTTGTTGTAACCGGGATTTCGTTATAACCATGTTAGTTACAATGGGAGTGCACTGTACTATTTTACTATACCTTCACAGGTGATTCCTTACCTCTTTGAGCGTTTGTTGCCGAGGATTGCAGTAGCATCCAGCACCATGTCTACCGCCTGGAACAAAGAGAAAACAAAAGAGCAAAATTTGTCTTGATGTATCAAATGGGAATCTTCTGAAAAAGTCAGATGGCAGAGAGAAGAGAAATATTACATACAAATTTCCCATGAAACAACTGTTGTTTCATCCCAGGTTTTAAAGACCTGCTCACATTCATAATGAACTATGTACCACTTAGGCATCATTTACAAATGAAATTAAATCTTAATTACCAGGTACTAGGATTGACATGCTTTAAATGTGTTTCGGGCTTCCATTGTTTAAGCATTTAATGGCACAAAATTCCAAGACTTCAGTTTCTAGGTATATCCCTACCTCTATGAAACATTCATCCTGCATCGATCTTCTTAGACAAGTTACAGTGGACTCCTGTTACAACGATATCCTTGGGACTGGCAGTTTTCTTTCGTTATATCAAAATTTCGTTACAACCAAACAAATAAACAATAAAAAACAAAGAGGGGATAATGTTGCGGCCTGAATTTTTACTTCGTTGTAAGCGGAAGTTCATTATAACCGTGTTTGTTATACAGGAGTGCACTGTAGTTAGTTCAGACAGAAGGGCTTTTTACACTTGTGTTTCTTAACCCCGGACTTTCTCTGACCCAGGACTATCGTTAGTCCCGTACCAATTTTTTTCAGCTTTTTACACTCGCCAATTAGTCCCGTACTATCTCTTGTCCGGGGCTAAGGAGAAAACTAACCTTTTTACACTCGTATTTCTTAGCCCCGGACTTTCCAAACCACATGAATATTCATAATTACGCTGTGTACTGTACACGTACACGCACGCACCGGCAGCACTTGATTACCTTGTTTCTGATTGGTCAGTGAGGGTCGGACTTCGTCTCCGTCGCTTAGCCCAGGATTATTTTTTCGTTCTGTTTACACTCACTTGCTTGGCACCGGTGTTAACCCCTGCTATTTTGCAGGGCCAGATAGTACCGTACTATCGGTGGGGCTAGCCCACTTTGGCAAAAACGAGTGTAAACAGAAAGTGGGCTAAGGATAGTCCCGTACCAACGGTAGGGCTAAGGCCCCCCCTTAGCCCCACCGTTGGTCCGGGGCTAAGCAAAATTTTACAAGTGTAAAAAGCCCTTTAGATGATAGAATGAGTCACAAGCTGAAAACAGATATGCATTTGTCAACAGTAAAAGTGAAAATCATATGTTTGTTACAAGTAACAAGTTGTAACTCAGTGACCTTGCAGAGAGACCAAAACTCCCAAAACTATCAGGTACACACCTGTAAAATTGATACTTACACTTGTGAATTCTCCTTGAGGATCAGCCAACATTCTGACCTGCATAACCCCCCAAAAAATGAACAAAAAGATGTATTCAGAATGTATCGTGATGCAATTAAACACAAATGGCTCAAAGACCTCTGAAGAGATGGAAGTACCACTGACATGCATTACCCAATCTTTTAATACTCTACACCCTCTAAAGACATGGTAGAACCTGTGACACCTTTTACCCCACCTTTCAACACTCTACACCCGCTAATCAATACTCAACGACCTCTAAATAAAGAGATGGTATAACCACTGACTCTTACCCCACCTTTCAACACTCAACAACTCCTAAAGTGATGGTAAAACCAGTGACACCTGTAACCCCACATTTCAATACTCAATGAGCTCAATTACAGACCGTAGCACCACTATAAACAACTGTCAGCCCATCATTCAACATTCCATGACTTCTGAAGAGATGGTAGATCCAGTGACGCCTGTAACTCCACATTTCAATACTCAATGAGCTCAGTATTCAATCAAAGAAAGAGATGGCAGTACCACTAACAACAGTTAGTTCATCTTTCAACACTCCACAACTTCTAAAGAGATGGTAGAACCAGTGATAGCTGTAACCCCTCATTTCAATATTGTACTCAATGAGCTCAGTAAGAGATGGTAGTACCACTATTAAACAACTGCTAGCCCACCTTTTAACACTCCACAACTTCTAAAGAGATGGTAGAACCAGTGACACGGCTGACACCTATCAACCCACCTTTTAATGCTCAACGACCCGAGAGGTGGTAGTACCACTAACAACTGTTAGCCCATCTTTCAACAATCCACAACTTCTAAAGAGACGGTAGAACCAGTGACACCTGTTACCCCATCTTTTAAAGCTCAATGACCTCTGAAGAGATGGCATTACAATTGACGATTACCCCACCTTTCAACATTCAACAACTATAAAAGTGATAGTAGATCCAGTGACAACTGTTCCCCTACCTTTCCTGCAGCACTGTGTGCCTCTCCCCATGCTCCCATGACGAAGGCATCATTGACAGAGACACATGCCACGACCTCCGCCCCCTTGGCTTTCAGCTTCTCAAAGTCCGCTACGTAGCCGGGCAAGTGGGTCTGGAGTGGAAGAGAGGGGCAAAAGTATGGACGGTCCTGGTTAATGACAGCATTGTGGTGCATTGGATGAGGCCGTAGACACATGGACAGGCGATCATGGGTTCAAATCCTGCCTGGTGCAAACAACCTTAAACAAAGTCTTTGTTTATTTAAACACCAATGATGTCCCTCTTAGCCAAGGTGTGAAAACTGGTACCCACCAAAAATACTGAGGTTATAGCAATGGCAGAGCCCATTTGCTGATTGGTGGTAACATTGAGGAGATTCCCACTGGTAAACGAGACTGCAGTCTGGTCTGCCTCTCTCATTTCATTAACACGTCGCCGTCTACTCTCCTCCAGACTAATACAGATCATGCCACTAATTCTTGGGGATTGGGCTTGGGTCACTTCACTAACTAAAGGTGAGTGGCAACATGAATTCTAGATCTTTAGCAAACAGGCATGACAGTTCAAATGACTGGAGATTTACACATCAGCACACAATCAATGCCACCACATTGAATAAGCATGGTCTGCTGAGAGTAAGCAAGTAACAAGGCAATGAGCGGTTAACATGTCGAGTTCATTTTTCGTAGTTCAAAGAACTTTAAAGGTGGAGTCATCCAGTGAATTTTATGCAAATGAGGTCAGTGTTGTATATTTCTTACCGGCAAATCTATCATAAAACTGCACAAAAACAAAACAGTAGCAAACTAAGATCAGGTTTGACCCTTTGATAGAAAAATGGAATGCTTGTATTTCTGTGTAATGACAGACACCACAGATTGAACTCTTCCATCACAATCTACTTGATGCCAGTGATCCTTTTTGTCACACTTTCTTCATGAAATAAAAATCATGAGAACAGAAAGCCGCTCATGATGTCATCTATCTGGCTGTGACTTTGAAGTCCCTCGACTGAAAGTGAATCAGAGGGTATGGCAAAATCTTGTCTTAAACAGTATAGGCCGTAAAGTTTGTTTGTTTTTTTCAATTTTTTTATCAGGCAGGATGATAATTTTTTGTTTTGTTTTGCTTTTATGTCACAAAGTTACACAAATTAATATGACCCTATAGATGTAAACTGAACTTTGATTTAATATAAATCACTTTGTGCAATTGCACACAGATACAGATAATGCAAATCTTTATACTACTGTAGACACTGATCATATCAATGTCAGTCATGGTTCACTAAACCTTCCTGTGAGTCGATCATTTCATATAATTTGTTGTTTTGTTCAATCCTTGCATTATACAACAAGACTGTGATGCATGTAGATACAATCTCATACAGAAAGAACTACAATACAGAAACAAACTGGTTATTATTAGAAAACATTCATGTACACTGTACAAGAAAGGATCCACATATCAAAGTGAAATGGAAAGATGTTCATGTGAATATATTTCATAGATATTATGACTCTATAGAATGAGAGTGGATTAAAAAAGTGAAGTGTTTCAACATGTCATTGTTAAGTTTTTGTTTGTTTGTTTGTTTGTTTGTTTGTTTGGTTTTTTTTTAGTGACAGACTGGAAGAACAGTACAGGTCTGCATAACAATTCCAGTTTATGTGAAAACCTCGCAAAAATGCAGAAGGAAGAATTCTTTTCCAGCACTTCATGGTGAAAGAGACTTATGTGTTAAACATTCTCAATGAATTTCAGTAGCCAAAGGAACCTGCAGATTGACTTGCCTCAGCGCAGGAGAAAAAGAATTTATGGAAGACAACAAAGATGGTACCAGCACGTTCTGTTATTGCTGGTACCAAAGTGCACCATTCTGAGAGAAAGAAATATCACTGTTCTTATGATGAAGCCATTGCGAATGCTGCCACAGAAATCTATATCATAAGGTAGAAAGCTACAAAATAAACAATAAAAAGAGGGTGTACAATGTGTACACTTAGTTTTTTGTAAGTGTGCCATGTGCAAAGTTGGCTGCATAATAGGGTGTGTTCGAGTGCTCTAAAGCGAACCAAAGCGAACTGAGCCAAAGCGTACCGTACCGAACTGTGCCAGATTTGAAGCGCTAGAGAGCTCTGTTGAGAAAGCGTAACTCACGAGTTATTTTTAGAAAAGGTCACACATTTTTGTAGCAAGAATGTCATTCACCTAGCGCTTGAACTACTTACAGCTGTCCTGAACAAAGAGAATGATGTCTTTGCATTGTGACATATGCTTTACAGCGAACTTTTGGTACGCTTTTGGAGCACATCGGGAAGTGGTGCACTTTTCGCTCGATACAGTACGGTGCGGTACACTTTAGGAGCGTTCGAATGCTCCTCTGGTGCGGGTACGGTACGGTACGGTTCGCTTTAGGAGAGCGCTCGAACACACCCATAGTGAAGCTAGTAGCATACATAAAAGGGCACTGATGCAGACTGTAAGGTTGAGTCATGTATTTCGCATGGGTTGTCTTTAAGCTTCTAGAATGCCCTTTCCATCTAGTTGAATAATGTTTAACAAACTCAACTTTGACCTCATTTTTATTTCTAAAAAATAATTTAAAAAACTGCAGGGCCTTTCTTTTCACAGTCATGACAACAAATCTACATAATGTGACATTTAAAGTACAGTGTATGTGCTTTCAGAACTAAAAATGACATTCTGAATGAGAAGCAATTGAATGATCAAAGTACTATTAATTGCAAACTGACCTTGGAGCATCCTGGAGTAAAGGCCCCTGGTACAGCAAAGAGGACCCCTTTCTTGCCCGCAAAGAGATCAGCCACATTCACCTTGCTGCCTGGAGTACCCTCCTGCAATTCAACGCTTGGCAACGCATCTCCAACCTATGTTTGGTGTGTAAAGAAATTTCATGATGAAACACAAACAGGACAGAATCCCTGTATTGGTATGTTGTCTAGAGTGCTAATAAATTGATTTGATATGCTTTGTGTCACCTAAAACATGACAGGGAATACAGAAAAAAATTACAGGTTAACCTACATGATGATTGCTGAAACAATGTAAATTATTATTAATAAGGCTTTATTACTGATTCCTAAAAAAAGATTAAGAGGATGAAATCAACAATTTTCTAGCTCTTTGACAAAATTCTACAACAAAGGCTAGCCTGAAAGAAATAAAATAATCACAGTGTATGCAATATATTTCCAAATTCAAGATGCTCACAAGCCTCATATTCTTTTACATCATAGAGATGCAATTTTAAAACTGTTTCACTGTACGCACACATCTGGCTCCAGGTTTCCATGTTTTCTCCACCTAAACCCTCTGATGGCAATAGCTATAGTATTTGTGTACGTTACGTGGACAACTATTGCATTAGCATAGACTTTGCACGTAAAACATACATCTATTATGGAAATGAATGAGTTTTGTAAGGCAACGCTAACACCAGCACCAAACTTGAAATGATGAAAATGATAATCCCTAAGGTGCTCAGCCACCTGTCCAACTGATGTGAACTAAAACATTTAAATGTATCCTGCTTCAAATGCGTAGACATGGTTCTTCATCCGCCATTTCCTGCTATTTTCATGCCGGCCAGATTGGGAAGGTCAGCTAGATAGGCACTCACTAGACATATGATATGTACTCAGCTCAGAGCAGTTTATATCCTGGTTCTACATTCTATGGGATACTACAGTATTAACCCCTTTGGTATTTTTCCATTGTTGTACAAGGCTTGAAGCACTCTTTAACAGTACTTAACAATTCTGTTCACAATCTCTATGTCATCTTTTATACAAATTAAATTTAATATTTATAAAGTTTGATGAATTAGAATAGATCTCATAGGCAACATTGGAATGTTACAAATTTGTACCAAGAGGGACCTGGCAGTGGCGAATGACGGTGAATGAAAGTCGGGCCACCAAATTTCAAAAAAGGGCAAATTTGGTGGCCCACCTCGGGCCACCAAAATTTTTTGAAAAGTATGTCAATAAATTCGTAACTTTTTGCGCCGGAAATTAGCAGTTAAATTTGTTTAAAGGATGGATGAAAAGGACTGAATGAGTGCCTGAGAGTGAGTGTTGCAAGTTTGTTGAAGTTTATTTATGAGTAGATATGTCCAACTTCTAATTCTTACTATCATAAACTTAAACATTTGACTCATTAAAAAAAAAAAGGACTTTTAATGTTTTTTATTGTTTTTTTTTTTTTGGGGGGGGGGAGTGGACACCAAATTTTTTCTCTCGGGCCACCAAAAATTTGAAATTTAGGATTTTGGTGGCCCCATCGGGCCACGAAACAAAAAAGTTAGTGTCGAGCCATGTATATATATATATATGCATAATTTTATTTTTAGACATATACAAGCATGAGCATGAAGGTATATTTCCAAGATTGTTAAGAAATTTAATGAATTACAGGAATAACAAGTAACATTAGTACATACAGCTGTATGCATACTGGCATGAGTGTGAGGGTATAATGCATATATTTGTAAGATTTTCAGAATATAAACAAATACATCATTCATTATTTTTGAATATTATATACAAACAGATAAGAAAGTTGAAATATAAGAAGATGTTGTTGTTGTTTTAAAGAAAAAAGGAAGAAAGAAAAACTGGGGCCCTATACAAATAATTTGCCCCAGACAATACTAACATAAAACAAACTTTATAAATCTTAGAGATATTAAACAAGAATAATAAATATACTGGATGTACCATGTCTCCACGAGGGAGCTCCTATTGTCTCCACGAGGGAGGTCATAATGGACGTCTCCACAAAGGAGCTCATTAAGTCTCCATGAGGGAGTTCATATAGGAAATACAACTGTTAAAATATCAATTATCAAAATAATATTATCCAATACTGAAAATGTCTTAAAAATGAGCTCAATATAAAGGTGACAATATCTATGTTGATGAATACCTCATATTCTTCACGCAAACTCAAATACCTATACAATGCACACTAACTCACCCACGCACATACACTCAAGCACACACACACACACACACACAAACACCTCCAACCACGCACACACATACTGATATCAGGCCCACAATGATATACAGTATTTAAATACCCCTGGTAAAGCACACACACAATGATATGAATTACAGATTAGAGAACATTACTATAGCTGTATCATTATTTCAAGAGAAAGAAAAAATTATACAGTGTACATATAACACAGTCGAGCTGTAAGTATCACAGCAATGATTCGGGAAAAAACAAAAGGAGTTGATACAGCAAAGTAGTTTGAAGCAAAACAATGGAGAAGTATTGTACAAACATAGTGGTGGTTTCAATGATGTATGAGTATACCTGCGGGCTTCAAGCGGAAGGAGAAAGTGGAAAATCAGTGGACAGTGCCAGAAAGTGGAAGTCATAACAATCTTCAAGGTAAATTTACACCACAAATTTAGACTACAGAATATAAGAAGAGTCATAATTAATATGGAAAGATGCAATTAGCACATGAATACATGCAGTTCAATGATTTTCAAACAATATCTTATGTAGTGTGAACATCCAAAACAATATTGATGACATCATGCAACAGTGGGGTGTGGGCGCCTGCTTTGGTGTGGTGTGCTTGGTGACAGCTTTGATGCCTAATTTTACTTACAAATAAGTCAACCCAGTCACAACATAATGATTGAAATATGAATTTATACAATATGAACCCAGCCAAATATTTATATCCCTACATCCCTCATTCCATCTAATAATTCCATCTAATAATTCCATCCATCCCAATAACAATACATAATTATATAGAAGAATACGTATTGTGGGGAAAATTACCAATAGGTAGACTCCCATGAAATTTAAAACAGCGAGATAGTTTATGGTTAACAATTTGGTTAACCTCGCTCGGGGCGCTGTTATGTTATGTTGCGGTCGCCGGTGATGTTACACTGCACACACTGGGGGTGGTATTCTGAAATCCTTCCTAGGAAGAAATTTCTTCCTAAGTCAGGATTTTTTCCTAGGTGGTATTCTGAAAATCTTCCTAAGTTTCTTCCTAAGTAGACTTAGGAAGAAACTTAGGAAGGGGGCGGGAATATTCAAATTTTTGACTTAGGAAGAAATTGGTATTCTAGAATGCACTTAGGAAAGAATTTTAGGAAAATATTTAGGAAAGCTCTACCCCTGCCCTAAGTACGTTGTTAAGAATAGCAAACTGCAAGCATCGTGATTGGGGCGCATGTCAGTCATTGCGCGCACATGTACTTTGATGCGCGAAATGAGCGTGAGAAAGGGGACATGCCGCGCACTCGTGTATTTGACCCTACGTCATTGTAATATGCGATTGTCATTGGTTAGTTCCTTATGATACGGCATTTCGTATTGGCTTAGGAAAGGACGTGGGCGGGGATAAGGATGGCCTAATTTGCATTAAGAAGTGCCTAGGAAGAAATTTCAGAATACCAATTTTGTCTTTCCTAGGCACTTCCTAAGTTTCTGACTTAGGAAGAAACTTAGGAAGAAACTTAGGAAGATTTTCAGAATACCACCCTGGGAGTACAGAATCAGCTAGGATACATGACTCAAGAGATACGGTAATTTATATCATGGCTGAAGCCCATGGCTGACGCTGTGCACAAGACATAGACCTAGTATTTTTCTTTTTCTTCTTCTGGGCCATGTATTCGAATTGATTATCATTACTGTTGTCGTGCATAAAACGGCGTCTGGCCTGGGCGCTATGGGACAAGTCATACGTTCGCTACAGCTGTAAATCCCCTGCAAGTGTGCAGAGTACCAGTCAGTCAACAGGATGGGGCAAGGGGTAACTACACGCAGCGCTGGCGACAGCGCTGCACCTCTATTCCTTCGCGGACGTTGTTATCGTTCACTGTTTCCTTCATGAATATCTTTATTAATCGTGGAAAACTAAAATATAAGGAATTATCGTAATCTATGACCATCATTCAATAACCGGTATGCGATTTTTTGTTTAATTACGTCTAAAACTTACCGAAATCTATGGCTGAAATCAGGTCTGTAAACGTCCTTACTGCTTCACTCCTCATCTGCGTGTTATATGAATGGCATTCACTCTCGTATACTGTACTACAACGTAGGTAGTCGGGGCGGAAGTGATGAGATAGTCGGGTGACCCCGACTAAAAAAGTTCAAATCATTGCCGGTGCAGCACGCGCGGATCTACTACAAGCATAGAGATGTATACTACACATCTCTATGACTACAAGCTTTACGTAACACATGAAACGCACGGGCGCACGGGCGTACGTAAAAAGCAACCACTTCTGAATGCGCATGCGTGGTAGTTTGTTGCTTTTGTGAAGCTCTCGAAGGAAAAGATGCCACCGCACGATCTACTCCGAAAAATTCAACAATAAGGTCTGGATACCAACAAAACGCCGAATTCAACTCAACCATCAGGAAAATACGCTGTAGGTAAGTGTTGCAAATTATATTACTCTTAAAATCATACAAAATAAAAGGTATTTTATGTGATTTTGCCGTCAATAGTGACGGTCGTTTACAACGTTGAAACACTAACACATGTCAGACCCTGTGCGCAGCACAGTGTCTGGTCAGGCTAGGGCAAGGGGAAGCCCCAGTCCCACATGCCGAGGACCTCGGTACTGCGTGGCGTGCGAGGCTGCACTCGACTCTTTCCCCCAGTCCCAAATTACCTTTGTAGATGAATTATTCGATAACACCCAACGATTAATGATAAACATGAAGTTTACAAACCACATTGAGCTCACCTTGATCGGCATGTTTCTGGCTGAGCTGCACGAAAATGCTCTGGTGCTAATTGTGAACACTGCTCGACGCATTCTAACTCGTCAGATCAGGCAGGCACGTGTTATGTTTTACTGTACAGCGATGCTATTACGCAAGCGCAGACCTTTAGATCAGAAGCCGTAGGCGTGTACATGTAGTATGATGCACAAGCTTCAGTGGCTACGCACAACAGAATCAGTGGTGGGTCTAGGGCAATTACCCCCTGGGCAATTACCCCTGACCCTCCCCCTGGACCTAATCCTAATCCTACACCTGAACCTAATCGTAACCCTAACCCAAACTCCTAACCCTAACCCTAATCTTTACTCTAACCTTACCACTAACCAGTATTTATTAACCGGGGGGTAATTGCCCTGCGGGGGTAATCAGGATAGTACTGTCTCAACATGCATCTCATTTTTGTCTCAGTATTTCTTTAGCCTATATAAGAATTCTCATTATCTACTGAAATTTTACCTGAACGCTTACAGAAAATGGGTTGATAAGCTTATAGTTTTAACAAGTAATGTTGGAAAAAAATATATAATCTTTATTATCTTAAGATGATAAAGTGAAAGTACATATAAAAATTATATATATATATATATATATATATATATATATATATATATATATATATCATTGCTCGACACTAACTTTTTTGTTTGGTGGCCCGATGGGGCCACCAAAATCCTAAATTTCAAATTTTTGGTGGCCCGAGAGAAAAATTTGGTGTCCTGAAAAAAAAAAACAATAAAAAACATTAAAAGTCCTTTTTTTTAAATGAGTCAAATATTTAAGATTTATGATAGTAAGAATTAGAAGTTGGACATATCTACTCATAAATAAACTTCAACAAACTTGCAACACTCACTCTCATGCATTCATTCAGTTCTTTACATCCATCCTTTGAACAAATTTAACTGCTAATTTCCGGCGCAAAAAGTTACGAATTTATTGACTTACTTTTCAAAAAATTTTGGTGGCCCGAGGCGGGCCACCAAATTTGCCCTTTTTTGAAATTTGGTGGCCCGACTTTCATTTTTGGTGGCCCTGGGCCACCGGGCCACCGTTAGTGTCGAGCCCTGTATAAATATATATATATATATATATATATATATATATACTTTCCCTTTATCATCTTAGGATATCAAAAACTATATATATACACTCAGCAAAAAAAGTAAGTTCCCCCCTAACATTTTTGGATATATCTCAAAAAGTATTTTACGGATGTTCATAATTCGAACGGGAATGGATAGGGAATTTCAGTACTCATAACATGAATGGCATATCATTGCCACCAGATATCATTATTGGTGTAAAAAATCGCATTTCATGTCAAAATGCATGGGGAAAAAAGTTGCACTTTAGACCATAGGAAGCATATTGTATACATTTCCTATGTAAGTTATCAAATGATCTTTTTAAATTGTGTAATTCTCAGGAATTTCTTCAGGTACAATGTGCTTCCCTATTAAACAGATGTTATGCATACTTTTTGAACAATAGGCCTTCTCAATATGAAAATATTGGTAGAAGCCATGTGATTTGTAATTCCAATTTAGGTTGATCACATTAATGTGCCTGTGGGCATTTTGCATCATGCCCTAAAGTTGTAGATCAGTTTGCTGAGGGAAATGACATCGAACGTATGGAGTGGCCTGCAAGATCCCTGACTGTAATCCAGTAGAGAATCTTTGGGATATCATTAAGTGGAAAGCGAGCAAGAAGTTGAAAGATGACGCTTCACTGCAAGAATTTCAGCGCATCTTGCAGAGAGCATGGGCCAACATTGAGCAGCACCAATTCAGTACAAACTTTAGTTAACAGTATGAGAAGGAGATGGCGGCTGGTCATTGCGGGTGGTGGACATATCAATTATCAAATACTTCACTATATGCTCATGAAAAGAAAGAGATAGAGAAATATGCAATAACCCATGCTTAAATGTTCAGAATCATGAGTGATTGTTTGATTATGTGTGTAAAAGTCATTGCAAATCACTAAAGTGCAACTTTTGTTTCCATGCATTTTGACATAAAATGCATTTTTTTCACACCTATAATGATATCTGGTGGCAATGATTTGCCACTCATGTTATGAGTAATAAAATTCTTTATCCATTTCCGTTTGAATTATGAAAATCGGTTGAATACTTTTTGAGATATATCCACAAATGCTAGGGGGGAACTTACTTTTTTTGCTGAGTGTATATATATATATATATATATATATATATATATACACTGTATATATATATACATATATATATAATGATTTTGTGTTTTGTCAGTCATGGCCAGCACCACTTTTTTTGAAGTGAGAGGGCCCAGTTCATATTTCTGCTGCCACTTCCGGGTTTCTTCAGCTGACAGGCCAAAAAAAAAAATAATAATAATAATAATTTCAAAATGGCCTTACCCGTACTTCTATAAAGCCCTCTGGTACAACACACACACACACAACGCTTAACTTTTTTTTTTTTTTCCTGGTGCCACTTCTGGGGTAAAAAAAAATGGGGGCTCCAAGTGGTTAGACCCTATGTATTCGTATGTACCATGTATTATAAAAAAAAAAAAAAAACTTTTCTCATCCCTTTCTCTCTCCCTCCATCTACTGGGGTTCTCTCACTGAGTTCTTTGTGTGTGTGTGTGTGTGTGTGTGTGTGTGTATGTGTGTGTGTGTGTGTGTGTGTGTGTGTATGTGTGTGTGTGTGTGTGTGTGTGTTTTATTAATATGCAGATAATACATACAGGAAGATGAATAAATAGGAATATAGATTAGAGAGCAGTAAGATATTGCAAGGCTTCTCAGCTGCATGCCAGTGACAAATCCCATGCATGCACTGTGTGCATCTCCCATGGTGTTCAAATGAGTAGAATAGGTTTGTTGAGTCATGCTACAGATTGAACTGTATCAGTTATCAGCTTATGATGCCACATATAGAAAATGATATATAGAAAATATAGCCAATCCCACTAAAATATCATTTTTCAAGAAGAGTACTCATTCCTTTGACTAGTTACTGACATTATGTTAAGGGTAATATCATTCCCCCTGCTTTCTGAAAGAGGTAAGTCAAGTGCTCTTTCAATATGACAGAAAAGTGAAAATATCTTGGATTTTCTTTATATTGTTTTCCATATGTGAAATTATGAACTGATGACAGAAACAGTTCCATTTGTTGCATGGCTTGATAGACTTATCTTATCCTACTCCCTTGAACTGTCGCAAGCTACTCAGTGCATGCATGGGGTATATACACAAACCATTTAATGATTATGAAAAAATAAAACCATTACACAGTCACTTTCATTCATCATGTCCAAATGTAATATCACAATCACAAAACTGCTGATGAAATGCTTTTTTTTTTTTCAAAACCAGTATAACAGGAAGCAGTCAATCAGCAAATTTACCAGATGATCGAATCATGACTAAAAGCTTCTTCCCTTTTCTTTTTAAAGTCAGATGTTTCATTAACAATACATTGCAGATCTGAACGATATGGTGTTTCCACTAAGCATTTGGGAGCTTCCTGCTTATTTGTTCTGTACGTCAAAATAATAATTATCATATGTGATACTGTATATTCGTTGATCAGTTAATTCTTGGGCATGCATTACATTTTCCTGGATTTCATATATTCTGCAACAATACTGTTCTATTTGAACTGATGAGTACAACTGGCAGTATCAATAATGATTATAATAACATTTTCAGATTTCCTTGTTTATCTGCATTATGGTCTCCATTACATAAAAGCCGACTAAAGTATATAGGCACACAGCCTTTCAATGAGGTCAAGTTCAGGGCAATTGTCTACCGATAAAGCTTTCCATCTGGCAACAACTTGCATAGGTGGGAATTGCACATTTTTGTCTCTTAAGTCACTTGTAATTTCTTCCTGAATTAAAAATAGATATTACTATAACAAACTAATCAAATATAATGCATCAGGTCAGGCTCTTTAGTTGATTCATTTGCTTGATAATCATCTTCCTTACTCTAGGATAATCTCTCTATATAAAATCTGTTTACAGATAAGTCCAAGTCTTGGATATAAAACACCACACACAAATGAACTGAGATGTAAATTGTGCATCTTCATTACAAGATCCCATCTTTTTTCTTCTTTTTTTTTGGTACAAAATGCTTTGAAGTTCAACCATCTTCATTTACAAACACCATCATGATCACATGCAAATACTGTAAGCATCCTCAAATTCATGATAAGATTATTATCTAAAGCATAGATGTCTGAGATATAATACAAACTTTATTGCTGTGTGATTGGATAGCTGTCACTCTACAAATCTTCATCTTTTCAAACAGGGGCACTGGAAGAATCACCATTTAAAAATGCACATGTCCTTTCCCTTCTTCTTCAGTTAGAGCCAAATGTCCTCTTTTTGTATGGATCAGAAGGAATGATTTGAGTTAGACTTGCCAAAAATTACCAGCTTCATTCTGTACATCTGCTTTATAAACAAAGCTTTTGTAGATTATGATATGATATCAACTGTTTCAACATTCTCACAAAATGAAACTACATTGTAATATTTCTATTTTTCTCTATCTACTCTACATGTAAAACTCTGGTAATCAAAGTGTTTCCATGCTTCCTATATCTCTGCAAATATTTCATTTACAAAACACTCGGAGCAAATGAAAATTCGAATCTCTGGACTCATTTACCAGTACATGTGCCATCAGGATAGTACTGTCTCAACATGCATCTCATTTTTGTCTCAGTATTTCTTTAGCCTATATAAGAATTCTCATTATCTACTTTATAAGTAAAGAAATGATCACAAATGCCCATTCAAATGCTCTTTGCTCTGATGCACAGAACAAATCAACAGTTTAACCTGCACTTACATTTACTAATACTGAGTACATTGTGATTGATTTCAATGAAAATGTTCTCTTGAAAGAGCATCTTCCAATCTAATGTTGGACAAATAATACCCATGACAAACCACTGGTATTTGGACTAGCATTTTCCATTACCACAGTTAAGTAAAATGATTCAAGATTCTTAATGAAGAAGAACTTTGGGGAGATAAGTTATGATAAATCTGCATGAAGTATTATGACTACAAACTTTTGCAATCCCATACTGGACTTGGCACCCATTACCACACTCTGTCAGAAGAATTAAACAGAATCGAAACGAGAAAAGAATCTTGTGGTGGAGGTGGCGGGAGGGAATAACAGGTAAGGATTGACATAAAAGTGACAACAGACTATGGATTTAAAATGGTTAATGGTCAGCTGAAACAGCTTTTTATTGTGATCTTATTCAATCCCTTACGACTGTTGTTCCAACAAAAATTCTCATCTCAGAAGTGGTCAGCACATTGGGTTCATTTAACATTAATTTTAATATCAATAAAAGTAAGATGTTTGTGCTTGTGTTTGTGCTTGTGGTTGTGGTTGTTGTTATGATTTCAAAATCATCATAATATATTGATTTGTAAAAAAAAGTTTGATCATCAATTTTGGACAATCGATTTGTTTTCCTCCTATCTTCCCCACAATATGTTGACCTCTCTTTGTAAAAAATGAATGATCTGCAAATTTAAATTGGCAACAATATCAGATGCAAAAAACGGGTCTACATATTTATGAAATTTATGAAATAGAGAGAACCTCAGAAAAGTGGGATATCTCATTGTACTATTAAACGTTGAATTTCTCTTTGACTAAACTCAGATCAGATCCCAAAGGTTTAATCACACAACCTGCCATAGCTAGACTCATATCCTGAGCACCACAGCCTCAACGAGGGAGCCCTTTGGGAGCATTGGAACCTCATCTGTCCTGCTGGGGAGGGCCAAGAGTGCGTTGGCCTGGCGGAGACTGATCAGGCGGCTGCTGATCTGGTTGCCTGTCGTGGTTGCCCTGGGAACGCCATCATCTGTGCTCCAGTCTAGCAGGACTCGCTGAAACTCGGGGCGTGGGTCAAGTTCTATGTCACTCTCAATCTATGTGATGGGAAAATGTGTTAAGAGGAAACCATGCCAAGACACAATAAGTACATTTTAGTTCCTCCCAAAAATGAACACACACACAAACAAACAAATAAACAAACAAATCAAAATAGAGAAGTAAAAGGTTTATGCACAGATTTACAAGTTTCAACTCATTCCTTCATTATGTTCACACAAAATCTAAAGATATCTTCAGTCCATGTGAACAAAGTGAGAATTTAGCCATTTTCAAAGATATTGCAGCTTGAACGAAATGCCATAAATACACATAGAGATGCCTTACAGATGAGTATGTCACACGAGCATATGTGCACAGTACCATTGTCTTCATCAATGTGGCAATGAAAACACTGCCACAATCCAGGAGGCTCTTAGAACCATTTTGGAGTTTTCTGCTCTCACAGACAGCATTTAGTTATTCCTTAAAAGACATAAGGTTACTCACCCTGACTTTGATCCTCCTGAGGTGAGGGTTATCATATCCCATCATCTTCCGCAGACAAGGTAAGACGAAGTGGTTAAAAGTCACAATGCCTGACACAGGATTGCCTGAAGACAAGGATGAATTACACAGAACAGATATTAAATAGCATGAAACAAGCACAAGTCAAAAGACAACATCTGAGATTGCAGTACCAACAGCAACAGTTATACTTTGACTAGAATGGGGTATATCAGGTTTCTCCTCATGACAAAGGCTCTAAACCATTTTATAAATTGTATTCTTGATCATTAAAAAAAAAAATTGGTGTCAAAGTGTCTTCTCTTATGCATCATCCATTGAATGGAGGGCATGACATGAAAATGACACAAATCCTCAACTCCATTCTCTCCTCCCATTTTGTTGTTGTTGTTTTTCCTAAAAAATCTATGAATCTCATCCGTGACAGGAAGAGGATCAGCCTGATTGTCTGCCGCTGCCTATTCTTGAACAGATAAAACAAGTTCCTGTACATATTTTATCCTGAAGAATGAGACAAATTGATCATACAGAAAGGACCATCTATCAAATACGTCTTCCACTCCTATTTTTTGTTCAACAATTTGTTAGATGTTATACTGCATGTATCACGCAACATCATACCAAAAAAACATCATGACTCCTTTCAAAGAGAGGATAGAAACACACACACGATCTTTACATTTCACTTCAATGTTTTTTCACCTGGTAGAGAGAAGAACAGCTTTGTTGAGCCTTCATGTTCAAAAGTGCAAAATGTTGTTGGCTTCCTGTAGAGGGTAAAGCACAAGAAAATATTCTACATCATTAACAAACTCTAGATAAGCAAAGGATTTGTCATTCTCTTCAATTCACAACTTCTTAATCATATTCGCCACTACATCTGAATCGGGCTACTCAATAAAGTCTTGCAGCTCATCTTTCTTTGCCCCGTCATGTGTTCCTTTCTTATGTTGAATTATTTTTCTCTCCCTTTTTCTCTTTTTCCATTTCTCTGTCATTTACTTTTGTCACCTGTCATCTTTCTCCCTCCCTCCCTTTCTATCTATCTATCTATCTATCTACCTATTTATTTGAATATATCCATCTGTCTATCTATTCTATCTATCTATCTATCTATCTATCTAGGAATCAATCAATCAATCTATCAATCTATCTATCTATCTATCTATCTATCTATCTATCTACCTACCTATCTATCTATCTATCTATCTATCTATCTATCTATCCATCCATCCATCCATCCATCCATCCATCCATCCATCCATCCATCCATCCATCCATCTATCTATCTATCTATCTATCTATCTATCTACCTATCTATCTATCTCGGCCTCCTTACTTTTGCACTTCCCTGCTCTTCTAAAAATATGAAGACGCTGATCCATGAATGCCAGGAATCTTTTCAGCAATAGACATCTATCAAATTCTACAAGGAATCACTGAAGTTAGTAACCTTCAAGTCATGATACTGCCTCCCTTCCTCATCAACACTCACCCTGGCTTGAGGAAGATTCTACCAAAGAAGAGATTAGCCTTGAGCTCCTCGGACAAGACATACTTGAGGAGGTCCTTTTCTCCCATGGAAACACCTCCTGTAGTTACAATGACATCAGACTTGGAAGCTGCCCTTAAGAGGAGGTCCTTAGTGGCCTCCACCCTGTGAGTGAACAGGTGGTGGTATAAATGCATGGTAACTGATACAAAATCAGCATCAGTAACAGAAGTAACATCAAATGAGAAAACAGTGGAAGAATATTTTCTTTCTGTCTGTCTTTCTGTACTGTTTAAAGAGTATCAGCTAAGGAAAATTGTATGATGCACTAGATGGGGACAAAACTGTGCACATTAGCAATGGACTTCATGTCACCTCTCAAATGGAAGGGAAGATAATAATGATGCATCAGAGATTATGACAAAGGGTGCACAAGCTGCCTCATATGCTAGGACAGGAATAGGTTATGCTACAGTATTTCTCATCATACATTCTACATTTAACATTTATCCTGTGATATAGCTTTGCACCGGTTTGTTATATTTTAGGTGCAATAAAGCTTTGTGCTTTGCAGCCCCTCTATACCAAAAATAACCCTATCAGAGAAAGAGAATGAACAATTGAGTAAACTGTGCTAATGACATCTGAAGACTTACATCATTAAGTGAAATTTTGTTTCGAGTATCAATGTAATAAATGATAAGCTGCTGTCACGATACATAGTTCAACAATGAATTGCTTCAGCACTCTGTCTGCCTCTTCAGATTTCCTGTTAGTTTTTTAAATTAATTTTCTTATGCATATATATAAAACTGTGATTATTGTTGCATATATTGTATACTGAAAGTCAATTTTGTATAGTTTATGCTATTGTGTATGCTCAATTTTACTGTACTATTAGTGACAATAGTGCACTCTGCACTCACTAAATGTCCCCCAAAATGTATGTATACTTTTAAATGACAATAAATCATCTTGAATCTTAAATCCCAAACACTGACAGGAAATTTTGGGAAATATGCATCCCTCCAGCTCATTTTAATATTCTAAGTTTGAGCAACAGGAATTATGCCATTCTTGTCTAGATCTGAGGTTAAATAACTCCATGTGTTGCTGTTTGTTTTGTTTTGTTTTTGTTTTCCAAAAGTACAGATATGTTCAAAGGACGATAAGCCTTACGTGTCAGGAGCAATGCCCATATCGACTGTTGGCATGTCCATTTCTTTTAAGATAGCCAACATGGAGGTTCGGTTGCTGTCGTAGATATGGCCTGGTGGCAGTTTCTCCCACGGCTCGGTCAACTGTGAGGAATGGAGTGACATATTAAAAGGTTTCTCTTAAAAGTCTTATGGTAGTTTTAGAAAGACAAACATCAAAGATGCATTTCAGGACATTCATCAGTATTTACTTTTCACTATAGGTTAAGATCTTCACTAAGACAATTAACTGGTTTGCATCATAGAGATGTGAATGAGGAATCATGGAGCACTCATCTTTGACCTTATTCTCACCTTTTTTCTATCATCACATCTACTACCAAATGATGAACAGTTGTACTTCTGATCATGTCATTCAAGTGCATCAAGAGCTCTAGTGTGTTTGGTAAAGATCTTCTTCACAGCCACATGTTAGATCACCATGAGAAAGATAAAGAGATCGATAGCATGATCACTGGAAGATTTCTGACACAAACACCATGTCAAGAGCAGCAGATAGAAAGGAATGTTCATCAAGGCAAAATTTTTGAAAAATTCACTTCTTCAAAACACTCGACTCTCAGGAATATATTTGTGCAGACAACTTTACTTATGATTTACATTAATAGTAGTAGTTTCATATCATGTTTTGCCATTTTCATTATCAGAATTATTCTGTTGCAAATGATTGACAAATTGCCCTACATCGACGTAAATAAGCACTGAATTGATCAGTGCTCATTTACGTCGATGTAGGGCAATTTGTCAATCAGTTGCAATGAAAACATCTCCACGGAAGAATTTCGTGAATTTGCAGAATTATTCTATATGTATATATCTGTATTACAATATTAACCGGTCGAGGACGAGTCCTGAGTGTACTCATGCAAGGATCTATGAGAAATGTGTGTTACTCAAATCACTATGCCAAGAGTTTAACAAACTTCTGTGCAAAATATCACCGTATTACTCCACCTACGCATATGGCTAATCAAGCCTGTAAAACTCAAGACAATGTCCTTCTCTCGACAACAGAAAACCTTTTCTCCTTTCAAGCACTTCTTGACATTACTTTCCTATTACATTCTATAGGAAACCACTTTTTTTTTTTCTAAATTTTTCCACTACTAACCTCATTCCCAGTGGAGCAGACTCCCACCAAAGGCTTCCGGTAGCACTGCATCTTGGTGATGCCTACCGAGGCAAGGAGACCCAGCTCCGGAGGACCAAGTTTGGTGCCAGGGATGAGGAGTACGGTTCCCTCCTGCAGGTCACTACCGATGGGTCTGGAGATGGACAGGACATATGGATAAAACTAATAAGAGCAGACCAATGAAGCATTTAAGACAAAATTGTCACAAGGCTGCTAATGATACTATCCCCATGCCGTTCATAATAGTCACACCTCATTTAATTAGGTAGATCATATATCTCTTAATCATTGCTCATACAAGTACATCATATATTTTGTTAGTCATTACTCACAAAAGAGCCATCTCCTTTGATAGCCAAGCAGATGCCCTCCATTTCATTCATCTCTAATCTAGCATCTTTTGTCTGCTTCCAAAATGTGAGTTTCCCCACTTGCTGCCTTAAATCACACAAATATGATCTCAGCTTTCAGATCCAAGATTGAATCTTGTATCATAAATAGGCACTAACATGTGATGCATTCTGATTGAAATTCAATGTAGTTACAAATGAAGCTAAGTATCAGAGTTCTGTAAAATGATACAAACTGTACTGATATAACACACCTGATATCTTGACCACACTTAGGAGTCGATAGGATCCTTATTGCCACTTCCTTCCTGCCCTGTAAAAAGAAAAAAATAATTAAAAATTCAGAAAAAAAAAACAAAATTGTGCAACTCATTTCCCCATGCTTCAAGTAGTTATAATGTTCATAAAAGATTAATGCATTTAGTTCAAAGTGAGAACAGGATATGATATAGTGAAAGCACTTCCTCTCTCTCCCTTTCTCTCTCTCTTTCTCTCTCTCTCTCTCTCTCTGCATACAATTCTTTGCACAACACTTCTCAGCTTTCCTCCATTTCTACACACAAATTCTTTCCAGAATCCTAAACTTAGGTAAACTTTTGTGTTTTTCTCTCTGTTTCATTTTACTCTAGCTTTACTTGGACCTGTCTTCTACACATCCTATTCTCCTCCCTTTGAATGATCTCCCAATAGTTCCCATAAAAGCTCCTTTTTTTTTTGAAAAGAAAATAAACAAATGTATACCTTGCACACAGCTCACCTTTGCCCCTTGATTGCCACTATTTACCTTTCTTTTTTCACTCTTCCTATGTTGCTTCCTTCCTCCACTCTCCTCTTTCAAGGGTCTTCTATCACAAAACAACAGTCCTTTCAGGGACTACGTACACATGGTGTTACCGTAAACCTCTCTTCCTCATTTACGCCACCATGCAGACTTTCACAAAACACATACATACATACATACTACATACACCTCTCATCCTCATGCAGTTCTGCATTCTATCAAACATCATTTTATTTCCACTTGACAATTGTGTGGTAATCTCTGCTCTCCCCTACCAATACTCTACAATACCATCACATCTGTTAGACATTACGGCCCTGTTTTATGAAGAGTTATAATTGATTATATAATTGATTTCAGTTGTAAGTCTGTGGTAGCCTGTGTGGTAAGGAAATTTATAATTGATTATATCTTTAGTATAAAAGGGGGCCCTGGTCAATCATCACTGGAATATGGCAAAAATATAAACGGGGACAAACTTTATAGTGCAGTCATGTCACATGTGGGGAATACTAACAGTATCACATCATCTCCTAGTTTACCATGCATGCAGGCAACAAGTCATGACTGAACAGATTTTACAAGCTTACATCATCAGCTTCTTCCACAAGTTCTGTATCCTCCACCTGGACGACAGCATCGGCACCCTTAGGGATCGGAGCCCCGGTGGTGAGTCTGATCACATGACCTGGGGTCAGGTCACAATCGGGAACATCCCCAGCGATCGTGTCACTGATCACTTTACGCACACCTGGACCATCGGATGCTGGCAGGGGAAAACAGTGTGACGAGAAAGTCTATGTTAAAATGAATCTTATTCATTGCTCATCATAGAGCTTTTTGATCAATGTTTGATCTCCTTGAAATGAGAGACATACACTTCATCAAAATCTGTTATCATGTATGTTATCATGAAAGTTGACAAGAGTTGATCAGACCAACACTGATTACCAGGTACATCTAGATGATAAAGGGAAAGAAGAGTGCCCCACAAGGCAAAGGAAAGTCATTCAATTAATGTATACGCTGAATATTTTGCAAGGTTATTATTTTCGTGAATTACACAAGTCAGGTGCTATTCACGAAATTAAAGACACATGAAAATAATAACTCTGATCCCGATGTGAATGTGACGCACACGTATGCATTTCTCTGTACAGTCCTGTTCTCTACGACCACGAATTTAACCACTCGCGAAATCGTCGGGAAGTCCCGATTCGCAAAAATTTAAACTCGCTATATGGCGTATACAGTACTCAACGTAATGGCAACTGCTACAACTCTGCAGGCAGTGTTGCATCAATAAGACAATTCACCTCTATGAAAAATGGGATTGAATAGAGGTAGTGACAACCTCCCCCCCCCCCCCCAAGAAAAAAATGACAATCTGAAATATTGGCAAAAAAGACAAAAAATATGTACATTTATATTCATGGTAATATCCAGAGACTGTCACATATCTATGTCACTGCACAAAAAGGTTGCTACAAATTTGGCTTTGACCTTCAAATTTTCACAATCTATTCAAATTATAGCCTTGCCACTGCATGTGATTTCATCTAAGATTTGGCAAAAAAAAAAAAAAAACCTCCCACACAATCCAATACACAATTTTTGTGTATATATAAAAAGTGTAACTATACAAACAGACAAGAAGCCCAATCCAACACCTCCAGTACTCTAAAATGAGAAGCAAGAAAAGACAAGTAGGCCCTACCTAGTCCAGAAAAAGAAAAAGTAACACTTACCTATGACAGCATATCCATCCTTGATGGAATTCCGAAATGGAGGCAAAGAGATGGGAGCCTTTATCTCCTCTGACACAATTCTCCCTAAGGCATCTGAAATTGAAGCAGTTCACCATGTGTACAGACTGTTTAACTGTACCACGACAGCTGCACAATGATTGTCCAGACTGTAAATTCCTCAGCAGCAGGGTTAGAAGTATGGATCTGCTTCAGGAATTTGATAATAGTTCTGCATGACTGCCTAAAAGTAATCTAAAGGTCTGAACATCGTGACAAATGACAATTTGAGTATAAATGTTTGATACTTCTTCACACAACTGAGTTTTACATTACAAAAAAAGATAAATAATAATAAAGAAAAAAATAGCACAATGAAGTATATCTCTTCGGAATGATGAAAATCAACACTTTAGATGAATTAATGACCATTCTCATAATAGGCAATCATTTCAAATGAAGTGATTTCTATTTACAGGTATTTAATATAAGCCACGGAAACTATTTCCTCTATAAATAAGTGGACAAATACAGTTTGACTGGTCTTCACTTACCAGGAACAAGTCTGAGTGCAGACATGAACAATGATACCATGTAAAACAACAAAAAAGAATATATAAAATTGCCTCCTCTGAAACCATTAGTCATGTTATTGACTGCTGTGCACTCCTATAAAGTATGCTTGAAGACGTATGTAGCAACTTACCCTTCAGATCCACCTCTTCCACTGGCAAGACTGGTGTGTTTTCCATAACGATCTTAAGGGCATCCTTGAAGGGGATGACAGGGTAGATGGAATCCCGGGGCCGGCGGGCCACCTTCTCTACATCATGGTGAACTGAAAGCAGGAAACTCAGTGTCTCATTCATTCATGACAAATAAAATACATGTACAGATCGGCTAAATAGATCGCCAAACACTGAAATCACATCATTGACAGAATCCATCTGAGAAAAAAAAAAATGTTAAGACTTGGGCATATTGCTTGATATCATATTAAAAAGGAATGATCCAATTCCCTAACAGACAGACATAGATCATCATGACAGTATGACATTATCTTGTCAATCAATATAATCATGAAGTGCTTTGGACGATAACAAGTCATGTGCTTGGGATATTGGGAAGTTACCCATGCATGCTTTATAACAAAGAATCTGGCAGCCTCGGCAGCTCCAATGTCAGATCCTCTATGATTACTCTAAGAACAAAACCCCAACAACTTACATCCATCAAATATAGTTGTTGCTATGGCAACACAGCCTGGGAATGCTAACCCATCTCAGACCACAGACCGCTATTCATCATCCATACTACATTCAGAAGCATGCCTATATATTGCTTCTCTGTATAATAATAAATGCATACAATGCTCTGATAGGGACTTACCAATTTTTTGGCAGTGATGGTGGTCGTGATGATGATGCGGATACTGTTTTGGAGGATAATTAAAGCAATGATGTTACCTTCAAAACCACAAAATCAGATACATTTTCACATTTTTAGGCAAGATGAGTCTTAGTAGGCACACTGTGATTTGTAACATACAATTTACATGTATACACACAAAACAAGGCAAGTGCCAAAATGAGTCTCGCCCATTCGCGTAGAAGAAATTAATGTTTTTCTAACTCCCAGAAGTTCATGGACCCCGCCTATGACCTTTGACCTTGTGGTGACCTTCAACTCCCCAAGGGACATTTACCAGCCAAGTTTGGTCACAAACGGACCAATGGATCAAAAGTTATGAGCCACAATTGAAACGTGCCATAAAAACTAAACATTGGGCCCTAAAAGTTTATTGACACCTGTATTCAAGTTTTTGTAGCGTTACGGACGGACGACGGACGGACGGACGGACGGACAGACGGATGGACGTCGGACAGACGGACGGACGGATGGACGGACGGACGTCGGACAGACAGACGCCGCAGGTGATCCCTTACGCTTAGTCTCCCCTCACAATCATCACACAGATCCATCAAATGGCTGACTTGCTAAAGGAAAATTGTATGCTGCACAGCATAAAAAAACAAAACCTTTGAGTTCTTCCCAAATGAATCAACCTGATCAAAAATTTCAGATTTAAAGAGACCTTGAATCCATTTTTGTGAGAAAAACAATGATAATGAAAATGATAATAATACACTTGTAACAGTAGTCTTAGTGGTAGTGTTTGTAGTGCTAGTAGTAGTAGTAGTATAGTAATACATGCAATAATAATAGTAACAACAACAACAATGATATTAATAATAATGATAATAATGATAATAATAGTAACAATAATAATAATGATGATAATAATAATAATAATAACAATAATAATAATATGATAATAACAACAATAACAATTATAATAACAATAGTAATAAGACAACCAAATTATCAATCAGTCTTGATTAAAAGTTTGAGAAATGTCCAACATAGTTATAGGCATATCAGCATCCGCTAGAAGCTAAATACATAATAATAAAAAAGTTGAACAAAGCTACCAATAGTGTCTTTGGAACAATGAAACTGTGAGGTTCAACAAAGCATACTCAAAATACAGCAATTCACCAACCACCTTGTACTGGCAAATAAAGAAACAGACATTGGCACATGCAGGCACTCACAACATAAACAATAAAAACCCACAGGTGTTAACGAATGCGTTTGTAACCCCATCCCTCCCCCTCCCCCTCAAAAAAGTATTTAAAGAATGCTGAAATTGTAGAAAAGTCTGCAGGCTCCTCCATTAAAGACAGTAGGCCTACTGCACAAATAACATCAACACACCAACAAACTTCAATATTCCTTTTCTTTTTTACCCATTGCTAAACATTTCAGGTAGTGTATGATGTTCTGCATGTGACAAATCACTACAAATTCACTTCTGGGTTTTCCTTCCTTCAGGCACTATTACTATGAAAGATATTGAAATATACAACAGGTTCAAACAAAAAAACAATAATTACATGTAGTGTAAGTCATGTACATAGGCAAATTCTTTATTCAGCCATGTCTCAAAAAGATAGTTCTGAACATAAACATTAAAAAATAAATAATAACTCATTACTGACATAAAATACCTGTTCAGGGCCCCATTCCAAGCAGTGACAAGTGTCATGCTGATGACAAGAGTCCCACTTCCAGATTGGTTTTGCTACATAAAGTTGCCAGTCTACCAAGAGTTGGTTTGATGTTACAACATTTTCTATGAAATGAGACCTACATGTAATCATCCTTTGCATGATTTTGAATGACAAGGCAAGAAAAAAGAGAAGTTGGGATTTGACAATAGATATTGTCATCATAAAAAATGTAATTTATATATTAAAATCTTTCATTGATTTGCTCGTCTTCAATGGTACTTATCAACATCATAATTAGCTTTTTTCGAGTGACATCAAACTCTATCATGGTAACAGTGACTGTAATTCCTATGTTGCACAGGATTCCTTCTTTATATTCTACAGGATTTCTTCAATTTTCATTTGATCTTGTGAGTTGTCTTCATGTTTCCATTATGTCACATCGTGAATGTCAAGATATGTAAAGTCATGTCTTTATTTGTTGTATTATGTCTTCATGTCTACGTGTCTGCACATGTGTGATTATTGTGTCCATAGTGCAATGCACTATGATACAGTTACATCATGATACAGTGAAAAGTATCACACAAACTTTGATGTAATAAACAAACATCAGACAATACCCTGAGAAATATCCTTTTGAATCCATACAGTGCATAGCACCAGCAAAAGGAACCCACATCCTACGAATTCCTTAACTATCATCATATTCACAGTGAATACAATTTGATTGTTTGTTTTTTATTGGGAGTGTGGGGATTCTATTTTCATAATTTGACATACGTATAGTTGACTTAAGTCGAGTTGACTGTTTATAATGATGAAGGATGCATAAATATTCATTTTAAGGGGAGATTCCACTCTATGTTCAAGTCGACTGATAAAGAGAGGAAAGAGAAACAAAATATTTAGTTTTTGTTTTTGACACAAAGAATAAGAAGTTATGGAATTATGCAAGTTTTACATGCCTTTACTATACAGCAATACAGTCTCAACAAATAATACAGCATGCTCACAAGATTCTTTTTATAAGATGGGTAAGTATATTTCAAGTAAATATGTCACCTTTGTTGTAATGTTTTGTTTACCAACTTAAGGTAATTAATTGCTGCATTCCCACTTCTAGTATCTAAATTTCATTGAATTAACTAAATTGAATTGAAAATATTTGAAAATGTGTCATCCAAGAGCAAACATTACACGTTTGTATAAGTCTATTTTACAGTCACATTAAATGTGTATTGTAATTGCAAAAAAGTTGGGCATATGTCATTTAGAACATGGAACATATTTCTGCAGAACTGACCTGAATAGAATCAAAACACCTTCTTCAGAATAAGAATGACTGGAAATTCAGCAAACAAATGAATGCAAATAGAAAGTTTCCACCATTGCGATGACTAGCAACTAGTGAGTCACACAGAGTGTTCCCTATTTGGTTGGATGAACACATTGAATTAACGAGACAGTTTGGCAGATGAGAAGTGCTTCTGGAAACCGACAGACACCCTAACAAACACCACAGAAATAGTCTGTCATGTGCCGGGTTCAACCTTCTGTTCTTTCTGTCGTTCATTGCATATCCGCTTTGTCTTGAGATGCTTGCTGTTGTAGAGAAGGTTTGTCATGCGCCTCTTGGAGGGAGTAATGCGGGCGAGGAGAGGGTCCTCCATCAGCCGCTTGTGGATGTCCTGAAGGCTCTCACCTTTCTCCCTCTGCGAGACGATCAGGTCTCTCATGTCCACGTCGTGCCGCACCTTGTCGGGCGGGGGCGGGGTCCAGACAACCCGGCTGTCAGGGGCGACGTGGTGACCATTGATTTTCACCGACCAGTGGTCCAAGTCTCCCAGGAAGAGCTTAAGGTGAACGACCACTGAACAATTATGACGGTCCTGCTTGTGGGCTGCTCCTTGGCAGCCTAATGGGAGAGGGGGGACAAACGGGAAAAACAACAACACACAATCATGTCCTTATGTAAAGCTTGCAGCTGGGCATTTGAAAATAAAATGCTTGCAGCAAACAATATTCCTGTCTGATTTGCACAATACAACCTGCTATGATAACTTGGTATCAATATTTCTCTAGAGATCTCCACATTCTGTGACATTTCAGGAAACTTATACATGTGATGAACTGATCAAAATGATTTAAATAGCAATTTAAAAACTGAATGTCAAAAAAATATATATATAGTTGATATGTATTTCACTGCAGCATATTTATACAGCATATTTATGAAACTTAGGCCATCTGCACGGATAGCTTCTACTACTAAGAGAATCAAACTAAATGCATAAGCTAATACTAGAAAGAAGCAGTCATACCATGCAGATCACTATGAGGATTCTTTGTCAGAATGTGTAACTGCTTAATGTAAACAAAGAAGCAAATAAAACATATTTTTCTATCTGTACATCAGAAGTCAGACTAGTGGCTTACAAAGCTCCTTTTCTATCTGTACATCAGAAGTCAGACTGACAGATTACAAAGCTCCAAACATGCCACTGTAATGCCAAGTACTAAAGTACAGATAAAAATATGGGGGATATTTGTAGAGTTTGTGCTAAGAGAGTCAAAGTCTAAGACTAAAGGATGCATCAGGTATCAACAACTCACCTTCAGAACACCTGCCATAGCTTCCACATCTCCTAAGACAGTTGCCATGACCTGGACACCACAGATACCAAGCCACGACATACTCGTTTCTCTTCTTGTTCTTCCTGATCAGCTCTTGTAACTTCCGCCCCTCCTCTGTGGGATCAAAGAGATCGTCTACTCGGTTTCTCTCTTGGATCCGCTCCATCCTTTTCCAGATGCCTGTGTCCACGCTCTCATCCCCCCTCCGCCTCATCACGAGGTCGCGCTTCACGCTCCGCTTCCCACGGGAGAGAGTGATGTCTTTGAGCAGGGGATGTGTTCTGAGGAACCTCATGAGGGGCTTTCCTGCCTGTATGCGATGCGTCTCCGCATTGGACTTCCCTTTCTTTGCGGATGTTTTCTTGACAACTTTTCTTGGCTTGCGAGTTCCAAAAGGTCTCGAGAGAACGATGACTCTTTTTGATTTTACGGGCGGTGACTCATTGGTGTCCTCTGGGTCAAATTGAAACACACCCAAATCACCCTTTTTCCTTTCAGTCCTCTGTGAGGCACTCTGACTTTTACCATTGTCCTCTCTGAGGGCACTCATATCAATGGTAGTGATGGGTGAGAGGCGTCTCGCTGCTACTCGTAGATCAGTTGCTTTGGGACTGTCCGCCCCTTCATTTGAAGAATGACAGATATCATCATCATCCACGTCTGTGTCACTTTCCTCATCACTGCCTTCCTTCCCTGGGAACGTCCCATAATCCTTATCTCCATCATGCGTACCACCTACATTCGCTCTATCCTCACGAATGTCAGCCTTACTGACATTCTGGCCTGCATTATCACAGACGCTACTGTCACTGTCATCTATATTTTCCAAGTGGCTCATAATGTTTTCAATATCCACAGGATTATGACTGGCAGAAGATGCAATATCATCATCATCATCATCAGCACCACCACCATCATCATTATCTGTTGTGGTTTGCTCATCATTTTCTTCAATCTCTACTTCCGCATCTTTGTCATTGTTTGTTTCTTTCTCCATTGTTGTCTCCTTCCAGTGTTCCTGGTTCCGTTTGGGAGTCTGTTTGCTAGCTTTCTGTACGATGTGTTTGAAACTTTTGCTCACATCGAAACTGGATGTCTCTCTCGCGATGTCTCGAGACCTTTTTACTCGATCCAAAGCCTCCAGCCCATGTCTGGTCCTAATGCCACTCCGCTGTGTGTCAGAGTTCTCTGAAGGCTGGGGCTCACATGTACGTTTGTGTTTCTTCTTCTTCTTCTTCCTTCTTTGAGCAGCCTGGACACACAGACATAAAGAAAGCACCCTTGAGAGTTCTTGTTTTGGAGGCAGACATGTGGCTAAATCTTCTTCTCCTTCCATCTCTCTTCCTTCCTTCTTCTGTTCATATGGTCCCTTTCTTTCAAAATCCTAGAAAAATTTGAGTGGTTTCTCACATAGCCAATCAATAGCAAATGTATGGAAACTGATGCAAAAGCCCATGCAAGTGAAAAATCAGTAAAAACAAAAAAATCTTGATTTCTAAATTTCATGTTAATACCGCATAATATAGAGCCATGTCTTGTTAAAATGCATTACATCACAATCTTACAACTGCTTTGTCAAGTTATTCCAATGACACTGCAAATGTAATGTAAGTCTTATGAAGGTTCCATCACAAGCATGCATATACTTACCAACAATAAACAAGATGTCAGCTTTCTACTCATACTGACTATTCTGAAGATGCAATACCCACCCTTATTGATGTTTCAACATACCACATTCATCAGACCAGTAAATTCAAGCTAAAATCAAACAAATAAATAAAAAAAAGAAACACACACACACTAACACTTTTTTGATGAAAAAAGACAACCCTGCCTTGATATAATCATCATGTCCTTAGTGATGAGATTAAGGTAGGCAAAGAACTGCATTCGTGCCTCGCCAGTTGCAGTTAGACATTTGTTATATTTCACAAATTGGAAGCCGCATATACCTGAATACGAGTTATCATTAGTGGTCCGGTGGTGGCCAGTTCTTTGTGTGTGGCTGCTACACCAGCTTTCTCTCCTTTGAGGAGCTGAATGGCATGGCGCAAGGTGGGCAGAGCAAAGCCATAACATTCCTGCAGATGAAAGGATATAAAAAAGTTATTACACATATCTCCTACAAAGAAAATCTGATGACATGTTTCTATATTGCATTAACTGGATAATACAGCCTTTCTAACCAGTACCATATATATATATATTTTTTTTTTTTTCAATGTTACTGTAAAAGTGGAAATTTTCGCGGTGTTGAAATTTTTGTGCATTTCACACAACCCGAAACTAGCACAAAAATAAAAGCACGCGAATATTTTTGCTATATCTTCCAGTAGTTGATGTCTTGATTCAGGGGAATTGAAAACACGCAAAACTCTTCTTACCCTGCCAAGCGCGAAAAATTCACGCAAAAATATCAACTTTTATAGTATTATTATAACATGCACGGGCTATTTCATCATTTCCAACCTCTATATCATTTTTAATTGTGTTATTGTTATAACATGCAATCACTATTACATATCTTTAACCTGTATATTATATTCAAGCATGTTATTGTCATAACATTTACAATAACATTTACATGCATTGAATATCACATCTTTTCCAACCTGTACATTACCTTCAAACATGTTATTGTTATAACATGAACTGGCTATTACATCTTTTCCAACCTGTATATTACCTTCAAACGTGGTATTGTCACAAAATGGATAGCTACTACATCTATTAGATCCTGCACATTAATTCTATTCTTGTTATGGTCATCAAAAAACACTATCATACTTTTTCCTACCTGTCTATCATTCTCAAATGTGTTATCATCATAACATGTGCCTATCAGCAATTTCAAAATTGAAGTTATACAAGTTCTAAAACAATTAAATGGAAATTATATGAAATTTTCAAAAATCATCATGTCACATCTACATTATTTTGGGTATTGTTATGCCTTGTCGATTCTGTCTTAACCGATACTTTTCTCGTGTTTTACATGTTTCATGTTTTCTATTTTAATTCCTGAAATCCCCATAAATGTCACTACAGAAAAAAAAATGCCACTTTGTGGTGAAGCATACATGTATTTAAAGATACAAATTATGCCAAGTGTTATAATTTGAAGAGACTTAAGGAGGAAAACTGCACAAAACAATTTCTTTGCTGAACAACATAATACCATGTTTTACCAGTCTGTGATCTTTGCACAATTACAAACTGCTGTTTTGCATTATACTATTAGCATGTAATGCACATATTTGATAAGCAGTGAACATTGATTTGGTGTATTTTCAAAAGACAAACTTAAGTGTCTTACCTGGGATCCCTTCACACTGCCAGGAAGATTGATTATTAGCGTCCTTTTTCTTATACCGCACATGGCTCTAGAAACCAAAAAGATCAAAGCCATTCATGACAAAGCTACAACTAAAATGCAATTGTTCATTTTTTTTTAAATTGGCTTCATGTTTCCTTTTTTATTCACTTGTCATTTCAAAACTGCTATATTTGCTGCTGGTCGGTGTCATAATTGCATGATCACATTAAAAACATTGGTTTGAGTATCCTCAAATTTGTGACTGCTGATGAAAATATTTTGGAAGGTACAAAAACATGTAGTGGCATAAAAGTCTTGTAGCTCCAGCTCAGGTGGAGGAATTTGTACTTGCAGAACTGTCCTAGAGTAGTTCAAATCTGAAAATGCTGCCTCTTTTTTTTCCTTTTTTCTTTCTTTTTTTCTTTTTGGGTGGGGGTGGGGTTGGGTGGGGGAGGGCAGTTGTATTTTCTGTTTACAGGGATGATATTGAAGTTTGTTGAAAAAAATCGGAAATCAACATTTTCAGGTGATTTTGATACATGGAAAAAGCAAAATGTGTGTAGACTTGAAAAAAAAAATCTGAAATCAGATATAAATCTACTGAATATCATGCCTGTGTTTATGATTTCTTGGAAATGTTCCAAGAGATACAATAATCTAAAATTATCATGAGTCCCTACTAATAAAGATAGGGGGAAAGGGTATACATTTAAGTGTCTTCCGGTGAGTACTGTGAAGATGAATCAGCTTTACCTGGATAGGGCAGCAAGAGGAGTGACCTTGAGTGACCCCATGAGCATGGTCATAGCTAATCCAGGTGCTTCCTTCTCCAGCACAGCCTTTGTAGCCTATGTTGCAGCAAACAAGTAAAATATCACATACTTGGCACTTTTTCTCATTTTTATATTTCTATCGCTAGCTTGGGTGTGTTCATTCTAATAGTGAAATTCTACCTACAGGGGATTCAGCTCTAATGTATAGCTATGCAAATAAAGTGAATGCACAAATATCAGTACTACTCAAGTTACAGGAAAATAGGACAATTTGATCAAAAGTTATGAATTTCTGAAGTTTTGGTTAATTCTATGTTTTGTCATTGCTGGATAAGAAGACTACAATATGAGATTTCACAGTAGGACAACTATATAAAGAAAATATAAATAGAATTGATTTCCCTAAATTTCTTCTCTTTTTTTTTTTTAGTGAAAAGTAGACAATTTTTCTACCTGTTTCTGACAAACACATTAAAGTAATATTCTCCCTGCCTTCTGAAAGAGGCAAGTCAAGTGTTCTTTCACTAAGCTAGAAAACTTTATGGCAAACAAAGAAATATGCCATTTAGACAAATAAAGTCAGAAATCTGGCATAAAGTTGTGCGTGCCATTTTTACCAGCATGTAAGAAAAACAAAACTGAAATGTTTACAAAACTTATCTAGGCAAAATATGAGCATGCAAATATGACAGTGTAAAAAATGCAGCAGGTGCTTTCAGAAAACAAACACTAACTGTGGAAAACTTAAATGGTTATAACGTATATCTCTTCTAGATCTACATATAATTGCACATAGATTTATCTACTAACAGAGTACAACTATGTGCATACCTCCCCTCATATCACACGATGCGAAGCGGTAAAAGACCTTTAGATCCAATAAACATACTGCTTCATTTGCTTACAATGCTACATGAGCTAAATGGTGGATTGGGCAATTTTGCTTGTCTCTACATTACTTTCCTAGATGCTAGGAGTCTTTCTACAAGTTGAGCCTTAACTATCACTATGTACAATACAGGGGTGGATCAAGGAATTCTGTAAAGGGGAGGTGCCTTAACAAAATTAAATTAATTTTTTTCTTTTTATTTCTTTCGTTTTAACAAGAAATAAAGGGGGACGCGCGCCTGGTGCGCCCCCGCCTGGATCCGCCACTGCAATATATTTCTTGAGCATATTTCCCGAATCAGGACTTGGAAGACAATCATGTGACAATATCCCAAATGGTTAAATTCATGATCAATAATAATTCAAATAATTCAAATTCAGGTTTACCTTCCATTAAACATAAATACAACAAGCAATTCATGAAATGAAAACAACTGAAATGGAGATAAAAATATTACAACATATTATTATACTGGATTTGATTAGAAATTTTTGAAAAAATAATAATGATAATTTGTCATGTTGTTAATATCACGTTTATCAGTTGACTCACAAAATATGAAAAAAACAAAACCACAAACACAAACTGAAGCAAAATTTTTGCCACTGGAGTATACTCAATTCAAGGGACTCTTTTCCCATTTTGATAAAATCAAACTGATACCACCTAAAGCCATTTGTGACAATATTATGCAGAGGCATCAGAGGACTGCATATAAATACATCCACTGGCAGTAAACTAGTACATATCTGAGGTTTCTACATTAATACAAACAGCTTCTCTCCTCAAAGAATGACCCAAGGATCATGATGACCTACATACCTCTGGAGTGACATCACGGTCAGCAAATCCTGTGCCACCAGTTGTTAATATGAGATCTAGATTATCATCATCAGTCCATGCAATGAGAGTTTCCTACATAGAGAGAGAAAAAAGATGGAAAATGAGACAGTTTGGTTGGAAAATGAGACAGTTTGGTTGTAAAATGAGAAACGCTTATGCACACACAAAAAATGTTATCAATACAACTATATACAAATGAATGATCCAGGGAATAATTTTCCTGTTATCACATCACAATTTGCTATGCATTTTTACATCACTGCTACACGAACTAACTTTTGTGTAGCAGTTTTCTTCTATAGAAGTGTCCAGTATACCACTTGAAATATTGTTCATCAGCTGAAATTGCTAATCAAATTTGAGTTGAAAAATTATTTCCTGATTGAATCAATATCAAATGTTTTATAATCAAATCTAAATGCATGCAGATATAAACACACATCCATAAATATCCTCAAACACACATCCATAAATATCCTCAAACACACATAGAAACATCTATTCACATCATACATAAAAATACACCCACATACACACACACAACACACACACAGACAATATGAAACACCTTTGAGACAATAATACTGCACATGCTGTCATACTTTGCTCATTTGTGGCACACATACAGTGTATATACCTTGATGCATGATATCTCATCTGGAACAATCTTCAAGCTAACAACTTCACCTCCAAGCCTGCATTGAAATACAAAATGAGGTCTCAAAAGAAAAATTCTGGCATTCATACTACATACTGTTTTAGTTAGAAAGTAACATGCAATATATGGGCAATATTAAAGGCCCTGTTTACCTTTGGGAGCAGTGATCAAAAAAAAAATTTCAAGACATCACATTTAATGCATATGTGTAGGTCTGTTGTATCACAAAACACCCTACCATATAACATTTTTGATATAAAGCCAAAAATATAAGGAGATATCAGTATTTTCTCATTAAACCATAACTGTAGATGGTTTTATAGTCTGGAAACATTTTTATTGTAACTATTGTTCACATTGTGTGTATTTCAACGTAATTAACATCGATCATATGGATTCAAATTTCTACAGTGGTTGTTTCTATCCCTAACTCACATCTTAGAACTATTTTTAATCACTAATGCTGGGTTTTTGATTCATCTGCGAATGGTAAATTATGCCTTTAATGTTTTCTTGTTGACAATGAAATACCAGAACACACACCTCCACAATAAAGAACTTGGAAAGACCACTGCATACATAATAGTATAACGTGGCGGAATTGGATGTACCTACTACATGTTCATACACCAGTAAAAATAACTGAAAAGGGATATATAATTGCAACATTTGCTTATGTTTACAAACATGTAATCCATGAATGAAATCTGTCAAAGTCATCTGTTAAAATACAGTGTTCCAAAATATGTTAAAGGAATAAAAATGGCATATATATCTCATATCAAATGAACTATATTTCTGTTCTACAAAGGTCATATTTGGAATTTGACTTACCCATCACTGTCTTCAACCAATGTCTTCAAATTTGGTCCACTCTTATCCACAGCTTCCTGCTTTGAGCATCTGTCACTCACTGTCATAAATGGGAGACAAATTTAATTCTATCAATTGAATGTTTTCACCACCAACAGTAAATGTGAAGAGTTTGTTTGCAAAAACCGATAAGTCCATTTTTGAAGATTTTGAAGTACGGTCTCTGTCATAAAGTACAAAATAATACCTTTTGAATGATATATTGGTCACTACATATAAAGGTACATTTTTGAAGTTATGGTCAAAAGAGGCAAAAAATTTCTTATTATTCTCTTTATTTTTCTTGACCTTTGATCGCAAATATCTCCATTTGACAAATATGGACTTATCGGTTTTTGCAAACAAACTCTTCATGTGCAATGGGTCAACTCTCTAGACACATAACAAATGCTTCACGAACAGAGAGAAAAAAAACCCTGCAGATTCTCTTGTACTTTTAACTTGTAATTATTTTTATGTATTATACAAAATGTGGTGGCATAGTTCAAATTCATTTTTCTGGTCAAAACTTACTTAGGTACAGCTTTGAGCTTGAAAACATAAATTTCATCTATGCAACATCCCATCCATGACTAGAAATCTCTTGGCCAGCCCCTAATGGTAGAAGAATGTATACAGGCACACAAGAACTTAAATTTTTCATAGAACATCTATCAAAATGAGAATTGATCACTTGATTTGTCTTCCAGTGATGAACTCACTGACTCAGCTATGCATACCTATGCACCAGTAATCTCTGTCTTAATCCATACTACCAGTGGTCAGTTGGTAGTGTATCTGTATTGCAATTCAAATGGCTTACGATTGAGTTAAAAGTCCAGCTACTGGAAGTAAGCAATATTTTGTGTACAAGTACTAATACTGCCCCCTCTACAAGGAAGTATCAAAACAATCTGTCCCTCAGATAGAACATTAAATGGAGATCCTGTGTGTGAAAGAGAGATGATATACATAGACTATGTTATATGTTACCTAAATTGATCCTTGTCATTTGATTGGTTATTCTGACATGATCTTTTGTACCATTTTACTATTGCATCATCATTCGTGCAATTGTGACTCCATTTACGATGTAATCTCGGATCACTGCGATTTGCTCCTTTGCACAGGCACCAAGTGCCCGGCACACTATGTACTGGTACATATAAACAGCGTGCATGCGATCAAGCATACTGACAGACGGTACCCTATTATACTATAGCATATAGCGCTCAACACTCTCTCCATCTCAGATCTCGCACATTCTGTCTTGTTTCTAAATTTATCAAACATCAAATGACATGGATCTACTTTTGGTGTTAAAATATAAAACAAATAATAAATGTTTTTCATTCATGCAACGAACAGAATATTTAATTCAGTGAAAGATGAAATTATTGATCCCTCCGCCTCGTTGAATGGATCATTTTATATTTCACCTCATGAAATATTCTATCCATTGCACTCATAAACATTCATTGCGTATTATAGAATGGGTTTCACTTCCTCACAAAGAGCAAGGTGCAAACCTGATGAAACGGTGTACCTTACAATAACGACAATATCCACAGCCCACATCAAAGATAGGGCTTAGGCAAATGATGCCAACTTTATGTGGTTGCTCTGGAGCCTGGAAAGCCCAGGTATAAAGCAAGGTGACAAGAAATTTGTTAAGTAAATTCTAGTCAGCAAACAGTTGGGGTCCATCATGACCATGGGGTATCATTTCACTTCAGAACTTGATGCCACACGTGAAGAAGAACCTCATCCATCCTCCTGAGTCCCAGTAAGCTTCGTGAGCTTCGTGAGCTAATTACATGGGTACAACAGAGATTACTAGTGTTTCGTATAGTACTAGATCTATTACTAATAAATTTACTAATAATCTACCATACCAACTACTGACCGGGTACTAGGTTCTACTACGGATGATGCTGGACAGCATGCATGCAGCATGCTAACTGCGAAACACAGCCCGAACGCCGAACGCGAAGCGTTATAACTGTGTACAAGCAAGGAGCGCCCCGGGGTTAGCCAATAGCAGCATGCATGCACGTCATCATGCACTGGTCTGACTGGAAGTTCCGACAGCTTTTTGAACAGGTGGGACTATGACTCGTTGTGCTTTGCCACCCGACGTTGCTGTCAAGAGTCTGGAGTTTTACCACACACAGAAATTCATCTGTTATGCAATTTCACCACATTATGTTTATTACGTGAACTCACCAGTCAAAACTCCTACTCGAACTCTCTCACTTGCTGCTGTTGCCATGTTGGTAGTTTATCAAGAGCTAGTTGCATACCATCCACACTCGGGACTACCTTTTATGGCTGTAGTGTTTTATCACGTAGAGTTTTGTTTACCACCTGCTCTGACGATCGAGGGCACCCACCATCCAAGATGAGTGGGCGGTCGAGCCGAGATTGTGCGCGCAGTGATGCGGAATGCGCTGTGCTAGCTTCGTTC